>NW_024609883.1:63963553-64658553 GCF_016920785.2 Ixodes scapularis | reverse complement strand
TTCAGGCTGGGTATAAATTGTTCTCTGATATAGGGAGATGCGGTTCGGCGGTTGTAACGGGCTTTCGCAATAAATCCTACCAAGAAGTAATCAAATGTTGATTGACGTGTCAATATTCTATCAATGAAAATTTCTTCTGCAGGAATGCACGCTCAGTAGACTCAATCTTCCAAGACACCAGTTGGAGCGGACGTCAAGTAAACTGCTTCGCGATTTACGGTACTTACCTGACCATTTTAATGACGACTAAAATAAGGTCACGAAATATTCTGTTTCACGGGGTCCGGAAGATGTTGTTAAGGTTGTTACATCATAGTTTTCAGAAACTTACTGGAAAGACTCGAAGTTTTGCTTCAGTCCAACGCCATTATGAGCAGTAACTGAAAACGATCCACTATTCAGTCGGTGGGTGGCGAAACGTATCCGCATCTGCGGAGTCATGGTCGATGCGTACTCTAAGTGGCTGGAAGTTTACACGATGCCTACCACGACGTGCAAACACGTCATTGACGTTCTACGGTCTCTTTTACCTACTTTTGCCCTACAAAAAATACTTTTCTCGGATAACGCGCCAAATCTTGCTTCGAATAAAATAAACAAGTTTTTGAAAAAAAACCGGCATCAGGCATCACATTAGTGCACCATACATCCTGAAACTAACGGGCAAGCAGAACAGACCCTATTAAAAAAACCAGCATGAAAATCAAACTGGCCAAGCTGGTAACTAAGCTGGTCAATCTGGTCAATGTGGTAATCAAACTGGTTTAACTGGAAATCAAGCTGGTTTAAGCTGGGCAAGGTAGAATTTAAGCTGGTCAGTCTGGCTTAAGTAAAAACCAGCATGGACTAACTAGAATCTGGTTTTAGATTCAATCTGGTGTAGATGGGAGCCAGTCTGGTCCTAACTGGCCAAACTGGTTTTCCATGGAGCCAGTGTGGTCAAGCTGGGAGACAAGGTGGTCATGCTGGGAGACAAGCTGGTGAATCTGGTCGAACTAATAATCGTGGTGGTCAAGCTGGTCATGCTGGGAGCGCGGGCGCCAAGGTCGGCTTAGGATAGAGCGAGGCCACGTCCTGTTCTTTGTCCTCTCGTTTTTGGCAGGGCGCATCAGGCGCACTGCAAGCTACTTTTGTGTGTGAGAAAAGAAAGAGAGAGAGCGGTAGGAAAGGAGAATTTTAGGACGCGTTTGGCTATCTTAGGCAGACTTTCGAAGGGACGACTGTGTGCGCGTTGTTTGGAGACAAGTTGAACGACGATGCAAGCGAAGTGGGTTTTGAGGAGACAGCGAGCAGCACTCCGTTTGGTGCGGGAAGATGTCGGACGCCCCGACTGAGGCGTCACTTCGTGTCTTCGAACGTGTCTGTGCTCGTGAATGACGGTTGTGCCGAGGAGTATCGCCAATGCCATCCAAGCCACACGGATTTCCTCGCCTCTGCCGACCACGCAAGTTGCCGCTTCGCCCCCATCACTGGCGGTACCCAGGTTCGCTTCTCTCATCCGAGTAGTTTTTTCTTTAGCTAGCTATTGCCTGTTTTTGGCGTGTGTCTAGTATTTTTCGTGTTGAAAGATAAACAATATGGTTTTATTAACATTGTTGGCTTTGCACCGAGAACCGCTGTCTGTGCGCCGGTTAGTACTGTGTCAGCGCCGAGGATATGTAGCATCTGAGTTCATGTGAGGCGGCCGCAAGTACGAAAATAATAAATTGGATTCCGAGTTGGCTTTTCTGAAGAGCTTGGCTTGTTTATCCTGTGTATTAACTTAAACAGGTTAAACTGGTTGGGAAGTCCACCAGCATGACCAGTATAACTAGCATTACCAGCATGCCAAACTGGGCATGCTGGGGCAATAACCCAGCTTGAAGCTGGGACCAGATCAACCACTATGACCAGCATGCCAAACTGGGCATGCTGGAGCAATAACCCAGCTTGAAGCTGGGACCAGATCAACCAGCATGACCAACATGCCAAGCTGGGCATGCTGGGGCAATAACCCAGCTTGAAGCTGGGACCAGATCAACCAGCATGACCAGCATGCCAAGCTGGGCATGCTGGGGCAATAACCCAGCTTGAAGCTGAGACCAGTTTCAGCTGTTTTTTTCAGTAGGGGATGGTTTGCGAAACGAAAAAAAGCCCTTTTGATGCTTACGGAAGAAGCAGTTCAGTGAAAAATCGCCAGGTTCTTGTTTCAGGAGTACGCGACGGTCTCATATTACACGGCAAAAACACCCGCCGAAGAAATATTCGGCGGACGAAGAGCCATACCCCTCGATCTCATGATACTATGGCCTACGAACGAAGATTGAGAGATTCCCAGATTGGGAGTAATGGCAGTTAATTCGGTCGGACAACTCGTCTACGTGAGGAATTTCAGCGGAAGTCGGGCCTTCTATGTAAAACTTGAGTAGAAAAGGCTCTATGTTGGTTGACCAGAAGGTGTCATCTCTCTGAATACGTTGGATATCAATGCCCTTGAGTGTAAATATAACTAAATAAAAAAAACTCTTTTTGTGTATTGTGTAACTGCCCTTGTATTTGATAGCAGGAGCTATGGTGGTGTTTTGGACCTTTCACACCAGGCTCCTTTTTGTTATTTTTCGCCTCATACTCCTCTGCGGTTTAAGTATACTTCAAAAATCTTTTGGAACGGTGACACTTTACGTCAACGAGGCCATTTAGTCAATCAGGGAATGCTGCTAGAAATCCGTCCCTCATATTAACGAATAAGCCGCCCTTCTGCACAGTGCAGTTTTCCTGTTCCACGTACAGTTGTAAAGCAGCATCCTGATTGATTCTACCATATTCTGTTGCGGGTGAAGAAAGTCTTTGAGTACACGATACTTGAAACAAGACTGGCACTGTACGTTGTGGTTCGACACCCACTAATGTCGTCGTCCTTATAGAGCCTCGTCATTTGATCATTACCTCCTCACCTCATATTGCTCTTCATCAACAGTAAGTACAATAGGCTACCGCCATATTACAATCCAAGAATTGAAAAATTGAGTCGTTCAGTCCTTCAACAAATTTATTATTTTTATAATGTTATTACGTTACATTATCTCGAGGCGATCGACGTCCATCGTCGATCTTCAAATTATTATACCTGTATATAAATTAGACGCACAAGGGCGGGGGGTTAGACCATGCACTCGGTGGCCGAGTGCATGGTCTAGCGCACACCAGCTCGGAGCACTTCGAGCGAAAGCTCGCGCTGCAGAACTCACCCGGCCCTGCCCGTTTCGATCTGGAAGAGCATCGTACCGGCGTGCGGTCGTGTATCCGTACAGCGTGGAGCACGTTAAAAACCCCAGGTTTGCGGTTGTACCGCAATGGCTAAATTGCTCCTCTACAGCTGAGACACCAGACGCCCACTAAGGCAGACTAACTTCCGGCTGTATAAACATGCACACAACAATTTGCAATTAGACGCATAATGACTAAGAACACAGCGTGCCGCCTCTTTTCTTTGGATGCCCTTTTTAAACCAGCGAAAGCTCGCGCGTTCTCTCTTTTGAGACGGTTAGAACGGTCGCACATAAAACCCGCGTTTCTCCTACCCGGCCGCTTCCTCCTCTCATTATGTGTAGTTGGTTGTAACTAAATAAGCTATAAAAATGGTGTATTATTCATATTTACTTTCAGTTCCAACCAGGGAAAAGCAGTTTCGCGGGAACTAGAGCCAATAAATGAGCTGCGCTTAGAGTATCGGCACTCTCTTCCCCGACAGTGCTGTGAACGCCGCCATTTTTGTGCTTGTGCAGAGCAGGCGCAACTGCCGATCGTCATGATTCAAAAGTGCGACATCCTCAGCATAAGATTCGGTGTTAGGAAGCTCATGTAATGTTGCTTTCTTTTGTCGCAAACTGTTTAAGTGGAGGACGGAAAAGCGTTTCTTGTGATTTCAGATAAAGCTTCAAATAACTGGCAACCATGATTTTAACCCACAATATGGCCAAGTCTTGCTACTCTGAAGCGTAGCTTATTTAATGACACTATTCATGCTCTTGTTCAAGAGGCTTGTAATACCTGGAGGGGCCATGACGTAAGCCCCGTGGATTCCAGAAGCCACTACCTTTTCACTCCTGCTTCTTCCTCATTGTTCCCGCTTGTGCCAGTAAACTAGCTACGGTTCAGAGTAAAGACTTAAACATATTGTGGCTTAAAATCATGGTTGCCAGTTATCTGAAGCTTTATCTAAAATCACAGGAAACGCTTTTCCGTCCCTCACTAATGTTTAAACAACCCGCGACAGAGCATTGCAATATTGCATCAGCTTCCTAGCACCGCATCTAATGAAGTCGTTCTTTTGGATCATGACGATCGGCAGTTGCGTTTGCTCTGAACAAGACCTAAAATGGCGGAGGCCAAAACAATTCTGGGGAACGGAGTGCCGATAATTTAAGCTCATTTAGTGACTCTATACTTCGTTTCAGCTTCGGTCCAGACGCAGCCGATGCTACGAGCGCGAGCATGTGGTCCAGAACAGTGGTTGCACTGCACGAGCGCGCGTGCTTGGCAGGGACGCTGAAAGCCCGGAGCTCGCGCTTGTAGCTTTGGCTGCGTCTGCACCGAAGCTGAAACGAAGTATAGGCATGAACTCGGGTGTATTCTTTTCCTCTTCGTCTTTATTGCTTATTGATTTCAATCATATCGAATAATGAACACATTATATCACGCTACGCTTGTGTAATTATTTGTCTTAGATTTATTAACCTGACCCAGTACTTAAACCATTCATTTATCGATAGTAAATCTTCCAATATATTTTTTAAATGTGGAGGCAAAAAGACACGATGAATGATGATGATACAGACGCCAACGCCGCCCTCGGAAATTTTTTGAACATTAGAAATCAGCAGTTTGTCTGCCATCCGCCAGGTAACGCAACAAAACACCCAAACAGTTTTTAATTGTTTTAAAATTAGCTAAGCTCTACACCTATTAAAAAACCAAAGCAAGATAATTTTGAAAATTTAATACATCGCAATGTATATCTATTACAAACAATAAATGTTATTAGATGCCAATAAATCTGTTTGAAGTCAAAAAGATATACGTCAAAAACAGGTAAGTTTGAAGGGCTCCAGGAGCGTTATGATTTTGAAAATGAAAAAAAGCCATCGTCCACCTCTTGGGCAACTATTGTAGCTCTAAATGTTATAAAAGATTTTATCATGGTTTAATTATTTCCTCAGTGGCATTTGAAGTACCATGCCTCGAAGCACAAAAAAGTGCTACGTTTGATATAAAATATCTAAACAAAAAAATTTTACACAAAATTAAATTTTTTTCTGCATATTACCAATTATAAGCACCCAATCTGTAGCTAATTTCATTGTCCTAGCGCTTGTCATTAAAAACATATTTGTGCTAAAAAATGTCAATTTTAGGGCAATATTTGGAGGGATGAAAAAAACAAAGTATTGCAAATACCAAAAAAGTGTATCGTTGCATTCTGCTCCGACATCATCTTAACAAAACTGCTTTATTGGAACCGTGTTATCTTTCATGGATCGTTCATAAAACATGAACTAGGGGAGCAAGTGAGGGTCCGCGCCATCATACTCGCAACGCTACAAATGCGCATGAACAGTAAAAACCAACACACACATGATATCAAATGAAAGAGGATTGCGTTGCCTTTCGAATGACATCAATCCCACAAAACAGTATTTAAAAGGAGATGAGTAATGACCTGCCAAAAAGTACCCAAACTGCCACATTCAGTGGGACCGTGGCCTTAATGAGTAAATTCAAAATAATAGATGTATATTGTAT
Source organism: Ixodes scapularis (assembly GCF_016920785.2). Lineage (NCBI taxonomy): Eukaryota > Metazoa > Arthropoda > Arachnida > Ixodida > Ixodidae > Ixodes > Ixodes scapularis. Next base: position 64,652,772 of record NW_024609883.1, on the reverse strand, counting down.
TCTTAATGTACAAAAGTAAATTGCAGTTTTAGTGAGTACACTCAAAAGAATATAGATTGAGTTCTTAGTGACCAAACTTAATTGCATTTCTAATGAGTAAATTTAATAGAATCGATATTTATTTCTTATGACCAAACTCAATTGTATTCCTAAAAAGTAAATTCAATAGAATCGATATTGAGTTCTTTATGACCATATTGAGTTTTAATTGACTCTATAGGCACACATTAGAAACTCAATTGAAACTAAGGGAACATTTTTGTAAGGGTTCAAACGGAATATAAAAAAAAAGATTGAAAAAAAAGACATCTAGCACCAAATGTCGACTATGGTGCTAGAATGTGCACATTATTATTATTTTTTTTTTATATTACTATAGCGCTTTTTTTTTAATGGATGTCGTAATGGCCACATCCGGCTTGAGTCTGCGCTTGCCGCTCTTGAAGCTGTTGCAGCTGTACAAGGATACTCAACTCGCAGCACACGACTATAAAGTATCAGCGGCGAGATGTTTCGGTGGCGCCCTCGTTAGGTTACCTCTCGTGACGTCATTACCTTGTGAACAGCAAGTTCGATGGTGTTTGTAATGGGCATGGTGGAAGCCTGAAATCATAGCGCTCTCAAAGCAACACTGCCAACACCGTCAGAATGAAAGGTCTTGCATTCCTTTTATTTTCGTCGATGAGACGTCCTTTGCTGACGTCATAGTCAGCATTCGGCCAATCATGGCAGGCCGACCACAGCGACGCTTTCGATCGCTCACGTCCCCAATAGCGAGCATAACTGAAAATGCTTCACGTGACTCTAGTTCTCTCTGCATGCATGGCTCGCGCAAAAGCACCTTGACGTGGCTGGCCTCCATTGCTGCCAAGGAGCGCATTTGTTTCTCCCACAAAAATAAGGGTAAAAAGGAAGCCTTTTCCCGGCACTGTTTGTACAATCTATCGCGGAGCACATATTGCTACCCTTTGCAAAGGAACTTTCAACCTCGAAGCAGTGAAAAAATCATCTCGATCGCTGGCGCCCGGAAAGCCACTTGGCGACTGCCCGAGTCGCTCGTCCGCCTGCCCACCCGTGACGTACGCGGCTAGAGAAAAGTAGGGATTTTTCATTGTTGCCAGCAGAGAGTCGCCTCCTGGAACACTCGCGGCCGGCGTAACCAGAAAATTCATTAACTTCCCGAAAAAATTTTATTTTTATAAAATATTTTGGCTATCATTTGAGAAAGGGTTATTGATGCGGTCTGCCAATTTCCAGCCCAGTCGAAGACTATAAAACAAATTCGGCGGAGTTCCCCTTTAAAAAGGATACAGTGGATGGCGCGTTCAGAGGAGCAGGATCACATCGGACGGACCAATATTTTGTTAAAAAAGACACGAAAAGGAATTTTAAAACGAATTAAACGATTAGCAAATAGCACCTGGTGGATGTCGCTAAAGCCTCGTTTGTAATGCCCGTCTAGGAGCCTTGACAGGTAGTGACGGCAAAGCGCCGTTCACACATATGCAACCGAGAAAGACCGAGAAAGGCCAGACCGGTTTTAAGCCTCTTCCAACGTCTTAGGATCTGCTCCGCTGCAGCGCATCCGGTCCTAAGGCGTCTCAAGAGGCTTAAAAGCCGGTCTGGTCTCTCTCGGTCTTACTCGGTTGCATATATGTGAATGGCGATTAAAGCGCCGTTGACACATATGCAACCGAGTAAGACCGAGAGACACCAGACCTCTAGCGACGTCTTGAGGCCCGTTCACACCCTTGCGACCTCTTAAAACTTGGTCCCTTAAAACCTCTTACAACGAGAGGACAAGGTGGCGCCATCTATCGGGCATGCAGTTGCGGTGACAGTTGTGGTGAGCGGACGTGTTTCCTGGTTCTCCTCGATCATCCGAAGCTAAGTGCCAGTTTTTCTTCTTTTCTCTCTCTTTTCTTGAGAGTTGATTGGAAGTGACTATGCGGTAGCAGTATTAGGTTTGAACTTCAGCAGTTAACGTTAGTTTCGCAAAGTAGGCTCTGTTTGAATTTTTGGCGGGAAGGGACGGTTTGTTCTCGGTCTAGACATGGGTCTAGATTTGGGTCGGCATGACAAGGATGGGGACGGGTTGGTGCAGTGCGAGGGGTGTGGGAGCCTGGGAGGTGGTGTTACCTAGAGGAGACGGGTTTCGGGAGCCTGGAGGAGGCGGCGGGGATGAGCTTCGAGTGTCGGCTTTGTGTGAAACTTCAGCAGGTAACTGGGGAATGGGAGGGTAGAGTTCGGGAGATTGAGGCCCAGCTTAAGGCAGAAGGAGAGAAGCGGGTGGGTCTCGAGGCCCAGGTAGAGGAGCTGACTAGGCAGCTTAATCATGAGAGGGAGCAGCGGGTCGGCCTCGAGAAGCAGGCGGAAGAGCTGGGGGAAGTATAGAAGGCGGGTTTAGAGGAGCGTAAGAGGGAGTGTGACAGTACGGTAGAGCGCCTGGAAGGGGTAATTCGAGCGAGTGAGAGTAGCGAGGGAAGAAAGGAGGAAGTGTCAGTTCTAGCGAGACGAACCACCAGTCTGCAGGCTGGGGTCCCTGGTGGTCGGGAGTCCGGCCTGTTGGCTGGCGGGCTCGACGACGCTGGAGAGCTGATTGAACCTCAGCTCAACGGCGCCTTCGAGCAGCAGGCGTCGGGCAGTCAGGTGACAGAAGATAAGTCGCAGGACAAAGGCGCGCAGGCACCAGAGGGATCTAGGGTACTGGTAGTGGGGAGCTCTAACGTAGCACGGGTTTGGAGGGGTGTAGATAACCGGGTGAAGGGAGACCAGAGGGTAGCTGTAGAGGTCCAGCCAGGGAAGTGTATGGTGGATGCTATGACCGCAGCACGTGAGGGGGTGTGGGATAACCGGGAGGGAAGGAACCTAGTGATAGTTCATGCGGGGCTTAATGATGTGCTCAAGGGTAGGAGCCAGATCCTCGGAAAGCAGCAAAACGTGGGAATACGTAAGCTGAGGGACGTGTCTGAGAATGTGCATGTGGTTGTGTGCACCATTCCAGAAGTTCGGGGGCAGTCCGGGTTAACGGAGAGGAGGGTTTTCGAAGCCAACAGAGTAATTAAGGGTATGAGTCGGCAGCTTCGGTACGACGTAATGGAAGTCAACAGAGAAGTGTACGAGGCTGGCTCCCGCCCTTTTGCAGATGGCATTCACTACAGTGAGGCCACGGGCTACAGGGTGGGGGATAGGATCGGCCGCACGGTGACTGCTTTTTTGGGGGGACCGAGGGCCCTGGGGGCACTGAAGTAACTGAAAACCCAACAAAGTCAGGAGAGGCACCCAGGGTTAAAAAGAGGAGGAAACGTAAGAACAGGTATAGACAAACAGCACAATCAGACATTGGATATATTAACATGCAGGGTGGTAGAAATAGGTTAAAATGGGAAGAGGTAGAGGAGCAACTAAGAAAGGAGGATTTAATGGTGTATGGGTTTGTGGAAACACATCTCAGAGACATGGAGCAGCCACCTTGCAACCCTGACTATGTGTGGGAAGAATGCAACAGAATGGAGGGAACGAGGAAGGGAGGTGAAATCGGAGCATTTATTAAGAAGAATATGAACTTTCAAAGGATCAGAAAGGAGTGCACCGAACATTTGTGGCTGAAAGGAAACGTCGCTGGGGAGTCAACAGTCCTTGGAGTTGTTTACTTATGAACAGGCACAGGTGCTAAAGAGGAAAACAGAAAAATGATTGATTGCATATCAAGAGACATTAGTGAACTAGGGGAATGCTCCGAAATAATTATTATGGGAGACATGAATGCCCATATTGAGGGTCTGGATGGGTATACGGACTCAACTGGAAGCATATTACTAGAACTGGTGGAAAAACATGACTTAGTTTTATGTAATACCAGTCAGAAGTGTGACGGGCACATAACTTGGGAAACTGGCAATCTACATTCAACTATAGATTACGTACTCATGTCACACAAAATATATGGTAAGTTACAAGTAATGAAAATTAATAGACGAAGAAGGTTCCAAATGTCTTGGTAGTGATCACAAACGTATTAAAATTTCGCCAGAGAACTAAATGCTGAAACTAGACAACATAATTCAAAGCAAACTTTCTGCAGCGACAAAGAGTGGGAAATAGTTGTTGAAAGAATAGAGGCAGCAGTTTCAGGGCAACGGTATACAGATAGGACCTATGAGAGCCTAACTAGGCTTTTTACTCTAGAACTAGACAAAGTTCTGAGCAAACGAAAGGGGAAGCAAGGACATAGACCAAAAAGCTGGTGGGACAAAGAAGTGAAGCAAGCGATACAAAAACGTCAGGAAGCCTCTAGAGAACACAGGTATTCCAAGCGTACTGGGGAGTCCGAAACGGAAGTAAAACGAAAATGGGACAATTTTATAATATGTCGCCGAGAGGCATCCAGTTTGATCAATGCGAAAATTCAGAGAAAGGGTGAGGAATGGATGAGTAATGTAAGTGAGAAAGATAGAAACGTTGCCAAGAAGTTTTGGGAGCACTTGAACTCACTCGGTGAAACGACGCAAGCTAGACAGAGGTTCATACTCTCGCATCAGGGAGATCAATTAGAGGGAGATGATGCGATACAATATATAGGAGCAGTGATGAAGGAGAAATTTCGGGAACGGGTACATGTGGAAGATAGGAGAACCGAAGGAAGTTGCAGTCTAGTTTGTAACATCGCGGATTTTGGACAAAGAGATTGGGAAAAGGCGGAACGAAGAGTCCCTAGTGGCACGTCAACAGGCACAGATGGTATCCCTATCAAGCTGGTGAAGAATTTGGGTCCTAAATCTAAGGCAATACTAAGGGAGGTAGTGAGTACCATGATAACAAAAGGAAATATTCTAGATGAATGGAGGCTTGGTAGGATGAGTATGATATATAAGGGAAAAGGAGATAAGTCTGATATTAGGAATTATCGTCCCATAACCGTGACACCGGTTATTTACAGGTTGGTAATGCAGATTATAAAGAACAGACTGGAGGAATGGGTAGATTGCGAGGGCATACTGGGCGAGTTACAGAACGGGTTTCGGAAACAAAGAAGGTTGGAGGACAATTTATTTTCTCTAACACAGTTTACAGAAATAGCGCAAAAAGAAAACAGACAGCTCTGGCTGGCATTTCTGGATATCAAGGGTGCCTATGACAATGTGAACCAAAGGAACCTGTGGGACATAATGGAGAGCTTAAACCTAGATAAAGGACTAACAGCACTATTAAGGAACATTTACAAAGATAACAAGGTGATTATAACACGGGAAGGAAAGGCGACAGGGAAAATAAAGATAAGACGAGGCCTTAGGCAGGGGTGCCCGTTATCGCCTTTGCTGTTTATGTTGTATCTGAGAGGATTGGAGGATAGACTAGAGAAGAGTGGGCTTGGATTCGACATTTCTTACAGTAAGCTAGGCCAAAAAATTCAGCGATCCTTACCGGGATTGATGTATGCGGATGATATCGTACTAATGGCTAACAACAGGACAGAGTTGCAGGAATTAATGAGCATCTGTGGTAGGGAAGGAGAGGAATTAGGTTTAGAATTCAGTAGCGAAAAATCAGCAGTCATGATTTATAACGAGGTTGAAGTTGAGAGGCTGAAGATACAGAATATTACAGTTGAGAGAGCTAGTAAATACAAGTATCTTGGAGTATGGATACGTGATGGTGCAGAATATCTCAGAGAGCATGAAAAGTATATAATAGGTAAGGTCAACAGAAATGCAGCTGTAATGAAAAATAGAGCACTGTGGAATTACAACAGGTATGAGGTGGTGAGAGAGATTTGGAAAGGGGGTCATGGTGCCTGGGCTTGACTTTTGGAAACGCAGTGCTATGCATGAAATCCGAAGTGCATGCGAGACTAGAAATAAAACAGCGCGGAGTAGGTAGACTGGCTTTGGGGGCACATTGCAAAACACCAAACCAGGGAGTACAAGGAGACATGGGATGGGCGTCATTTGAGAGCAGGGAAGCGGCGAGCAAGATAGAATTTGAGGATAGGTTGAGGCAAATGGATGGGGAGCAACGGGCACGAAAGGTTTTCAGCTATTTATACATGAGGAGTGTAGACACAAAGTGGAGACAGCGCACTAGGAAATTAAGAGGAAAGTTTTTGGGCTATAGCGAAGATACGGAAGAACAAGTCTCAGTTAAGAAGAAAGTTAAGGCCACAGAAAGAGATCGGTGGCTAGAGGGAATGCAGACAAAGACGGCTCTGGAAAGCTGCAGATTAAACAAAACAGTTATTGTCAAAGAAAGCATTTATGACAATTCTAGGGGAAGCTCATTGTTGTTTGAGGCGAGGACGGGTGTTCTGCGAACCAGAACCTACAGAGTGAAGTACCAGGAAATGGATACAGTGTGCACTGCTTGTGGAGAGGAGGACAAGACGGCTGAGCACTTGATACTCTACTGTAAAGGGCTTCACCCTATGCGTACCGAAGACAACATAGATTTAATAAAGTCATTGGGTTTTAGAGACAGCGAAGGGAGAGTGGATTTCAAGACTGTAGAGATTACCGCGCAAAACTTAAGTGAATGGTGGCAGAAATCGAGAGAAAACTAGGTATTTTCTTATTCACTGATGGCAAGGGGGTTTCATAGCTCCACTTTCTTTACACTGCGGAGTGAATATAGATTTCACATTTAAATATTCTAAGCTTAAATGGTAAAACAAAATGGCTAGGTGGCGTAAGCTACCGCCCAATCCAAAGGGCTCAGCCGTATTCATCCATCCATCCATCCATCCAGCAGTGCAGGGGGGGGAAGGAGGAAAAGGGAACGCGGCGCAAAGCGGAGGCTGCCATATTAAAACCGCTTACGTTGCCAGCATAGGTTTCGCAGTGGAGAAGTTGCTGCCATATACGGCGGACGAAGTTTTACTTTCTTTTTCGTTTTGGAAAGAATGTATTGTTGTGTTATATAAGTCCTCCTGCATACAGACAACGAAGTTTAAATATATTTGTCTTGTTTACTCGGCTTGAAACCCTAAAAACAGGTTTTGGCAACTTATTGCTTCCATCATTTTGGAGTACGCAAGGCAGTTATCTCGTTGTTCTGGTTTCGGTTACGAAAGCAAGGCAAAACGCTCGTAGTTCCCGCCCTCAGTACACTTTGGACACCTTCCACACTTTGACACCGGATAACTAGATTGTGGCGACGCACAATCACCAGCATTTTGGTGCTATAAAACCTCGTCGTCGTCTGCTTCAGGGAAGCACGGCCGCCCGCTACACAGTCACGCGGGACACAGGAACGTCCGTCGACCGACGCCCCCGAGGCAATAAAACCGCCGTTTCTTTTCTATGTTGGGATTCGCTCGTCACCACGACGCAGCATCCCACAAGATGAACAAGGATTTAGATTTGCTTCAGAGGTCACTTTCGCCGCTTCCTCACCGTCGAGCAGCCGGATCAGCTGACGGCAAGCCGCGGATGAAAGGCTTGAGCATCAACAGCCTAGAGCCACTACAACAGCCCAAGTGCACTCACGATGCGGGCGACGCGGGCTTCTGTCAATCCAGGGGCAGACCCCTGCCCCCTTCTTGGAGGGCGATTTGACATGGGTGGATTCCCCGAAATAAAACCAACTCCCGTCCTGCCAGGTGGTAGGAAGCTCGGTACTCAAGGACGAGGGTTCGAAATAGGGTAGGCCGCACCCTAGCAGGCGCACACACTTGGAGAACCACTCCGTCGCTTAGACTGAAGTCCGCGGCGGCGGTTTCAAAGCACGGCAGAAGTTAGAACCAAAAGTCGGCGCAGCGGCGCACATCTAGGGGCCGTCGGCGCAGTGTGGTTCAGCGGCGTTTAAAACAAAAGGCGCAACCGGAGTCCTGTTTATCTTGCTTTAGAGTTTAGATTTTCCTTCCCCCCTCGCCCCCCCCCCCCCCCCCCCCCAAAACAGAAAAACGAAAAAAAAAAACGGAGTTCTGGATCCGCCCCTGGGTCAACCGGTAGCCCAGCAGAAACCGCGTGAACGTTCCAGCTCTTCGTCATGACACGCTGTTGCTGAATGCAGGGTAAAATACAACTACACGTACCACCGAATCAAATGCACTGTTATCGTAAATATTGGCTTGTGATTGCGCCTTTGTAGATCATCTTATTCGTTTTGCTGGAGACGCAACCGACGGGCATAACAAAATCGTTTGCGTATTCCGCATACCTCACAAAAGCACTCACCCAGTAACCTTGCGAAAAGCGCGAAACACGGAGTCCGCACCGCCCTGACTTACCAGTCTTTTATTTGCTTTAGAGCAGTTTGTACCTGCTAGTAGGTATGTCTAGTGAAACTGCAACTTGAAACTAGGGGCAATGCCAGAGAGAAAAGTGACAAAGTTGAGAAAGCATGCTCGCTCTCTCCAATTTCTGAACTCTCAAGTGATTGTACCATAATAAATTCACCAACACCTTTTTCCAAAATAAAAAAAAAAAACGCTATGTTCACTACGTAAAGAATGGTCTCAGTTCATGCATCCGTAGGCAGGTAGGAAACGTTGCCCTAATTTATTCACACCGCATGACGAGCGCAACAAATTCACACGAGATTTACAAGAAAATATCAGTGGTGACTTATGTTTCTCTGAAATTCTGTATGACCGGTCGTTTGCAGGACCGAATCATCTACTCGGGCGCTGTGCGTCGCTGTGCAAACGCCAACAACACGAAGCATAACAACGGCAGGTCTATGTCAAGAATCCGTAGTCCATTGTTCTATTAAAACGACGTAATTTTGTTGAAAACGCCCGCAGCTTTTTACTCACGGTATGCCTCGAGAATCTTCCACATTTTGAAACGGAACGAAGGAAGATTTACTTTTAAAAGCGCTCGCTGCGTCCTCCCGGACCAGTTGGACCGGATCAGCTGACGACGACGACGGAACTGAACCCGTTGAATTTTAACGCCACAATAACCAATTTGCGCTTCGTGTTAGTATGGGATTCTACCTCCAAGCACCGCACGACACACCACGAACGTTTCAACTCTTTGTCGCATCGCCGTGTTGCACCAAACCTATCTCTATGCACCAAACAGAACAAGATCGCCGAAGTCAACGGAGCGCTGTCGTGAACCTTGGCTTGTGGTTGCGCACTCGTGGACCCTGTGACTCCCTTCGCTTTCAAAGCACGCACGACGATTACGAATGATACTTTCCGTCTTCCGGGACCATCACAGGGGCACTTCTCCGGTCACGTCTTCGCTACATGTGCTGGCAAACCGCGTCAAACGTGGTAAAACCGAAGCGCCGAAGCAATACCGGCGCCATGTTGAAACTTGAACGTGCGTTGTTGCTAGATTTTCTCCGACCAAACACAAAAAACGAAAGCAAACCGGCTCTAGCTTCCAGCGTACATCGGCGTTGCGCCGTGGCCAGATTTTCTCCGTCAGCGCTAACTTAAAGACGACCTACAGATGCAGCAACACTGGTCTCAAGTTTTAACATGGCGGCCCCCACGGAGCGCCGTAAATTCTGAGGAGGGTGCATTGGAAGCGGCGGCACCTTCCCCCCCCTGCAGCAGTGTAAACTTCGCGGTCCGCATATTTTATATTTCTCCCGCGCATTATCCGTTCTTTTTGGCTCGAAAAACTTTTGTAAACTTTATAAACGAGCCTTTCTTATAGGTATTACGCACATTTGACCGCGGAAATGCTGCAGAACCTTCACTCTTGCGAAGTGCAGTTCCAGGGTCACCGCATAGATGGCGCCAGAATGCCAGTGTTTCCTCGTCCTAAAAAAATTTAAGAAGTTTTAACAAATCTCGTCTCTCTCGGTCGCACTCGGTCGCAAGAGTGTGAACGGGTCTATAGGACCAGCTCCGCTACAGCACATCCGGTCCTAAAGGCCCGTTCACACTTGCGACAGTCGCTGGAGCGACCAACGACTAGCGACTGGTTTTTGGTCGCGGAGCGACCAAAACAGGTCGGTTGCGACCGATTTTGGGCAGTCGCTCCCTGACCGATTTCTCAAATTGCAAAACCGAGTCGCCGGACGGCGGAGCCAATCAGGGTCTCGTCGGAAATGATGCGTGGGTTTGTTTACATCCGGCACTGCTACCCGCGGGAAATAGCGACGCGCGCACGGCGGCGGACACTGGCATGGAGTTCTCCGCGGAAGCTCTCATTAATTCTTTACAATAAGCGGCACACCTACCAGAAGGATCGAGGCAAAAAGCTACAGGCCTAAAACGAGATCGGCGACATTTTCGGCATGGCAGGTAGGTACAATATTACGGTTGAGGGAGCGCACATATAGCCGTTGTTTTACGTTCCGAAGAACCATTACGTTTTCTTGGTTTTTTTCATGCCGGCACCTTTGATCAGAAAAACCTTTCAGCCGGCTCGAAAAGGTGTTGATTACTATCCGTTAAGTTGGCAAGCCTGGCGACTCGTCGGTCGCGCAATCAGGTGTGAACACTGGTAGTCGCCAGTCGCTTGTCGCTAGTCGCTCCAGCGACTGTCCCAAGTCGCAAGTGTGAACGGGACTTAAGACGTCGCAAGAGGCTTAAAAACCGGTCTCGTCACTTTCGGTCGCATTCGGTTGTAAATGTGTGAACGAGCCTTTAAGCGCCGTTCACATATACGCAACCCAGTAAAACCGAGAGAGACCAGACCGGTTTTTTTAGCCTCTTGCGATGTCTTAGGAGTTAGGACCAGGTCCGCTGCAGCGCATCCGGTACTAAGACGTCGGAAGAGGCTTAAAAACCGGTCTGGTCTTTCTCGGTCTTACTCGGTTGCATATGTGTGAACGGCGCTTTACTCGATTGCACATGTGTGAACGGGCCTTAAAGGGATACTTCAACGAAATTTGAAATATATCCGTCGTGTTCAAAAATAGGTGGAATATGATCCACAATATCCGTAAATGACAATCGCATGTTTGCATTTTGAGCATGGTGGCTGTATTTTTTGTTATAAACGGCCCACTCTAGCAAACGCTCGGAGAAGGCTTAGCTTAGAGCACGTGACATCCGACGCAGTCGTGACGTAGGTCGTCTCGGGACGAGCAAAGCTACAGCGAGGCTGACGTCGAGGTGATGGCCTAGTCGTTCCAGCCACCGAAGCGGCTGCTTTTGTACGAATTTTGAGTGATGGGTTAATCTTTTATAATCTTGTAGGGGGACAATAGCTACTTCTGGAACGCACAAAGGGGATTCTCGGGAAGACGGGAGGGTTCCTCCTTCCCTCTTCTGTCTTCGTAGCCGGAGGCGAGACACTCACCGTCACTGACTATCAAGGTTCCTAGACGGGCATTACAAACGAGGCGTTAGCGACATCCACCCGGTGCTCTTTGCTAATCGTTTAATTCGTTTTAAAATTCCTTTTCGTGGCTTCTTTAACAAGATTCTGGTGCGTTCGGTGTGATACTGCTCCTTTGAACACATATAGACCATAAAATAAGCGCCGAAATTTCGTTATAGTATCCCTTTAAGACTGAGAGAGACCAGACCGGTTTTTAAGTCTCTTGTTACGTCTTAAGACCGGATGCGCTGCAGTGGAGCTGGTCCTAAGACGTCGCAAAAGGCTTAAAAACCCGTCTGGTCTCCCTCGGTCTTACTCGGTCGCATATATGTGAACGGAGCTTAAGTGTCTTGCCTAGAACTATAGACCTTTTCCGCAAGGGCGCCGCCATCTTGAATTGTCACTTCCAGTATGGACGAAAACATTGTTTTGCCGACGCCACGCCAATAGAAGGCATTTAGGACGCCACGCCAATAGAAGGCGTAACCGTCACACATTCTGGTTTTGCCTCCCTCTATCCTTTTACTATTTACAGGTTGAAACGTTTTAGTATTTTTTTCGTCGCCCATACCGGATACGCCTATTAGGTGGCTGGGGACGAGAGTACACAAAAAAGGTCTATACATGCTTTGAACCTGACGTCATCCCGACAGCTCTGCGGCCAGCTCAAAAGAAGAGCGGAGGGAGGAACTCCCCACTCAACGGGACTCTCTTTTGTGTCCCCCAGACGTCGCTATTCTCCCTCTACGAGATTACAGAAGATTAACCCGTCTCTCAAACTTCACACAAAGGCACCTTTGCGGTTAGTTGAGGATGCCCTAGCTGTTCCAGCCACCGAAGCGGCCGACCGCTTCGGTGGCTGGAACAGCTAGGGCATCCTGATGGCGTCAGCCTCGCCACAGCTTTGCTCATCCCGGGACAGACTACGTCACGATTGCGCCGGATGTGACGTGCTCTTCACTGGCTGCTCTCCGAGCGCTTGCCAGAGTGGGACAGTTATAACGAAAAATACAGCCACCAGGCTCAAAACACAAACCTGCGATTGTCATTGATGGATATTGTGGATCCTGTTCAGTCTATTTCTGAACTCGTCGGGAATATTTCAAATTTCGTTGAAGTATCCCTTTAAAGGCTTGAAAAGTCGAACTTGGTCGAAAAAAACTAGGATATTCTATATACACTCTATACTCTGTTTTACCTTGTGTTGTACCGCAGGAGAGGCTACAAGCGCGAGCTCCTTGCTCTATGGCACATCTCGGCGGCACAGGTTCTCGTGCACCAAGGGCAGCTGCCAACGCTATGAGCTCGCGCTTCTAGCCTTCGCTGCGGTACAGCATAAGGTGAAACGAAGTACAGTCAAAACACGTCAATACTTTGATAGTAAAACGCTTAAAGGAGCGGTGCAACAATGTTCAATTGGAATGTTTTTCACTTTACACGAGCTTACTGACACACCTGGGACTCAAGGATACTCGCACGCAACGCCATTAGCCAAGAAACTCCTTTGTTACGGTGTATTTTCAAGGACAAAAACGACCCTTTTCATTCCATCCCTCTTTTGCAAAATTTGATGACGTAAAGTGGGGATCGCAGTACACCCATATGACGATATTTGAATGCGGCTCATAGATTGGACCCGAGCATTGCGTGAGCACTCGATTTGGGCTCGTGATAATCGATAGCTCGACAGCCACTCGGGTAGTGACCCGTGTCCAATCGCTGCAACAACGACAATAGCCGAGCCATAACAATGTCTGGAACTCATTGCGTGACCTGTACCTTGCCAACCCCAGCGCGTGGCTATGATCAGCATTGGCGGCATATAATCGGCTCCAGATCACGTGGCCGCTTGTCCTGGCTGCGATTTGAGGGGGTGAACGCTGCTCGTTTTTCTTAAATTTTTTTCTGGGACTTCTATTGGTGTGGGGTGAAAAACGAATTGGTGTTTCATAAGTGATTAACGTCAGGGGTCCCTTCTACGCGGTATTTGCACAAAATACAAAAATTGTTGCATCGCCCCTTTAAGCTTATATACTTTAGTATCTTTCACACTCACCTCCAATACTGTGTGGAATCCTGGGGTTTCACCTATCAAAGCTACATACAACCAATTATGACACTTCAAAAGCGAGCAATCAGAATATCAGCCAACACAAAATATAATACTCATTCCGTTCCACCATTTCAAAGCCACCTGATACTGCTATTTCACCTGGTACGAGATTACAAAGCTGTGGTTATGATGCATAATATTTTGACAACAAACACACCACTATTATCAAGCATTTTCTCACATTCGGAAAGAGTCACCAGAAATTTTTTCGCCCTACGATTTTAACATTCCATTGTCTCGTAATGTTTATGATCAAAGAATGACACAGTATACTGGAACAAAAATATGGAGTTCCTTATGCATCCTAATAAAAGAAAGCAAAACGTTCAAAAGTGTACTTAAAACATTTTATTTGGAAACAACGTTTCACTGACAAATACGTTTGTACGGCACATGCATGGGTGCCGGGTAACCGGCGCAATATTTATTTTTGTACATTTGGAATGGAGCCAAGACTAACCAAATATGTTTTAGGGATCCAGTTGGTTTATGCAGTGTGATCTGTGATTATTTTGAATAAAAATTGTATTGAACTCGAATCTCGGCAGGTTTGCGACATCTTTAATACTAATATTAAAAGATCTCAATTTTTTTATAAAGGACGGTGGAACGAGTTTTGTTTCTTAGCCAATTAGATGTGGTAATTAATGTTGCCTACAAAACAGGGAACCGAAAACAACTTTTCTTCGTGCGCTTATTAGTTCTTTTTCTTTTTATGAAACTAATTGCAGGTCGGGCTCAACTCTTACGGCAGTATTTGGCGTAGGTGCTCAGTGATGCCACTGGGAGTGGTAGGTTCTTTGTTTAGGGCCCGGAGCTCTGCCTACGCGATTGTCGACCTCTCAACACCGCAGCCGGGTCGTTGAAAGTTGCGGCAAGCGATCGAGACAAAAGAAGACGAAAGACGCAACGGGAAAAAGGGGAGGATAGTGGCAGAGAGGAAACGCCCTTTTCTTTTTTATACTTCCGGTAGGTGGCGTCACGAAAACTTCTGTACTCCCAACGACGTCACACCATGCATGTTCCCTCGATCGCCACACGCAACCGGAAATTTAAGCAAAATGCGTTTTTGCTTATTCTATTACGCAGAGGAACTGCAGTATTTTTGGAGAAGGCGGTTGTTCACTCTCACTGGTGTCGAGATGAGTAATATAAAAGAGCACAAGCTGCTCATTTTTTCAACGTTAAAATCGTTGCACTGCCCTTTGTTAAGGACAGCGAGAAAGATATATTGGAAAAGTGGAGATAACACAGCAAAGGTTATCCGTCATGGAGGCACAAGTTTGGGAAAGAATAAATATTCTCTTTTCCCCGTCGATTCGTTCGGTGAAAAGTGTCGAAGACGCGCTCCCGACACACGGATCCCGTTTTTTTTTTTTTACTAGTATTGTTATTAAAACGCTGGGCTATACACTTTTGTACATTAGAAAAAAGGTAGAAATAACAAAAAATACACCTATGCACTTATGAGTTGTGAATGCGAAAGCGTGAATGTCGTTCTTCGCGCCGCGGCCTCTTCTCAGCCAATCGACACCGAGGCCACTTCTGAGCCTCAGTGGACGCCTCGGCCGTTTCTGTTCCGGTGCAGGCACGCAGCGCCATGGGGTGGCGCTAATTGAAACTGACGCGCGGCGGCTTCATATCATTGCCGTTTTGCGTGGCTTTCTACGTGGTTTCAAAGCTGGGATGCCTCAGATCGCGGCTTCGGGAATTTATCTGCCGTTTGGCGCGGCTGGTGACGTCGGCTCGCTCCATGGGACAGTTAATGCTTTCGCATTAAAACTGGCTAGGTGGCGCTTGCCGCCGCCCGATTCCAAGCCGCGGTCACACTGCTACTACATCGCGAAAGACAGTCTCCGTGTTTTTTCCTTGTACGACGGTCACATTCGACACAAAAAAACTGTCTGCAGGCATGTTCATGTATGAAGCCAACATCCGTGGAACACGATTGAGGTGTGTTTGCAAATAACTCTGTCATCGTGCCTGCAGCAAACAGCGCGTCTTTCGTACGAACAGTACGAGCCTAGTGTGACTAAGGACGCCTCGGTGGTTCAGGCGTATGCATTCAGTCATCTATCCAGGTCTATATTATTCCCTCGCGCGCTTCATCTGCACCTTGAATTATGCTCAATCTTCGATACAAAAAAGACAGTCAACTCGCGTGTCAGCTTACATTCACTGTAATGACAGTACATGTGTGCGACTGCACCAGGTCCAGCAACGAAAGAAGTGAAAGGAGGCCATATGTTCTATCAATGAAAATATGCACGTTTTATTGGCTCTTTTTTCCAGGTGTATATGGAAAACTCTCCACGATAACAATTGCCTCACAGACGTCATCCAACCCCAACCTGGGGGACGCACTCGATAAAAAAAAAAAAAAAAAAGAACTCGCAAAACACCCTTTTTTCACACACTGCACAATCCTCGTAAAACTTCATTCCGCGTGTAAAAAAAAAAAATTAAAATATTTAAAAACAAGATTCTACATTTGGTCCGGCCATTATACGAGTCTCTTCACAATATCAAAACTTAAGTAAGAACGAGTTAATTTTCGTAATCGGTGACACTAAGGTTGAACCGAACTAGCGATCGATCGCGAGCACCCAAAACACAAAACTTCGAAAAAAAAAAAAAAAAAAAAACTGTACATTGTGGAGCTGTTGCGCTGCGCCAAACTATACAGCGAGCATTAGAGTCCATTGTTCCATCGTAAAACAGATCGCAGAGCTACGCTGACTGCTTTGCAACTTATGCGAGAAATTCGACACCACGCCGAATCGGAGCCATTTATAGTGGAAGTTTTACTGGTCCAACTTTTAGAGCGGCGAACAAAATGGCGCCCAAAAACGCCAATGCTACCTTGAAAATGGCGGACCGGTCGATGAATTGCACTGTTGCCAGACGTGGGGACCTCAAGAATCGACCTGTGGCGCCACCTGTGATCGCCGCTATAACCACCAGCCTGTTCCATCAGAAAGCTGTAACAAGTCAATACCTGAAACTATTTTCTTTCGTTTTAATTGTGAATTTGACAAGAATCAGATTTTGGCTGCAGTGCGTCAACCTCTTCATGACGCAACTCCTTTCCGTCTGCCGACCTGCGCGATCCGTTTTACGCGGGAACATGTGCCAGAGACCAGCCTGTACATTTCCACGTTTAATAGAGTAAAAAGCCGGAAAACGAAACTCCTAAAGTCTACCACAGAAAAAAAAGAAAAATTAACAGTCGTTCCAACACTTGCACTGCAACGCGTCAACGTGAACTCGGCGTCAACAGCGCGCCCTTGGCCCCCATCAACTGGGTCGTAGAAAAAGAACACGGAAATTGGAAACAACTCGCAAAAACACGCATATATATAATATATATGTATATAAAGGGTGGCTACCGTGGATCTTACGCTGCAAAACCAGCCGGAAAAAGTCGGCGCCTGTTCAGAGAGAGCTCAAACTTGTCTTCCGAGTGTGCATTGCGGTAGTTTTTTACCTTGCGAAATTTCAAAGTGGAGTTCTATTTCCGCAAGAAATGAGACCAACAAACTTGAAGTCAATGGCGAACGCGTTCGCGGTTACTGAATGTAACTCGTGGCGCCATCTCCCGATAACCGCAGCAAGCAGACAACAGAGTGCGTCGTCTGCTCGCTCCGCCCATCGAGGAGTGGCAGCACAAGTTACACACACTTTTTTTGTGTGTTTTGCTTGTTTTCTCTGCATTTCCCTTTGTGCTCTACCAGCCTGAACCATCCCCTAGGTCTGGTGTGGAATAAATAAATAATATAAAATAAAAATCGCCAACCCGGCCGTCTGCGAACACGTCCACTGTTGACTTTTCGCAGGTTTGTTGCTCTCGATTTTTTTTAGAGAGACACCACGCCTTGAAATTTCACAAGGTATAAAGCATACCACCCAAATGCACATTCGGTGAAGGTTCGAGTCATTCTATGCGCAGACGCCGAGATTTCCGACTCCTTTTACAGCGTACAATCCAGCGTAGCCACCACAAATTTGCACTGTCGCTTACGCTCCTTTCGTTTTCGTGAGCAAGAGGGAACAACATGGTGGCTAACAAATTGCAATTCTTTCTCTCTCTCTCCGTAACAACGCAGCACATCCGAGTGATTGTGACATCATGCTTTAATCGCCGACTACTACGCAGGGTAGGGCCATTTTTCGCTTCGTGTCACGTGGTCTCTACCAAGGGACAGGTGGAGCAGGAACATCTCTTCCACAACGGCGTTCGCCTATGGTTACCGAGCTCCGCAGGGTTCGGTTGTGTTTTATTAAACTTTAAAGCAATAGCCCAACATGGGAACCCTGAACCGGTTCGCATATCGCACCTGCACTGCATCGAATGTTTCGGTGAAACGTCCCCCGAGTTGCGTTTAGTTAAAAACCAAGAATTTAAGATCATCGGTGGTGACAGCAAATACCTTCTGAGAATTTCGATTCGTGCACGAAAAGCTGAAATAGACCGTGCCATTTCGTTTCCGGCGAGTGTCAGCGACAAACATCCGCAATTGCACAATGCGCAAGTCGAACGCAGGCTCCAAACACTGGTTCGATCGTTTCTTTTTCTTCTTCCTCAAAATCTTCAACAACAGAGCGCGTTTTCCCCAACAAACAAGCCAACAAACGAACAAGCAAAAACAGTCTAAAAAAAATGGGATTGAAAAAAAAAAAAAAGGAAAAACACCGAGTGCAGTCAATGCGTTGTCGCATATCGTCTCAAGGCGTGAAAACCAAATGTACAATATGTACACGATCGAGGACAAACAGAACAATCGGCAGCAAACTATCTACAATGAATGGGAGGTGTGTGTGTGTGTGTGTGGGTCGGAGGAACGGTGCAGAAGGTCACAATCGCCTCCACAGGGGGTGGAACACTTCCCGTACAGAACCGCACGGTCTTACGGACGTCCGCAGGACGTTACGACGCCCTAAAACAACAACTGCCATAGTCGCCTACAAGAGGAGAACGGCAGGGAGGTGTCTTGCATTGCCCCGAATACGTCCCTGAAACCATGCAAGCAGACGAAACCACGCAGCAACCGAAACAGCATACGCATTGTAAAACAAGAATGCCCATTGCAAAGATTAACTACACATCGCGACTGCGGGCTCTGCAAGACTCTCGCGGTATATACGCGTCCAAAGAAAGAGCACGCTGCAGCAAGAGCAGAGTTGCACCGGCGTCTTGCAGCGCTGCATCAGCGTCCCGACGACCGCCGGGATGGAGGTCGTGCATGCGAGCAAACGTTGACTGGTGCGCGTCTCCTTTTTTTTGGCACTTTCTTGGGCACGGATTACCTCCACTGTGCTGCCGTAGTGATCTCTAATCCTATGCCTCATCTATACCGCGGCCGGTCTGGTTTTGAACGCGGGGTTTTGCGAACGGAGGACAGGACGTCAGGTTTCGAAATCTGGCAACTACGCTTTGCTTGTACGATGAACTAACATGCCAGAACACCGCAGTTTTCTCAACTCTTTGATACACCAATGGTCTTTGGCAGACATCCTAGGTTTTAGTGCCATTTACAGCATCATTTTACAGAATCACTCTCTAAAAATTAAGAAGACGTAACCGAACGTAAATGAGAATCGCATGCAAATAAACGACTACGATTAATATCCCCACGAAAAAAAAAAATGATGTTTGGGGCCTATATTTTAGGCAAGTTTTTTTTTTCTTTCTTGGTCTTCTTTCTTTTAAATGGTATTAAATGTATATAATTATAAATAGGCTGATGTCACGCAGTAAGCCATATTTATAAAACAAACGCGAGAATGACGAGCAGTGGTTCCTGATGGGGATAGGGTCGCTCGGATCTTCAAGAACTTTTATCTTTAAAATATCGTTCCTGGCCGTTTAACAGAGCCATTTCTTTTTTCTTTCTTATCCCAGTTTACCATTCGACTATTCAGAAATTCAATGTTAAGCTATAAAGAATAACAAAAAAATTCTTTACCAAAATAATTTAAGAGTTTCGATCCCACCCTTCCTGTTCGTTCGAAGAATTTCAAGGCAATTCTTAAACCACTCTAGAGTTTACGTGGGTATTTGAACCTTGACGCCGTCAAACCGGGACTCGGCCGTGGAAGTAAGGGCTTTGTACTTGATTTTGGAGACGCTTTGGCAAGAGGCTTGGTTACGGCTGGCTGGTCGACAGCGTTGCCGCACATTTCTCTTTCTACTCGGAAGGTTCGAAGCGGATACGCCATGGCGGTAGCAGGCGAGCATTTTTAAGCAATTCTTAAAAATCTTGCTTACAAAAAAATCTAGCTGAGCACTACAAAAAGCTTTGTTTTCCTTTTCTAGAAAAAAAAATAATCAGCGCCCCCCCCCCCCCCCCCCCCCTTCTTCCTCTCTCTTCCCTCTAAAAAAAAATAATAATCCTTTTTTACGAGACTGATGAACTGCAGATATGTGCATTTCGTTTCTGATCGGTGCAGAAGTATTTCTTTCTGGCTCCGCCACTGAGAGCATAAGAAACCTAGGGGTGGGGCCTATTATGTTAACGCTCCTCGCTTCTCGCGATCGGCTTTTTGTCGTTCTTATCGGCCGATGCTGCACTCTCATTGGCTGCGGAGCCATAATGAGATGCTCGATCTAGGCCACGCCCCGCGGTTCTTCTTAAGCAGCGAGTGACCGTGTACAGTTGAATTAATGTAGATAAAACAAAAAAGAAAAAAGTTTGAAACGACCATTTGAGACAAGTGGCCTGCGAGCTATGGGCAATTCTCATAACCGACCGAATTCCCGGCAATCACAATCAAAGAGCAAACTGTTCAGCTAAAAAAAAAAAAAAAAAAAAAAGAACCCTCCGAGATAAAAGAAAAAGAAAGCTAACCTAACAACTGTTTTTCGAGAAAACAAAAATATTCCAGTAAGTAAAAATGGCACGTGACAATTATGAGCCACTGACCGTCTCCCCCTCACAGTCTGCCTCGATGGTTAGGATGAATGATAAAAAAAGAAAAACACGTTCGACCACCTCGCCGAACGACGTCAACAACGATAACAACGACCACCAAAACACACACCGACCGGCACCCTCCCCACCGCAGGGAGAACAACAATTCGAGTCCGTGGTGCGCGGCGACGTTGCACAATGAAAAGTGGGCGAGCGTTCACTCGTGGTCAAGTCCGTTTTTGCGTCGACGCAACACCACGTAGAAGACGAGACCTGCGGGTCAACGCGGGGCATTACATTGGAGACGAGTCGCAGCGACAGCGCTCAACCGGCACACGAGTGCGAGCCAAACTCTTGCGCAACGCTCGTGTTTTAATCTGCGTTACTATAGCTGACGTAGAAACCATAGCACTACGGCCTTGTGAAGTTCCTACTTCTGCATTTGTATACATGTCTTCTAGCTTTTGACAGCGCTCCGACCAAGTGTTACCATGCTCGCACTGATGTCCCGTCGGCGGCCATGGTGAAGGAGCCCGCTGCTGCGGGCACTCCCCCTGCGGCATACGTTCTGCGCCATTAAATTTGTTTTCCTCTGCAAGGACAAGTAAGAATGGCCATTGGTACGGTGCGATGATGTCAGGTGCAAGCCCCCCCTTTTCTAATCGTGGCTTAACACACATGCCTCGTCTTCTAGGCGGTATTGGTCAATGGACCCCGCTAACGATGAAGAGTGCGCGATCCTCGACTTCTAGACGGTACTGGGCAATGTCTTTTCCCCCACTCAAGGACCACCGGGCGACGACGTCGACTCCGAGGCGAGCGCCAGTTCAGACGGCGTTCCCACAAGCGGCGACGCCGCCGATGATGATGATGATGTCGATGAGGATGGTGTTGTTCTTAGGGCGACGTCTGGCGTCGTTTTGGGCGGCGGCGCGGTGACCGGTACAGCGTCGTCCGGCGCGACGACGGCGCCTCGGGCGTCTCCGGGTACCACGGAGGATGCCGCGGGGTCGGCGAACTGGAAGACCGCGCCGTCCCCGCGGGACTCCTGCTACGTCCAGCGGTCCAGGTCGATCCCGGAGTCCGGCGTGGAGCGCGTGGGAGACGTGAAGTGCAGGGCCCGGCACCGGCACGGCGTGTCGCAGCAGCAGCAGCGCCGCGGCCGCAGGTTCAGGAGCTGCTCGAAGTCCAGCAGCTGGCCGAGGAAGTTGAAGTTGGGGGCGATGTTGGCCTTGCGCTTCTTGACCAGGTCGTACGCGTCGTTCAGGGGCAGCTTCTGCTTCTGCATCAGGTAGGCCAGGGTGACCGTCACCGAGCGGGACACGCCGGCCAGGCAGTGGACCAGGACGCCGACCCGCTTCTGTCGGGCTTCGTCTGCGAACACGCGGAAAAAAGACGGGCGGACTCAGATCTGAGATATTCCTCTTTCAAAAAGTACAGACACACACACACACAAATAGTACACCCTTCAAGTCGCGGTTGCATTATCACGATCCTGTTGACCGCTCAGCCGCCTCATCTAGAGTCGACAACTGAAAGACACTACTCATTCGATGGTATATGTGCCTCCGCAATTACCAGAGTTCCGTGTGGGCATGTGGAAGACTTTGGAGCGGCCAAGGGCCCAAGAGGGCAGGGCCCGGCAAGGGATTGCTGGGCTTCCTCGGATAAAGGGGGGTAATTTCTGCGGACAGCTTGTCTCGTACTACGGCTTTTGCGGCGATCCACGTCGACTCCCGGCGCGGTTTCCGCGGAAACCTCGTCTTATATGTGGTGCTATATATTGCGTCGGCGCGACGTGCGCCTTGGTAGGGAACCATTTGCCATCGCGGAGGGACGCTCGAGGCAATGAGGGTGTAGGAAAGATTATTCTGCGCTCTAATATGCTCTAGGGATATAGATTCCCCCGCCTCCCTCCCTCCCTCCCTCCCTCCCTCATGCATGTTTCGATATGTTAGTTGTTCGGGTATTTTATTTAAGTGTTTCGGACCTTTCGCGGTCGAAGACAACAACCTGTTCGGTCTCTTTCACGGTCGAAGACAACACCTGCCTGTTTCATATATATAGTTTCTAGAGGATCTCTCGACGCTGAGGGGAGGCTGCTTCGGCAAGAGACCCCTGATAACATTGTACGACAAGCGGCAAACGTCCTGTTTGGGGAGAGTACGCCCGCCTACCTTAACCTCGCGACTTGAAGGTTAAGCAGGGATCCCACTTGCAAGGGTATATTCGCTCTTTCTCGTGGTGGCGCCAGTGTGAAAATAGCCCCCAAACACTTCCAGCTCCGAACTAGACAGCGGGTTCCGCAGCATTTGCGAGACTAAAATTCCGATATACCGGCCATCTTCTGAAAATGGCCACTTATTCCACTGTCAGACAATTTCACTTTTGTGATAAACGAAATATGAGTAAAATATTTGAAGATATGCGTGAACCGGAACTTGTGCCGGGGCTACCCAATAGGTGGCGCCACTGAGTTTGTGGACAAACAAAAAAGAGGCGAATGGACCCTGAAACAAACTCCCTAAGCTGTTAAAAGCTAAGAAATTTATTGTTTCACGCGTGTCTGCGCGTTCGTGTGTTTGTGCGCGTGCGCGCGCGTGGGTGTGTGTAGGCGCGTGCGTACTTATTTTAGCAGTCCTTTGACATGCGACATGTACGCGACTGATTATGTTACCGTCCAGGTGCACCACCTGTGCACCGCGGAATTTCCAAATACATAAGTAAAAGTCGAGGAAGTCCACTCAGAGGCACTGAGGTGCATCAGTTGCTTTCCTTTCAACCCACTTCCCTTCCCCAACTTTCCTGAAATAAAGGCTTTTCAACAACAATGCCGGCTCATCGGATTTCCATACCCACCCATCTCACAAACATCTGCTCAACTGACAAAAGCACGGGCACATCGCTTTACAAATTGCGCGTTTATGTCTATGCGCGAGTACAAAACATGCCGCGCTGTGCAAGGCTCACGCGCGCCCCTTTGTGTGCGCTCCAGTTGGCTGACAGGGAAAAGGGGGCGGGATTTCGATTGCGCTACGGATGTTTTGACGGCTACCTTTTGTTTTTACGAAATGACACAGTCGAAAGCAGTGCGGCCTGTTACATGATTCAATGAAAAAAAAAAAAAAAGTTTCGCAACAAAGATGTCGACAGCTAAAGTTAACGGACGCTTAAGCTTCCCCTTTAAGAGTGAAAGGGCGTTAGCATTATCTGGCCTTCTCATTCGCCCTGCAAGCGTGCCTTGCGTGGCCTAGACTGGAGCATGTTTGGCTCGTAACCGAAGGATCGCGGGTTCGAATCTTGCCCGACATTCTCCAAGTTTTTTGTTTTCAAGGCAAATGAGTTACTTTAAAGGAGCTGTGCAACAATTTTTGTACTGCGCACAAATACCACTTAAAACGGATCCCTAACGTTAATGGCCTATGAAACACGCGTTCGTTTTTCACCCCACGCAATAGAAGTCCCAGTAAACAATTTAAGAAAAACGAGCAGCGTTCACTCCCTCAACTCGCAGCCATAGAGATCATACATACTAACTCTAGAGGAAAAGGTCCGCCATTTTCCCATCCATTCTGGCTGCTGCAAGCGGCGGAGTATGCAGGCAGACCCTCGGGGTCCCACATGGTAACCAACTGCCTTCGATTTCACAAGTATATCTTCAGAGCATTGTCACGAACTTCAACAATCCACGAACTTAATCTACGAACTTACCGGTGGAAAGATATTCCCGTTCCTTTCGAAGCTTTCTTTTTGCATAGCACGCAGATGTACGGCCTCCCGTCAACACTAAACTAAACCAGATAACCGGCTTCGGTTATCTAGTTTAGTTTCGTATTTCCGGGCGCGGGTGGCCGCGCCCGGAAATACGAAACCGCGCAACTACCAGATTTTCGAGATTTCGACAGAAGGGAAGTTAATGCAGCGTAATGAGTATGCTGCGTTTCATAATCCTTAGACTAGCTCAAAATTTAGTTTTCAACGTTAAATTATCACTGTTTATATTGCTGTTTATATCACTGTTTATATCGCGATTACCATTGCGACTGTCGTCCTTCAGCTGGCAACATTGGTTTCTTTCTCTCGTGTTCTGTCGCTCTCTTTCGCGATCTTTCACTCGGGACCCAGGATGCCGGCGCGCGGGATTTGCCACTCCTCCTCACCCAGCTTTACCCCCTGCTCGAAGCCAGAACAAGCGGCCACGTGATCTGGAGCCGATTATATGCCGCCAGTGTTGATCATAGCCACGCGCTGGGGTTGGCAAAGCGCAGGGCACGCGCTGAGTTCCAGACATTGTTATGGCTCGGCTATTGTCGTCGTTGCAGCGATTGGACACGGCTCACAACCCGAATGCTCCTCGAGCTAGCAATTGTCACGAGCCCAAGTCGAGTGCCCACGCAATGCTCGGGTCCAATCTATGAACCGCATTCAAATATCGTCACTTGGGTGTACTGCGATCCCCGAGTTACGTCATCAAATTTTGCAAAGGAGAGATTCAATGAAAATGATCGCTTTTGTCCTCGAAATTACACCGCAACAAAGGAGTTGCTTGGCCAGTGGCGTTGCGTGTGAGTATCCTCGAGTCCCAGGTGTGCCAGTAAGCTCGTGTAGAGAGAAAAACATTGCAATTGAATATCGTTACACAGCTCCTTTAAAGAGTGAAATTATTTTTGAGAGGTGCGGCGCCCTTTAACTTGCATTACGTGTCACGTCTTTTAATCGCTTTCATTCCACGCGTGACGTCACGTTTCCCGTGAGCATTGTGGTTTCGAAATTCCCGCGCGAGGTCAAGTGGCTGTGACGTCATAAGCCCATCGACCAATCCTGGTTTTTTGGCGCACGCCACCGACGCCGGCTTTTCTGCGACGCGAGTTTCCTAACGCGATAGCGTTAAAAAAAACACCGGCACAGTTGCGCGCCGTCAGAATCATTACAGATGGAGAAGACTCCGCCACAATCAGACCATCCTCAATACCCCATCTAGCAACACTGACAGTCGCCAGTTGTTGGGCACGAGGCGTACGATTGGATCCGAACGCCGACGCAGCACTGGTTTTCGATACCAACTGAGCCGAGTTCGCGTCGAACGCGGCCCTGGTGTCCCCCACACATGCCCAGGGTATAATGGGCTAGAAGAGGGGTAGCCCTTCTAGCCCACCGTACCCAGGGTGCATGCCCGAACAATAGCGCGCCCTCCGATAATCGGCGCAGCAGCTACTAGACGTGCTCTTGAGTGGGGGGTCTGTTCTCGTGCCGACGTCTTGGAGTACGTGTATACGCAACGGGAAGAGCAAGCCCGGAGTACGGCGACAGGTGCGGCGTGTACGATCGATATTCCGCATCGGAGCAGCGTGCAACGCCAACAGCAAAGCAGCGCAGCCTCCTCCCCTTCCTGCGTCGTTAACCTCGGCTGCCCGTCGAGGCACCCGCACTTGCCTTTGGAGCGAGAACGCGACGCGTCGCGACGAGAGAACACACTGGCGCCATCTATCGTCTAGCCTTAAAAACACTTCCGCCCTGCGTGTGTATATATATATATATATATATATTAAGCATCCTTTTTTACTGTGGGCTGGACATAATTTCGATAACGTAATAAGCGACTATTTTCTTTTCTTCCGTAGGTAGTGCGTATAGATCTTGCAACTACTGTAAAACAACCTTATCCAGTTATATAACGCAATCAGGACGTGTGCGCACTCTGTCAAAAGCAATGCCTGACGCATCTTTTTTTTTATTGTGGGCTTACACAATTTTGACAACGTAATAAGCGACTGTTTTTCTTTTTTTCATGGTGCGTAGATATTGCAAGCACTGTAAAACAACCTTGTCTAATTATAACGTAATTCGGACGTGTTTTTCCAGTACTAGCTTATAGATGGCGCCAGTGAACTCTGTCAGAAGCTATGAACCCTGCTTTCATTGCTGCGTTAATGCGAACGCTCGACATTTCACTCGACGCCTCCTGACAACAATCGACGTCCTTTTTGAGAACTCTATCCATTACGCTTATTTCGAAAGGCCGTAGCGTCCTCGGGTCTCTTAAACTCCATTGTACAAGAAAACGTACAGCGCAGACAAAATGCATCGATCACCGCAACCGCATTCGTTATTTTCTGTTCTTTTGTTTTCGTCCCCCACGCACTATAATTTTTCCAAGTCTCGTGGGAAGTTTTGGGCCCGACTGGGAACTTGGCCTCGACTACATAGACCAATAACACTGTTTACAAACAAGTCGGCGTTTTACCCATAGATTCCCGGTGCCGTGACGTCAGAAAGTTGAGTCGGGGGTACAGAGCGACGCTCTGTACCCCCGACTCACGTACTTACGATACACGTACGACTTACGATACACGTAAGCGACGCTCATAGAGTAAAACGGAACTCCATTCCACCAATTCCCTCGCGGACGCCGCCATTATGGTGCTTATTCTAGTGCACATCGGCCACAATCGGTGACGATTCGCGAACGTGCGACTTCATCAGCTTCACACACTCCCGTCGGGAAGCTCGGGCGCGTCTCGCTCGGCGTCACGGACTGCTTTTAGAATTTCCGGAGGATGGAAGGGCCATTCCCGAGTTCAGATACAACAAGGCTTCCGATAAGTGGCAGGCAACCATGATTTTAAGCGCCGGCCCAACGTTAGATATAGCGGCTCTCAAAAACAGTGGTCACAACAATGACGTCACACACACAAACCGACGACGTCACGTACAATATGAGCACAGGCGCCACGCAGTGACGTCTCGTGCGAGTCACGCGCCCAAGCGAGTGTAGCGTGCGCGGGAGAGTAGAGCTTGGGCGAGCTTTGCAATTGCACGTGCTTGCTCGCATTCGTGTACGCACCATTCCAGGAACGGGCTTCTGGCCGGTGCCATTTTTAGAGCGTTCCTGCGTACGGCGCACGCTTTGCTCGCTTTCCGAAGCGACGAACACGCGCTTGCCATGGGGTGTGGAAATACACCGTTTCACATTAGCGAGCTATCTACATCAAATAAAAGGTCATACCCTCGCCTCCCTGTTCTGTAAACACTGGCAAAAATTTTCCTCAAAGGCGCCGTGCAACAATATTCGCTTGCAATGTTTCTTTTCTTTTTTTTTTGTTTGTTTTTGTTTAATTCTACACGAGCTTATTGGCACTAGAGAACCCAGCAAGTACACTCGCACGCAACGCCACTGACCAAAAAATTCCTTTGTTGCTGTGTAAAAAAAAAAAAAAAAAAAAAAAAACGAGCGGTTTTTTTTTTAATATCTTTTTAAATATCTTTTTCGCAAAACGTAAAGGGAAGATGGGGCACTTCTACATTTAAGAAAAAACGCTTGATTTGCGTTCATTTTACCTTCAGAATAACAGATATCACAATTATGTTTCAATCCGTCGCGCCGGAGAGCCATAAGAGCAATTTGAAAATAGGGCTCAAGCCCCGCCTCCCTAGCCTTGGCAAGCCAAAAGATCCGTCGATGACGTCACGTACAGCGACTATCTTTCGCGTTTTTCTCGCATTTAACAATACTTTCGCGGCAAATGGTTTTGGTATTCGGGTTCACGAGGTAAAAATACACTAGAATTCACTTCTAACTCATTTTTTTCAAGAAGCTCCGTAGCTTCCCTTTGGGTCGCAGTACCCCACGGAGACGATATATGAATGTTGTTCATAGATTGGACCCGAGCACTCGATTTGGGCCCGTGATAATCGACAGCTCGAGAAGCATTCGGGTAGTGGCACGTGTCCAATCGCTGCAATGAGGACAATAGCTGAACCATAACAATGCCTGGAACTCAGCGCGTGTCCTGTGCTTTGCCAACCTCCGCACGTGGCTCTGATCAACATTGGCGGCATATAATCGGCTCCAGATCACATGGCCGCTTCTTCAGGCTGCGAGTTCAGGTGGGTAAACGCTGCTGTTTTTCTTTAATCTTTTTTTTTTTTTCGACTTCTATAACGTGTGTTGAAAAACGAACGCGTGTTTCGTAGGTAATTAACGGTTAGCGGTTCGTTCTAAGCGGTATTCCCGGAAAGTACAAAAGCCGTTGCATCGCCCCGTTAAAAATTGAACACAGACAAACGATTGTTACATACATCTTTTCCCAAACTTTCAACCTTTGGGGTCGTTAGAAGTCGGGCAGCGAGCTGCTCAACAAGTCGAACCTGGTTGAATTTCACCAAAAGTTCGCAGGTTCAACGAAAGTTCGCGAAGGCCCTGATTATCGTTGTTAGTCGTTTTACTTAGTCACGCTAGTCACGAGACAGCATGTCCACGGCATCTCATTAACGCAGTGTAGCCAGTCAGATTACGCCACGAGTCTACAAAAACGCCGAGGAACCAAAACCAATCACGGAGCATGCAACGTGATTGGCCGCAGTACACCTTCAACGAGGGTGTACTGCAGCCGTTACGCGCCATCTAAGAAGGCTTGCTGGGCTTTTTAAGAGTAAAAAGATACACCTCTTTTGTTTTCTTCTTTTTTGGGGGGGAGGGGGAAAGTTTTTTTCACACTATTAAGGGTGTTATAGTCGGTTACAAGTTAAGAAGGTAGAAGATCCTCACACAACCGTGATGCGCCGGTTTCAAATCCCTCCGCAGTCGAAAGAAGAGTTCACTGGAAACGTTCCTTGCTCCGCTTCAATGGATAGATATTGGCAACAGAGTGATGCCAACTTGTCTCCGATCCCACTTTTTAAGAAAGCGACCTTTGTATTCATCGGAGGGGGAACCGAGCCCCTGAAAGCAGCCTTTGTGTCCATGGGAGGGGGAACCTAATCCCCGAAAGTCGTATTTGTTTCCATCGGAGGGGGAAAACTCTAATCTACCTCTCGTGGCTTTCACAATGTTAAGTCAAAGTCGAAAGCTAAAGCAAATATGGGTACAGAAAGGCAAGACCCTCCTCGCACGTTCGCCGCGACGTCACGGAAATAATGGGACGCTATTGGATGCGGAAGTGGCGGAGGGATATATAAATCTCTTTGAGGGGCATTTGCCGCTATCTTCTTGTAACCTACTATAGTTATCGACGAGTCATTTGCATCAATAAAGAGTGTGAAAATGTTAACTGCGCACACACACTAAGAAATCTGAAGCGTCTATTTTTTCTCGCAAGTACTTGGGTGAGCCAATCTCTGCGGTCTATGGAGGAATTGTTGGGCGAACGATGGAACTGAAAATATGTTTAGGCCTAAAAAAAGCAACCGCGTTGTGGCACTGAGCAGAGTGGAAGGTCAAGCTCAGTGACACGACGCTGTCTATTCTTTTAGCGCATAATGTGTTTTCTGGGCTCATTTTCACGGAGATTTGTCGAGGGGATGGGCGTTTCCCCTGGACGCGAAGAGACCCTTTCGGAGGGTTCGAAGGTCGCGTTCCTTGTGGCCTTGAACGCGCGTGGGCATGGACATGTCATGTGTTGCGCCCAGGACCAACTTGATTAGGCGCCATCTCACGGCGTTTGTCACAAAGGGGAGCTAATCTTCGACACACTTGCTTAGTAGGGAGGCGGTGCCTTTCGGACGCCTCTCTTCCACCGTGGAAGAAGAGAGAGTCCGTGGCCATGGTGAAAGCAGCAGGAAGAGCCTTCACCGAGCCTTCACCTGGGGCCCCGCAGGCATTTACCGTCCCAAAAGACGCGAACACGGAGTCGGCGAGTTCGGAAGAATGGATCAATGGGACGATCTCGTCGCGCCGAGAGCGCACGTTGACGCTCACGCCGGCCGTTGTCCGATGGGGACCCTTCCTTCCATCGTTGCATTATACAAGACTCTCCTTTCATGGGCTCGTGGTTCCGCACCCAATGTCCGCCTTTTTCAGCGCCCACACCTTTTGTTTGCGGGTACCTCGGGAACAAGCGACACGGGGCCACACCGTGACTGCCCACTGAGCGCTTGCCCAGTCTCGGCCCATTGAATATCCTTACATTGTTGTCTAGGGTTAAAAGAAGACGAGGAATTTTCGCTTATTCTCAGTCCGTGCGTCTAACGGCACTCGGCGCCGGGCCGAATCGATATTTTCCAGAAAAGCTGCTGCGCTAGCACGAAAAGATGGTGGCTCCCATTTTTGGGTGAAAGCAAACGACTTACAAAAATGAATTTACACTGTACGAGGCTGCTATGGACGCCAAAAATGCGTCGCGGGTCACCTTTGTTTCCTGTAACGCCAGCAAACTGCGTCGCCAAAGGTCAAAGTGGAGGTAGAAGAGGCTCCGTTTGCAGTAAAGACAAAGACTATAGGGCGCGTGAGACCAGCTCAGCAGGATGCCAAAGCCACACGCTCGTGCTTTTGTCAGCGCTGCAGACGTGTGTGAGACGGAGAGGGCGTTGAGAGGTACACGCCGACGGTTCCTCGTCACGTGGCTCGCTCCACCACCCTGATTGGCTCGTTAGGAGCGAAGGTTGTCACCTCTCGTCAGTCGAGGGAGCGAGGGACAAAAACGGCTATAAAACCGCCGGCTGCTGAGGTCGCCGCGATCTCCCGACAAGGCGGTAAACGGCGCGCGGTCTCGCAAGGTCGCGACCGCTCGAGCGATTGCCAGCCGAGACGCGCACCACCGTGGAGGTCGAGAACAATGGAAAGGCGGTCAGTCGCCCGACGTGGAGACCTCAACTCGCGCCGCTCGCTGCACACGCCGGAAGCCGGGAAAAGTGGCCCCCAGTTACGCCTCTTTCAGCTCTTGCGGGGTTTGCTCCGTTCGCCCCTGAGCTGACGGCGCGCTGGGAGATCTACGCGCTCGCAAGGGCCAATGAGGCGTCTCCCTCTGACCACCTGACCCTTGCGCGTCTGATAAACGTGGCGAAAGCTGGTACTTGTCCAACGGCCAGGTTACGTCGCTTCAACCGACGTGTCGGCTGCGCTGTGAAACGGTAGTCCCTTTCGCCTCTTGGAGGCCACACTTGTCGTGGACGCCGCTAAGCCGTGCTGGAAAGCCCTTGGCAACCGACTACCTGCCAGTACGCGCCCGTTGCCTTGAGACGCGCCTTTCCGCACTCCATTCAGCTTACGGGTGCAGCCAAGGCTACACAGGCACGAGATCGCGGCTTCGAAACGCGCTTTCGCGAAATGACCGCTCGCGATACGCGAATGGAAGTCATGGTCGCAGGGGTTCCGATTTTAGTCAGCGCGAGAAGGAGATAGTGTTCGCAGGCTGTTCGTCTGCTAACGCGAGTAAATCGAGCGGTATGAAGACAGTGTCTTCATACAAGGAAACCTCAAACAGAAAGCCACGCGTAACAATCACTTGCCGTTCTTTTCTTTTTTTTTCTCCGCCGAGTACCTGATGTATTACCGTCGGCAAACAAATGTCTAACGTGACGGCAACCCACGCACTCCAGAAACCCAACATCACTTAGTGATTCCATTATTACCGCGTAAACGCCCGAATGAAAGTACGCGCGCCCACACCCACACGTGTAGAAATAGGCGCGCTCGAAAACCGCCAGAGCAAAGTTGGTTTCCATAGCACCCGAAGAAACGCTCGCCTCCCCTTTCCCGTTCCTCCCTGCCGGGGGGCCCCCGTGTGGAGGAAGCGGACCGCTTCACGCCCTCTCACGGAGCGCGCACATCTTTCAGCCTCGGCAGCCGCCGTCGTCGACTCAAATCCCAAATCCCCGTACGCCCCCCCATCAACCACTCCCTCCCTCTCCCAGCGAAACACGTGCAACAACATACGACCCTTCGGAATTCCGTTACCCGTTCTCCCGTTCCGAAAAGAGGAAAAATTAAACACATAGATAGACAGTAGACACATCTGTAGCTCCCCCTGCCAAACCCCCTTCACACACACAAAAAAAAAAAAATATATATATATATATATATATAGATTGTAAAGCACGTATGGTTAGGAGTGGCTTCTCTCCCCTCCCCCAAAGTTGCTTTACAAACGCACATACAAACCGACGGACAAAGCCAAAGTACAGCTTTTTTTTTTTGTTTTTCTTTCCGTTAGCGTTCGTCTCGGGTTTTCGGTCGGTCGTCTGCTTTTGCACGTTGTCGTCTGCTTCCGTTATTCGAGATACGCGCGCAGTACCGTCTGCTACGTGTATCATTTCTCAATCAAACTCATACAAAAAAAAAACTATTAGTACACACAAAAAGCACGCGACTATACGTTTCTTTTCAACTTTGAAATAAAGGCGGCGAAAGATAACTGAATGCTAACTTTAGAACCGAGAACTCTCGTGGAACGCCGAGGAAATCCATCATTATATATAATTGCAACAATGTCTCTATAAACGTCGTGGGTTTCTCGTTGCTTTTTGGTATGACGAAGCGGCTTTAAAAGACGCATTAAAAACCACACGAATCACTTACCGGGCATCGTTTGATTGCGAGATCTTGTAACTTCAAATAATAATTAAAAAAAAAAGCATTTCAGTACAGTAGTGAAGACACTGGTAAAAATATTGGCGTTTGACTGTGGAAAAAAAAATTACTTGGCGCGGCGTATGAAGAATACGCAAAACTTGCTTTTTGTCTCGTGGTGTTCCAGAGACCCTCAATAGATGGCGCCATTGCGTCCAATTAAGCTCAATTTCTTTATTTTCAATTTTTTTTTTTTTTTTTGTTCTTTCGTTGTACGCGTTTGCTACCCTCGCTCGAACGCCAATGTGTGAAGTGAACCAACCTGGGGAAGTTTAGTTAGACAAGGAGGTTTTGCAAGCACCTTCTTTATAGCAGAGGGGCGAAAACAACGGACAGTTGATCGACAATCATAATGTAACACCTGTCATAATGTCGTACGTAAAAATCAGGAAACTTTTACGTCGAAGAATAGGACAACAGTAGAACTTGAGTCGTTCTCCCATTGTTGTGTTTTTGCTTGGACTTAAAATTAAAAGTACCTTCATTTTTCAGCACCAGTCTCAACACGTGTTAGATCACGATTCACCATCCCCAGCTCGCACACACACTCACTCTTATTTCGTTATTCGTCCCCGAAGCAGGGCCATTTACTCTCTCCCATGGCTCCGCGGTTATGTCGACACCGACCACCGTTGTCCGTCAAGCATACACAATTCTTGAAAATTCTTAAATTTTCAAGGGGGCAGAGGTCGCTTTCTTTCGAATTTGCCCCAGGAAGCGCTACGTGAATCCAGAACTCTTCAAACATCTGTCGTCATCAGGAATCCCATGGAGTTCCGAGAGATAGATAATCAAGTCCTACAGGGTGCAAGCAAGAGGATCGAGGAAGTCCGGGAGGCCTCTGATCGAGTCTCAACTCTCATCTGGAGCGACCAGGGGCCATCATCTGGACAGCGATTGGTCAACGCTGCACTTGACCTTGGCGCCGGCCAATCATAGCCGCCCGATTTCTCGCCGACGTTTTCGCCAAGTGTCGAGATTTGGGCCCCAGTACAAGCACCATTGCGACTTTCTAAGTTTTGAAACGTTCTCCTAGTGTACTGTACCGCGCCACAGTTTTATGTGTTACGCTACGATTCATTATCACCAGCTCACATGCAGATTCACTAGTGGATTCGTTGGTTGATCAATGCCATCGAAGGTTAGGAGATCAATGTTTTGATGTCAAGTTTAGCAGATTTAGAGAAGTGACACTCACTGCCTATATATATACTTTTTTTTTTTTTCAGAACTTTCAGAACTTTTTTTTTGCAACTGATCTTTATCGCAAATGGAGGCTCATTACATCACTTCGATTGCGCACGCCCTTGCAGCAGTTATTACAAGCTTCATTTTTGTTTCCTCCGTTCATTGAATTAACCCTCTCAACAGCTGCGAATGATATCATTCTACAGCGACGCATAACGCACAAACACGGATACACAAACGTATATTCCAAAGAAAAGGGGAAAAAAGAAAAACACGGTAGAAAAATGTTTTAAGTAAATGCAACCAGGCCAACAAAACGTCTACAAAAAAAAAAAAAAAAAAAAGGCAAGGAAAAGAAAACGAAAAGGGGGGAGGAAAAGGCACGCGAAACATCCCTTATTTCTTTTTTTTCAAAGATGACGTAGCGAAAATAAAATGCGAGAGTACTCCATACCCTACGGCCGAAGAAGACCACGTCAGACGAATGACGCGAGTGCGCCGAGCGGGGAAAGAAAATAAAAAAGACGAACAAAAGCATCGCAGACGACGACGCACCAAAATAGCAGACGACGAACAAAAAGCATGGCAGACGAACTCGGAACGCGAGCCACCTGGCGATCGGGAAGGAAAGTGAACCCGTGGAGGGAGGGAGCGACGAACCTCGGGACAAAAGAAAGCAAACGATTACAACAAAAACACAACAACCCATCCAAATAGAACGACAAGAGGACAACACAGCGAGCGTTAAAAGATGTTAGCGGTAAATAAGAAAGAAGCAAGAACCCCGGAGCAGAAGTGGCAGAAGGCGACGACGAACGACATAGGGAGGGTGGTGGTGGCGGGGTCTGCATGGGGGCTAGAGCGTGGGAAAATCGCTCCGAGTTGCGTTCTTGGGGTCTTCCGGTATTCGAAGAAGAGATCGGGTGCACCCCTCTTCCCACCCTCCCTACTCCCCCCCCCCCCCCCCCCCCCCCCGGCTGTATCCTGACCCCTCAAACCCTCCCTCCCCTCCTACGTGTCACGTGCCCCCTTCCGGCGGCTGAGTGGAAAAGAACGTTTTCAATGGCGTTTGGAGTCGCAAGAGGAGCTGCCGCGTGATAGGGCCATAACGGCGCATTACGATACAAATTTCGGCATTTACAAAAAAAGAAGATAGAAGGGCTCGCACAAGTTCTAATAAACATCTAAAACATAACCCTGTTTTTTTTTTGTATTTTTTTAATTTTTTCGTGGAACACTTTGTACAATATCATTATACGAAATAATTCAGTCAACCATACATTCAAATGACTCGGGAGATGTCTTCAGTGCGTTTCTCGGCGCTGTTAAGACTCAGATAAATTGCTGTCAGAATGAAAACGACAGGGCGTCAGCTTGAGATGCCCGCCGGTCTCCAGTACATGTTCATTTGCCTTCCGCCGTGGTTTGGCTGTGCGAGCACGGTCGAATCCTACGAGACAACGAAGCGTCATCGAAGGCGAGAAGCCCGCGCAGGAGGCGGAACAGCGGAAAGACCTCACTGTTGTGTTCACTCTGCCAGTGACGCTAACATGATGCTCACAAACAAACGCGCGTTAGCTCACTAAAAGTACGTAATCGACAAAAAAAAAATATATTACCTCGCCACGAGAGAAATTTGAGACTCGTTAAAAGAGCGGGACTTGTTTCGACATCTCGAGTTGGAATCAAATCAAAAAGTCAGCGAAGCTGAATGAAAACATCGAACAGCTCCAGTTCTTTCAACAGGTGGTTTTCGGTAATCCAAGGCTCTCACGGGGGGACCGACAGATGCAGTCACCGTAGAGATCGCACCGAGTCACCGCCCCTACACCTGAGGCGGAAACGAAGCACGGCGTTCCGCGGTTATGGACATCACAACCGACGTCACTTCCGGTCCGGGCGCAAAAAGAAAAAAAAAAAAACGCGACCGGAAATAGCGGTTGCGCATCGTTCCGAAACTTCCGGTACGGTTCGTTGAAAGTCAGCCGCGTGTGCTAGTAGGAGAACTGCCGAAGCTCCGATGGCGTGTGCACCAACAAAAAAACAAAGCAAAACGAGAAACATGCTAAAAAGATAAATAAAAATATATATATATAAGAACACAGCCAACCGCCGCTGTTTCCGTTCTACGCCATGCGTAATGAGAGGATGTCCTGCCCGACACAGTCATGGCTGCCGGCACATTGTGGCCGGAAGATGCGTTCAACAGATAACCAAAATAAAAAAAATCGCCAGGATTTTGTTTAGTTGTTGTTTTACACGGGAGAAATTCATCCAACAATGTCCAAGTCGTGTGACGACTTAAACGGACCCCCCCCCCCCCCTCCCCAACCCCAGCTCTCCTCTCAAACACTATGCACGTTGCTCGAATCCTAGAGAGTTTTATTCGGCGAAAGGATCGTATACTAAGGACCAAAATGGCGGCACCCGATTTTCTTGCGGGCGCCGCCATTTCGGTCCTTGATGCAGAGCAGGCAGGAAAAGATCGTAACGGTTCGAAAAGGCGACTTTACTAGCTTTACTACGGCGGCGAAAAATTCGGGCGAAAACGTTTTGCTCTTTGTCGCGAACAGTCTTTAAAACATACTTCTGGAGGACGGAAAAGTGTTTTCTTCGATTTCAGGATCGATGGATGGATGGATGGACAGATGTTAATGACTATACCCTTTCTTACGGGCGGTAGCTTGCGCCACCTAGACTAAGCCCCAGAAGACAAACGTAGGATTCCTCCCGCTCTTTAAGCGAATATTCTCCCCCAACTTTCACCAGGCAGTGTGGGATATCACCAGGGAGCCAGGTTGCCCACTGTTGCCAGATTAGCTGGCAACAATAATTCTAAGCCCCGGCGGCAAGACGGCTGAAGCATAGAGTTAGCGGAATGACGTTGAGGGAAAGGACCCACGCTTTGGAACGACGGGCGGACATCGCGGTGCCTTCAAGCGCGAAACACATGTACGACGAAACCGTCCGATCCGACGTCCGACCGCGCAATACGACGGTCGGAGGCGAGGGTTTTCGTAGCATCGGAGAGCGTTGAAAACCCTCGCCTCCGACCGTCGTATTGCGCGGTCGGACGTCGGATCGGACGGTTTCGTCGTACATGTGTTTCGCGCTTAATTGGGTAGTCCCGATGGCCCCAGATCTCTATAGCGACGCTTTCATACAGACAAAGAAGCAGAAAAGCGTAACTTGCAACGTCTGTACCTATCGTACTTGCTTATGCTCCGTTTCACTTTCGAGTGTGAGCGAAGCAGAAGCTACAAGAGCGAGTTCCGGGCTTTCAGCGTCCCTGCCAAGCACGTGCGGTCGCCAAGTGCAAGTACTTTTCGTGGTCACACGCACGCGCTTGTAGCATCGGCTGAGTCTGAACTTAAGCCCAAGCGATGTATAGTGAAAAATGCATTGTATAAAAAAAAATATTAAAGTTGACAAGCGCTGGAACAACTTCCCACGGGACCACCCATGTCAGCGCTCACGACTTGTCGAGTTCTACTCCCGCCTTTAGCCCCCATGGATTGAAATGCCGTTACTTGGAAGGGTACCTAGCAGATATTTAGTGGTTCTCTACTTCGTTTCAGATTACCTCCACACGTAGCCCACACTTCGAGGTATTGGGCCAATCAAAAAGCGGCAAAAGCGCAAGTCACTAGGCCTCTTCCGTTCATGATTGGTTCAGCGATGATAGAACACGCACAGAAACATGACGAACACCATGATGGTACGCTTTTGACGCCGTCCGATTGGTCCCATGAGCTCATAACGTGGGGATGCATCTGGACTCGAGGGTGACTCACACACTTAGGGCGAGTCAGAAAGAGTGCGGCTGCACAACGGCTTGTTTCGTACGGGTTGCTATGGCAACACTGCGCCTGCTCCAAGAAAACCGGTTTTGTACCCCGTTTTGTTGGAGCAGACCGAGCTGTTGCCAACCTGTACGTCGCTAGCCGTTGCAGCTACACCTGGGGCCCTAAGATGGACACTTGGAGAGAAACTCGGCGAGAAATCTGGCGGCTGTGATTGGCCAACGCCGCACTTGACCTTGGCGCCGGCCAATCACAGCCAAGGGATTCCTCGCCGACTTTCTCGCCAAGTGTCCCGATTAGGGCCCCTGGTCGGACTCCCCCAAGTGTGAAACAACCTTTACGGGGAAACTAAGTATATTTAGTCTGAGCTTCAGCCACCCAGAGTATAATGTCACTTCGAACGAGGTGTCTCCCCAAAAAACTTTTTTTTTTTTTTTTTTTTTTAACGCAAGACACAGTATTTATCAGCGAAACCTCATTCTCCGTTTAAATGTAGGCTAGAGATCCGAACCAGCTGCCGAAGTTTCAGCAATAACCGTCATCTCAACCAAGCAATAACCGTTCTCTTAACCAAGAGTTGGAAGTGATTTGCCGAAATTTTCAATGGGAGAACGGAGCCCATTTTCGCTCGTTTTCGGTTTCTGGCGCCATAAAGCTCTTATGTTTTCGAGAGCTCCGTCGGCCACCGTTTTCTCATTGAAATTTTCAACAAAAAAAAAAGTTATTTATCACTTTTGAATAAGGTAACGGATCGGACTGAAACTTTGGCATCTGGTTGTGACCTCTAGCGCTATCTTTGGGCAAAGAATGTGCGTTCGGCGATGCCTAATTTATTTGTGGAATAAAAAAAAACAAAAAAAGAACGCAATTTTAATTTAAAAAAAAATACTCTGTACGTTATGAAAAAAAAAGAACACACAATCGTCACGGTGAGATCTGTGCTTCGAGTGCCGCACGGCAATGAGTCCGAGGAGAAAGATTGGCAGGCGGCATTCGAACCAAGGATGTTCCGGCGACCAGTGTTTGTAGACTGTCTTTTGTACAATGTATGCCGAGTGTGAAGGGATCACAATAATGATTTTCCAGCTTCTTTTTTTTTTTTTTTTTTTTTTCAAATCAGAACCTTGTTGAATCTTTAAGGTGTATTCACACGAGGGACTTTGTCCGCGGACAAGTTCCCACGAAAGGCGTGACGTCACCTCTTCTGGGGTATGAAATCGGCCATGTCTCTGGCGAAAACAGCAGGCAAAACCAAGGGACATGTCCACAGACCTGAAGAACGTGTCCTCGGACCTGGTGTATTTTGCGTATCACGTGGGCGAACGTCACAGAATATGTCCGCGGACCTGCCGGACCACGATTATAAGGGTTTAGAAGCGATCCAATTCCGTCTTTTTTCGAGTCCGCTGTGGTCCGCGGACCCCCGAGAACCGATTGCGTGATAGTGCTCGTGGTACTTAGTTGCACGAGCGGTTTTCTTTTTTTTTATATGCCTC
The DNA here is from genome assembly GCF_016920785.2 of Ixodes scapularis. NCBI lineage: Eukaryota > Metazoa > Arthropoda > Arachnida > Ixodida > Ixodidae > Ixodes > Ixodes scapularis. The sequence continues at coordinate 64,613,687 of NW_024609883.1, read as the reverse complement.
TCACGTTTCTCGTACACGGATGGGCCTTTGCTCATTTTTCAGTACGATTAGTACGCACGAGCTACAGCTGTGGAAGATGCTCGAGGGTTCCTGTGCGTAATGAAAAAAGGAGCCGAAAAGAAAAAGAAAGAAAACGTCTGGAATATGTTTTCATTTCGAACATGGAGGTAGACAAGGCTTCACGAGTTGTTGTGGCTTGTGCACTCAAGATGGCGGATGAGGAAGTCGTGGAATTTGTTTCCAGAGCTCTGATTTTATGTCGTTGTTGCGGTACTGGTCATTTTGAAGGACCAAGGTTGTGGAAACTCTTCCACAAGTGCAATTGAAAACAGCGTCGCTTCATCGCTGAAGGCCTTCATCGTTGTCGTCTTCAACCATTCATTCGTTCATCAGATGCTGGCGGGATTGGAATCGACCGACCGTCACGTAGCGTTGCGTGGCCGTTCTCTTGTAGCTTGGAGCGCAAAGAAGCACAACCAAATCTCTCGGCGCAAGGTGAAAGCGTTGGGCAATACCAATCCTGAACAGCATAGCTCGTGCAGCGAAGGCAGCGAGAAAGGTACGAGCTCGGACTCGCAGTTCTCGCCTTGGTTCACGGCAACCATGAGTATTAATTCGCATGTCCTCAGACTTGCCCATGTCCGCGGACTTGTCCATTGTGACGCCGAAGCCACGTGATACGCATATTTCACAGGTCCGCGGACATCCTTCCCGGAATTTGTCCGCCGTATGAATACACCTTTAACATTCATAAAGCCCGGAGCAAATATTCGTTTTCGTTTTATCCCCCCCCCCCCCCCTTTTAAGAAAAAAAAAAAAAAAAGATGAAAGGGAAGTGTTTTTTTTTTTTCCACTCGTTAGTGAGCTGTAAAATACCCGTTCGTTTTTCACCACACGCAATGGAAGTCGCAGAAAAAAATAAAGAAAAAAGAGCAGCGTTCACCCCCTCAACTCGCAGCCAGAACAAGCGGCCACGTGATCTGGAGCCGATTATATGCCGCCAGTGTTGATCATAGCCACGCGCTGGGGTTGGCAAAGCGCAGGACACGCGCTGAGTTCCAGACATTGTTATGGTTCGGCTGTTGTCGTCAATGCAGCGATTGGACACAGGACACTACCCGAATGCTTCTCGAGCTATAGATTATCACGAGCCCAAATCGAGTGCACACGCAATGCTCGGGCCCAATCTATGAGCCGCATTCAAATATCGTCACTGGGCGGTACTGCCACCGCCCAGCTACGCCATCAGGTTTTGCAAAGGATCTGAGATTGAATGAAAATGGTCACTTTTGTTTTTGAAATTACACCGCAACAAAGGAGTTCCTTGGCCAGGGGCGGTGCGTGTGAGTATCCTTGATTCCCAGGTGTGCCAGCAAGCTCGTGTCAAGTGAAAAACATTTTAATTGAATATCGTTGCACCGCTCCTTTAAAGGAGCGGTGCAACGATATTCAATTAAAATGTTTTTTTCTCTCTACACGAGCTTACTGGCACACCTGGGACTCAAGGATACTCACACGCAACGCCACTGGCCCAGAAACTCCTTTGTTGCGGTGTAATTTCAAGGACAAAAGCGATCATTTTCATTCAATCTCTCCTTTGCAAAATTTGATGACGTAACCTGGGGATCGCAGTACACCCAAGTGACGATATTTGAATGCGGTTCATAGATTGGACCCGAGCATTGCGTGGGCACTCGACTTGGGCTCGTGACAATTGCTAGCTCGAGAAGCATTCGGGTAGTGACCCGTGTCCAATCGCTGCAACGACGACAACAGCCGAGCCATAACAATGTCTGGAACTCAGCGCGTGTCCTGCGCTTTGCCAACCCCAACGCGTGGCTATCATCAACACTGGCGGCATATAATCGGCTCCAGATCACGTGGCCGCTTGTTGGTGGTGGTGGTAAAAACTTTAATTCAGTATGTTCAGTGATGACGCCCCCCGGGTCAGGTCCCCAAGTCCAAGGCCCCGCAGGCCACCGCTACCCGTCTAGCCCGTTCGAGCAGCGCTCGCTGCCGCTCGGGGCGTGAGCTGAGTAGAGCGGCCTCCCAGGAGGTTGTAGTGCGGTTAGGAACGGGCATGACTCCTACCCCGACAGGGGAAGGACATGGCCAAGTACAGTGGTAGAGGGATGGCCGCTTGTTCTGGGTGCGAGGTGAGGGGGTGAACGCTGCTCGTTTTTCTTTATTTTTATTCTGGGACTTCTATTGCGTGGGGTGAAAAACGAACGCGTGTTTTATAGGTCATTAACGTTAGGGATCCGTTTTAAGCGGTATTTGCGCAAAGTACAAAAATTGTTGCATCGCTGCTTTAACTATCTCTCCACCTCCGCCTGCCCATTACTATAGGCACCAAAATGGCGGCCCCCGACAAGACATTCCGGAAAGCACGGACGCAACCGACGCTTTTTTTTTTTAAACATATAGGTACGTTAAAGCGCTGTTATACAAACAGGACCGCGTTCGTCCACACCAGGTATGGGAACTGCCCGTGCGCTCTACCGACAGTAGCGCCACCTCAAGGGCATGACGTCAGAACCGCGTGTTGGTTAACACGTCATTTTGTTTTGGTCCCCATATCGAGGCGAGCTACAGCTGATTACCATCGAAATGTAATCGTGATTATAGTATTTTTTAGCAGCATTTTTTTTTTTTTTTTTTACGACCCGAATCACCCACACACCTTCCGCAAGAAATAATCAAGCCTCTAAAAAAGCAGGGCGACGAGGTATCACGTCGTCGGAGTTTCGAAGTGGGCATAAAACGAATCTCGCACGTGATAATCAGCGTCCCACGTACCCTCCCACACGGTCCCGGAGCATTCAAACCTGCACCCTTCGCACGCAAGCAAAAAAAACTTAGCCTAAAAAGAAACGGGAAATAAAAAATAAAAACAAAAAGAGTAATAAAACACGATAAACAACTACAACGGTCGTGAACAACAAATGCGGACGAATGGGTCCCCCCGGCACGGTGCAACGTGGGCGGTTTTTTTTTTTTTTTTTTTTACGAAGGCCGAAACCATTCGGATTGCGCGTGCAACGGCACGCATATTCGGGACGCCCACGGGCCCGAGTGTATAGGGGAGGCGCGCTAGTTCGTTCCGAGGTGGTCGAGGCCCCCTCGCGGAGAATGCTCTCATTTGTTGGGAGGAGAGCGGCGAGTGGGCGACGAAAAGAACGCCGAAAGCGCACAGTCGGCGCGCGTGCGAAGCACATTCAATACGTTCACGAGTCCGGGTTCGGGGGACGTGCGCTGGTGTCTTTTGAGGTGGTGGCGCCGCCCTTGCGGAGGACGCGCTCATTTGTTGAGGGAATAGCGAGCCGGTGGACAGAAAAGAGTGACAAAGCGACGCCGGCATCGCGCGCGTGGTGCACATTCGAGACGTTCTCGCGTCCAAGAGTGGGTAAGGAGCGCTAGTGTGTCTGAGGTGGTGGCTCCCCGTAGCGGCGAGTTCCCGCTTTTACTGAGAACATAGCGAGTCGATGGCGGATAAATTCGCTCAATGAACATACAACTGTATAAGACGTAAAAAAAAAAAAAAAAGCGAGGAAAATTGCCCGAGTTTACTCTGCGCTCGCACTAATCGATTAATCGAGAAAGAGCTGTGAAAGCGAGCCAACAATAAGATAAAGTATTGAAAAAAATATAGCGCGCGTGAAAATAAATACTTGCCCACGTGAGCACAAAACAAACGAGAAGAAAAATTCAAAACGCAGAAGGAGAGTGGGGAAATTGATATGAGAAAGAAAGATATTTGAAGAGAAATAAATAGAGGTAATAGAGGCGAAGAACGATCGACGACGGGAGCACGGAAAACAAAAAGTAATACCTGGTAAAAGAGAAATTGCAGATCGGTTTGGCTCGCTCGAACGAAGCAGTAAAGAATACAAAAAATAAATCAAATAAAAAAGACAGACCGATAAACGCAAAAACAAAAAAACACGCCCACAAAAGAAGCAAACAAGAAAAGTTAAGAAGTGATACGAAAGCAACTCAAAGCGAGCTTAATAAACACAAAAAGACAAACACTAAAAACACATCGAAGGCGTAGCGGAGGTTTTTGGCGCCGTGGCTGTGGGGGGGGAAGTGCAGCGAACAACCGAGGCTCCTTCAGCCCACGCGACGAAAGCCAACAACTTGCGTGGGCAATTTCGCCGCTTTGGCCATCCGGCCCGCTCCTTCATCTCGTCCCCCCTTCCCCCTCACGGGAGAGTGAAATCAGACGAGAGAAAAGGAAAGTGCACTATAGAGAAAGGCGGCAGAAGGCGAGGGTAAAAATACGAGAGAGACGCTCCTTTAAAGCCATATAGAGGGGGCCGAGCGGGGGGCCCTGCAGCAAGGGGGCAGATGCTGAAACCAGCGATCGCGGCACGAAATATCATTTCAAGCCGTGTTGTTGTTGTTGTTTCCAAGTGGGCAGAGGCCCGCAAGAATGTTCGCGAACGTTGGTTGTCCAGTACCCTTCCCCTTACACGCGTAAATTCTCATTGTAACGACCTAGTTCCTTCTCCGAAAGAGGGACTAGTAACGTACCTTCGTTACATTTGTTCATAGTAAGGAGCAACCGTATTTAGCTACTTCGGGAGGGGAACATGCATAACACAAACACCCATTCTGATCCCAGCTCGCACCTGTAACTTGCAGGGCGAGAAAACGCTAGACAGACTATTAAAAGGTGCGCACAAGATACGCGTGATAGAACCCCGGTCACCCCCCGAAAAAGCGAGGATTTATTACCGACAAATATTGGAAGCGGGTACTGTTTTATGCGGGAGAGCTCTGGTTCGAATGATTAGTGGGTAGACCTCATGCTAGCTGCCTTTCTCTTAAGTGCACTTATACACCAACTCGTGTTTGGATGAATGGATGGATGAATACGGCTGAGCCCTTTGGATCGGGCGGTAGCTTACGCCACCTAGCCAACAAACACTCTGGTTTACGCTCGGGCGCTCTGGTTTACAAACAAACCAGAGCGCCCCTAGCGGACGCCACCGGCGCCGCGCATGCGCGATGGGGGTGTGGGCAAGAAGCTCGCCGTCGCCCATAAACAAACCATTGAAATGCGATGTTGTCGGCGTCGTTGTGAGTCCCCCTGCCCTTTTTCGGATTCGAATTGTTGATTCTACGTCTTCCTGGCGATGTCTGACTAGTTGAGCGGCGTCAGCGAAATTACCGAGGCTCGTTACACCGCAAAACTTCGCGTGAATAATGTGACATGTGGCGCTTCATTCCACAAGGCTGTGGAATGAATATGTACGCTAAAGCCTGATTCACATGGTGAGATTTCACTCGCAATTTGCAGTCGCGACGCCGCTCGGGCTGCAAAAGCGTGAACCGTAGCTGAGATTAGTCGACGTCGATACTGAAAATCGCAGGCAGAATCGGACCAAGTGAATTAGGGGTAACAAGTCGGTGATGGTCACTGGTAAAATTGATCAACATCTTTTTGTATCTACTGTTTACATCGAGCCTGCTTACCAACCTTCAAATTTAAGTCTTATGAGGCCTGCACTTACTTCCTATCGCAAGTACTGGACCAATATTTGGTCTACGGGCCGGCGTCGTCTATGCGAGCAGACGACGAGCAGAAACGTTTCAAAGAGCAGACGACAGTTCCAACGATCCGGCGGCCGTTTGAACTTGAAGGTACACTGAACGTAGTCCGCAGGTGTTCGGCACAACTTGACAGTTTTCTGGCGTTCATGTTGGAACAAAAGAAATAAATTTGATGACCTCAAGTATCCATGAATTCAACCCAAAGAGCTTCCCGTCCAAGCAATCGTTGTCCGACGGCGTCTGCTTTTCACGGCACATATTCAGATTCTCGGACGAACCAAGCACGTGAAAACTGACCTTCAAACCTTTCTCGCCACTTTCGGTACGGCCCCAGTCGCGGCGTTTTGACGAGAAGGCACGTTTTTGTCTGGTTCCTTTCAAAACAACGCAAGAATAGACGTCTGGCATGGGGACTTCTGCCCACAGCCCCAGACCGGAAGTGCGACCGACGCGCCACCACCGCGCCGTGACGTAACAGAGATGAGTTCGTGTATAGAACGCCGGCATCCGGCTCTCGCATTCGAAGGCGTCCTAGGAGTGCAGCGAAACCACGCTGGTCTTCGAATAATAGGGCGCCTTATTGTTTCAAGACCGGTGGCTTCGCTGCGTTTCCATAGGAGTTAAGCCCATTTCTTGTTTTACTTTTGCCTCAGGTAAGTTCGCTCTTTGCAAAAGTTTGCAGAAAAGATGCACCACCTGTGGGCAACGCTGCACGAAATCGTAGCGCGATAGGATAAGAAACCAATATTTGCGGTCGATTTAAAGAGCCCGGACGCTATTTGACACACCCTGTAATATAAAACATTCAAAATTCGAATTTTTTTTTTTTTTGCTGTTTTAACGATGGATATTTGGCATCTCCCAGTCGGGAACTAAATAACTAATTTCGTCCACCTGCGGGCTCCCTTTTTAACGCTCAATCCTAAAGAGCGAGCCGGGATTCGAACCTGCCACCTGCTGCCGCTATACAAGTATACTGCGACAATATAGTCACCGGCAAGGTGATACCCTGCTTTTGCTGGGCCAGCACGCACGAGGCCCGCGAGACGCCGAAGCACTATCGAAAGCGTGTTTGGTCTCTTCTGGTTGGTAACCCCCCAACGTCCCAAAGGACACACGCCTGATTTGATTAGGGAGTTTTAGGGAACCGTTTTTGCACGTCCGATAGGGTACGATGGGGTCCTCTAGTAGCAACTGCGCATGACCGAGTCTTCTGTGCTTATAGCGCATGCGCGGTTCCTACCGGAGGGCCCATCGTACAGTGCAAAAACGGTTCCCTAAAACCCCCTAGTAAAAACTACTTACTGCCTCCGAATGTCAAACGAACAAACGGTACACCCGCAAAAAAAAAAAAAAAGAAAAAGCTTCCCCGCAAAACATGAAAAAAAGAAAAAGGAAAAATAGAACTGGCCCAGAGTTACACAAAGAATAATCGATTGTGGCAATTACACAACAAGGTTTCTGCGGTCTACCGACTTTTTTTATTTCTTCCCTCCCCCCTTTTAGGCGGCGAAGAAACACACGTAATCTTCAGAACACAGCAAAAAAAGAAAAAGACGCGTCAACAAAATATTAAAAAAAAAAAAACAGAAGAGGAATGCTCAAATGTCGTTTAAGAAAATCCGTTCCAATTTCATCCGCGCAACTTATTGGCTGTATTTTGTTTTCGTCTTCGAACTTTCTAGGGGCCAGATGGCTTTGAGGCAGTATTTCCTTCGGTTTCTTTTTTTTTTTTTTTTCGCCAATCCCTTACCCGGGGGTTTGCAGCCCATCAGCTCGCGCCTTGGCGACCTTACGAAACAAAGCAGCTTTTTGTCGCAAGTCCGGATTTTGATTCTACCGTTACGGCAATCACCGACGCGGGTTAGGCGTAACAGGGGGTGGGACTCCCTCGTTCGAAACCTATATCCAATAGCCGTAACGACCGTTAACTGTAACCTTAACTGTTAACTGTAAATTGTACGTTACAAATGTTCAAAAGACAACAACGTCCGAGGGGTACTTGGGAGGGTATTCTATTCGGCCCGTCGCCCAAAACTAAACTGCGGTTCCTCTTGGCTTTACCCTCAGTAGCGAGAGCTGTAAAATAACTGTCACAGACAACCTAAGAAACTTATTATGTCCACACGCATTATTGGTTCGTAAACCGGTTATCGACGTTCTTACAGGTCAATGCCCAGCAATTCTTGAGTCGTTAGTGGCTAACTAAAAGTACTTAAGAGACGGTATTCGGTTACAAGCTATAAGTAAAAGCAGCTTGGTTACATTTTTCGGAGAAGTTGTAGCGTGTTTAGTTCGGCTATTCGGCTCTCAAAATTTTGCTGACAATAAAATACGCGAATTCACATTGATTTAGCGTCAACGTCAATGACATTACTACCTCAACCCCTGACGTGATCGCTGTTGTAAATCGAAATGAACACCCTCATAGGTGCAGCGCACGTAAACCGCAAGAAACGTTACCAAAAAAAAGAAGGCGCGAGAGCTTATTTACGCTTCTGCGTTTAAAAGTCACCGACACAAAGGCAGCGTCATAAGAGTGGGACCGTGTGCATTTCACTTCGTTATATTTCAACTCGAGTAACTGTAAATTTCACTAAAAAAATTTATAAATTGCCTCTTTTGGATATATCCCAAAGGCGCTCCAAACGGGTTGCATTTATAGGTCCTCCATTACGTCACCGTCTCACCTTGCGTCAAGGTATCGCGAGACGTTACGCCAAGTGACCACGTGACACTACGTGGGCACCGGGTCACGTGATATCATGATTTCCGCGCGACAGGAAAGCGCTAAAAGCCAGTCCCATAAACACTGCGCATTCAAAAAGTAGAAAAAGAAAGTGCAGGCCAGCATGCGGAAGTCTATCACGACGCAAAATAGCGACCCGAGAGTATAATGCGAGGTGAACGCCAAAATTCAAAAGTAGAAGAAGAAATCAATAAATAAAAGGAGAGGATGTTTAAAGCTTAGTTGATGCGTTTATTTAGTTTTCAATGCCGACGATGACAGCCTACCCTCCTCCACTGTCCCTTCCACCTTTGACAATTTAATTATCCTTACCACCAGGGACAACGCAACTCTGTTACTTTCCTTGCTACGACTAACCATCGTAGCACGACCGTTCTTTCGCGGCGCGGGAAAAAAAAAAAAAAAAACGCGCCAGAAGAGAAAGCACGACGCCGACACTCCGGACGGGTGTGCGTGCCCGCGGTGAAAGCCGCTCGCTCCTCTCGCAGTATCGATTCGTTCACAGCCGCCCACGCGACCTCGTCAAGACGGCGGCACGCAGAGCACTCTAGGTGGCGCAACGCATTTTACGAGGACACGCGACGGGCGCCCTTTTACGGACCACATCTACGCTTTACCCAAGAGACGGACACACGGAGACAGACAGCCGCTGGGCACGTGTCTCGAGGGATAGTCTGACAAAACTACGGACGTACTAAACATGTCATAAAAATAAAAAGCAAGAATGATGAACGGGGCATGCCAAGACATCGCTGCCTAACATACACTGTCGCTTAATCGGGGAGCGTTAGCCCCGTCGAGTGCGCTTCTCGCCGAACGCGCGTGGACTGCCGGGAAGTACTTCCCGGAGGGTTCGCGACCTCCGCGGGTATTGCTTTCCCGCTGTGCACAGGTGCTCGGTGCGAAGCGCACTCAACGGGGCTAACCCGCCGCGATCAACACTTCGAAAAGTACATTGAAGCGAACATCGAATAGCGTATTATTCGAATGTACTATTCGAATATCCTCACAGCCCTACCGTTTATCGATCTATCCGATGGGAGAAGGGCACTCACCGATGAAGGCGATGGCCTGGGGGAAGAAACTGGCCAGGTTCTGCGACCAGTGGTCCTCGATGGGGATCTTCATGTACTTGAAGCCGTGCCCTTCGAACGTGTTGGCCAGATTGTGCGTCACGTTCAGCACGTAGCGTATGTTGTTGCGCTCCAGGGCTTCTAGGTCCGTAGAGTTCTCCTCGTTGCCTGCGTCCGACGAGACACGTTTTTAATTCCTCGAGTCTCCGAGACAAAGCCGACCTGGAACACACGGTAAGCGCTCAAAGACAAGGACAAAAAGAATGCGAGCTGGAATCGACTGTGCGCTGACGTTCAACTGCTGATTCACGGGAAGAGACGACACCATACATACGCTGTGCCACCGCACCAGTGTCAGCCAATCCAGTGCCTCACCACCCCCACTTGCCAGCACACAATTTCCTTATCTGCAAGTTTAATGGAGGCTATGCTGAGCCGGATTTTTTTCATTAAGGCGAAATCCTTATATGTCTTATCGTTCAGCCGACCTTCAAAGTCCTTGAGCGAAAACACGTCGCCGACACGAAAGGTACTAAAACGTTTACGTGACTATTGAGGCGAATGGAGGCAATGGAATTAAAAATGACGACAAAGCGAATTAAGAGGGATCCAAGTGAATTAAGGGAATTAAATTGAATTACGAGGAATTAAAGAGAAGGAAGAGAAATCAACGATAATTAAGGACTATAAAGCGAATTAAGAGGAATCAAAGTGATTTAAGAGGAATCAAAGTGATTTAAGAGGAATCAAAGTGATTTAAGAGGAATCAAAGTGAATTAGGAGAACTAAGGTGTATTAAGAGAATTAAAGTGAATTAGGAGGAATTAAAGACAAGAGTAATCAAAACTAATTAAGAAGGACGACAAAGCTAATTAAGAGGAATTAAAGTGAATTAAATGGATGACTAGGCGAATTAAGTGGATTACTAAACGAATTAAGACGATGACTCAGCACACTGAGGATGACTCCACACATTAAGAGGGTGTATGTCTTTAATGCATCGGCGCCTGGGCTTTCGCCTTCAAGTCGTCTTAGAGATAACACGAAACCCTATGAATTCTTATCTGAGCTTTAATAATCGTCCTTACGATCTCATCCTTATGTCTGACAAGGACAGTGCACGGTATGGGGGGACGCGGGAGCGCAGTCACAGTCGTGACAATGAACAGAAAGGTAATGACCGTCCCGATGGTCGTTTAGATTCTGTTCACGTAATCTGTCATTCAGACACATGTACCGTGTATCTCAAATTCAGCACCAACTCGCCAGAAAACCAGCACAATTCGCCAACTCAGCTCTAAGGTGTCTGGAACACGTCTCCGACTGGTGTGTGTGTGTGTGTGAAGTTGAACGCGTCCAAAAGAGCGGTCCATCGGTTTCCGCCTCGTGACGTCATAGAAGTGTCGCGCTGTCGCCCGCCGCGATCCTGGCGGTGTCACAACAGCGGTCGTGGCAGGTTTCGCTACGGGTCGCTCTCTAGCCGCGTGACAGTCCACAAAAGCTTTACCGGCCAGGAGTGGAGGCACCGCGACGACAGCGACGCAAGATCGCGACGTCCAACGGCGTTCTGGCTAGAAAAAAAGTACACTCTAACCTGGCTCTCGTGACATCACGGGATAGGAAGCTAAACACACCAGTAGGGAGACGCGTTCCTATTGACACCGGCACAATGCGATGGTCGGATCGAATGCAAAAGGGTCTTTTCTTGCGGACGTTTGTAGACAACTGGTCAACTGCATACCCTGTTCACACAGAGTTAGCATCGTCCCTCTACTGAATTGGCTGGATGATGCCCGACGCTGGTAGTATGGCGAATGAACTGATATAAGGTAAGTCACCGCTCAAGAAGGTAGGGCGAGGGAAACGATGGCTCAGGAGGAAGAGGCAAACGGAACGCTGGAGAAAAGGGGAAAGTACTCCTTTCTCCAAAGTTCTGTCTACTTTCTCTTCCCCGGCCTGCCTTTTCCTCGCCCTATGATTACTGATGGCGATGATTGTCAAAGGGAAGGCTAATAATCAGTGGAACATCAATGACAGAAAAATGTGCGTCTTTTATGGCAGGTGACAGATGACGGATGGCGATTCACTGACGAAGAATGGAAAACGACTGATAAGGACACCAGATGGCTCGTGGCGGATAAACCACAAAACGTGACTTATGGCAAATGGCAGATGACCGATGAGGTATGACTAAGACTGGTGATGGATGACCGATGAAAACTGCTGTGCTTAATGTCAGATCGATGACGGCACATTACTCGTAAATGATAGCTAATAACGAGTGAATTATGATGACTGACTGATAAGCTATATGAAACGACTCACGAGGAGTGACTGATATTGAATTAATGACACCGAGTGAGTGACATCAGATGACTTATACCAAATGCCTGGCACCAAAAGACTCATCCAAAATGACTGATACGAAGTAACTGATTCCAAAGGAGCTATACTAACGAATGAGCTCTAATAATGAACGACCATAACGAATGACTGATAACAAATTACTTCAAAGGAATGAATGATAACGAAGGATTGCACCAAACTATTCATATTATTAACGCATAACTAATAACGAATTCCCTACAACGAACAACTGAATCCCGCAGACGACTGAAAAGAAAAAGCGACCCGGTATCTATAGCCCGGTATGCACGAACGACGCGCCAAACGGCTCACCTAGAAAGAGGAAGGGCACGATCTGGACCGGAAACGGCGGGTCGGCGCCCCCGGGGCTGTCGTCCCTGGCGAGTCCGCTGTCGCAGCGGTCCGGGTCGTCCACGGAGGAGTCCCTGGGCGACCCGCAGTCCGGGCCCAGAACCGTCGAGATCCGGAGCGTCTCGAGGCCCAGCAGAGCCGTCGTGGTCGTCAGCGAGGACACCGGCGACGACAGCAGGTCCGACTCGCTCGTGTCGCACCACTCCGGGTAGCGGGAGTGGAACTCGGAGAAGCCGCCTGCAGGGGGCAAACAAACGGTCGCGGCGTTACGTCTAAGGTCCCGTGTTCTCGGTAAATACCGATAAAACCCGAACTCTCGTATTCGGGAAAGACCGAAAAAAAGCCCGAATGGGAGCTGTCTTTGCACGAGAAGAACATAACGGGAGGACATCCTGATCTGCAGCTTTATTTTTCGTCGATTCGGAACACGGTCCGCACCGAACTGTCTGCGAGGCAGCTTCGTTCAGAGTGTGTTGGTAGATCGTTCCGAATGACTACGATAACGATACCCCGATAACCCGCTTCCGCATCTACGCACGCATCGGATCGTTATCGGGGGTATCGGAGATATCTGAACGATCTACTAAAACTCTCTTTAGGGAACAACGCTCCCAGTTTGTTCTCTTATCGGTACCGTGAAGCATTCGGGTCACGTGCACGTTGCCTGGAGGATGGGGAAACCCGGGTCTAGGTGAACTCGTCGACAGCCAACCCGTCGAAGGCCAATTCGTCGAAGCGGCTAACTCGTCAAAGAGCAGTTTGTCGAACAGGCCCTTTCGTCGACACTTTTTCTTTTTTTATTTTACACACGTGACGATTTAGTTTTCATGCACGAACAAAAAAAACAACATAGTATTGCACCGCCATTTTGCGCACCACGTATAGACGATTTTTAGGTTTGCGCACACTGTAAATTGCGGGCTTTGCGCTGCAAGCTGTATCGTTGCTTCACATAATGACGGCAACCGCTCCCGTATCTGTCCACTAGCAAACGTAGTAATGACAAAAACGCTCGGTCAAAACTGTCAATTTTGTCCATGGACCCTGTTTTTCCCTTGTGACCGTGTCTATAAACGCAACCACGTTTTCAAATATTCGGCACGAACCCGCGTAAGTGTTGATTCTTGTTAGCTGAACTCCCGAATCTTCCAGGAATCGAGCCACATATTTCACGGCTGAATGCCAAACGTTTGACACCGATTTTTTGCATTTTTAGATAGCTGGCTACACTCTGACAGACGGTCTACACGCGGCATACAATAAAAAAAAAAAAATAGGAAAAAAAAAAAAAGAAAAACTTGAAGGCAAGAGAGTGGAAGGACAACAATAAAACGAACTTTTTCTTCCCCTTTGAAACCTCTTACGTCCATTCGACGAACAGCAATTCGACAGGTTGCATCCGTCTACCAGTTGCCCATCCTGCAAAATTGGCACACAACGAGTTGTCCTATTCAACAATTATCACCTTCGACGAGTTGGCCTTCGACAAAAGTTCCCATAAACGACTTTTTTTTTTTTCTTTTGCCCGCCGCCAAATTATTTTTAGAAAACACAAACCCCGTAAAAAAAGAAAAGAAAAACGGCAAAAACGCTTCTTCAAATTTGAGGCAAAATAAAACCCGAAAACACGGAATTGCAGTTACGATTCCCGGCGGTCCCACAGTAGCCCTTCTCTCTTACGTGTGAAAAGACGCAGCTCACTCCGCCCATATATAGAGTATATTCACTGGACGCCATATTTGAGGGCGCCGTTTCAAGCGTACGCTCAGAGCGAGCTCGCACTGATAGGCACGCTGAGACCGACAATGTCGACGGTGTGGAATGCGCGTTGCAAAAAGAACTGCGGAAGATCGCCGTCAACACGCGCTCAGCAGTCGCGCGCACAGCTATGGCCGGCAGTAGTGAGTGCTCCCCATATGTCACACAAAGATGGCGCTGACGATTCTTCCGGAGTCGATGGGAGTAACTCCGGCCGCTCATTGTTGATAACTCGTTGTTGGTGAACAGGCCCGTCTAATCACCTGGACTGTGTGCTCAACGCAAGCCCGTAAACCACTTTTTTGTGTTTTTTTTCGGGCGAAGCGTTTGTGTGTGCTTCCCTGAAGAGTGAGTTATCGCCTCGGCGTGATGACGTCATCCTCTGCTTCTTACGTCATGCCTAAGAGGCCGAACGCAACGTGCGCAGATACTTCGCTTTTTTAAAAGTAAAGCGGGGCTCTAAGCAGGCGCCATGTTCCTCCAATTAAAAAAAAAAAAAAAAGTGCCTTCGGTAATAAACAAATTGATGTCTACACACAGTTTTGCCGAACAATTTTTAAGCTTGGACTATAACCTGAATAACAACTTTTTCGCTTTTTATTTTAAAAAAATGACCCGTTTTGTTTTTACTATAGACCCCTTCCACAAGGGCGCCACCATCTTGAAAAATCGTGTAACTTTCAGTATGGGCAAAAACTCGTTTAGCCCCCCCCCCCCCCCCCTTCTTTTTCTCTCTTTTTTTTCACTATCGGTTTTATTACGTTATCTGAGACACCCTCTCAGATTGTTTGTTTTTTCTGCCGCCCACCTTCCAGTCCGACATAATGGAGACAGGTATCTCTGCATTCCGCAGCAACCCACCAAAAAGAGAAACATTTCATTCCAAACACTAACATCGGGACGACCCGGATATTCACCGTGACGAACAAAAACAGCATTATAAAGAGAGAGAAAAAAAATAAGAAAAGAGTAAACCCCGGGTTCCGCCGAATCGCAGATACGGACACGACGAAGGCCGCTTGGCGGTTCTCCCTCGGCCGTAATGAGACACTTCCGGTCTTGCGACGACTACCGCAAGAGGCCAAAGCAAGACCTCCGGGAATCCCGGCCGGCCCGGGAAGCATTCCCAGAGCGCCCAAGTCATCCGCGCCACGAGACAGCGTCATCATCAGGCAAGGGGGGAGCAACTTTGCAAGGAGTGGTCTGATGAGTTCTGCGAATTCACTAAATCAGCTGAATCAACACTGAACCAGAGAAGAGGAAAAAGATAAAAAAAAATGTAAACAACAAAAAAGTCACGGTTGCAAGCAGTTGTAGGAGAGATAGAAATTGGCAAAAAAAAAAGAATGAGACGGAACTTGTAGGTTCCCTGGACTTTAGGTAGTTAGAGCCACAAAGCTAGGGTTCAGAGCAGCATTCTGCTACGTAGGAATGCGGTTTACTGCAACCTCAAGAAAAAGAGAAAAAAAAAGTTTTGCGCAGTGTTTATGCGTTGCGCGAAGTACCTCTAACAAGATTTGGTTGTCGGTGTAAGAAGCGATGCTTTTGGGGCTTGAAAGTGTACGTCTTGATAAGGGGACATACACCTAATCTTAAATAGACTTACAAATATTTTAATTATCTCTTAAAAGGGGAAATTAGTAACACTCCGCGACTAGCCGGACTACGTTTACTACGGTTCTTAAGGTGAAAAACGAGCAGAGCTGCAACGTAGAAGGTGAGAGGCTTAGCTCTCAAATTCCCGGAGACAAATGCTCTAGTTCATAAAAACGCACAATTTTCTTCTTAATTTTTCGCGCTTGGGTACAAAACTCCAACTTTCGATAGCAACGAGAGTGTTTCAAAGTTATAATAAAGCTCAGTTCCGATCCGAAACTGTGTCGCCTCAGAACGGGCCGACCACCAGCGATAACACAAAGCGGAGTCCACGGAATATACGGCACTTTCGGAAAAAAACATTGAATAGCTTTTTATCTCCTCCACCAGTCACCGTTCTTCGAGTACTAAAAAAACGAATAGTTTTATATTTATATTCCACCACCAGCCCGCAGGAGACGACTGACCTCTACAGCCGAAGAGCGATAGAATCGCATGCGACTCTCTCGCACCCAAAACCATTCGTCACGCCCCATTCACCGTCGGATTAGCACCGGAACATACCCGCCGCTCTGCGGCCGACACCACGGGCTGCCTTCCATGGTTCTATTATATACCCCCCCCCCCCCCCCTCTCCATAAACAACCGCACAACCCCCAAAAGCATCCATCATACGCTCTCTTTTTTATTTATTGATTTATTTTTAAATTTTCGACCCTCTTTGCGTTGACTGCACGATGTCGACTCCGTTTTCCCTAACAATGGTCCTTAGCGTACGCTGCTAACCGTTCCAGCCAATCCGGTGCCGGGAACGTGCCACGTGACCAAGCGAACGAAGACGGCTGACGTCCTCTATTGTGTATCGTAACCTTTACTGCGCTTCACACGTACGAGCAGAGACAGAGTACTCGTCAACACCAAAAAGAAAAAAAAAAAAAAAAAAAAAAGATATCGAGGCTAGTGGTTTTGTTATGGAAAGCGAGGTCAGCTTATTGCGCGGTAATATCCCAGCGGGAGATGCGCTCCCTTTTTAGCTATCCTTCTTCGCTCTCTCTCTCTCACTTTATTTATATGTGTGTGTGTGTGTGTATGTATATATAAGTGGGTGCGTAGCATCGTTCCAGCGAAGCGGTGATGCCGCTATCAAAACCAAGATCCGCCATTCAAACGCAGCCTTTCACTGCAGCAAGCAACAAGTAATGATGAAAGAGCTTTTTAAGAGCAGGCTTTTCGCTTCGTCGCAAAGTCCTTGGAGGAAGAAAGCGAGGGGGGATTACGCATAAACTTTATGTACTGACCCTGGTGCAGAAAGGTCGTGGACGACGCGAACTTTAAAGCGAATATTAAAAACGGAAAGTACTGAATTTTTCAACTGCGTTCTTTCTTTTCCTGTGGTACTTTACGACTTTGAAGTTGTAAAATAAAAAATGATAATGATACAACGAAAAAAGAAAAAAATCGCGAAGCCTTTTTTTTAACTTTTATTTATTCTTTTCTTTTATACAAAAAATTCGCGTTAACAAATCACGAAACCGGAACAACACGTACTGATTCTGCAATGACATCGGGGTAAACAAAGGCTGCTTCTTAAACATTTTACACCACGAAAAAGTGTTTCAGTCCAAGATATAAACAAATTAAAAAAATAGCACGCGCCCCTAAGACTATGACAACACTGCAAACACAGGTGGACAGCCAACATATATATATATATATATATATATATATATATATATATATATATATATATATATATATATATTGGTTATTTTTTTAGTACTGCTTTTACGGGTAACGTTCCGAATGCCGCCTAGACGGCAGTTACGATTGGTGGCTTACCAATGTGGAGCATAAGTTCGTCTCCTTCTTTTGCAGGCCGTCTCACCAGCCAGTTGCGTTACACCACCACTGCCACCATGCGGGAGTATTCACTGGCGGCCATGGCTGTGTGCGCGAATGCTGAACGCGTGCTGATAACGAGCTTCCAAAGTTTTTTTTTTTTTTTTTTTTGCAACGTGCATTTCGCATTATCAAATGTGCCGGTCTTAGCAGCCTATTGACGTGTGCTCGTTCTGAGCATGCGCTCTAAACAGCACCCACAAATATGGCCGCCTAGCGAATACTCCCTATACACGCGCGACGCGGGCGGAGCACGAGAAGGCACGGACTGTCCTCGTGCACGTACTGTCGCCTGCCTCCCACATGCAGTTATGGCGGCGTCACGCGGGTCTGGAAAACTTAGTGAGATTGGCCTATTGAAATAGCTTTCAAAATGCCAACGGCTATTCTCTCGTGTAATGCCCGTCAATCCTGATAAATACATGAAGTTCGATAAATACACATTTCTTTCCGTCAATTCGGGCAATATTTTATGACCAGCTCTGCAGGTGGTTATTGCTAATAGACCGGTTAGGGCGAGAGATTTCTCGAAATTTTTTTTTTATTACTTCCGTAAGACGACAGATTCCCTCTTATACGTTTAATGGCACAACGCAAGGACCTCGCCACGTCCCCAACCTCGTGATCCCCGTGGAACCTCCACGTCCGAGGAATTTCGACATCCACACAGGCTCGGAAAGCCTGCCGAAATGGAGCGACCGGTGAGCGTTTGTAAACAGAAAAAGGGTCGATAAAAATCTGTTTGTCAACCAGTCAAACTTGCCTATAAAAAACATTCCGTTACTTTTTCTGTACCACGTTTTACTGCAGCTCCCCGTAGGGTGACGAGGCCTGTCAAGCACTGGGTGACACTGCTTTTCTTTCTCAGGGTACACATGGATTGATTGATACATAGAATGAATGAAAGACGGCACACCGTGTGGCTCTCACCCGCATTCCGTTTTCTTTATTTTTTTTTATTTTTTTTTATGCAACCGATTTACACGACGGACCGATTCGCGATTTTCGTGAGCGGACCGTGTACCACGTGACCGGTACGTCACTGATTCCTGCGATCTGCGCCTCGTCCGCTCACGTGTGGAGTGACAAAGTCGAGCGCCTTTTCACTCACCGATTTTTGCCGGGAGACTGACTCGAAAAGCGTTCAGTCAGGAAACGGTACAATGTTTTCTTATTTATTTATTTTCTTGACGAATAAAAAAAAAAGGTGCATCGTTGTGCTTTGTGCGTTCGCTTAATAATTTTGTCGCGCAATTCTTGGTTCCGCGCGTGAAAGACACTGCAAAAGCTATGCCCGGCTGACGCGGCGCAGGCTCCGGTATACATATACGTAGTCCTCCGGGTCCGTGTCAAGAAGCTTCCGTCGAAACTCGTCCAGCACGCCGCGATAATTCCTGCACGTGCAACGAGCTTTCACTGATCAAGACCTTTCCTGAGACCGTGGTGTACTTTAGTGTTACGCACGAGCGCGGAGTGCGTGAAGGCATCTCCAAACGCCCCTCCGCGAGCCCAGAACTTCGTCGCTTCTACGCCGAACCCTTCTCGAGCAGGACCATGTTTGTGTCACTGTCATGCCTCGGTTTAGTAAAGCTAGTGGCGCTTCGCGCGAAGTCTATATCACGGTGTTTTGTCTCGATCTGTGCGTAACAGCGGCGTACGATTCATTATCGCGGTAGCAAACGTCGATTTCTCTCTTAGACAACGGTGCCACGGTGCGATGTTGGGAGTTTCGCGGCACTGTGTGCGGTGGCGAAGAGGTTCGGTCCGTCCTCGCTGTTCGCCATCTCCCTCGTGTGGATGCCCTCGTGAGGCGGACGGACCGCGCGGACATGTCACGTGATCAACCCGTCCGCGGATCTGTCCGTCGTGTGAATCGGCCATTAAAAACCCCAGATTAGCCGTTGTACCGCATTCGCTCATCAACAGCTGAGTGAAAAGTCGCCCGTTGAGGCAGACTAACTTCCGGCTGTATGAACCTAAACACAATTTATTTCTGCGACACAAGCGAAAAACGGAAGTCAACATTTATGTAAACTATAAGCCCGTTTTAACCTTTCTGCTCTGCTCGCTTACGCGCGTCACTACGCAGCATTCCAGGTTTATATAAAGCCAGTAATTGGGAAAAGCGGCAACGCCACCCGCGTAAACAGCCCCACCATGTTTTGAAGGGAGGGCAAGAGCAAGCGGGTTTAAATCCGTCGCGTGAGTCACCGCGACAGCCCTGACGTGCTTTCAGCGGCGAAAAATCATATTTTCGTCGCCTACGCTTCAGTTCCGAGAGAATTCGCCGCGTGGGAGGACGTGACGTAACACGACCAATCTTACGTCACAGCGTCTCTCTCTTTTTTTTTTTTTTTTAATTCGAGCGGCTTTGCAAGAAAAACAGCTCGAGCGCCGAAGGAATGAGTCAGCTAAGCAATCTACTTAAACAGTGTATACCATTAACACGCCCGAGCTGCAAAAGACGTAAATAAAATTATAAAAAAACTCCTAATTATTCTGAAGAAAACACATCGGAGTCATTCGCACAATTCTTATTTTTAGTGTTCCCGTCAACAAGCGGAGGGAAGTCGAGGGAAAAAAAAAGATACATAAACGGAAAACAACTGCAATTAAAGGAAAAAAAAACTCAGCGCACGTGGCAGTGGAGAACAGCCTACATCTATCTCATTCTATTTTTAACAGAGGCGTAATCCGTAAAGAAAAACATGAGGCCTCGTAATTTGTTTACAACGACGCCGTGCATAGACTAAAAACAAAAAAAAAAAATTCATTTTATTTAGTTCTACGGATGAACAGTCGAAAGGCACGGAAACGTTTTGAGCTACGCTGCCTTATGGTCTATAGACCAACACACCGCTTATAGAGACGCCCGCGTTTTCCCACACCGGGTGATGCGCGTGCGCAAAAACCGGATTCGGACGAGGGGATCCGTCTGTGCATGATCAGTGCAGACAGCAGCGTTATCGCACTGCAGTGACGTCGAGAGTCAAGCTGGTCTAGTCTATACGAACTTTTCTGGGCTTGGGCGTCGCGCTAAGATCATCTTCATGTGAAGGGAAGTGAGTGCGACGATTTAAAGGCCGACGAGCAGTTCACGCTTTCCACTTTCCTCCCGCTTCCTTCTCTCCCTCCTTCTACACTATCCACCGTTGCCCGTTTCCTCCTCCCCCATGGTGAGGAGGGGGATCTTCTGCCTTGCAGAATTTCGAGTCTGGTCGTCGGCCTTTAACGGGATTCCCCCTCCCCCTCTCATACCCACAAACACACTAAGATTATCGTAGAAAACTACCTGAATCGGTGTATAATTATTTACACATCGATTCAATTTTCCCGCTAAATTTAGCTGGAAAACGCTCCCAGCTAAACATAACGGGGCCTAAGTCCGCTTCCACTTTTGCCGTCTTACACTTAACTTTTAACTATCTCTCTCGCGCGCTATATATATATATATATATATATATATATATATATATAACACCAGTCCCACATGCAATCTGTGGAAAAAAAAAGAAATCTGAAAAAAAAATTTTAAGCTGAATGAACTAAGGCATTCGGTTAATAATACCGTTAAGAAACAACCAAAACTATTACGCAACTCCAGTCGATCGCGTAAACGTAGCTCATACATCACCAGGATAAAATTAAAACACACACACACCCGAATGAAACATCAACGTAAGAGCCCGCCCTCGCGGTCTGTCCCACGCACACACTAAAACACCTGCCAACACACGCAGTGTCCTGTCAGCGCCGCGCCCGCACAGCTTACACACAGGCGCGCAGCGTTACGAAACATACTATAGGGCGCAACCCCCACCAACTCTCCAGTGACGCGCGTGAAGCTTTCGAAGCGACCCGGAATAGCCCTTTTACACCCGCGGGCACGCATACACATTCATTCGGCGGCAACGCGGACCGCAAACTCCTCTGTTTCTTGCACGACGGTTGCAATGATGCCAGAACACAGAGGTCTTATTGGCTGATTGGAAAAAAGAGTGAAGAATAGAAAAGAAATAGAATTTAGGGTTCAGGTGTACCCATTCTTCTTTCAATCAAAAGCCCATAAGAGCTCGGCGTCGTTATGACGTCAGCACAACTGCCGCAAAAGAAGCAGACGATCTGCTCTCCGCAAACCAGACGACGCGGAGATCGAGCAAGTCGTCTGCTTCTTGCACGGAAGTTCGTCTGAATGGTTTTGATCGAAAGGAATAGTGGGTAGACCTCGATGCTTCATGCCTCGAGGTCCATCCACTATATATAATTTTCTGTTTCAATCAGTCGATAAGAGTTCGGCGTTCCGTGATCACCACAACCCGTGTACAAGAAACGGAGGAACCAGTGCGTATCTGCCACACCGCACACTCAGCTGAAAGGATAAAGTGCCACGTGACATCAATTTCCTCGCCAGATGTAGCGGGCAAACCGAGTTGATGTATAGGTCTCGTGACGTCAGGTCACGTGATACCAATTTCCCCGCCAACTTTAGCAAAAAGAAATGACGTCACTGCGCCACCTCGGTGCACCGAGACGAGAGCGCGCGGGGCTCTGGTTGGAACGATGAGCGGGGTAGACCGAAAGCTGCCTTGGTCTCCACTCGTGGAACGTTTTAGAACGCGGAACGCCGGTTTTAGCCTTCGAACGCTTTCGACGAGTGCAGTGGACACAGAGGCAGCTATTTTGAAGTCTACCCACTAATCGGTCGAACCAGAGCTCGACGTTCTGAAGTCACCACGCGCTCTCTCCTCCTCTCCCTCGCTTTCTCAGTACATGGAAAGGTTCCATTGCTACGACGTCACCCCGAATTAGCGCAATCAGGAAAGCGCAAGCCTGGGTCCTGGGGAACTTGGTTACGCACCAGTTTGAACGACAACAACGACGGAAAGCAACGTGCAGCTTTACCGCTTCTTTTTTTTTCTTTTTGGTTTACGCACGGAGAAAAGGTGCACGCACGATGTCACGTGTTTACAAGCTGACCATTGGAAACTACTTGTGTATATTTATCTGCTCGACGACACAAAACACGCTGGAGAGAAACGACCTTGTTCCGCGTCGTAAATACAGCCGGCCGCTCGACACTCCCTGGCGTGCCCAACTAAACGCACGAAACAAGAAACATCACTCGCCAAAACATGCCACGGTCCACCAAAAAAGCAACAATAAAAAAAAAATTGAGAAACTAAAAAGCCCATGCCCGAAAAACATCTTCGGCATCTTTCACGCACTCCGCGTACACGCATTTCTCAACCACCCTGCTACCCCCCAGAAAAAAAGAAAAAAAAAAAACAAGGAAAAAAAAAACCCTCAAAAACCGAGGAACACGCGCACGGATGCTACCCATTCCCTTCGAATACCCTCACCCTTTAAATGCACAGCCCCTTGCCACCCCTGAAACCATCCGCTCTCGCTTTTCACCACCCTCGCCCTCCTTTGCTTTTCCTTTTCACGCTGGTTCCTGTTTTCTGCCGTCTACGAATTCACTTTTCTTCCTTTCCACTCCAGTACGCAAAGCAAGAACCCCTTCCGCTCTCTCCCTATCCCCCCTCCCCCCTACAAATCCAAACCACACCGCAACGACCTTCTCTCCCTTTTACCCCCATCCCTCTCAAATACCCTCGCCTACAAACACAAATATAGACAAACGCAAATGTTGTGGAGTGAGGAGAGTTGTTTGATATGGAGAGCAGCAACTGGTCTCTGGCATTACCCTCTCTATTGTATATATGTATATGGCTAGAGAGAGAGAGAGAGTGAGACATGCGAGTGGGCTGAATCGCCCCCTTCGGGAAACGGGCCCCCTCGCCAACGTTACGGACGCGACCGGTCCTCGCGGGGGCATCGCCTGTGCTGGCTGGTAGCAAGTGCAGCGCTGGGGGCAAGTGTTTTCGGGGCGCAGCTGCAAAAGGAAAGCGGCCAGTGCCGTGGACGAGCCGCCCGGACATACACCACGACACCCTCGCACATAGATGCCCGGGGCCTCGCATCCCTATGGACCGATTTTCGAGGGACGCGCTCTTTTACGCCCGTAATTTGGCCAATCGTGGAAAGCCGATCACGGCGACGCTTTTGGTAGCAGCGCACGTTTCCTAATCACTGCCCCACATATCTCGTATACATCTGCCGAGCGCGTGGGCCGGACTTGGCAACGTACGCGGCTGCCACGCGGAGGAGGAGGAACGGAGTTTGAACCCCACGGCAGGTTCGCACCACATAACAATAATCGAAGTCTAGGTGCACCCGAATTTCGACGTCATCACGCCTAGATCGAGTCGAAGACACCGACTGGATACGAGCGCTGCTACCTTCAGCGCTCGCGGCTGGGCCTCGCCTCCGATCGACGCGTGGAAGGACCCTCAGCACTGGGTCCCCCTACTAAGGTCCAAAACATGCTCAAACGTACCGTGTGTGTAAGCAGTCAGCCTTCAGTTGCCGACTTAGGATGCTCGATACCGTCTGTTTTAGTTGGTAGGCACGAGTTCGCCTCATTCAACGTTTCTTTTCAGTTTTACATCCGTTTGACATTGTTTCAACCGCCATATATTGCACTATAATAATCGTAAAAAGGACGGACTCAGCCTTTTCTTTTTTGCGTCTGATTCGTATTAATTATTGTAGGGGGTAATGACCCGGTACATTACTAACTTCCGAGAACGATACACAATGCAAACAATTATCGCTTGCTTTCTCCCCCCCCCCCCCCCCCCCCCCTCCGTTTTGTTTTTTTTTTTTTTCTTTTTCGTAAAAAGTTATGTGTATAGCTTTTCGTAGCAATTCCATGTGACAAAGCAAAAAAAAATCGTCTGTCGCCACCCCCCCCCCCCCCCACAAAAAAAAAAAAAAGAAAAGACGTAAATAATAGTATGATAACCTTTCTTTGGCGTTTCATGCTTAACCCAAATGGCTTCGTTTAGGTATGGTGCCTGGAACGCGTCTCCGACTGGTGTGTTTACCGTGTCCAAAAAAAGTGGTCCCTCGATTTCCGCCTGATGACGTCATAGAAGTGTCATGCTCTCGCCGGTCGCGACCCTGGCGGCGTCCCAACAGTTGTAGTACAAATAGCAGACCGCTGTTTTGCTGCAGGTCGCTCTCCACTGTGGTAGTTCGCGGAAGCTAGAGCAGCCGTAAGTTGGGACGCCGTGACGACAGCGACACTCGCGTTCGCTCGTGCTTTTCGCCAGCATTTCTACGGCCAACCGCCAGGATCGCGACAGGCAACAGCATGACACTCCGGCTTCTGTGACGTCATTTGTTGCCACTTTGGGACCACTTTTGGTGTATGGGCGGGATAGGGCGCTAAACACACCAGTCGAAGACGCGATCCAGGCACAATAGTTTAGATTCCAGGGCATGCGCGGCTCTCGCGGCTGTCACGTTGACCACACCTCTGCTCATAAACAACGAGTAAACGTGCCCACGCAGGTTCGACTTTTTGCAACTTTCAACGCCAAGTTCGACAAAATTTCGACAAATGCTCGGGTAATACGCGCATGCGTGTAATATTTCCTTTATATCATACTACGACGTCAACTGTTTATATGGTAGCTTCTAAACTGCGTAAGTCTAAAGTCTAGAACGAGCTACTAAATAAATCATTTTTTTGCAATAAAACAAAAATTGCGTAGTCGGGCAACACGCCGTTCGAGAAGTCGAACAGTGAATCAAATTTTGACGAGAGCTCCAAGGTTCGCCGAAACCAGCCGTCGAACCCCGCGATTCGACGAGTCGGCGACATCCTCGCTGACAATGAGTAGATTACGATTCAAAGCAAACGCATTGCGCGCACAACATAAAATAAAACAATAACCCCTCGAGGTGCGGCGACAACGTTCAACAATTATACTACACCGTGACGCGCTCCTGCAGGAGGCTGCGAAGAAAGGAAGCGGAGACTTTCCAGCACACGTGCTGACGCGGCGTCACTGGAGGCGCCGCGGTGCGCTCCGTAATCAGTTTGTTTTTCTCCGTCGGCGCCAAACAGCCCAGCAATAAGTTATCAGCTGGAGTATCGCGTGTCGCCCGACACACCAGTATAGAAAAAGACGACACCGAGATTAAGTCACTCTCATTCATCGATAAACCCCCCGTCGTCGTCGTCGATAAACCCTCTCGCCGCAAAGCGATGTGTCGTCGGCGGTTCGCGGCCAAAAACGCGCGGTGCAAACTGCTGTCCCACAAAATACAGGCTGCAGACACTTGGGAGTTTCAGGAAACCGTATCTGCACATTCGATTACGGTAACGCGATGGGTCGTCGGGTACGAACTGCGCACGTGACATGCGCAGATCGTACCGGACCCCCCAACGACCGCAGCGAACGCCGCGTCTTTTGTAACGACGAATGCACAGTGTGATCCCCGGCTCCTCCGAAGTCGTCGTCGTCGTGTGGCGCGGCTACGCGAAACCGGGCGCGTTCCCAAACCGGAAGCGGCGCCGCGTCTGAACGAGAGTTGCGTCAGACGAGTCGAACACCCCAAGTTCCTGAAAGACGCGGCCTTGGGCATTACGCGCGGCGCCTCCATTGTGCTGTCAGGGGACCGAACGCGCATCTCTTTCCCTCCCAGCGCGTACGATTTCCCGCATCCGCTAATAACGTATACTCTTCGTCCGCGACACGCGCGCGCGTACGTCTACGGAGACGGTACGAGGTGCCACCGAGAAGCCCACCGAAACTAATTTTGTAGCGTGAAAAGAGAGGGCAGCACGGTCGATGCGCGCGCGCAGCAGTCTTCGGGCACGTCCCCAACTTTCTCGGACATCAACGCCTCGGCGCACATGCACTGAAATGATAATTTCAACTGAACAGCAACAAACGTCGCGATGTTCTCCGGGAACGTCTTACCTAACAGTCATAAAACATCAATGAGAAGTTATTAAAACTTCCGGGCGCGTATAGACGCTATAAACACGCACCAGATCCCAGCCGCCATTGCTGACCTGCTCTCGTCTTATCGAGATGGCGAGTCACTGAAACGGGCGTTGACGAGCCTCAACAAAGGCCAGTGCTGGGGACGATAGATTAGAATCTAAGATGGCAATAACCTGGCCTGCTGTGATAATGGTGTAGTGAAGCACACTGATTAACAGGAAACAAAAACTCAAGGTCGGTTATGGCGGCGCCCATGTACAGCTGCTTAATAACGTCTATATTGGTTTTGTTTTCACACCTTTCTTTATTGTTTTTCATTGAATCTTATGGGCTACATTCCCAAAATTATAATTTTTTGCTTTTTCTTGGGAAAAGTTTGTAATGTTCCAAGCACTGTAAGTGCCTGAATGTCATGTTAATATTTCCCTGAAAAAAAAAAAAAAAAAAACTCAATTCGTCGGCTCTTCCTTTGCATCGGGTGGCATATTCTACATCGGGTGAGCAGAGCCCGCGCTCAGCTCTGAGCAGAAGTTATCGCTTATTTTTCTGCCCCCAAGTCGTCAAGTCTTTGCTCAAAGAACTCGGTGGCATTTCCGGCTCATTTTCCCTGACAGGGCTCGCTTTTTGAGAATATCCCTGACAATTCCCCGATTTTTCGCCGTAATTAAGAGTTCCCTGACGATTTCCGGTTTTCCCGGTCGTTAGACACCTTGGACAGGGAGCCGACGTGTTGTTGAGCGCTAATTCAACAACAGGTGGACCCGAACGGTCACTGAAACATGGGAGAAAATTTCGGCAAAGCAGCGAGGCTCGCCACCGAGGCTCACCCTCTTTCATAGCGTCGGTCCGCACCGTTCTGTCCTCACGAAAATCGTCCGTACTCACAGGCGTACAAGGCGGCCGCTACGACGCAATGAACACTTCGACTAAAAACAGGAAGAAGCACCTACGACAGCGGCGCTCGTCAAGGACTGTAACGACGAACCTTCGTGTCAATAAACAAAGCACAAAATGTCTCGCCCATCGCTTTGAAGAAAAATTTTCGGAGCAGCGTTAGGTGCGCTCCAGTTTGCTGCAGTGAAGTTCACCTTGACAAGAATAGGTGGCGCCAGACGCCGTCCAATTCCCATTCCCCGATTTCGGAGCAGTTTGGCGCAATTTCGGGCATTTTTGAGAATTTTTATCAGGATAGCGCCAGAAATCCTTTTGGCGGAAAATGGCGCAATCGGTGCAGGAGTAGAAGGCCTTTATATTTGTTTATTTATTCTTTCGTAAAATGCCGCCGGCCGGCAATTGCTGGTCAAGGCATAGAGGTGGATACGCAAGATCGAGGCGTGAATCATGCAGAAATGCATAACACCTGCAGAATTTCTATTTTACAGGGAACATAACTTGGCAACATGGTTAGCCACTCGTAATTAAAGCAATTCATCTATGGCTCTAGCGCAAGATTCGAATGTAGCGACGCTCGCAATGCTATCGGGGGCAACTCCTTCGCGTTGTGGACAGACCCAAAAAAAACGAAAAACTCGGCACTTGAAACTTGACAGCAAGTTTATCATGTTTCTGCCTCGTATCACGGCTGTTATTCTACTTCAGATAGCCCTCGAACTTTCATCGAATCTTATCACTTATTACAATGTACACAAATGTCAAATGCTTCCTTCTCCTACGACTATTTGTTTTCTTTTTTCTTTACAACACAAATAAAACCGCAAGCTGCCTCGTAAAAGTGGCGAAGAGCATAGACCTGCACATACCGCATAGTGTTCTTTTTTTGATGACATACGATTACTACTCGCATAACTCGGGGCAACGGTTTACGAACTGATAGGAATAGGCACTTCGATTGGACACCGTAAAGCGGCCAGCGTCCCATTATTCGCGGTCACGTGAAAGTATAAAAAGAACAAAAGACCGACAATAAAAGCTCCCCTGGCGCCACTTCGCCGCGTTTATCTGGTATCACCCCCGGGGGGAAGGCAGGGATCAACTTGGCACGTGCGGCGGTGGAAAAGAACAGCTACGAGTAGATTTCTGCTACGCCACTACAGTCACTGACAGAAGGACAACAACAGGGCGGTCTCATTCTGTTGGTGAGCGTGGAGACACGGACAGCAACGCAGTTCTCGCCATAATAGACCGAGAGAAACGCCGGAGACCACCGACATAAAAGCGACGGCTGGCCAACCGGCTAGAAACATTCGGGTTCCTTCGAGTCCAGAGAGTACCAGGGTGTGTCGAAGAAAACGTTGCAGGGTGTTTCGCGTCGCGGAAATGAACTACGCGTCGAAAAAATCTCAAACTTCCCACAAAGGCAACCCTGACGGGGAGTATAGGTTTACGATAGTTTTTAGATTTTATTGGTATCCCGGTCAAAAGCTAGAAGGGTCAAATGCTTGTCGGGAACGCGAGAGGAAGCTAAAAGCGCGAAACCCCGAAGGGTGGAGCAGACATTTGCGTTTGAGTGTGATCCGACTGCGCTGCAACCGCTCCCCACTGCTGGTGGTAGTTAAACGTTTTTTTTTTTTTTTTATGAAAGGGTTACGTCAGGGTTTCTTGACAAATATTATCTAGCCCCACTGCTTACGACGAGAGAGCACAATGGCGCCATCTATCGGCTAGTTGTGTAACACTCACGATCTGCGTACAAAGAGAGTGACGTTTTCGGAGTCCGTTTAAATCTCGGAATAATTACCAATATTTACGCAACATATAAAAAAAAAAAAAAACGTAACTTTTCTTTTAATAGTTCAGGTCCCTAAAATGGCTGCGCCCCTCGTCCGCCAGGCGGTGCCAGATCGGTCTCTAATTTACGCGCATGCGCTTAAGTAGTCACAGTCACAAGTTCGTCTAACTAAACACACAAATTCCGGGGAAAAAAAAAAAGGGGGGGGGGGGGGGTCGGACCTAGTGGAGATGCAAACTGGACAGGTATGGCGGCACGTGCACCATAACACGCTCCTCTTCCACAGAAAATACAAATATGGCTAAATTTAATTTGTGATCAAACTTAAAAATGTGTATAAATTACTTCGCAAAAATAAATTAACTAAATTGGTACCAGTCTATTGCCCATGAAGGCGATTGCAGGTGTACAGTATTCAGTAAGCAATATGCGCTATGAATCTTTTAAGATACAAGGCTTTAAATGTGCCACCACAAAGTCAAAGGTGCCATGTGTTTTTATATATATATATTTCTGGCATGAATTATACAAAACAAAAATTTAATTGAAACTAAAATAAGCCGCGCATTAGACATATAAAAATTAGTGTTTTCTTTTCGTTTTATTCATCTATAAACTGACAGAACTGGGCACGAAAATGAAACAGCTGAAATATAACATTTCACCTTGTTCCACTTCAAAATTTTTGTAAAAAGAAAGAAATTTTCGAGAAAAAAATTTAGAAGAACTTTTTTTTTTACTGCGGTAGCGGGGCTCCTATATATATATATATAGGTAAATCAAAACAGCCTCTCCGACACGAGTGTTACATTTCAAATATGTAACCACCCATGCACTTGTAATGCTTGGGTTAGTAATGCGAACCAGCGATTTTCCTCCGCCAGGCTGCGTCAGCTCGTTTTCAAATGTATGCGCACGCGCACGAGAGTCCGAACCCCTCTTGTCGAACTTGGCGTTGAAAGTTCCGAGAAAGTCGAACTCGGTCGTGTCGGCGCGACGGACTCATTATTTCGCAGTTCATTCACCAACGCAACCAGGCACTAA
Source organism: Ixodes scapularis (assembly GCF_016920785.2). Lineage (NCBI taxonomy): Eukaryota > Metazoa > Arthropoda > Arachnida > Ixodida > Ixodidae > Ixodes > Ixodes scapularis. The sequence continues at coordinate 64,583,738 of NW_024609883.1, read as the reverse complement.
ATGGTGTCGAGGGGCCAGACTATATATAATGGCATAATGGCCACCGTCTAACCACCACCACTCCAAGCAGAAAACAAAACGCCGGACACAATCGAGTCGACAGTTCAGTCCGCCGCACATCCAACGACTCCCAGAAACCGAGCTACGCGCAAGGAAAAAAAAAAAAAAAAGTTCCAGAAGATGCAGCACCAAAAAAAAAAACTAAAGAAAAAAACACCGGATGTGTTCTATACAAGCAAAATAAGAAGAGGAAAAAAAAATAAACACAAGGACTGCAGCCGAGCAAGACCAAACGCAACGCACGTGGCCAGGAGCCAAAGCCACCCTCTCTCACTCCGGAATAACACTCGGAGACCTACAACTACAACAACACCCTCCCCCTCCTCTATCTCCCTCGCAATAAACAAAAAGATAAAAACAGACCGACAGAGAGAAAGCAAAAAAAAACCAAGAGGGAAGTGGAGAGAGAGATGCGCCGGCGCATCCCTCGACGAACAGCAGCTCGCCCAAACAAACCGAAAGAAAAGACGAAGATAGGCGAAATACTAAAGCGAAGCCAGTGCGTCGACTCAGCCGACTTCTGCTTTCGCCTCTGCCCTCCCTCCCGCCGCCGTAGTACCAACAACATCCGCTCCTCGACTGCAAAGAAAGGAAAGAAAAGCACAATTTTTCCGAGTGAACCAGTCTCTCTCCCTCGTTCTTTCTCATTTTTCTCCTCCCCCTGCGAGGAAGGACATCAGTTGGCGATAAGCTAAGCGGCGAGCCAAGCGAGCGAGCGAGCCAGCCGAGCCAACGCCGCCGAGCCTACCAGAAAAGCTACCCGCGGAGGCGAGCCAGCCAAGTCGTCGTCTGACTTTTCGGCATCTCCCTCCCCATGTAGTTTCTACCTCCCTGTTGGAGATAAAAAAAAAAAAAGCGCCCCCAGCTGATGGTGCTTTGGGGGTAATAAAAGTCGCCGCGGTACCCGAGTAAGCTGCCGTGAATTCAACGAAATAACACGCACGAGCAATTAAAATAATAATAATTTGGAACAGATTTTAGTTTTGGAAAGAGGGGAGCTGCTTTTATCTACACAGTGATGATGCTGGGTGCCTGTACCGCCACCTCGGAGATGATTTAAATTGTTTATTTTGATCGTTTTGCTCGTACGGAGCTTGTTACCCGAACTAAGGATTGTAACCAACATTCCGGGCGTCTTCGATAGACCTTCCGCCACACTATGCGAGAAAATTACCCAGGCACAACTCGAAGCACGCTCCTTGCTATTTGGACAATTCGTTTCTTAAAATGTATAGAAAAGCCCAGTCATCGCTGAACGTCCGACTAGTTTCAGGATAAGAGCAGTTTCCCACCAGTGAGCGATCTTCGATTTGTGACCAAGAAACGGTTATTTTTATCGCAAAACCTGTGTTGTTCGACCGCGGGATGTGAGGATCGAATAGGGGCGCCACGAGAAGTTTCGTTGTCGAGAACCTACAATACTCGAGCGTGTCCGACAACCGCGGGGTCAAGTCAACATGGTCACACACGTATCAAACATGTCCATGACTAAACCGGTTAAACAAAGTCCCCCCCCCCCCCCCCCCCCCCCCCGGACTTTGTTTGACCGCTGTCCGTGCTTCTCTGCAACGTGAAAATCCCCGAAGAGAATGCACTCTAGAAAAAAAGCCCGTGCGTCTGCTTTCCCGCACAACACTCGGAGAGCCAATCACCGCTACTTACGGAGGCAGCTCAGCGAATGACGATGCCGAAAATATCTTTAGACCAAAAAAAAAACGCAGTCTGGTTTGTGACATTAAGCAATGCAAGAGTGACGTTTTGCATTGCTTAATGTCACAACTCACGCTACGTTTTTCGGTCGAAACATGTTTCGGCATCGTCATTCGCATCGTTGTGCGGGAAAGCAAACGCACGGGCATTTTTTAGAGTATGACGTTCTTTGCTTCGAGAACGTGGCATCAGCGCAGGAACTGCTGCGTCGCGCGCAAGGCGAGCGTGCCGCCGGGCGAAGTTAATTCGTCAGTTACTCGTAGCATATTCACCCCCACGGGGTTACATCCTTTCTTGTTACACTCGTGCCACTCGAGAACCCTTTCTTCTGCATTTTAACGTGGGCCGTTGGACGGTTCTGTTGATTACGAAACAGTTGTTTGTCCATTCGTATACCCTGCCTCCTCCTATTTTGTCGTATCCGCAAATAAATGAATAAATAAGCTCACGCGCACACCTATAATACCTCTCCGACAGTCAAACGTACGTAATATGCCCAGCGTATACGAACTATGTGCCAGTCATCCTGGGTTCAATACCCACCCCTGCCCGTTTTGATCTGAACGAGCGGCGTGTACCCCACTGGCTAAATTTCTCATGCATGGCGTGTAACAATGCCGCCATACCCCGAAGGCAGACGCTAAATTCACGCTGTCTAAACAACTGACGTATAATTTGACTTCAAACTAAGCAAAAACTTGTTTTTTTTTCTTTCTTTTTTGTGACGTGGCAACGAGCATTGTTACTACTATTTATGGAGCAACAAACAATGGAAGTTCGTTGACCGCAATACTTTTTCTTCTGCGTGTGTGCCACTGTGTGAAGCGTGTTATCGTTCTAGTGGCGCAGTTTTGCAGCATGTAGATGGCGTATATTCATGACGTGACAACAAGCATAGTTTCCACAATATATGGAGGGCCGAACAGTGAAAGACTGTCAATCGCAGTACTGCAGCTTCAGTGGTGTAGTCAGAGGAGAGACTTATGGGACTTCAGCCTCCCCCCCCCCCCCCCGCCTCCCTCCCCCCTCCCCCCTCCCCTGGTGAAATCCAGCGGCAGTCTCGAACGAAGCGATTTACAGCGCGTGTCCCTGGTTTGAGAGGGTACGTCAGTGTTGCCCGACTGCGCTGGGCTGTGGAGTTTCTTGTCAGCGGGCTCTGGCAGCCTGCGTAGGCGCACTTCCGGACGCTGTTGGAGGCTTAAATGTCGCGTTCTATTTTTTCTTTCGTGTTCTATGACGAATAGAATTTCTCGGGGTTTTTAAGAATTCATATTACTATTTTTGGGAACAAAAACAAAGAAATGAAAGCTCTTTTGCTGAGTCCATGCGCGACAAAACAAATGCAAGTGAAATGTTTGTTTCATCTTATGTCAATCTTTTTACGGCACCATACACACAGCCGTGTCAATCTACAAAGGTCTTAACCAAAAAAAATATTTGACCACACAGAATATTCGAACCGCATAGATATCCTCTGCCCACAATATGAAATTCAACCAGTCTCATCAATTGAACAGCATATACTGTATGTAGCTCACGGTGCTGCGTTATCCGAACACGATTTGAAAAAGGTCTGAAATAACACAGCACATCCAACATACAGTGTCGACGATAGTCACTTCACGACGATCGGACGGAATCCGGCGTGTCTTTGAGCACATGTAGAAAAGAGATGCTTTTTTGTACAGCTTCAAAGTAAATGAACAAACGTGTATATTCTAGGGTGCCTACATTCACACGAAGGCACTCTAGCCTACATGTTTCGGCGCTCCGCATGTAGGCACCCTAGTCTATTCCGTCCCCAAACCCCGGACCCGCCCTACCTAGGGAGCCTTCATGTGCACTTTGCTAGGGACATGAAAGCACTCTAGCCGTACCAGCTATTTTTCGCGAAGACCCGGAACACAAGCCGGGAAGGCTTTTTGGAGATTATCTCAACGGAAATAATCCTCCAAGAACGTCGAATGGCCCACGTCGCGGGCTGCTTGACGTTCGCTCTCTTCGTTCGTTTCCTGCCAAGGCCGAGCAGGCTACGAGCCCTGGTATTCTCTGGTTCTCCATAGTGGAAGATAACACACAAAGGGTAAGCATCCTAAACAGGCAAATAAAGTAAACACTTCCAAGCCGGCGAACTCCTGATGCACAATGCAGGTGGAGAGTCACGCTGACCGGGTTTCCACAGCTCAGGCAGGTGGCAGAAATTTCTGGTTGATAGGGGTCGCTCGGTTCGCAAAATGGCGGCGGCCAGAGAGCTTCTTTTGCAACGGTCTATATTATACACACGCATTTTGACCCCCCCCCCCCCCCCCCCCCCCTTTTCGCACCCCAAGTCATGGACATCCCAGCCACCTCAGCCCGATCCCCCGAAGGTCATCCTGCTGATACCCCACACTGCCTCGTGATAGGGGGAGAAAATTGGTTGAGGAGGGCGGGAGGAATCTTATGTTTGTCCTTTGAGACTTAGGCTAGGGGGCGCAAGCTACCGACCGTTACAAAGGGTATAGGCATTAACATTAATTAACTGAATGCAGTCCCCCCCCCCCCCCCCCCCCCCTCTCCGGAAAAGGTTTCTGGCAACGCCACTGCGCAGGTTTTTTTTGTCTTCCTTTTTTTTTTTTTGAGGGGGGGGGGGGGTATATATACGACACGTGTCACGGTTTTTCAGCGTGCATGCCTCTTCTGACGAACGTACACGACGTTTTCAGCCGCACCCGGTCGTTTACAAACGTTTTTCCACATCTACACTACTGGACATGCGCTTAACCCCTGGAAACCGTTCAAAAAGAACGCCGCCGGACCTTGGCCGCAGGATGGGAGTTTTGTAATCGTCTTAAAGCGGCCTATGACGTCACTTCCTCACGCCGAAACACGCGTGAACGCACGTCGGTACAACAACTGGCGGCGGTCACTTCCAAAATTCTTTGTTCTCTCCCTCTCTCTTCTAGCACACGATGCAAGTTCAACGACGCAATGAGCACCACAAAAACAAAAAAAAATAATATATATATATTTTTTTTTTGCACCCGACACGAAAACAATGTTAACCAGAACGCAAGTGGTCAGTTCAAATACATGGCTCGCACGTGCCGCCATAGCGCTAAGTTGGCAATCGTTGCTACTTGCCAAAAAAACGAAAAAAAAAAAAACGATTGTGTGAATTGTACTTCGCATAAGGTACGCAATCGGCAGCGAGGTCACCAAAATGTTCCGCTGACGTCACGCTAATGCAAGCCATGTACGTAACTTTTTTTTTTTTTTTTTTTTTTAGTTTAACCAGGAGGGAAGGAGGAGATCGCGATATTCAACTGGAAGTTCTCGAAAATCAAGCACCACCGGAATGTGGAAAATCCGCAGAAACGGCGAGATACCACAAAAAAAAAATACAACCAACACGTCATGCCTTTGCCCATCCCCACACACAAACATCTGGTGCGTCCTAAACAAGTGAGCCGCAAACTCAGCAACAAACATTGACTCACGGCTCAAAAAACAAACAAGGACCAACGCATTTGGCACGCCTTGTAAAATTCGAATTCCAAACGCACACACGTGAAATTAAACACGCGAATCTAGTTTCGCAAGAAGTTTTATGTCCATCTATTTAGAGCTCAATGTTGGTGTAGTAAAATATTAAAAAATAAATAAGAATTGGAGGCCGTGTGTTTGGTTTATGAGCTCGCTCCCGGATGGCTTGCTGAACGCGAAAAAACGCCGAAATTCCATTGCAGAGGCTGACGATGAGTGAGTCGCGATAACGAATACTTTTAACGAAATATACGGACAATTACCACCTGGGAGCAAGCTCACAAACCAGTGCGCAGATGACCAACGTCCGGTTTAAGGTATAGGCGGGGTCTCAAACTGATCAGAGTCTGGGGGCCAGATAGCTCACCCCCAAAAGACGAGGGCCAACGGAGAAGGGGGGAAGGGTGCAATGGTTTGCTATTGTGGAACAAAAACAGACATGGAGCAAAGGTGTTTTACGTTGCAAAGCAGCCGACTGTCCCAGCAACATCCCAGAAATTTTCTAGAGAAGGAACTTCGTGCTTTCTGCTTTTTTTTGTAAGCTCGCCGTTTTGCCATCTTTAGCTTTCACTTGCATATGTGACTAAGTTTGGGCCCAAACTTGATGTCACAAGAAGATTTAAAACGCGAACGTACCGGCAGTTTTCGATAGAACGAAAGCAAGCACACCGTCTTTACCTGTCGCACAATTCACTGTGCTCAACAGGCATAGAGAAAAATATCTCTTCATACTGCAGTTTTTGCTTTCGTCGCCATTTTTATTGCAGCATTACAAGAAAATTCATGTAGTTCAGAGGTATTTTCTAACACAGCTACAAGCCCGAGCTTATAAATTCATCTTTGGCAGCTGCTTGTGCTGAGCAAGCAAGAGTTCGTGCAGCCGAGGGGCCTCCTTGAGCAAAGATCTCGCCCTTGTAGCTTAGTATTGGTATCATACTTGGGTAGTAATTGAATTACAGTGATTGGATTACGGTAATTTAATTACTTTTTTTTTGTAAATATTTACTTTCCGCCAAAAGGAATCATAATTGTACTTTAATTACTTTCTAGCGTCAGTAATTGCCATATTTCAGGCACAATTACAATTACTTTTGCAAGACTGCAGCGCCGACGAATCCTCACTAAAAGCCTCAGCGCTCGCACAAGCGGCCTAGCTCTCGGTGAAACACTCGCACAACGACACGCACACACAAAACATAATTAGCGTCGCATTGGTTGTTTCCTTGCTTACACTGCGGGCTGAGAGACAATCCTTTTTGGAGCCTACCTCAACGGCGCCGTGTTGCGTCGTTTGCTGTGCGATCAGAAAACAATAGCCGAAACATGCCAAAATAATAAAAGAAAAAAAATTGAGCTTCAGCTTTTAGTTGAGCTAGGGAATTTTAATTATCTACGAAGTATTTGTTTGCCAGTTTTTTTACGTCTTTCTTTCGGTACTGTCGCATATTTGTATCTCTGAAATTTTTTCAAGTTCACTCCCTGCTGGTTTTACTTCGTATATTTTTTTGCATAAGCATTTTGGAAACTGACCTCGCACCTGTGAATATTGCCACCAATGATTCGGGAGCCTCGATTCGGTTATTATATATTTCTGAGCAATTATTATTTCAACCCTGTGTAAATAATTGACAATACCATGATGTTTGGAAGTGAATGTGGCCGTCTTAGCGCGTGTGGATTTTAGTTTTATATTAACACTTGTCGAATATAATATGAAGAATTGTCGCATTTTTATTTTCCGGGCTAAGATAACTGTCAACCCAATTTTTTCTTTAGCGACCATGCGTCTTCTAGCCCCCCATATGAAGTAATTTATTATTTATAAAAAAAAAAATATAAGTAGTATTTTATTGCCTCAAACTGTCAAGTTCTATCATGAATTCAACAAAATTCACAAAACGGAAAGGACAATACGGGGCACTTATGCAGCGATGCTTAAGCCTCCTCAAACATTCGGACAAGAAATGAACAAATACTGTATGTTGCGTTCTATACAACTCGTTTAAGTTAAATAGCCCAAGTCGGGTCACTCTCAGAAATAAGTAATTGTAAAGTATTGCATTATTTTTAAAAGTTTGTAATCAATTACTTTCACGCAGTAGTAATTGTAGTTAACTTATTTTTGAAGCAAAGTAATTCTGACTAAATTACATTTTGAAAGTACACTATTATTTACCCATGGTTGATTGATACCACCATTTCGGTTGATTTACATGAGAAAGGGCTGTGAAGCAAATGTTCAAACAATGTAATACTCCGACAAAAAAAAAAAAAAAAAACAGTGCAAAATGTGTGAACACGTTATATGAGCAGAGCTCCTTTTCGAGCGGGAATGAGTCGACTGCATGGAACTATTAATTATGGCGTATGTGGCGCTCGAGATATGGGAACGGGGCCTCGTACCCCTTCAGGTTGGATAGGCCGTAGCAATTGCTGATTCACTGCCAAAAAAAAAAAAAAAAAAAATCTATTATTGGCACTGCGAGCCCTTCAAATATGCGTCTTAGCGGGTATGCTACGCAAAAGAAAAAGGCGACGTGTTGGGCGCTCGGATGGCTTTTCAGCTCTCACAGAAAGGTTATCGAGATAGACACCCACGCTCAAAGCGACGCGCCAATTTGGCGACCGGAAGTGACGCTGCGAACAGCATCCGGTCGGTATCAAATGGCCTAGCACCCGTGTCACCTCTAACCAAAACAAAACCTTTTTTTTGTTTGTTTATCTATAACTTATATCTGCCACGTTGAAAGTTTCAACAAATATACGTCGAAATCCTTGGAGTAAAAAGTAACCGCTCAATTAAATACACGATCTACCAGATGAAGTGCAAGAAACCGACGGTGTGCACATTAAAATGAATCACCCTGCAGGACTGGGATTGTCACATTTAATTGGCGCCAGTTCACTAAAACTAATAGACTAAGCGCTCCGCAGAGAAAGTGCGACACGCAGCTTCGGTCGTCGTCGGTTGAAAAAGAGAGGCGTCAACGCGAACGCGTCGTTTTCTTGTTTGCGCGGATTTTCGCCGAAAACGCGCGTCGGAGTGTCGAGAACGCGTTGCCGCACGCCGGCGTGCATTCACCCCATCGGAGCCTCTCAGTGAATGGGTGACATAACTCGAGAAATTCCGAACGAACAACTTGCATGGAAGGAGACGACAGAAGCCTTCGCTTCGGAGAAAAAGCTTCTTTCGTCATTTTACCGTTTGTCTATTTGCTTCTCTCTAGCTTTGAGTGCTTCTTTTTAAACAACTGCGCGCCTAGCCTAAAGTCAAACACGCAAACAGAAAGAAAGAAAAAAAAAAAACGACGAAAGAAGGGGGTTAGGTTTAAAAATACGTTCTAGGCGAAGGGACAAGTGTTGCTGTTCAGAGCCGCTCACTCACGCTGCTAAAAAAGAACAAATTAAAACAAAAACACACACCTGCAAAAGTAAACAAAAAAAAAAAAAAGAGCGGCGATGTTTACTGGTTTAGCTCTATCTCCGCCGGGTAGGTTGTACAGCAAGGACGAAAATCAAAGTGGATAACAAAGAAAAAATATAAGAAGGTGGTTAAAAAAAAGAAAGACAGAATCGCGCTGCCAACGCGATACGCTAAGCTCTCTCGCTCTGTTCCCCAGCCCAAGGCCACACGTCCGCATTCGCGCCAAGCGAGGAAAGGAAGTGAGGCTCGACTTTCATTAATGGAAAAGCCGTCCCTCTCGACCAACGCGGGGACGAACCCAAGACGATACCGTAACAACAGACAGACGCACAGACCACACACACGCGCTCGCCCAGCGCTCCTGAATCAGCAGTACCGGAGAAAAATAAAACAAAAAGAGATAAAAGAGCGTCGCAGGACGATCGACCGCTGCGTTGATAAGCCACAACCCCCTCCTCCATTCAGATTCTTATAGTGCGCGTAAAATAGATCTGTTTACGAGTGCGGCCGTGGAGTCGGGTCAAATGCACACACACACACCACCACCAAAAAAATGAAAAGAACACTCACCGCTCAGGCAGTACACCTGACAGCCATCTTGACGTAATCGCTGGACGAGAACTCCAGTCACCTGTCCGTCGCAGCCGTACGCGCCGTCGGCGTCGTATAGCACCACGGGCACGTCCCGGTACCGCGACTGAAAGCACTCCCGCTGGCGAGCCTCTCGGAGCACGCTGGAAACGCACAGCTTGCCGTCGGAGAGCCGCCGAAGCACGAGCACGGAGGCCGGGAGGCTCACGCCCAGGGATCCCCGCACGCGGCACCGGGCGAAGTCGTCCGGGGACCGGCAGTCGAGCAGGAGAAGCTCGGACGCCGACTCGCGGACTCGCCGGGCTACCCAGTCGGGATCCACGGTCGGGCAAGCGCCACCGCCGCTCATCACGGTCGTACAGTAGTCGCGCGACGGCATTCTGGAGCGGGGAACGTCGGCGGCATGGGAGGCCCCGACTCGAGTCCGATGCGGGATTCAGGCAACGCGAGGGAACGACACAACAACCGGCGCTATCATCACCACACCGCCATTGCTGCTCCGACTATGGGCTATGTTGGTCGTCCTCCCCGGCGGCGGCAGCGGCGGCAGCGTCGACGCCGACGCGTGCTTCGGGAAGCAGACGGCAGTAGCGCTGCTGTCTGCTTCTCGCGCTCCGCCAATGGGAGCGAGGCGCGCGGACGAGCGCGCCCTCCGATTGGACGCCGCTCGCGCGACGTCACGACTGCGGAAGAGAGAGAGACGAAGGGTGAAAGGTTTTCAGAGAGAGAAGTAGCAAGAGAAAGCAAAACTAGCAAAAAAACAAATTCAAGATGGCGGCGCGCGCGTAGGCGTCCGGGGGTGTAGCTCTGCGCGTAGCTCTACCCACGTCCTTCGACGCGCCCCTCAACTTGTTTCGTTGGGGAACTGTTGTTGCCTCGGGTGCGGGTGTGGGCGGCTAGAAGCCAACAATAAAAGGAGCGCGTGGGGTTCTGTCGGCTCTCGTGCGCCGGCCCCACAACGACGAGCAGGACAGTGTTCTCGGCGTGGGGGTGGGGAGGTTGTTCGAGCGGATGGAGGAGAAAGAGAGTGGGCGAGGGGTAGCGAGGTGCGTCCGCGAGGCGGCGCTGCCCATCAATGGAGTGACGTTCTCCTGAATGAACGAGTACAGGCGGAAGCCATTCAAGCTCCCCGCTGGCTGCGTTGGCTGCGTCACGTTGTTTGTGGCCGCTGCTACGGGCCGTTCGGACACAGACGAGGTCGGCGACGTCGTCTTGTCTGGGACGACCGGTCGGTGGTGGCGACACGACCGACACGAGCAGCCGTCGCCGGACAGAAATCTGACGGGAAGAGCTCGCGTACGTCGAATGTCGTCGGCGTGCCCGAGCTACGACGACCGAGATACGTCTCTGACGGCGTGCACGAAGGCCGTGGCATAGCCGTGGCTTGATACGACCACGCTCCTTGTTTCGTGATTCGGTCTGGCGTGATGGGAGAGTCGGAAGGACGCGTGGGGGCGACGTATCGAACGCTCACCGGAGGTTCTGATGACTCATTAGGACGACGTCACGTGGTACATGATCCGTTTCCTGTCGTCGCGGCGTGTTCTTTTCCCTGCGGGGCTGAAAATAGGCGAGGCTATCTGGCCAAGATAAGGAGGACGGGTGACGTGGGAAGTGACGTTAGTCGGAGGCTCGCGGTCTCGTCGGTACGGGGGTGGTGGCTGTAGCGTGGGTCGCTGCGAGAGAGAGCTCGTTTTAGAAGGCGGAAGTAAAACAGCGTAAAACATAATGGTGCGGAGATTGTATTTGAAAGCGCGCTTTCAAAAAGATACATGTCGGAAAACGCTCTAGTTTCGTCCAAAAACTCGTATAACACCAACGTGATTTCTACTGAATTAAGTGTTTGGTTCGAGCTAGTTGGTCCATGATGATTTAAAAGGTTAAAAGCGATTTTAACCCTTTAAACCTTCTACTGATATTTTTTATCATGTAAGGATTAACAAACATTAAACTACATCTGCTTTCACAATGTTTAACCAAAACCACCATAATGTGGTAAACAGAGAGATTTCGTCGCTTACAGTATATATTCGTGACAAATTATGTTGATATTTTTCCTTCATAATTTATCGTTGAATTCTGTTGTGACGTATAGGCCGTTTTAGTGAAACAGGGCAAGAGAAAAAATGGAAAGGGCTGCCGGTGCTTTCCTGATTGGTTAAAAACGAGCGAAAAACCATGATGGACGCCTGTGTTCCTTCAAGTTGTCACGGTTGTCACATCAATACCCTTTATTAAGCTTTGAGGGCCCTTACGGGCATTACACAAGAGGTAAGGGGGCATTGAAACATTATTCGATAAAGGCATATCAAAACAGAAATCAGCACTCAAACAAACATATAAATAATATACTAAAAAAAAAGGAGACTATTAGTGCAGTTGCAGATGGTTACTTAGTTGCGATATGAACGTGGTATGATCCATCTGGGTCACAATACTGCTAGGCAGGTTATTCCAGTCTGCTATTGTTAACGGCAAACTGTAGTTAAGAAACCAGACAGATGAAGCGAAAATCGGGCGTACCTTACACGCGTTATCAATGCGAGGAAATAGGCGATTAAGTGGAAATAGCAATGAAGTTCTGATGTCACTGTTATATGATAGTAGATCTTGTCAAAAAGGGACAGGCCTGATAATGTTCTTCTGGATGAAAGTAGAACGATGTTAAGGTTATTCTTAGTGAAGTGATACTGGCGTCTCGTGAGCAGACTGAAAATATGAATCTGATTGCGTGATTTTCAACTGCCTCTACGTTTGTTACCAATGAATGCCGCCAAGGAGACCAAATGGATGACACGTAGTGGAGTATGGACCTCACAAGTTTAGTGTTAGTTGTTTTACTAATATCAGTTTTAGATTGCGTCAAAGATAACCCAAAGAGCGGTTAGCGATAGACAGGATGTATGCTAAATGATCGTGTTCCATGCGAGATCGTTAGATAAGTGTACACCGAGATATTTGTAGGACGGACTCCTGGTAATGGGCTGGTTGCAGGTTGTATACGTAGAAGTGATAGGGACTATGAGCACGTGTAAAGGAAATGAGTTGCGTTTTAGAAGAATTAATTGTCATTTTCCACGTTTTACGCCAGTCGGCAATAATGTTAAGGTCAGCATGTCGAGATTTTCGATCGTCCAGGTGAGGCGCGGATCTGTAAATTAGGCAGTCATCTGCGACAAGTCCGTATGCAGGATGTTACGTGATCAGGGAGGTCATTTACAAATATTATGAACAGTAAGAGCCCAAGAACACTGCCCTGGGGGACTCCGGATGTTACAGGACGATAGCAAGACGAGGAATCGTTAACTACGGTGTGCTGAGTACGATTGGTTAAAAATTGCCAGATCCATGAGATCACTGATGGTAGAATATGAATTTGATTTAGTTTAAGCAACAGTAGGGTATGGGATACCCTACCAAATGCCTTAGAATGTTAACTCAAGGGAGCTGTTATTTTATTAACTAGAAATGTTAACTCACTTGAACAATCCGTACACGCCGCGACTGCCGCCGCGAAGCGGCGTAAACGTGTGTGTGTGTGTTTGTGTGTGTGTGTGTGGGGGGGGGGGGGGGGCGTGTGTTAACAAGCGCCTGAGTGATACACGTTCGTAGCAGAAAAGCCTTTTTTAAACAGCGTTCCTTTTCGATAAAAGGAGTTTTTGTAAACTGAGGCTCCGCTTTCTCTAAACCGTGTTTCAATAAAACGTGCCCGTTTTCTAAAACGGTTTGGCATTTCATCAAACCTTTTGAAACGGTGTGATGAAATGGCGTTCGATCAACCGTAGTGAACCCGTTTTCGGTAACAAGGTGATGTGACGTCAGGCGGCGCGAACAGGTGAAGCCGCGTGGGAGGGGGTAAAACGGAAGGCGACGGAAAACGCCGGAAAGGGTTCCCCCCATAGTGTACGCTAGGTGGCGCAAGCTACCGCCCATTACAAAGGGTACAGCCATTAACATCCATTCATGTTTTGCGGGAAAGTGGACGCGAGGGCGTTGTTCATAAATAGTACGAGCCCGCAGGAAAAGAAAAAACAGAGCAAATATGCAAGCAGTAGGCGTCACTTCATACACACTGCAATGCAAACGACAGGGACAAGTGAAAGACGTATACAGGACAAGCGCTGTGACTGAACGCAATGCTAAACCTAACTCAACCCTAAATAAAAATTTAAAAAAAACAACGCAATTTTACCGGCCAATGCTTGTCGCAAATGTAAGACTTTTCTTTGGCGGATTTTGGTTAAACACTGAATCTGTAGAGTCTAAAGAGTTCGAGTACATAAATAAGTATAGCCGGCGACAGGTGAGGAGTTCGGGGGAACAGGACTTCTTTTAGTTCAAAAGACGCTGGCAGTAATAATTAAAAATGCAATTCTTACTACCATCGTTTTTCGAGCTGAAAGATGTCCTGTTTCCGACCCCGTCCTCGATGTCTTATCCTTTCGTGTATTCGTATCGATTCACCAACACGCTCGTCTTAAATCTATTCCTCCTCCCAGCCCTTTCCGCTTTAGCAGTCCTATAACGCCTCCTCTCCAGCGTCAACTTTGCTAAAGAGGAGAGAGGAGCCTTCCTCGAAGACTTAACCTGTCACCAACTGTAGAAGTTCAACGTATTTCTTTCAGAAGCATGCGTATTGGCCCGCAGGAACCGTGGGCTCCACGCGTGCGCAAAAACCTGTTTTATTAAAGAAGAAGTCATCTGCGCGTGCGTGATTACACAGTCACGATGAACTGACGTCACAGCGTATTCACATCTTTGAACCACCGTCTCTGAAGAGGGGGGGGGGGGGGGGGGGGGGGGGGAGGATGGGTTGATTCTTACAGCGACCGCCAGTGGTCCGCAGGTATCTTGAGTCGCAATCACATTGGTAAACTACAAGGACCAGTCAATAAAATAAAAAGAAATAGTTCTTCGAATAGAAAATAAATTTTTGGTCTTAATTTTTCTTTATATTCATTTTAAAAAAAAGCTGTTGACTCCTGAGTGTGACCGCGAAATAACACCGGCACATTCAGTTTGAGCGGTTTAAAGGCCGACGGCCAAACACGAAATTCTGCCAGGCAGAAGATCCTCCTCCCCCTGGGGGAGGAGGAAACAGGCAACGGTCGACAGGGTAGAAGGGGGGAGAGGAGGAAGCGGGGGAAAAGTGGAAGGCGCGAACTGGTTGTTGGTCTTTCAGGACAAATATGCTCTATTTTCGTCGATCTACGGCGTTGTGGTTTTCTTTCTCCGCGATCGTCCTCAGCGGTGCCTTGACGCAAAAGCAACTTGTTTCGCTCGTATTTTTCAGTCTCTTCGTTTCTTTTCCTGCGAGCGGAGCGGCATTTTTCCGGTCGAAGTAAGGACGCCTTCGCGGCTAGTCACTCGACGATCGTATCGTGGATGTGGCTCGGCCGATCCAAGTTGCAAACGGTTCCCCCAAACTTTCCTCCGCGACAGCGAAAGCAACATCGGGGTTGGCGCACGGCTCGAATGAAACCTGAAAGCCATCTTCGGTGCAACATGCCATGCTGCAGCTCAAAGAGATCGTCGGCCATCTCAGAACAATCCGAGCAAAATAGAGCGGTCGTCCGATGTCACCCGTTGACTTGTACTTGAATGCGCTACGTCATCATGGCTCCTCCGTTGGAGCGATATCTGACGCTCTTACTTCCCTCGTCAAGTCCGGTCAACGTCGTCATCTTGCACAGCCAACAGAATTTCAGATTGCGTAACATATAGTGACGTATGTAAACAACTGAGAGGGAAGGTACCCGGAAGCCGAAATGATCTGTTTTATGCCAGTAGATGCATCCGGATGATCAAAGGAATGTACATGCGTCATAGATGCTCTGCACATGTGCCAGATAACAGCCGCCATTGCTGATTTTCTCTTGTTACATCCAGGTGTCGAGACAGTGATGCGGGCGTTGATGGGCTTTAACAAAGGCCAATGCTAGTCAGAAGGTCACGGTAGAATCTAAAATGGCAATAACTTGGGCTGCTACGATAATGATGAAGTGAAGCAAACGATTTAAGAGGAAACAAAAATTGCAGGTCGGTAACGGCGGCGCCTATGCACAGCTGCTGCAAAGGGTCTATGTAACGAAGGGCCATGAATCCAAATAAGCATAAAGGTCAGAACTTTCAAAAACGTTTCACGACCCCTTCAGTAATTGTAGGTGTGAGATATATAAGGGTAGTGCATTTAGGTTTAGTCTTACGACTGAACCTAAATGCTCGATTCGCCCATTTCTTCGTGGAAGCTTTTTTTTTTTTGTATTTTAGGCCTTTCTGGGCAAGGTGACGCTACAACCCCGCATACAAATTATGCTGCACTCCGTATAGCTTGAATCGCGGAGTGCCGCTTTCGCCCGCGTGATCCTCAGCCCTCTCCATCTAGCCCACCGTACTACGGTACCTCGACGGGTGTGTTTAGCGTACCGTCCCACTAATACGTCAAAAGTGGTCCCGAAGGAGCTACAAATGACGTCCAAGTCGAGGAACCACCAGTGGGAGACATCTTCCAGGTTCCGTAACCATACCATCTCAGTGGTGCAGCACCGGAAATAGCTTCGTTGTGAGTTGCTTCCGCTCAAGGAACGTGTCGGCTGATATGTATCATTTCTTTTTTTTTTTCCAGAAAAATGAGTTTAAAAGCATTCTTAAATTGGCAGTAGTTGTAATCTGTGAACACCGCCCCCCGGCCCCCTTTTCCTCCCTTTTCACATCCGGATTGCCGAAAACTCCAACGGAGTACTTGCCTATCCGTTAAGCACGTCGACAAAAAGGTCTCTTCAAAGTCGGAATCTCGACGCCATTGTACCGGCAACAACCGTCCTCCATCATCGTAAAAGCACTCAAAAACAGCAACTTAAAAAAAAAAAAAACACGAACGAAAAATGTTGAGTGAACGAGAGGCCGTGGGAAACCGGAAGTGACGGGGAGGAAGTCGGCGCACGTGACTTCCGGTTTAACGCGGTCGCTTTTCTCTACCTAGCGAGTGGACACGCCGACCGGCCGGTCCTCTAGCGCAAGTTTAAAAATAAATAATGCCCCCCGCCCAATCAGCGCCGGGGGGGTGGGGGAGAGTACCACGTGACCGCCAAAAGCATCACGTGACGAGAGCCCGGACACTTCATTGAGTCGAATGGGACAACTGCAGGACTGTGCACTGTACGGCAGAATCAATATCCGTACATGTGTGTGTGTGTGTGTGTGTGCGCGTGTGTGTATGTGTGTCAACATTGAATTTCGTTTTTGTTGTTTCCCTCCTGGGAAAATGGGGAGGGAGAAACAAAAAAAAAAAAAAAACGCGTGTCGCTTGACTGGAGGACAGTCCAAACAGGACACAGGCTCACAGCAGATGCCGTATGGCAGTGGTACTGCACGGTCAGCTCATTTTCCCCATCTACAACCGACACACCAGACGCCCATTGGGACTGACTGACTTGCCGCTGACTAAACGCACACAAATTAGACAACGACTTTTTACCTCCTAAAACCTCGATGACGGTCTTGATATGGGTCCTTGTATGTCTGTAAAACGAAAAATAGAATTAAGAGAAAAGACCGGGGGAGGGGGGGGGGGGGGGGGTTGCATTTTTAAACGACGCAGCCCACAAGACACGTACTGCGACTGACCAAGCGGTGGAGTTGGCTAGCTGACCGGCGGAAACGGTGTAATTATATACCGGCGGCCAGCGTGGCAATCGCCAGACCGGCGGCCCACTTTAGAAAAATAAATGAATAAACGAAGAAAACGGCCACTGCATAGTGCGGTTGGACTGTGGCGGTTGTATATGTATCCGTTGGGCGGCTTTTCGCCTACGGCGTTTGCAAACTGCCCCCGTTCGCCGTATAAGGAGGACCGTGTGCGAAAACAAGGCGGTTATGGAGACGTATAAAAGGCGACGTGGGAAAGTTTTAATTGGAGGAAAAAAAAGAGAAAGTGAAACCGAGTTGTCCGATGTCGCCTGCGGTAGAGAAGGCCGGCGTCTTTCCGTCGCACAAAACGTCATCACCCGTGGATCCACGCAGTGCCGCCTATGCGGCGAGAAACTGAGGGAGAGGAGGATAGGGAACGCCGCGCCCCGGTTGGAACGATTAGTGGGGAGACCTACGTCGAACGCTTTAGAACGCGGAACGCCGGCGTCCGGCGTTTGGTTTTCGTGTTCGAAGGCGTTCGACGACTGCAGTTGAAAGACACAAAGGCAACAATGCGGAGCGGTAGTTCGTCTGCTCCTTGGACCGGGGGTTACGGTTACGTCAGAACGCCAAGCTCTGAGTGGCTGCGCTTGGAAGGATGGTGGGTAGACCTCGAGGTAGCTAGCATTGAGTTCTACCCACTACCCTTTCAAGCGGAGCCAATCAGACCTCGGCGTTTTGACGTCCGCAAAGGAAGCAGACGAACTTGCGCTTCGCATGGCCTTTTGCGGCGACGCCAAGACGAACGCGTCTTTGAGGCGTCTCTCGCCGAGCTTCGGGGTGTTCGCCGCTGGGGGCGCGTCGGAGATGCACCAACGATGATGTCATACGCGGGCCTTATCCTGTTTGTGGGTGGTGGTGAGCTGACAGACCGGGTGGCGGTTTGTGGCTCGCGGTGTGGCGCGTGAGAGGATGCAAGAAAGAACGAGGAACTCCCTAGGAGAGAGATTACGCTCCGGATTGAACGTGAAAGTCGGACCGTGTGATTTTTCCGACGCCTATTCGACACTGCTTTCACTGGCCCTCGGACTAGATTTAACCGCGCACGCTGAAGGGAGCAGTTCTTTCGAGATTTTTCATTTTAAAGCCTCAAAAATAAGGTTTAACGTTTCCATTTTTTTTTTAATTTGGCTTTTTTTTATTGGTGTACATTCTTCATCTCGTAGTTTTTACACATGAAAGTTTACCAGTTTTGTCATTTTATAGGAGGGGACACCATACGGCGGAAAAGACGCGAAGCAGAGAAGTGGGGAGGTACTTCCTATTTAAATGTGCAGGGAAAATCGCCGCGGGCTTGCGGCCCAGATGTAAAACAGACGCAACGCAGGGTGTGGTAACATCTCATTCTAGCTCTGTAGCGAATCAGCTTTGCGGCATGAGCAAAATATTCGAAGATTCGGCGAACCTTCGAACATTTTGCAAATTTCGACTAAGTTTGGCTTATGGACAACGTTTCCCGGCGTCTGTATTAATATGATATGGTATGATATGATATAATTTTTTTTGTCAAATTGGACGTTTTAGTGATTTATACAGCGTAAGGTTGGTCTGCCAGTAGAGGCGACACTGGTTTACACTGTAGATGAGCAATTTTGCCAGTGCAGAACGACTGCTAACCTGGGGTCTTTAACGTGCACCACGCAGTAGTCATACACGACCGCACGCCGGTACGATGCTCATCCAGATCGAAACGGGCAGGGGTGGGGCTCGAACCCAGGATCCCTGGGTTCTGCAGCGCGAGCTATCGCTCCACGTGCTCCGAGCTGGTGTGCGCTAGACCACTCGGCCACCGATCCCCCTGATATAATATAATATAACATCTTTATTTATTAGATGCATAAGACATATCGTGGGGCTGAGGGAAAAAAGCTATCTAAGCAGCTTGTCTGGCTCCCAGCCCCCTAACAGGTAAACAGAGGTGACATAAATATACTGGAATATTTTATAAAAACAAAGCAAGGCAGTTCAGTGGGGGAAAAATTAATAATAAAATATCAAAACAACGCCAACTGAAGATTTACCAAAGGATCAACCAGGCTTGTGCCTATCTCAAATACTCTACTAAAGATACTGCATTTCAAATACTTTTTGATGTATCTTGGTATCTTGCAAATACTTTTGATCTAGACTATTTGGTACTGTATTTTAATTACATTTCTGAGTATCTTATACTCATTGTCTCAAATACATTTTTGACATTCCGCCATTTTCCGAGTTTTTTGGTTTGAAATGGCTTGGGCGTGGACGAGCAAACGTGAACATTGTTTCGAGGAACCATATCCTGTTGCTAGCTCCGATAAGAAACGGTGAGTTAGATTGAGCTCGCGAAAATATCGGTTTCGTGCCGATTGTGACTCATATTTCGCCCCAAAGTTCGTACAATGGAGGTTTTCCCCTCGCCTTCCCTAAAGAGCCTTTTGTTTCCGATAGTCGGTTACAAGTCAAGAAGGTAGGAGAAGCTCCTCCCACAAGCGTGATGCGCCCGTTTCAAATCCCTCCGCAGTCGAAAGAAGAGTTCACTGGAAACGCTCCTTGTTCCGCTTCAATGGATTCCAACTTGTCTCCGATCCCACTTTTTAAGAAAGCGACCTTTGTATTCACTGGAGAGGGAACCGTGCCCCTGAAAGCAGCCTTTGTATCCATCGGGGAGGGGGGGGAAGCTAATCCCCGAAAGTCGTATTTTGTTTCTGACGGTGGGGGAGAACTCTAATCTCCCTCTCGTGGCTTCCACAATGCTAAGTCAAAGTCGAAAGATAAAGCAAATATGTACAAAAAGGCAAGACCTTCCTCGCGCGTTGGCCGCGACGTCACGGAAACGCTGGGACGCTATTGGATGCGGAGGTGGCGGAGGGATATCTGATTCCTTTAGAGGGGCATTTGCCGCTACCTTCTTAACCTGTAACTGACTATAGTGTTTCTCCCAAAAAATCCTTAAACAAAAGGGGTGGTCTTACGGAAGTAAATATTGCCACACTGAGGCGCAACGCAGAACGGGAAAGAACCCACGACAGCACTGCGGACTTCAGTGTCAAGAAAATAACAGATAGGATAATAAAAAGTGGACACAAAAAACACGTTTTTTTTTTGCTTGTTGTATATGTGACCCCGCTACGGCAAAACGTGCAGTTTTTTTTTTTCGTTTTGTTATCAGTCCATTACTTATTGCTCTCGCCAACACTGTCTGTATGCGAACATCGATAAGCAAAGAACAAGACAAGAAACGAACTACAAGCAGGAAGACCTCTCAAAAGGCCAACAAATTGTCCCCCAACGTTGAGTGCCTTTCTAAACGCAACCTAATTGAAGAAGGTGTGACCAGTGCTGTGGCTATTATATGGGCTCTCTTTGTTATCCAATTATCATTTCAGTACCCAAGTTAGTTTATAGTGAACTCCCCATATAGGGAATATCGGTTGTAGTTAAACGATGCGTCTAAGCTTCGCCGCAGGACGTGATATTCAACGATGTCATTTGAAGCAAACTGACCTTTTCTTTCTTTTTTTCTTGTCCAAGAAATGCTTTGTACCATGCATCACTGATATCCTGCTCTTGTGCCGCCTCGGTAGCTCCAAGGCGAGAGCGCCGGCCTACGGGTGGCGGGTTCGAACCCCGACCGAGGTGCCCGCAATATGACGGAGGCTTATTGCGGAGAAGGCGCCGTGTAACCGAGCGTTCGGTTGCACGTCAAAAGATCCCCAGGTGGTCGATATTACTCCTCAGTCCTCCGCTAAGGCGTGCAAGATGCCCGTCGTAGGTTTGGCACGTTAAACACCCAAATTTGACTTTTTTACCCTGCTCTTATAGTTGGACCGCATAGAATCATCTTACGATGTTTGTTTTTTTGTTGTTGTTTGTTGTTTTTCTCATTTATTTAGCAATTTGTTTTGTTGCGTGTTAATAAACCACTCTGGTAAACCAGATTTGCGCAATCGTAGAACTTTAGCGACAGAACGAGCGGGTTGGTACGGAAAATTAAACTTGAGGAAGAAAAACGAGAAGGGACGGACAACCACGAACTTCCATTTGGGGTCAGAGACAGGCACGTAGCCAGGATTTTGTTTCGGGAAGGGGGAGGGGGGGGGGGGGTGGAGGGGGGAGTGCATGACAAAATGCTGTATGAGGGGGAGGGGGGGAGAGAGGCCCCAGCAAAATGGAAGATTTCGGGGGGGGGGGGGGGGGGGGGGGCTCTCCATGGCTACGTGCCTGGTCAGAGACATAGGACGAGACAAACAAGGCTCACGTTCACGATGCAAGGACAGAACGAGCGAAGTTTGTGGTTGTCCGTCTTTTCTCGTTTTCTTCTTCAAGTATAATTGTTTCAAAACCCGATCTTATTTCAAAACCCGATCTAGTTGCAAATACTGTGTATATGAAACCATTAAGTTATCACATATCTATTAATGTTGAACTTTTCATACCAACAAGTGAGCAACCTCTTCGGGCAAAAACAATTTCCAGTTACTCAAGGGCAAACCTCGACGCTATTAACCAATACATTTCGCTATTTTCAGCTTGGTTTTTAGAGGAATTAGACTCCAGGTCTCTGAATGAAAACTGGGTTTTGTTTAAGTGTAAGTTGCTTGAGTTGGTGTGACAAATTTATTCCGAAACTAACCATTCACACGTCATTTTTGAACCCGTGGTTTTCAACACGGTTGAAGAGGTTGCTAAATAAAAAGAATAGGCTTTTTTCCGCGGCAAAAGCGTCTCAGACTGCTATTTCATGGTTCAGGTACAAGGAATGTTATTTAACTTGCAAATATAAAATAAAAAATGCGAAATATAAGTTTTTTTAACTATGATCTTTGTAATACACTGAGAACAAACCCCAAAGAGTTTTGGTCCGCTGTAAATCCAAAGCAGGTAAAGGACTTGGTCAGCTTGACTGACGCCCATGGAAAAAGTTTATACAGCCGAGACTTGTGAGCTGTTTTGTACTTTATTTGGTGAAGTGTTCACTGATGAAGTTTTTCCATTACCCTCTTACTGCCCAGAATATCTTATAACCACCCAAATGGATCAGATCATTGTAACAAATGACGGAATTTCAAAATTAATATCAAATTTACCATTTAACTCGGCTCCCGGTCCTGACCTTATAACTACAAAGTTGCTCAAGATTACAAGTGACATATCAAGTGTACTCTTACACCGCATATTTAAAAAATCCCTTGCATCTGGTGTTGTTCCGGCTGACTGGAAATCAGCAATGGTTCTCCCGATTTTTAAAGATGGCGCAAAAGATGTCCCTACCAATTTCAGACCCATATCTGTAACCTCTGTTGTAAGTAAATTGAGAGAACATGTCGTTTATTCTAATGTAATAAATTATTTATGTGTAAATAATATGCTCTTTACAAACCAGCACGGTTTCCGGCGGTCGAACTCCTGTGAATTTCAGTTTTTTGAATTTTTAACAGACCTCCACCATAACCTACATAGCCCTATTGAAAATTCCATCAAGATACGTAATTTGGAACACTGACTGCCAGTCAGAAGCCTTGGTGGAACGTGATGGGCCATCAGACGTCATCTGATGGTCCATCAGATGACGTCTGACTGCCACTGCCAAGGGAATTTCATCAACAAGGGCAGCATTTATATAAGAGTAAAGCTATACGCACTCATAAATATCGCCAAATGCCTCGATAAAACAAAATGTTCGAGAAAAAAAAATAAGGATTGCCGCGGATTGAACCCGCGACCATTTGCGTACACATCGGACACCTTAACCCCTATGCTATGCCACCGCTTTCGAAACTCGATTTGACTATTCGTTTTATACGAGATGCTTCGGCTGCAAATGCAGTTAAGCCTTCAGCATGTTATGCAAAGCACTCGTACATCACTCGCCGTACTTCAGTTCTACTCACCTGCCATGTAGAGTACTTTCGCGGAGTAGAACGATCCTTTTGTTCGCGCGTCTCCGGCCCAGTAGACCTGGTACACCTTGTCGTCTTCAACTACACCGCTAAAGTCCCTTACATCGTCGGAACTCACAACAGGCTGGGTCTTGTCGAGTAGAAGTTCTACTAAAACATAAGACATTGTAGAGCCCGGGCAGGATCGACAGGTTGGAGCAAGCGGGCAAACAAAACGAGTCGAGAGCGATCGTTCATGAAAGCTCGGCGAAGCCTCTATGGGCGAAGCGAAGTGACGTGTTCGGCGTTTCGGCGGGCTTCTGATCAAGGTTGTCGGTCGGCTGCGTGTCATATCTCTAACATCAGCGGTTTTATGGGCTCACGTCCCGAAATCGTTTTCTTGTGCATAGATTATTTTTCGTATTCATAGATTTGACGAAATAGTGGTATCCGAACGGACTTTACGTCCCTTGACCGTACGTCTGTCTGCACGTCCAAGCTTTTTGACGTACATTCAGAGACAATCGATGTACAATCAGAATCGCCACCAAGACATCTTGATGGCATTTCGCGGCGGCCGACTGCCACCAGGAAAACATCAGAAAGCCGACAAGTGGAGTCTGACTGGAGTTTGACTGTCGGTCAGAGTAACTTGTTGGCCAATCAGACATGCTTGACGTACAGTCAGGCACAGTCAGCGGTCCACTAGAAAACATTGACTGCCAAACAGGGTTACATTGATGGATTTTTCCTTCGGGAAAGAACATGAAATTTATGCTATCTTCATTCATTTTAAAAATGCGTTCGATAAAGTCCCAGATTGCCGTCTTATCCAAAAAGTTAAAAGCACTGAAGGAGAAACGACCGTTATAAGATGGATTGAAAACTTGCTTTCAAACAGACGAAAATAATCCCTGGACAAGGGGAACAAACAGAAATCTCCAAACACAGCTAGGTGACCTGTGCGCGACCGAAAAAATACGCCTTTACCGCGTATTGAACCCGGCACCTCTCCATTACAGGCTGAGCGCTCTAGCAACTGAGCTAACCAGGGGTTAGACGTCAGGAGAGTAAACGGGTTTTATCAGCAGCCACCAGTTTAACACAAACAAGGGTGAAGCTTGCAATTTAAGGTAGTATTATAATGCAATTAAATGCAAAGGTGCAAGCGAGCTGGACAACAATGACGAAAATACTCCCCGTAGAAGGTGAACAAGAAAAACAAAGGACAAACATAAATCTCCAAACACAGTTAGGTGACTGGGTTTTATCACCTGCCACCGGAGAGGTCCCGGGTTCGATACCTGGACCAGGCGGATTTTTCGGTCGCGCACCAGTCACCTAGATGTGTTTGGAGATTTGTGTTTGTCCTTTGTCCCTCTTGTTCCCCTTCTCCAAGGATTATTTTCGTCATTGTTGTCCAGCTCGCTTGAACCTTTACATTTAATTGCATTATAATCAATTTCAAACAGAACACATAACGTACGTTATAGACAACAATTGTTCTTCACAAAAACTTGTTAAATCGGGAGTGCCGCAGGGAGCCATACTGGGTTCATTGTTGTTTCTAATTTACATAAATGACCTGCCGGATCTTCTGAATTCCAGGATTAGATTCTGCGCGGACGACTGCGTGATTTATAGAAAAATAATAAGTGTAACCCGACTGTACCCTTTTGCAAAATGGCTTGTCACAAATTCAAGCATGGTGTCGAGAATGGCAAATGGAGATCAAAGTTGACAAATCAAAATTTCTTAACTTCACTACAAGAAAAAAAAAACATTTACTTAGATTGACTATCCAGTTTCTACCATACCAATTAAAGCCGTAACATCCTACAAGTATCTTGGCATCAACTTTAACCATAACTTATCATGGGAGCCTCATATAAACTACATATCTGCGAAAGCAAACAGAAGTTTGGGATTTTTAAAGCACCATCTCTATAAGGCCACGCAAGAAACAAAACTTCCCCCCATCGCATACAATTCTCTCATCCGTACTCAACTCGAGTATGCATCCATTGTATGGAACTCCCATCAGTTGTATCTGGCAGAAAAATTGGAAGCTGTACAGAACCGGGCTACGCGTTTCATTCTCCGCAATTATCAGTCTACAAGTGTTACCGCAATGAAAACAAAATTAAACCTACCTTTTATAAAACACAGGCGAAAGGTATCACGTCTTACCCACCTGCACAAAATATATTATAAATTTCCTTTAAAAAAAAGATGAATACTGCCCACCGGCCATTCACATCTCACCCCGCACTGACCATCCACTCAAAATTCAACTGACTACGCCTAGGACTAACCTATTCAATTTTTTTCCCTTACAATTGGCTATTACTGATTGAAACAACCTCCCGGAACCTATTGTGAGAATCACAGAATGCAATAACTTCAGATCTGCCATTTCCTCTCTCGTCACCACCTAGCATCCAGTTTGCACGCGTTCATAAACATCCTAGTCTTTTTTTTTTTGGGTGCTTAAATCCCCCCCCCCCCCCCCCCCGGTCCCCTTATGTAAAGCCCCCTGTGGGCATTTAAGGGTTAAATAAATGAAATGAAACTGTGTTTGTCACTGACGTCGATACAAATTACGCAATGTGAAAGTATCTTCAAAAGTAATTGAATTACATCGCTAAGGATTTGTACTCTACTCAAGACACTTTACAGGGAAAGCAACTTGAGTTGTATTTTAAACACTTTATGAAGCAGGCATTTAGTAGCAACTTAAATACTTTTATCGAGTATTTTGTCTAACACTGAGATAAACACAAAGTAAACTGAAGAAGAGCACGAAAAATACGAATTTTCGGAAACATATCATTTAGAAAGTAGTTCATTAAGTCTATGAGTGATATCTAATGCTTACACGATACAAAAAAAAAACAAAAAAAAAATATATACAGAGGTACTTTCAATGGTTCCTTTAGGTAGTAATGCGAAACACTTATGCAATACGCGCCCAACAAATGTTTTACTTTTTCCGTCAAGCGCGCTTTTCTGCGGGGTACAGAGGCTACGAGTACGAGTGCGTAGCCAAGTTTGATCACGGAGCCTCCGTCAGTCGTCCCGTGGAAACGGCACCTGTTATCAATGCTATCGCGGGATGAAATTCATGACCCCGATGTCCAGTGCATAGCGAGACCTTCGGCGATTTCTTTTAGAGTCATTCGTCCGTCGGCGATGAACTGTGGGAATAGGCTTAGCGTAGAGTAGATCGCAGCGTCGACGCACACTGCGAGCGGCGAACATTTACACTGTGCACTCCTTCAGCTGCAGGGCGATCTGATTCGACAGCGGTAGGTCCCAGAAAGAATGGCCGAGCGGAACACCACGCAATGTCACGTAACACAGAACTTCGAAAACACCACGTTGCCCTTGCTGCGCCAGTCGAGGCACCGCCATCTTGAAACTGGCGCTCTCGTTGGGTCCGAGATCTCTCGAGAGCGTCCCGCAAGGCCCGCTAGCCAGCAACGCAAAATCCCCAGCGTTGCGTGCGTACGCAATACGCTAGCCCTTCTATTGCGTTCTGCGCATGCGCACTCACGACCCGCAATCTCCTTGCGTACGCAAAGCTATAGTGTATGGTCCACAAAAACTGTCTATTGTTGGCGGTCACCATCGGAAGCTCTGTCCGAAATCGAAGAAAACAGTTTTTCCGTACGTCATATATGTTAGAAACAGCCTGCGACAGGGCAAAACGATGTCGCTCTGCACCTTCCTGGCGCCGTACACTCGCATCTGTCTCCCCCGCTTTGTCTGAACTACACCCGCAATCGTTTGCCCCATTTGATTTTCCCATGCTCTCTGAACAAAGGCTTTTTTTTTTCCTTTTTTGTTTTTTAGAGACGACATATACATAATTATTGCACGTGATCCGCAAATCAGTTGGCTGCATATTACTGTTTTGTTTCTCAATAGAGACATTACGACAACACGTTAGCGAGTTCGCGTCTGTTGTCTGCAGCTATACTATTTCTGTTTCAGCAAATGAAAGCATCGAAAGCACAGGAGCGCGATTTTGCGCGTTCTTGTCTACGACATACTCTTTTTTTTTTTTTAATCGAAATAGTCTCTTACTACGAAAATGACAAAAAAAAAATTATTCGCACATACTTTGCGAAATTCAAGTCTGGCGTGGATTATTGCATAAAAAGATCCTTGGCTGATTTGAAGATGGTTTGCCGCATCATCTACCGTCACTCGTATATCCAACACAGTCAGAATGGATCATGGATGGATGGATAGATGGATGTTAACGTCCTGTTTCTCACAACAGGCGGTAGCTTGCGCCACCTACTTCCCGTGCAAGCTAAATGTTGACAACTGTCATGGACGCGGACACCGCCTGCTTCGTGGCTGACACTTGTGCGTCCTTCCTTAAACATTTGCACCCACTCAAAGAAATTTCTTGGCAGCAAAACTTTCTCCACACTGTGCACAAAATATCGATTCCATACACACTCTCAGACCACAAAAAAGAAAAAGAAAAAAGAAACAGAAAAAAAAATTACGGCAAGTTGTATTCTTTTTTTTTTTTTTTTGCGAATTGGAGCAGCCATTGTTTTAAGCACCGCAGTCGCAAGACTCGCAACTGAACTGACTTAACACGTTGAAACCTGCACAGCAGCGACTGGAGAGGCAAGGGCGAAGTACGAAAAGCGCCGTTAATAGAGCATTTCCAGAAATCCATCGAGCAACATTGGTGGTCGCCATTGCATGAACACGAAGCGTGTGTTTGGATCCGAGTCCTCGCCGAACGCTGACGTCACCCTCGTGTCCAATACATGCTCAGAGTATGTGATCGGGCAATGGCGGACATGCGATGTTGCGGACTTTTAAAAAGGTACGAGTAAGAGAGCGCGACCAACAGAAGTAGTAATGTAACCGAACCGCGGATCGTTTTTTAATCACTTTCGTAATATAATTTTGTTTGTTGGTCTAAACTACGACTGCTCGCGTTATACTAAGCGTAGCATGCACAAGCGTTTCAATGCGTTTGACTGCGTTGCGGCTGCGAGAAACCAGGACATCCCTGCTTTTCATGTCGCGTCCCAAGCTATTCCCTGAATCGTATTCTACACTTCATACGGAGAGGAGATGTGTCGATGGTGAGTCGCTTTCGTTTCTTGACATAACGCAATCAAACACACTCAAACGCTTTCAAACGTAACTGTACGTTGGGGCCTTTAGACGGTCCGCGAAGACCAGTTTCTCAGCGTATCGCGCAGTGATTTACTGGCTAGGTGGTGGGAGCTTGGAGTAAAAATTCAACGGATTAACTTACCTCGTTTAAAAAAGAGAAAAAAACAAAACAAAGCAGTTTCGGACAATGTGCGGCGACATTCGCAGACGGTGTCATGACCGTGCTCGCCTAGCTGTCTGTGCTGCGAAAGGTGGCGCAACGTGATACAAAACAATGCGGCGCCCTGACCGATCATCTCCGTGCCAAAAATGGCGAGCCACGAGGAAAATAAATCCCTGCTTTCTTATTGGGTTCTCTCTCTTTTTATGAATGAACTATTTCATTTTTATAATTGTACATTATAGAGACGCACGCGCATAGCGACAAGTTTCCGAAGATCGTCTGGTGAGCCCGACGCTTCTAACATCTGTCAATGACGCATAAACAAGCACGTTCCTGACTCGCGACACCGTCTGCGAAAGTCATCAAAAATGACCTAAAACAGTTCTTTTGTTTTTTTCTGAACGAGTTAAGTTGATTTGTCGATACGTTAATTTAAAGGCTTCCACCATGCACCGGACCTTTGCAGTAAATCGCAGCGCGATACGTTGAGAATCTGATTTTTGCGGACAGTCTCAAAAGGGTTACGTAAATGCCACTATCAGAAGTTCCGTAGAAGAGGTCTGTGTAGAAAAATGTATTAGCTGGTTCAACAGACGGTCCACTCTTTTTGGTTCCGAACGCTCTCGCGTCCCAGTTGACACAAATCTTAGAAATGTATTTTTTTTAGTTAATTTAGAATTTTAGATTTTATTGCAGTGTGTCACCGGTTTTAAGGGTTCGGCATGCTTTAAACGCAGAAATTTCTAACATAAATTGTAAAAAAAAATAAAAAAAAAAATATTGTGCGTACGCGTGGTTGTAAGTCTGTGTTAGGCAAAACAAAACCGTTGTTTTAAAGAGGTACTACAACGAAATTTCGGACACATCAATTATCTTGTTAAAAAAAGACACGAAAAGTAATTTTAAAACAAATTAAACCATCAGCAAAGAGCACTTGGTGGATGTCGCTCAAGCCTCGTTTGTAATGCCCTTGAACCTTGACAGGTAGTGGCGCTTCGAACCTGACGTCATCCCGACAGCTCTACGGCCAGCACAAGAGACGAGGGGAAGGAGCAGGGTGTAAGACAGATAGGTGGGGAAACGAGAGCCAAATGAGTGACCGCATTGTGTCCCCCTTGGTTTTCTCTTTTTCTGTGGCGCCATCTATGTGGAGCACCGCGAACTCTCACTCCGGGTGGGCGACCGGTGGCGACCAGCTAAGCTGACGGAGATGGTTTTTTGTGGATTTTTAATGAAAGACTGTTGTGCTCTCGGTTTATTTTGCGCACTCTCCCATAAAGTTCCACGCAAATCCGATTCCGATTTTTTTCATCTCGCCGCAGCGCCATCTGTCGCAAGTCGGGGGTACCCGCAAGCAGACGAGTACACAATCCGGTCACGGCGCTGCGGTAGGCTTCTATGGACCGTCTCCCCACGTGTCTATCTTACACCCTGGGAAGGAGGAACTCCCCATTCAACGGGACTCATTTTCGTGTGTCCGAGACGTCGCTATTCTCCCTCTACAAGATTATAAAAGATTAACCCGACACTCAAAATTCACACAAAAGCAGATTTGCGGTCAGTTGCGTCGGCCTATGATCGGCGTGCTTCGACCGCTTCGTTGGCTGGAACGGCTGGGGCATCCTGACGACGTCAGCCTCGCCGCTGCTTTGCTCCTCCCGAGACAGACTACGTCACGATTGCGCCGGATGTGACGTGCTCTCCACTGGCTGCTCTCCAAGTGCTTGCCAGAGTGGGACGTTTATACCGGAAAATACAGCCATCAGGCTCAAAATACAAACGTACGGTTGTCGTTTACGGATATTGTGGATCATATTCAACCCATTTCTGAACACGACGGGTATATTTCAAATTTCGTTGAAGTATCCTTCTAAGACGGGGTCACATTGCTTAAACATCAAACAAATTACAGTCTGCATACAGATTCCAATGCGAGTCACCTCGAGATCCGTCCTTCGAATACCGCATGGCAATGAGTTCAAGGAGAAAACTCTGCACGCGGCATTCGAACCACGGGTATTGCGTTGACTCGGATTTACATGGGAGGCACTCACTTGACCGAATGACGTTTTAGCGAAAGCCCACGTTTCATCGAACGGCACTTTAGCTAATAGTTGGCCGCCGTGAAGCGGCTTTTACGGGCGGGCCATGTGGGTTCAGATTTTTGTTATGACTCATGAGCCACCGCGGACTGTAGCCGCGAAGTCGCGAACGCGCAGAATGAGGGGTTGGGTTAAGACGCGCCCCCGTCATTCGCTAAAACGTCGACTCGCTCAAATGACGATGTTCGCTAAAACGTCATTCGCTCACGTGAGATGGACCCGTGTTTATAGACAGTTTTTGTATGATGTATCAGTGTGACCCCGGCAAAAAGCTACGCCTTGCCGAACACTCCTCGCAAATGCAGCGCGCAAAAGTTTCACAACTGCATATCATTTGATTTAAAAAGTTGTAAGAAATGTTCTGTCATCTCCACTGAGAAGAAAGCCCATTTCCCGATAGCAGACCCCTGTCATCTCCATGCATGCAGACGCGGGCCGCGTGAGCAACCATGTTCTATTTGAAAAATTTCCATAAATCGTTTATAACCATTGAATCAGGTAACGCCAAGTTCTGAAAGTTAGGCACCTGGACAACACCAGCTATAGCACTGCACCTGGAAGACCAAGAGTATAGCGACGCGTATAGTTTATTTCCATTGTGAGAAAAACACCGCTCGCATTTTCTCCCGGCAAGCACCCGCTATTTACGTGCTCATCTTTTCATGAACAAATAATAACGTAGAACTGGAAATAAAGGCTTAATGAGGCGAACTTGCGCCTGAAACTAAAACAAGAAAGATGTATACATATTCAACATCTCCTTTATACCTCAAATACCACATGCCTAGAACCAGGGCAGGCTTGCTAGAAACAGCGTCTCAGCTGAGAGTCGGTGAAAGAAAACACTGGCAAAGCCAGCGCACGAGCTGAGCGGGACTTAAACCGCAACTCAAGACGCTCGCGCACCCCAGCCTTTGTAGTGCTTTCTTTCACCCAGTCTCATGCTGCTGTTCTAGCAAGCCGGCACATCTTCCCGCTTCAATCACTGCTCATTTTAAACGAAGTCTTACTAGCAGCTCTCTTTAGTTGATTTAATTGCCTCTTTTTTTTCGCGTGTTCACTCCATTCTGTCATTTATATTGTACATTGAGGGTAAATAAAACAAACATATGTAGGCTTTGTACATTGAGGGTAAATAAAAACAAACATATATAGGTACTGCGACGGCGGCGGAAGTGCGACTAATTGTATGTTGTCAGATACAGCTACTCTTGTAAGGGTTATATTGTCGAGAACATTGGAGAGTAGAACACGTAATACGTTGTGAGGATGATTCTGGAAAGATCGAGAAGATAAGTGAAAGGTGAGGTGAAAACCAGGCTCGCGGGGTTCGAGCCCGGTGCTTCGCGTTCAAGCAGCGTCCACTGCCAACTCGGACGCGCACGCTTCAGCGAGTGATTATCCGAAAAAAAAAAAGCCCTCGGTCAATGCGGACAGCAAGTCCTCTGCTTCTTGCGCAGGGATTGTGGTGACGTCAGAACGACTCCGAGCTGCGATTGGCTGTGATTGAAAGGATAGTGGGTAGACCTCAATGACAGATGCCTCGAGGTCTACCCACTATTTTTTGTAATTAGCCAATACGAGCCTCGGCCGTTCTGATATCATCGCAATCCCTGGTCTATGCGGACTGCAAGACGAACTTGCAGTCCGCATAGACCCTTTTCTAAAAACTGCCCCATGATGGCAGCTGTGGAATTCCTGCACAGTGGCGGACTAAAATTGCAACGACACGGCACACTTGTGCGTCTTTTTTTTTGTTGTTGTTTAATTAGAAGGCAAAACGCACCCACAACAAAAATGTGATGAGCGCAGTGACGCGGCACTTTCGACGCCGTATGGTTGGCTCGTCGGCTCCTAGCGTTGGTCGCGCTCCGACGTTCGCCATCTTACGGAATGACTTGCACTTTCCACGATGTCAGTTGTTCCGCGATTGCTCAGTGGTTCCAACCTTCTAATAATCGACACGTCACTTTCAGAAGGAGTCTATCATAGAGTTACGATAATGTACGCTAGAGGTCCAACTGGCGCTAGTGTCTATGCGACTTCCGTGACGCAAATTGAAGCAGACAGCAACGAGTCTACTTTTGCGGTGCTCCTGTAGTTTAATTCCTATGGGAAAACGCTCGTGCATTTTGTCTCTTCGCCAGAAAATAACTCGGATAACGTTTGCTATTTGGGTCGGGCAGAATAGTGTCTACCTTTATTACCGCGCTGTAAAAGTGTAACTGCTTACAGCTTTGTTTTTCTTCTGAACGATGTTAAACTCCGCTATATTTTCAGGCTTAAACCCCTGTTCCATGG
Organism: Ixodes scapularis; assembly: GCF_016920785.2. Taxonomy (NCBI): domain Eukaryota; kingdom Metazoa; phylum Arthropoda; class Arachnida; order Ixodida; family Ixodidae; genus Ixodes; species Ixodes scapularis. The sequence continues at coordinate 64,551,158 of NW_024609883.1, read as the reverse complement.
CAGGTGTGCAAAAACGAGCGAGGATTCTAATCAAAATAAAGATCTAAAGGAATGTAGAGTGTGTTCAAGGTTTGCCAGTATTCCGGTGGTGCTTATATATTGCTCATAGGCCGTACTGTCACTATTTAAAAATGACCTCGTCGTGTATCTTTACGAGTGGTTGAAAAACATTCGAAACGTAAAGGATAAAGTACGTGGGCTATGAAAGATGTGTCGTTTCATTATTTCTTATGTCGGGCAGCTTTTATCGGGAACATACTCTTTGGCTTCTCCCTATTTTAAAAAGATTTCGAGCATGCGCGGGTGATGCTTTGAACGCAGAACAGGAATCTTCACACATATGCACGGGCAGAAAAAATCATGCAGTAGTTATTTCTTGCAAATTGGACTATATTGCGTGGCTTTCATTTTATGTTGATCGTCTACGTGCACAAGGAGTTACTTATCTAGTGTTACTGCGTAGTTCCTGCCGTCCCTCTTGGTTTTCCACATGTCTTTCGTTCGTTTGGCACGTACATTCGCCATGCCGGAAAGCGCCGACGACGTGTTCGCGCTAACAGTCTCCGACAGTGCACATAAATACATGTATACGAATCCGTTTGAGCAGGGAGCCCCCCGGAGCGTTTCACTGCTATGGCTCGGAGGGGACTACGAGTGTTTTTAATGCCATGAATTTAAGATAAAACCGCTGTAACTGATCAATTATTTCGTTTGCGTGACTGGGAAATGTTTCAATCTACCTAGTACGAACAATCGTGATATTTGCTCTTATAACCAAGTGCAGGGAAAACATGCACTCGCTTTTTCCTATAGAAATACATTACCGGAAGTCAATTTTCGCTAAATGTATGTTTGGGCTTGATGAGAATCTTGGTTTCAAACAGCGCGACAAGACAAGGACAAAGTAAAGATAAGGACAGCGCAGTGCGCTGTCGTCTGTCTCGTCTTTACTTTGCACTTGTCTTGTCGCGTTGTTTTAAACCAAGATTGTCAATTTCCGACTTTCTAGCTCTATTTGCCACAGCACACTAGCGCCAGTTGAACCTCTAGCGTACATTATAATAACACTATGGGGTGTATTGACCCTTCTACTCACTGATTTCTATGACGATTTGCTAGATTGCTGATCGCACCTCCGCAAATGCGGCCACCAGTCGGCCATCTTACGTCACCTACACGCAGCGTTATCAAGCCTGCAAAGCTAGCATCTATAGAACACATTTTGTGCTCAATCACCGTCGTTTGTCGAAGCAGTTTCGTTTAAACTTTATTTAAACTGTCAAAGAAAACCGAAGCATTTTGGTATCCTGAGATAGTTTCACCTCAGGTTCGAGCAAAACTGGATTGATCAACAACACTCATTGCCAGTGAGCTTTATAGGCTTAATCACACTCCAGGGCATGTCCTCAAAATCATGTACCGAGCGTGGCTGAAGTGCAAAGTCGCTTAATCAAGGTCACGTAAGCGTCGGTGGCGTAAGTTCCGTTCGCGTAAGCTCGGAAGCACCGGTAGCTGAAGCTGACGGGACCTGTTGACGTCGTCCTCGACGTCGTCCTAGAGGTTTTCCTTGAGTTCACCCTAGAGGTCGTCCTTGAGGTCGTCGAAAACGTCATTTTTGACGTCTTCCTCCAGGACGTCATTCTCGACGTCTTCCTAGACGGCGTCTTTGAGGTCGCCCTAGAGGCTGTCCTAGAGGTCGTCATCGACGTCGCCCTAGACTTCGTCTTTGACGTCATCATATACGTCGTCCTAGACGTCGTTCTTGAGGTTCACCTCTAGGACGACCTTATAGGGAGCTTGGTGTGCCTTTAAGTCCTAGACGTCGTCCTCGACGAAGTCCTTGACATCGTTCTCGACGTCGTTCTTGAGGTCGTCCTCCCAGAGGTCGTCCTCTACGTCGTCCTAGACGCCGTCTTTGACGTCGTTGCTCGGTTTGTGCACGGCATATTACAACCAGTTCATCACAGTGCCATTTCCTTTACTAATTCTTTTTACTAACAATGTTCCTGCAAAGCTACCGGATTTCATCGCGTTTGGTCGAATGAACGTGCGTGTAGTAGCTCGTCCATTTACACTTAAAGTTTACAAGTTTTACGAAACTACTTCGTCGAACGATGGCGATTGAGCACAAAGTGTGCCCTACAGGTGGTAGCTTTCCAGGCTTGAGAACGCTCCATGTAGGTGACGTAAGATGGCTGACCGGTGGCCACAATGGTCTCCAGAGCGGGCATCAGCGATCCTACCAATCGTCATAGAGATCAGTGACCAATCGCCTTGTGTGCTCTGACACCTTCCAGAGCCGTAAATGTAGAGAGTTTGGCCATTCGTTGAGAAGTATAGGAGACAAATGAGGAGGCGCCATTGGCCGAAAGCGGGCTGGGCGTGTTCCAGGGCGTCTTCGGAAATTTGAATGTGACCAACCAGAAGCCGGAAATAATATCCTGGCGGTGGTCGCGAGAAGGAAACCTGATAACTGCATTGAAGTAACTCTCGATGGCTGAAAATATGGTACACGTGATGTTTCAATCACGTTAATCCAAAATGATGGTGGAAGAGTGCGACTAGCGGAACGATCGATATAATCCTTACGCCAGGCGCCCAGTGCCGGGAATCTGCCGTCCGAACGGTCACACTCTGTTCCCGCAAAACAGAGTTTCGCGGCGCATTCGTTTCTTACATCTTTCTGCATGATCATGATCAAAACAACACGTGAACCCTATTTTTAACCACAAAGAGTTACTACACTTCACTCTTACGCACTTATTAAAACCATATACGAACATAGACTTTTGATCAGAACTGTTTGCCACTACCACCGCTAGGGGATTCTTTTCGGCTTCTGGTTGGTCAAGAGAGCATGCCAAGCCCTCTTTCCGACTCTGCCGCATGCCCTGACTCTGCCCGCGCCTCCCATTGACCAAACTCTCTACATATACGGCTCTGATACCTTCTAATCACTCTAAGGATGCACAGTAGACCTTTCTTCCGCGTAATATTTCACACTGCGCATGCATCCACAGTCAAGTGAGTCGGCATCTTTCGCTTGGCGGCTTGGGTGAAAAGACCGTCTGCTTGACGCATTACGACAATCCCGTTAAAGAACAGACCTTTTCGGAGAATCCCACAGGGCCTTTCGTCGACCCCACATTGTACCGCGCGGGGAACTGTGGGGACGTTCCGATGTACACTCGAAGCCGGCTTGACAGCCCCGCACGTCCTGAAAACGCTAAACTTCCTTCACCACAGGGAGTTCAGAACATAAAGGAAACAACGAACACACACCAAAGTCGATACGTGCCCCGTTTTCTTATCGTCCTGAAATCGCAAAGGACTAAACGAACACGAATCGCTTGTTCTGGTGGTGGATACTCTTTCACGTGCCCAACATCGGAGTGCCGTAATGTGTCGAGGAGAAAATGGAATGCCCTGCGTATTTCTGGAATGGTCTAAATAGAAAACAAAGTTTTGGTAACAATATTTTTTGTTTTGTTTTAGTACATAAAGAAGGAAGAAGAAAAGCATACAACCTTGTCATTAATGTATACGTGATGAGCTGAACTGTCACTAAAGAGATACAATGAATCGTGCCCCTTCCAGGATACAAAATGCGTCCAAGTGAATCCCGAGGGCGCGTACGGAACAGCCCCACAATTCCCCTCACCACGTACTGCAATGTGGGACGACCGCGAGGTCTCATGCGACTTTTGGAAAGAGATATACTAGTACACGCGTAAAGCAAACCATGAATTACGTCTTGAAAGTGAAACGATAACGCAATAAAATACGAGCTAGACTTCGCAATTCACCTTATGGGGTTTCATAAAAAAGTGTGTCGACGATCTGCGATCATCACTCTGTCCAAGAAGTGTCAAAGCGTCACCATTAATACAATTCGTTCTCCGCAAACGGCCGACATCAGGTTCATGACGCGGCATCATCATACCTCGGACGGAACGGAAAACGATGACAGATAGGCATACAGGAAGCGGTGCAGCTGCGCGTGACACACCGCATCCGCAGTCTACAGGGCGGTGACGTTTATGGTGACGTCAAGCGTGGCTGTTGAAGGAATGCGCTTCTGGTGCCGGCTAGCAGTTGTCGCAGGTGGTGGCCCGAGTCACCGCGGACGTTTCCGGAATTCCTGGAACGCCTATAAATGTTTCGAGCCTTTCTAGAATCGCAACAAAATGTGCCCGGGTTGCAGTCACCGCGGTCGTTCCAAGAATCCCACGAACGCCTACAAATTTCCGAGCCTTTGTTGCCTGTACGGGGAGAAATTGAAGGAGAGGGGGAGATTAAAGGGCGCGGGGACGTCATATAGCACCTCCCAGAAGGCCAGCGCCTTTCCTCTATAAACGTCATCACTGCGTAGATGGATGGATGGATAGACGAGGCTCAACCGTTTGAATTGGGCGGCGGCTTGCGCCACCTAGCCAGTATTTTTTTCCCCTCTTTTTGATTTATGATTTTGTAGTGGATCAGCGCCGCGTCGCTTGCATGTGCGCCGCCGGCAGCGCGTCTCGCAGTGCCTCCCTATGAGCGCGACGCCAGCACACGGCGACGCCAAAAATGGACACGCGTCTGTCGCTTTTGCTGTGTCTCTTAGTTGAGCTTCAGCGCGTTTGCCGCTGGGGGCGCGTCGGAGACCCACTCGTGGTGAAGTCATGCGCAGGCCTCCTTCTCCTCTCGGAGGTATTGCATTGTAGGGCCGAACTCTGAATGGAATGATTAGGAGGGGTATACACATGCAAAGGCTAGCTGCCTTTGTCCCAACCCACTGTCTCCCTCCAATTGGGCCAAACAAGAGCGTCGTCTGCTCCTCGCTGTGTCTCGCGTTCGAAAAGTGACTAGAAACAAAGGCAACAGGCTTTTTCGTTTACTTACTCTCCTTTCAAACAGAGTTCGCCAAACAATCGCTATATTGCCGTCTTCCAATATTTACTCGAGGTTACTCCATGGGGTAAGGGTTTTGTACCTCCACGTTCGAAAACCTACCCGCTCAGTCCAGCGTAGCTTCATCTGTGTTGTCACGTGACACGACCCGCGCCGGAGTAACTCGGATTTATTTGGGCGAGAATTGGAACTCAGCCTATGATGTCTTAAAAGTGATCAATTCTGCTTTCACTGACGGAAATAGAATGTAATACACTCTACGCTTGGCTTCCGCCATGGTTTTTAAACGCAGTATAATGCACCGTCGAGCGTTTTGATAACATTGAATGATAGGTTTATAGGCAGTAGCTTTTGCTATTTTAACCGAAAAACACCGACAAACATTCGCCGGTGTCAAAGGTACAAAATCGGTCAAAACCGAAAAACACCGCTTTCTAGAAATTGTTACTCCAAGCAAGGCCTGTGTTGTCAGTCCCGTATCAGTGGAATGACAGCAGCCCTGGAGGACAGTGGCACGCTGTTGGTCAGTCAGTCGGTCACGGGTGGTCACATTATTTTCTTTTTTCTTTTTATCATTCGGGTCAGGGCTGAACGAGGGGGTTCGAAACTAAACTGGTGGTCGTTAAATGTGAAGTAAAACAGGTGTAACGACAACCAGATGAATTATTTGTCCGTGTTTGCGACGCAGCGCTTGGCTGACGTATTGCGGAACGCGGCGTCAATGTTATGTGCTCCGCGCTCGACCGCGGAAGATGACATTTAAAAATATTCCCTCTACATGCCTTGCGTAAAGACCAACGTTACTAAAACACGCAGTTGGGAAACTCGCCGTCGAAACCTGGGTCGCTGGCGTCCACCGAGACCGAGCTAAATACGACAACAGCGCCACTCTTTATCATTTCTCTGTACTGTGGACACCTTAGGTTTTTATAAAGCATGTTTTTGCGCAAAAACAAACGGAAAAGACTCTTTTTGTATGAAATTTATTGGAGTTTAGTACAAAATGATGGGCGTGTGATGTTTTTAAAATCTTTAGTTTGCAATGTTTTGCAGCACAATTAATATTGTTTTTTTACAACCATGCCTCAGCGGTGCTTTCAGGTAGCGCGTCCCGACCGAGTTGCATTTTAACTTCGGTAGTAAGACGCGGCGCGTCCGCTGGGGAGACGGGGGTGGGACTCCTATAACCTCTTCCGCTGTATCTATTTTGGAGCCAAAATGGCCGATTCAAGCCAAACTAGAAGTTACGTGCAGTTCCTTGAGTGGCCGCTGCGGGAGACATGGCGGCGTTGTGTTCGCCATTAGCTCGTTTCTCGAGGACAGATCGGGGCCACTTTTCAGAGCAGCCTCTATGGCAGTTTGCCAAGTGAGTGGTTTAGTAACGTTGGTAAAGACCCAGCTTTGTGTGAAATCAAGCTAGACAGAGACACCCGGCCTCCATATCGAAATTTGCGCCGCCATAACTGATCTTTTGCAGTCTCGCCGAGATGCCCAGCCAACGAAATAGGCAGGGACAAATCTATATACAGAGCCTGCCCCAAGGACAAGAAAAACACTGTGATGTTTAGAAGGTCAACGACTTGTCGTGCGACCATAGTGACGAAGCGCAGCGAATCGAATGAAAGGAAACAGAAGTGAAGGTCAGTTATGGCGGCGCCCATACACAGTTTCCTAGAAGCGTCCATAGAAGAACACGCAACACGCCGGTTACAAACAATCCCGCGTTTGTCCAAAACCAGGTGTCGGGGCATTGCGCGTGCGCAGAAATCAGGTTCGCGCGAGATGAAAGCAGCGGTGTGACGTCATAGAGTCGAGTTGGTGTATACAACGTGCAAGTTCGTCTGCTCCTTGTGGACCTCGTGCGTTCGTTTAGCACCCCGAATGCGGTCAGGTACGTTTGTTTCCCCCCCGACCTCAACTAAGAAAGGCGCGGTGGCCTCTTCATCGAGCGTTATCTACGCGCGTTCTCCACCTTGTCCCGTGGTCGGCGTGTCCCTCTTTGCGTTTCGACGCGCGCCAAAGCAACACCACCTAGACAGAAGGCCTCCACACGCGTCATCATAGTCAGATCGATCGAGGCGAGAGATTGGGCACGAGTGCTGCGTCAGTGTTCGGCTGCGGCTCGTGGCCAATCAGCGCGTCGAAGGTCGGGCTCGGGTCCAATAGCCGACCGAGCGCGATCCGACTGTGATGACGTTTCATAGAAGAAGAGAAAACCATGCGGAGGCCTTCTATCTAGGTGGTGTTGGCCAAAGACGCATTTTAGTACACTTGCCCGCCGTACAGTTCGATCGCCTCGCCTTTACAAAACAACATATGCGTTACGAAGCCGTTTTTATTTCCTACGTGACGGCGGTTAAAAAAAGAAATCTGTGTTCGTCGGTCTACACGCACGCACTCTCTGCCCGACACCTCAGTCAGCCAGAAAGCTCGGCGAGATAAGGCGACCGCTTAGTTTGGGCAATTTATACCCGGCTTCCGGTGCAACCACTCGACAGTTAAGAGGCAAGGGCGTTGCTTCGCCTCACTCGAGAAGAAGCGACAACAAAAACGAACAAACAAACAAAAACGGGAAAGATTTCTACCGTGGACTGTATAAAACGCTGGCAACACGCCATTGCGGGTGTTCACCCCTAAGCTGTCACTGCGGTGGATGCTACCTGCCTATTGAGCCAGTCCGGAGTTAAGCTTTCGCCCCGTGATCAGGCTCCCTCCCGCACCCACGCGCGGAGATTGGGGTCATGCGACGAAAAGGAGGCTGTCGATTGGTCGGGCGAGCACGTACAGCTGCCAGCGCACTGTCGTCGCCGTAGGGGCGAACGGAGGCCGATTGCCACTGCGAACGCGGCAGCGGCGTCGCCCGAGGTCTTTTTCCACGGCATGCGACAACGACAATGCCGACGCGGCGATCTTTTCCTTCCTGCGAGATTAGTTCGAGACTGATAAGCTGGTTTGCGGATGAATGGTGGCGGCGACGACAAGAGGAGGGCGGCTTCCGTACTCAAAAACAAAACTAGAAAAAAAAAAACTTTTCCGCGTTATTGTTTGTCTGTTTAACTCGCTGCTGTGATCTCCATTATGCGTACGGAAAGGAACAAAAAACAGCTGAGCCAATCTCCGTTTCGCTCTGTCTTTCCACGCGGTGAAGCACTATCGGAAAACAATCCGACGTTGTGTTACGGGTTTTTCATTTGGGGATTTTTTTTTCTTTGCGATGATTGCGGTGGTGGTGATGGAGATGAGCGGGGGGGGGGGGGGGGGGGGGGGGGCGGCGGGTTACGTTATCATAACGCAGCTGTGGATGCAGCGGCAAAACGCGGACCGGAAGTGCGTATCGACGCTTTCAGCAAATGCCGCGTAGAGTATCTGCTTCTTCTATAGCCTTCCCCAGAGATTACAGAAGGACTCCTCATATGCTCCGTTTCACACGAAGTACGACCGCAGCCGACGCTAAGGCGATCCAAATGAGTCTTCTTAGCGAGTCATCCATAGGAAACCCGAGACGGAGGAATAATAACAAAACGGATAGAACAACAAACTCCCCGAGACTTTGTTCTTCTGTTCGTTTTCTCGTGTTATTCCTCGGTCTCGGGTTTACTACAGAAGACCAGCTCGCCCGCGTTTTTCTTTTTTTCCTCTCTTCCGTAATTCTAATCTAACAATGGACAGTACGAAAAGCCAGTTTTTTAAGCCGGCAAAAAAAAAAAAAAAAAATCTGTCTTTTTTAAAATCTCGAGTAATTGGAAAAGTCATCGTCAATTACTGTTCCTTTCAAATATTCTAATTTTATAATTTTTAACCGAGACTACTTGTAATTGTAATCCATCACTTTTTGTTAGTAACGTGTACAAGACCCAAGTCCTTGTTTCGAATTCTTTTGTTCCATTTGGGAAACGGAACAAATGGTCCCGGAAGAAATGGTACCAAAAAGTATCGGCCCTTTAAAAGCCTCGTAACGGTGCTCGTGCCAATTGTTCCACTAGAACCTTCTAAAATCCAATAACGGAAAAGGGGAAGAAAAGGGCGGGAAAGGGGGGGGGGGGGGGGGCGCTTTCTCATTTCGCTGGTGAGACAAGCGACAACACAGACATTCACGATTGACCTCATGATTTAGCTTTAGTTAACGAATGACGCGTGAAAGTGCGGTAATTTGCTGTGCTCTTTCAGACCACATCATTATAAAAAAAAATGTTAATGGCGTCCCACTCGAAAGATATCGTAAAAAATTATTAGTTTTCGACTTTTAGCTGTGGAATCTTTCCGCCAGTACAGCCACGGTTTGAAAACCATGTAGGACTTCCTTCGAAGTGTGAGCCTAACCATTCGGTACTCACCTTTTCAGACGTAAGATTTGTGCATGCTTATATATGTGGCATCAATAAAATGTTCGAGCTCTGAACACCTTCCCGTGAAATATATTTCGACCTAGGTGGTGTAATTACTGACTTGTTTAGAGAGACAAGAAGGAACGCCACTCGTGCACACGCACCCAATGCACCTCAAAAGGCGGCCAACTCCGCTCCTAATGTGGGCCGTAACCAAGAGACACGCGGAGATGAATGCCATTGAAGTCGCAAAGCACCAATGACATGAATAAAAGTGCTTATTTTCCCTATCAAAACGAGGCATTGAAAACATAACTAGCAAAATGCTCGTTATATGCTAATAGCAGTGACACCTTCAGTATACGATCACTAAATATTACAATAAAATAACACTGACTCTTCTATTGTTTGACAATATTCCGGCAATTTTAAATAAAAGAGTTATAGAAGCCTTATCAACTTGCTCTTAGGTAACCGGTATCAAATTAGGAGACCAAGTTCCTCATTCCACCGTCAAACAAGTACGTAGAGAGCATAAAGAGATAAAGTGCAATGAGTGTGTTATATTTTCTAAGTGATCTTATTACGGGACAATTTTTTTTTCCTACCTTGAAATTGGGACCAGTATTTCCGGAACCATTTATTCCGGGACCATTTGTTCCGGGACCATCTGTTCCGGGACAATTTGTTTCGGGACAATTAGTTCCGGAACCATTTGTTTCTACACCAGTTCCAGTTCCGACCATTGAAAATCACGGCAAAAGAGCCCGAGTATGCACCGCCACCCCGCCATCTCCTTCCGCAAGATAAAGTCCGTCTGCTATGGTCAGCGTGGCCATATGGTAATGGAGCGCGTCTTCTTCGTGGACGAACGCGCTGAAACGTATACTGTGTCGAAGGCAGCAACGGCAGGCGCCATCTTCCTATATGCCGTCTGCTAAACTGAACGCGGCAACGCTATACCCAAAGTCGGACGCCCCGTTGCAGAGGTCGACGCCGAGAGCGGGAACCGGTCGCCTGGCAAGTTGGCTGTTCAGAGGGGACTTGGTGCAGGCTCCGGACTGAGATTATAATTAATTTTCTCCGAGCGAAGCGGAGAGAGAAGTGAATGCACGTTGCGCGCTCTGTTTGGAACCCTATCCGGAGACCAAGTCGTCTAATTCTTGGGCAGGAGTTGCGGTGACTTCGGAACGACGCCCATCTCTGATTGGCTTTGATTGAAAGGATAGTGGGTAGATCTCAATGCTAGATGCCTTAAAGTCTACCCACTATCTTTTTTTAATTTTTTTATGATCCTTTTTCTGACATCATCCAAACTCCTGTGCAAGAAGCAGACGAACTTTCGCTCGGCATAGCTTGGAGCCCAAGCTAGCGCGACGCCGACTCGGCAGCATGATAGCATTCGGAAGATGGCGCGACTCTTCAGGCGCTGCGTTCGCGTGTGCGTCTATTGGCATTCGGTGATCATAGGAGACGGACTTCATCGTGCGGGAGGAGAGGTGCGTACCTGTGCTTCTTCGCCGTACTCTTCAAGGGGCAGAACGGGAACAAAAAGTTTGAAATAAGGACTTAGCGCGGATGGCTGTTTTTTTCCCAGCATTTCATATTTTGACGATCACACGAAAAATATGTTTTTTTTTTTTGTCATCCGTAGGTTGTTTCTTTCTTTGGAATATGGCACGAAAGAATCAAGAGATTATCATCCGACGAATTATAGTCGAAGACAGAGGATGCACGAGAACAAGTGCAGACGTTATTATTAGCGAGAATAGCGTACGAAAAAGATTTGTTTATAATGCAATTAAATGCAAAGGTGGAAGCGAGCTGGACAAGAATGACGAAAATAATTCCTGGAGAAGGGGAACAAGGGAACAAAGGACAAACACAATTTGTGTAGGCAAAAAAAAAAATATGACGTCGTCACCGTGCACCAATCCAAAACGCGGTTTGGGCTCGGCGTGTGCGCAGAGGTGACGACGCTGTTTGTTTGCGTACGCTATTCCAAAACTCGCCATTGTGTTTCATGACATGTCCGTCGGCAGTCGCACTAATCAGGCGCCTTTGGTTAGTTTTAATGCGAGAGCATTAACTGTCTCATGGAGCGAGCCGACGTCATCAGCTTTGATGACGTCGGCTAGCCAACGGCACCTTTTACACTTCGGTCCCATTGGCTGGCGCGCGTCGACGAGGCTCCCATTGGCCGCTGCGCGTCAGTTTGTGCGCTGTCATCCTGACTGTGTTATCACGCTGTTGTGTTATCAGTGATCACCGCGTTCGCTCGCCTCTTATCGGTTGTACGGCGCGTGGCAATATATACGGCGCATGGAATAAACCAAGCGGTTCGTTCTGCTGGGAACTACGTTGCTGTCTGTTCCTTCCTCGCGCCGCAAGGCACACAACAGTTTGAACGATCGCTCACCCGATGGCGCGGCGTGTCCGCAAGGCAACGGCTCCATCGTTCCACGCCCAAGGACAGCGCGTTGTACGCCGCACATTAAAGAAGCAAGCGAAGAGCGGCGTGCGTGCTTTAGCATTCACAACTCATAAGTGCTTATACACCTTTCCAAAAAAAGAAAAACGCTCCTAGGCCGCCGCCATGTTGCTGATGCTGATGCGGCTGGTGCGACTCTCGCGCCCTCTATCAGCTAGAAATTTTCTGCCGCTCTCTTGAACTGTGAAGACCCGCTCAGCGCGGTTCCCTACCTACGTTTTTGCGGTTTTGCATTCGACGTTTTCTCGCCCCTCTTAAAAGTTTCCACTTAATTTTTTTTTTTATGCGTGCTGCGTATCCTTTTTGTTTTATCTTCCACTGTGAGAAATAAGGCTGGTAAGTGCCTGCGATTCAAGCTTTTCTGCTCGACATTCACGGGAAGCAAAGGGGGTGAAGGACGTCGAACGACCCTCGACGCGATTTTGCGAACATTGTTCTCCCCCCTCCCAGAGATAATCCGCGTAGAATCCACAGTCATCTCCAAAAATAGTTGTTCGGGTTGGGAGTGAGAAACGGGTCAGTCGGGTTCGTTTCTTTGCCTTGGTGCGGTTGTGAAAAAAGGAAGCTCTCCCCAAAACATGCCCCAAAACGAAGTCATCTCGGATTCCGTCCGATACTCGAGATGTGACTGTCGTCGACTGTGACTGTGTTATTTGAGATCTTTCTCAAATAAATTCTTTTCGGATAACGCTGCATCGTGTGGTACGTACGATATATTGTTCGAATGTTAACACTTCCTCAATAGGCCGATCTCACCAGCCAGTTTGACTACGCCACCACTGCCGCAATGCATCGAGGGAACGTTAGTCTTTTTGCACATGCGACAACCTCGCTGGAGCACTGCTCGTGTAGAGCACGAAACGGCACGAGCCCTCTCGTTCACTGCCGTCTGCCTCCTTTGAACTAAAGTTATGGCGGCGTCACGCATGCGCCGAACGCTTAGTGAGATAGGTCTATTGTATGTCCGTGTCCTGTCCATCGGTAAACACGTTATTTGTGAGCGTGACAGATGCATGCCTTTCGGCCCTCTTCTGTTTCAATTTATTTTTGACAGCAAGGCGCTTTGTCGTTTCCCATGCGGCGAATCCCGCGGCGCCGTCAAAGCTTATCGCAAGAAAAAAAAAAAAAAAGGACTAGACCTATACATTCCAGTCGCATTCGGTCTGTCGCGCGCGCACCCAACAAAAATAGTTTACAGTTTTTTTTGTTGCTTTTTTTGTTTTTTCAAATGTGGCACAATGCTTTCTCAATGTCCTCGGGAAAATACATATAAAACGAAACACAAAATATAGCGGGAAAAGACGAGAATTTAGCCGCCAGCAGCGTTTGAAACTGCGCCTACGCAGGCTGCGCCTATTGAAATCACAGTCCACTCGGTTAGGGTTGCGAGGGACGCCGGTGAGAGTCTAGCCTCAAACTCAATGACTGGGCTCGAAAACGTTTTGTTGAACCTGGGGTCGAGTGTTTTTTTGGAAAGGTTAATAGGTGTACCTCGAGGCTTTTTAATTTCCAACTTATACTCGGGTAAGTTTGTTCGGTGAAATTTAGATAAACGAAGTCCGCCCCCTTCAAGCACCTCTGTGTTGATTTCTAGCGCGATAGGGTGCGAAGCCGATTCATGCGGTTCATTCAAATAACCAATGATCCCTTTCGCTCAGGCGGTGTGTCTCCCGCCGAACTGAGGCATATGTTAGCACGTGCATTCGATTACCGAACCCCCCCTGTTCCTTACGACAACCCGTCGAACCCAGCGTATTATCACGCGTCGTGAGACATGCGTAAAAACGTGCCCGGGATTCGCTCTTTCTTTTATCTTCTTTTATCGCGCACCCGTAAGCTTGGCGTGAGAGCGACACGCGTGCTGAAAGCCCGCCTGTCTAAATTCGACTCGACCTAGAGCTCGAAATAAGTCCGGCCGTGGATCGATCGATCTGGCCGAGTGTGCCAGTCGGCCGAATTCCCATCGTCGCCTTCTGCTCCCACGCCACGACCGGCAGAGCCGAGTTTAGAAGACCCGGGGTTACCACGTGCTGCTGTTTTGAGCGGTTTCTTCGAGGTTTCTGTTTTGTTGAAAGTATATATAGACAAGAAGGCATGATTCATGCATTCGCGATAAAGTGTGATCTCGACTGCCGTCAACCGCTTCCGACTATACTGCTGCTTTTTAAACGTTTTATTTACGTGAAAATGAAATGAGCCATCGTGTCGTTTGATTGTAGTCATCTGAAACGGTGTTGGGGGAGAGGGAACAAAGGTGACATATATATATATACAGGGTACAGGGTGTTTTTGGAAACGCGGGTCAAATCGGTCTTGTAAAAACTATAGATCGCACAGAAAAACAATGTTAGTGGTTTATGCCAAACGGCCCATTAAAAAAAATGATTACAATCAGTATAATTGGTTAATGAAATACTTTTCAGTAATTAGATTTTAACCGAATAATTGTAATGGTGTGGTTTTTGTTAGAAACATGAAGCGAAACATCGAAAACTACTAAATCCCCACAATGATTTAAGGAGTGCGCTGCCATTTACGGCTTTCCGAAAAAAAAATCCTCAATTTAGACGTGTTTCTCGGTTTCTGTTTCTTATCGGAGAGGATCTCCACGTCAGATACTCGTTCAAATTAAAAGCAATTCTTCTGAACGCCGTAAAATGCTGCGCTTGCCTTTTGGTTCTCAACCATTGACGTTTCGCGGAGCCTTTGTGAATCTACAGAGATGATGGAGGACCCCGTTTGCGGCGAGGGAAAGGGAAAGGTATAGGTTAATTATGATGATTTAATAAGTAAATGTAACTAAGGGCTGGTGTGAAGTAGACTTGTCCCATTGACATACATACGAGAAAACTCCCCCGAAAATTGGAAATTTCTTCGACATACACACGAGAATTGAAAATTTCTTCTCAATCGGAAAAAAAGACAACTTTTATTGCCGGGCTTAATTGACGAGGAATGCCTTCGCGGGCCCCTAGAATGCCTTCGCGGACCCCAAAGGGTCCGCGTACCATAATTTGATAACCACTGCCTTATATCATTGTAATATGGGTGGATTTAGTAATTGTTGATGGTTCGCATCAAGTTTCTAATCAAGACCGTTCTTTTAAAACTAATAATTAAAAGTTTAATTAGTGAAAATTAATTAATTACTTAATTTTACTAAACGCTAATAATTTTCCACGATGTGCTCCTTGGCACACACCACGACGGCATGAACCTTTTTTTTTTTTTTTCTGCGTGACTTCACCCGCATTTTTAAAATCCTTGTGTAGACACATACTTTTATTATGTAGTACAAGGTTCCTGTTTGCTTACGAAGAGGTGGTCAGTTGTCCCGGATAAAATTTCACTTATTATTAAAGGCTGTTGTGGGTTGCTGGCCCCTATCTTTAGCTCACACCTTTAACCTGTCCTGGCGTACAAGTGTATTTCCCGCGGTGTGGAAAGAAGCCATTGCCGTGTCATAAAATGGTGATGCCCGTATTGCAACGAATTACCGTCCTGTGTCACTACTCGGTGGTTTTGTTAAGGTATTTAAAACCGCTATGCAAAAGTATCGCTCATTTATCTAAGTACCTGACGCAGCAACAACATGGCTTTATTAGAGTACGTTCGGTTGAAACTATCCTTTGTTCATTTGTGGACTACGTAGCCCAAATTGTTTCAAATAGAGGTCAGCTTGACTCAATTTATTTCAATCTTTCTAAGGTTTTCGATAAGGTTGACCATTTTGTGCTTGCACAAAAATTGGAACACTTGGAGCCCATAAGCTTTGTGGTCACGTTTCTAACTATCTGTCACCAAAAAAAAAACAACAACAACAAAAAAAAAAACTGCGTTTGGGTTGAAAATGTTTTATCAATGACTTTTTATCCCACCCCAGGAGTTTCTCAGGGCTCAGCATTAGATCCGTTGTTGTTCCTCGTATTTACGAATGATGTTTCAAATTGTATGAAATTTGCTGGAGCTGATATGGATTAGGGACCTTGGTGTGTTAGTCGATTGCCAACTCACGTTCAAATCTTGTGTCACTAACATTTGTAGCACCGCTCTTAAATTGCTTGACATGATTTCATGTATGACTCGGTACTTTCGTGCACACGATGCTGTGTTGCGCTTATTGAAGCGAAAGCATCAACTGTCCCATAGAGCGAAGCCAGCGTTGTCTGTAACCATCTGTAGCAGCGAAATGGCAGTTGAATTCCGATTGGCCAGCGAAACGGCACTTAAATTCCCATTGGCCAAAGGCACAGCAACGCAGGTGCTTGGTCATGGAAGCCGGCGAGGCCGCTCGAGGTCAAAGCGGTCGCTCCTTAGAAATAATACACAAAGAAAAGCACAGCAAGTGGATGCATCGTCACCGAAGCCGTGGAGCCGGCGGGGTTCGCGGCGCCTGCGCAGTAGGGGACAGTGACGTCACCGCCAAAGCTCCATGTGAAAAGGGAAGACGTGGCGCGCTGCTTGAAGGAATGTGCTGCGTGCAGGAATGCTTTCGCATTCCTACACGTGAGCAGTCTTAAGGACACTAACACACCCCACATTTTTTTTTAACTTTTTTTTTTGCCAGGCGATTTAATATGGTGTCAGAAGACTACCCAATTAATATTTTTGCTACAGAGTTACGTATATTTTAATAAAGCCAAGAAACGCAACTGCTCGAAACCGAAACCTGCGCACGGAGGAGGAGAGAGTGCCGGAAGTCACGTGGCTACACCCGATGCGCTTTTTTTCAGTTTTTTCAGTTTTTTTTTTTTTTGCCGCGCGCAGCAGACATTATTAGGGAGTTTTCGCAGATGGTTTTCGCCGTCCCGCAACGCCCTCCGCAACCCGCTACGATACCCAGAACTCTACAGTCGTGGCTATCGGCGCGCAGGTGCAGTAGTAACGTCTTCGTTGCGGAGGGCTTAGCGGAGAGGGAAACGCGGTCTACGAAAACTCTCTATTACACCGTTGCGGGTACCGTTTGCCGTGCGATTGCTTTGCAGTTATGTTTGTTCAGCTGACTGTTCTCTACTTCAAGATGAGTTGTTTTATACATTGAAGAGTTGGAAATGAGTAGTGAGTGCCCGTGGTGAATGCCCGTGATGGGCTCCGAAAAAATTACCCCAAGATGTTGTGTGAAGAGCTGCCTCACAGGTTCTGCATCCTTAAGTGTCACTGTGCGGCAGAGTCTGCAC
This sequence comes from Ixodes scapularis, assembly GCF_016920785.2. NCBI lineage: Eukaryota > Metazoa > Arthropoda > Arachnida > Ixodida > Ixodidae > Ixodes > Ixodes scapularis. Next base: position 64,534,272 of record NW_024609883.1, on the reverse strand, counting down.
AACTTTCCGAAAGGTCAACGGGATGGGGATCAATGTCTTGCTGACGGGCACCTCGGAAAGCGGACTCTACCCGATTTATATGCTCCTTGCATTTTGTGGCAAGTGACTGCATTGAGTTCGCAGGTGCCAAAAAGGGAATCCCACACCATTCAGTTCAGCGACGTTTCGCCCACAACATTTTTTCTCAATGATAATTGTAAAAAAAGAAAAAAATGTAAACATTGTAAAATTTAAAAAAAAAAAAAAAAAAGAACGAAAAAAAACTTTATTCAGGTTCTGGATAGAACCGCGGTCCGCTTCGTGTGAAGCGGACACCTTTCCACTGAGCTACTCTACAGTTTTAAATAGTCGCTTCGACAAATCACTTTATAAACGTTTTCTTTAACGGCGCCGCCATCTTGAGAATTGCGGCGCCGACGACGCCGTCGGCTTAGAAAAAGAAATACCAGCTAGTTCTGGCAGCACAGCTATCTGGGTATAGGCAACGGTGTGGGTATGGGGGGAACTTGGCTAGACTTGGCTATGGTGAGCTGCAATAACTTGGTTGGAGCTTGTCCGGTTGAATCCAGCTGGCTACTCCCAGGCCATCACCTTGCCTCCTCGAGAAAACGAGGACGAAGACGGTGGGGTGTTCTGATTGAGTTTCCACAGCGAAGTATACATTAGTGCCACTAAATAAGCTACGCTTCAGAGTAACGACACTTGGCCATATTGTGTCTTAAAATCATGGTTGCCAGTTATCTGAAGCTTTATCTGAAATCACAGGAAACGCCTTTCCGCCCTCCACAAATGTTTAAACAGTTCGTAACAGAGTAAAGCAATATTGCGTGACCTTCTTAACAACGAATCTAAATCTGAGGAAGTCGCACTTTTCAATCATGACGATCGGCAGTTGCGTCTGCTCTGCATACGAGCCAAAATGGCGGCGCCCACAACAATGCCGGGGAACGGAGTGCCGATACTCTAAGCGCAGCTCATTTAGTGACTCTAGTATATATGAGTAGTTTAATGTAGTCTATGGAGGTAAGCTCTCGACATTTGATAGCTCCATCTTGAGTGGTGTCATGTGCACTTTTTCATACCTTTCACATACCATGGGGCTTGCAGCGATAACCTAATTGGACCACCTGCACCGGGAATTCAAATCGGTCCTCTTGTCGTAGGCGAAGTGGTCGTGAGCTTAAACGTGACGTTGATTCTGATACGAATCTCTCGCGATTCAAGCTCTCAATCGACTGACTTCATAAATAAGGATTCTTGGGGAATATGCGAAGCTTGATAACATTGCAGCCACACTCGCGCTGCAGCTTCTTGTGCTCATGGCACACTTGCTGCTATTGTTCTTATGATTTTTAAAATTATTTTTCCATCGACCGCGCAGTGGTAGCCAGACAAGCGTAGATTTCCGGAAATTGCAGCACGGTAAAAAGGAGCACTCGGAACTGACTCATGCACGACGTCCGTTTTTAAGCCTTTTCGCCCATACCCTTGGCGGTTGCATACCCTGTGTCAGCGGGTAATCCAAAAATGCACCAGGTCGAGGGTACGTCAGTTACTGGCTGGTTTGAGGTTATGCGGAAAAGGTCTATAAAAAGGGGGCAACTGCCCGAGCGATGTCTTCAGCCACGAGAAGGGGCGACGACTCGGCGACGCGCTCGTGCGAATCGGCTTGCTGGTGGGGCGTGTTCTCTTTCGAAGGAAGACAAATTCTCCGGTACCGCGAACGACAGTTCTGAAGTGAGGTCCCACCTCCGTCGTCCGCGACCATCGCCGTCCAGCCCACAAGTCCCACGACACGCGATACGGCGCCATGTTGAGAATTACGCAGTGAACGCACAGAATGCTCCCGGTTCTCTGGGTAACTTTTTTTTTTTTTTTCAATCAATGTATTTTCAGTTTTTTAGAAGCAACAAAAATTGGTTTCATTTTTTTTTTCTATTTTAATATTGAGTGTGTGCCTTCAATGACCCACGACTTTGATTAAATTTGGTGGTCGTGTCTAAATCTTAGAAAACGGCCCCGTGACCACGGAAAAGAGAGTGAGCGAGACTCGAACCGGCCAGTTCTCGATCGGCGGTTTTCGGGCGGAAAGAAACTGAATTTCGAGCCGCGAATTCTGTTCTGGGTAGTTGGGCTCTCATATGTCACGCACAAGTAAAACCCTCGGCGAGCATAAATACCCTGTCAGTGTCTTTTTATCTTTTTAGGTGTCCTTTTTAGTCTTTTTCGTGCATCAGTTGGGCCCCGACTTCAGTTTGCTTCTGCCGTGTGGAACAATTTATCGGAAAGTGGATGTAAGTGTATTGAAGCTGTACAAAGGCGTTTGGTTCGCATAGTATATAATAGACATTTTCACGAGACAATATACTTCGAATACCATTCTCTTGTTAGGGTTTTGAATCTCAGCAGTTTAAACTAACCGTAAGAATTACCGAGATGTGATGTTTTTTTTATAGAAACTCATTCAAGTTCATACTGATGTACCGGACCTTTTGGGCAGCACAAAGCTATGCGTATCCCAGCTAAATTCACGCGGCATTGCGAAACGTTCTATATTCGACAAGCAATTTGAAGAATCACCATTACATCGAATTCGAAGTTTTGGCAATAGTCATGTTCAGCACAATTTTTTTTTTCATCTCTAAATAGCGGATTCGTGCTTCGAATGGTGCGTTTGGGCACGAATTCAACATCAACATCAACACACTGGCACCATCCATCGAGCAGCCCTGGAACAATTTCGATCTCCATATATTTTACGCTCCATCCATTCACTTTACGCATCATTTTGTACACCGTGGGTACGCAATAATTTTCACAATGTTAAAAGTGTCAATTTATTAAAGCTATTGCGTAGATTTGCCGTGATTTCGGTCGATTAAACGCCAGTGTGTGAGCTGCATCTTTTACCTTCCAAGTAATCTCTTTTTTGAACTGTGAAAAACGTTGGCACCACAGAACTTAATACTTCATATTCAGGTAGAATAGGTTTTGGATCAATATATCGGTATAAATAATATCAAAAAGCGACACGGAAGTGACGTCATCTGCTAGGTCTATCGGCCCCGTGACGACATCAGCGAGGCGGTGGTCACGTGACGTCACCAACATGACGTAATCACATGACACCAACCACGCGACCACGTCTCGTGACGTCACAACGTGTCACCGTGCCGTCAAGGTCACGGGCGCTGCCGCCGTCCAAACATAATCCGTACGATAGAAACGAAAACAAAAAAAGATTTTTTTACACGGAATGTACATTGGGTTGGCGGTTGATAACAAACATATTCAAAATCGTAGTAGTACGTAACGGAGATGCAACAGGTGTAAGGAGTTCTAACGATAGAATTAGCGAGAACAATTGGTTGCACCCGTTGCTATATTGTTACACCCGTTGCACTCGTCGTATGTAAGTACGACGATCTCAGTAGAGCTCAAAGACACCCCCGTGCAGCTCAAAACACGACGCACATTTTCGAGTTTCCACTTGTTTTTCTTCTTTGTATACGGCCCTGCACGCTTTGCGTACCTCGCCGCGTGGTTTTGCAATGCGTCGATGAACTCATTTTCGGAGTCATTCATGAGGCGAAGCGCGTTCATATTGACATCACCGACATACGACATTTCGCAGGAAAGAGGGGAAGGGGGGAGGGGGGCTTGAGATGTCGCCCGTGCACGATTCCTGGGGGAAATTAAGAACATCTTGCGAATTTACGTTCACTGTGCCACAGTCGGTGCAATACGTGAAGGTGTCCGTCAGGAGCTGGCAACGTTCCACCGTTCGCGTCAGGCATCGTCCATTTTATTATACGAATCGAGGAATTCTAATGACGCATTAAGAATAAAATAAAGTTTTTAATCACACTTTAAACAAACAAACAAAAACTTTATATATTTATGGTTGCAGTCAAGCGCACCGTGTCCATGAGCAGATGCATATCTACAGCCGGGGTGGAGATTAAAAATCGATATGATATCAGTGGTTATTTGCATTCTTATTTAGATCGTTATTTAAATTAGACCAGTTTTACTCTGATGTTTTAGATCGAACCTTTCCCACCAGAATAATACCGAACATATCTTATTTAGTTTAACGTTTGCCTGTCGTTTGTTGCTTTCTATGTACATTTTTTTTTTGGTATTTAAACCAAAGAATTATTAAGCAAGATTCATATCAAACTTTACACGAGCAAAAAGAAGTACTCTTCCGAGCAAATCGAAGCGCTGAGTTTGATCTCAAACTTACTCTTAGTACGTCGGCTTCGTAACGTCCTATGGCACGAAATCAAAACGGAAACGAAATGAAAACTAGAGAAGCAATGCTCTAGGGCAATCCAGTCAGAACTCGAAATAAAAATGAAATAAAGTTGTATAACTAATTAAAACAATCAAGCTGATTTCGTTCAAGTAGGGGATTACCACAACAAAACATTGTTAATTAAACTTTACTTCACATTCCCAATAACTCTTTTTCCGCATTGTTATCAGTGAACGAACTTATGGATAGTATCAATCTGGCACGTTGAACAATATAAACATAGAGCTAAAAATCAATATATTCTAGCTACAGTGGTTCAAACTCAAATTATAATCTGATTTAAATCAAATCGATCAAAGTTATTTGATTAAAAAATCATGATTTCTTTTTTCCACCCTGGCGGCAGCTTAAGAAACTAAGGGTGGGTCTTTTACGCTCCTGCTTTTTCCGATAATTAGATTTTTAATTTAATTTAACTAATATGATTTAATTCAAACATATTTTTAAAGAAATGGCTGTGAGCGTTAGACGTGTTCTGTCTTCACCATGTATTTATCGGGCCCGGCGTGCATTAGTTGAGGGGATAATCGCGGTAAGTTGACTAATGAATCTCTTAATTAACTTTTTAACTATTGGTTTTAGAAGTCATCCTGGAATTGCAGTACTGACGGCATTTGCTATTCGAGGCCAGACCAGTCAGTTTAAAGAACTTGCGGAAAAAGGTAATGGTGTTTGAAATATTTTTCGTAAAATTTTCGCGCAATTTTTTTTTTTACCTTATATAAAATTTGAGCGCGCAAGGAGCGCATCAAGTCCTGCCCATAATGACGCTTGGAAGAGTCACGTTTACGTCACGTCGTCACGTGTGTCGTCGGCGCCGCGTGGACACGCTGCCGAAACGACATGAAACGACGACGTCACCCTCCCAAGCGTGATTGTGGGCAGGGCTCTTGACGCCCTTTTTCGGCGCCATTTTTAAATCGGGCCCGAAAACGCGAAAATTGATAGACTAACATCTCAAAACCCGTTACCCTTTTTTTTTTTGCCAATTCTTTAAATTGGTTTGGCATGCGATAGTAATTGCGTCGACACTGCGGTTCCAAAATAACCCCTAAAACCAATAATTAAAAAAAAAAACTTAATTAAGACATTTTAGTTAAGTACACCCACCGTACCGTGACGAATGTGCCCTCGTCTGAAGTCCGCCGAGCCTGACAAATACATGGTGAAGACCCCAGAACTCGCCTAACTCTCACCTCCGATTAAAGAAAGAAAAAAAAGGCTTGAATTAAAATTACATACCCCGTATAAATGCGCCAAAATTGATAACCGACCCCGCATGAAGTCATCGGCGCCGTTTTTATTTCAGGCAGTTCGAAATACTCTTCAATTTGATGAGAGAGAGAAAAGTGTACTGTGACACTACAAACCAACAGTACGCACGTCGTGGACTCTCGTAAAACGTACAAGCTGAAATGTTGAGCCTTAGCTCACTCCGCCCATACACCTCGGGCAACAAAAGACTCGGTCTTCGCTGCGGGCACGATGGCAGAATCTTTACTCAACCACGTTTGATTCATACATACGTGTGACGACACTCAGTCAGTCTCTAGACAGGCTTTCGTATGACGTATGTGACTGCAGGAACCGAGTAATATGGTAATATCATATACCCTTGAAGAAGGGAAATAAAAAAAAAAAAAAAAAACAATTTAGGTTATGCCGACCGCCGCTCTATGTTGTCGGTGGGGGCAAAATGCGGAGACCTCCCCCCCCCCCTCCTTTTTTTTTTAAAGAAACGATCACGTGGTTTTACCGAGCCACGCGTGACGCCACTGCTCCCCCCCCCCCCCCCCCCCCCCCCCCTCCTCTTTCCCCGTTGGGTCTCGCCCACGCTAGGCATGCGCGCAAAGTCGGCGGATACACAGGAGAGCGGTGCGTGCGGCGGCAAACTGATCTCTGCCGGTTCGCCCACTCGCCATTTCCCAAACTGCGTGGTGCGCGCGGTTTCCTGCTCCCACGACGGAGATACCAGCACCGCCCATGCGGGGCGGCGCTGTACGCACACACCGCCTCGCCCACGAGGTGCCGATAACAAACGCGCCACTATGGATGGCTCCGGTTAAAGGAACACTAGGTCCATCGGTGAGTGTGTACACAAACTCGCGTATACCGGCAAGGCTGTTATGGAGCTCGGCCTAGACGCGAGCCCCTTGCCCTCGTGAGGGCGACCGTGAACCACCGTTCGCGTGCGGTGCAAGAGGAACAAAACATCGAAGAAAAAACACGGCGTCTCTTAGCCCAAGCGCCGATGAATTAATGACAGAACACATGATTTACGGATGTGGCGGTACCGCGTCGGACTACTGAACGAGAGGTCGCTGGGCCAGCCGAGGGGCAAGAGCGAAAAGTCTTTTTGGAGGAATATAGCGCCTTCACCGATTTTAGCTCAAGTAACGCCATGTCGTGGTCCAGTGGCGAACCGTGGGTTTTGGTACCGTTGGTAGCTTTCGTGTCGTCGACGTGTTTTCGCTCAAGGACTTTGAAGATCGGTTTCCGCCTTAATAGAGTACACCCAAAAAGCCGTGCGCGCAGCACTGCGTGCGTTGCATTGTGGGACCTGATTGTCCATCGAGAGGAGGGACGTGGTTTCGGTTTCGTTCTGCCCGTTGACGGTGCATCTCGGCACAGCATGGAAACAAAGTCAGCGCAAGCTCGTATATTGCAATGCACCCATTCAATATCTTCGTGAACTTCGTGAAGTCTAGGGCCTGCCTAGACTTAGGACCGTGCTTAGGATGGAGTGGGGTTATTCGCGACTCTAGAGACTATTCGCGTCTCCAGCTCGACGCTCGCCCTCCCGCGGCGGAAACGGGAAGTGCTCTAGTGAGGATCCCCCGATCCTCCTGCTCAGCGGGCACGGCGGAACTGCTCGCGATCATGGCTTGCGAAACGCCATGTCCGAATGCAAACCAAGTTGAACGAGCGAAGCCGTTTAGCAGACGTCACAAACCTGCCCCGAGGAGCCGGAGGAATCTAGACACGCCCGACGGGACCGCCACCCCGGGAGAGCGGAAGGAAAGGAAACTAGGCACGCAAGCGGGCTTGGAACGACGACAAAGAGAGGGCGCTGCGAGCGTAGAAATGGCCGACGCGGGTCCCACAGCGGCAAATCTTTGAGAAACCTTTCTTTTATCTACCTGAGAGTCTACTGATCTTGAAAATGGTGCCTATTGATAACCAATCTACTTAATAGGCCTATTACTAAATTACCCAAACATCAAGGAGAATGCAGGGGATGGTGTTCCACACTTCACTTACGGCCAGCTGAACTAGAAAAAAAACATACACATAAAGAAAAGACCAGCGGTGTGAATGGTCTTTTCTTTATGTGTATGTTTTTTCTAGTTCAGCTGGCCGTAAGTGAACTATGAACCAACTAGCTCAGCTCAAGCCTGTTACGTGTTCCACACGCCACACGTGCAGGCGTCTGCAGCAGTAACTCTTCTAAAGCAAAAGCCCAAAACAAATGGCATCTTGCACTCGCGTTCGTCAACGCTTTATTTTGGTCAATAGGGAGTTGTAGTATATCGTTTTTCTCCTCCGCTACGGTATCCCCGAAGAAAACGGCGCAGCTGCGCATGCGCGCCGCCAGCCTTCTCTGCATAGTTCAAGGTCCTGTGGCGGATTACGGAGCGCTATCCCGGTGCTTAGCGGGCTGCGGAAACGGTATACTACAATTCCCTATTTACTTCGAATCTTTTTATACGGGGAAGGTGTGCGGCATGTGGTGGCGCGTGCTGCGGTGCGAGCGTAGAGTTTTTTGTCACGCACACGAAAAATCCACGAAACCGTGGCCATAGACACCTTCGCTGTTAAAGGACTCAAAGCTTCCTCTGGAAACAAGGTGAGCCCGCTTAAACCCGCGTCCCGGCTGGGCCGCTGCGCTCGCGGCTGAGTGGTGCACGCGACCGCGGAGACGATCGAAACGGATGAGGTCCTGCCAGGTTAGTAGCATGGAATGATATAAGCCGTCTCGCGCTGCTCTTCAAGCGCTAGTGTGACGAAAGGGGGCATGCACCTGCGCCTTTTTCTTCTTTGTAAACAGACGCCAACGTTACGAGAACAACTCAGTTGGGAAACTGAAAAAGTGGCACCGATGCGTACTCGAGAACCGAGCTAATGCCGACCGCAACGCCGCCATTTCTTCCGCTGCGACCACTCGGGGAACTGCACGGCTGCTTGTATTGGTTCGGGAGTATCGCATTCGATAGCGTCCACTCTGACTGTTCTATTTTGGCTTTAATCGGCCATATTTGGCGCCGAATGTATGCGGTCGAAGGGGTTTCAGGGATGCCACCTCCGTCCCCCAAGCGCATACGCGCCGCAAATTACTACCGAAGTTAGGACGCGCCCAGGTTGGGACGCGCTACCTGAAATCACCGGTGAGGCATGGTTGTATAAAAGCAATATTAATTGTGCCGCAAAATCTTGTGAACTAAAAATTTGAGAAAACATCACACGCCTGTTATATTTTGTACTAATCTCCAATAAACGTTCCTACAAAAAAAGTTCTTGTCCGTTTGGTTTTACGCTAAAGCATGATTTCAAAATCTCGTAATAACCACAGTAAAAAGAAATGAGTTGCTATTTTGACATTTTGAGTCTAGGAGTTTCCGTACTCTGGGAATATTCAGTGACTATGGCAGTAGCCATATAAAGCAACTTTCATGTTTCAACTCGTCGCTAAAGGGTGGCGCTGTTATAGTATTTAATTCTTTCTCGGTGGACGCCAGCGGATCAGGTTTCGAGGGTGAGTTTCCCAACTGAGTGTTTTAGTAACGCTGACAGACGCGATGCTGCTGGGCTAGGGGTATCGAGGTAACGCCAGCATTCGGTCGTTTCATGTGACCATTCGCGAATAAGTATACTTTCTTCATTACAAATACCTTTGTTCGCCGTCCAATCCGATCCCGCTCTCCAAAACAAAACAAAAAAAGGAAAAAAAAAAAAAGGTTGTCGCGATAAAACGTGACGAAGGCAAGAACTTCACCGAAGTAAACTAAGATTTGCCCAGGACACTTTCAAGAGGGTGACTGCATTCCCCGAGCGTCTCTAGTAACGGTCTCTAGCTCAGACAGGAAGCAGTGCCGAGCATCTTCGCTTTCAAGGTCGCGAAAAAGGCCACTGAGAAAGAAACCGCGAGTACGACAGGTGCCGCCGTCAAAGCCGAAGTATACCGCCGCTGATGCCATAGTGACGAATGATGCAACCGCCGATCTGAGCAGTCAAGACGCGACGAGCGAACCCGCTAGTGAAAATGCAAGGAACGCGTTCGCCTATCCAACGGGTGGACACGCGACACGCGGGGCATCTAGCCAGAAGAAAGCAAGTGGCGAAATAGTCACTGTCAACGCTGTATGGGATATTTCACCGAAAACTTCAGGCGCTTTGCAGTCTCCAATGAAGACAGCATAGCGAACGATTGTAATATCGACGACTGCGGCGCAGTTGTCGACCGGGCTGGCAATGAAGTTTCATGCCAGACTGGCACTCGTGGCCTGCTTGATTCAACACAGATGCTCCAAGACCTACAAGAGCTCACCGAGTCACAGGCAACGCTAATAAAAGATTTGGAGCTCGAGCTCCAGAGGTGTAACGAGCCACTGAGAGGCACTGAAGATGCACTGTCCAAGGCCCGCTCAGAGCTTCGTACTGCTCTTTCCAAGTGCAAGCGCTTTGATAGACAAGAAAAAATGCTTCAAGACACAAAGCAGGCTCTTTTCAGAAGAAAACGAGAGCTGGGAGTTCGCGGAAGCACGGTGCATGGACTCTAGAGGAGCGAGTCGAAAATATTTCGACGGAATTCTTTAAAGCCCACCCTGCGGATGTGCAATTTTACACTGGAATGTTAAGTTGTTGACATTTTTTTTAGCTCTGGGGGTTCTTGGCTTCAGGGGAAGATGGGAAAAACAACAAAGTATGGGCCACAACGTACAGCGAAAAAACCACGAATGCTGGCAGAAATCCACTCCTGTCATCAAAGGAACACTCCTTTTTAGTGCTTGTGCGTCTGACCCTTGTTCTTTTTGAGAGAGACCTTGCGTACCATTTCAAAATGTCCGTGGCCACTGCCTCGAAGGTGTGCATAACCTTGATCAACTATATCTTTGTGCACCTTGGCTAGCCGAGCCCCTGGTTGACCCGAGCAGAAGTGGACGACACCACGGAAGTCTGGTGTGAAGTGTACAGGAGTCGACAACTTTTTCGACCTACAAGTCGACTAACACATGTAAGGAACTCATCGGTATTTCCCCTGACGGAGCGGTGACTTTTGTGTCTCAGCTTTTCACGCGGGGCCTAGTCGGACAAAGACACGGTTGGGAAGAGCGGCTTCTTGATGCTTCCTTTTGACGACGGCGATTCAGTCATGGCAGACAAATTTCTTCAAAAAACAAGACCTACTCAGCAAAATCAGTGTGAAGCTGAACATAACGCCTTTCCTGCGCAGGGGGCATTTCATTATTAAAAATTGATGGTGAGAAATGAATGATATAGGCTCGAAGCTCACGCCGAAAAAAAGATCGCGCGAATTACTGTTTTTTTACTGCTTGCTCGACTTGCAGGTTATACAACTTCTGACGTCGCCCACAAAACAGAGAGGCAAAATTTGGGCACTTCGGTGGTTTAGCTCCATGCTGCATAGCAAAAAAACTTCTTTCAAAATACGAGCTAAAAAACACTTTTCATGTAAGAGTCCTCAAAATTTTAGGTGCTGGAGAAAATCAGCCGTCTGCGTTAAGTCCTTATTTCGAACACTTTTTGTTCACGTTCCAACCACTGAAAAGCACGGCGAAAGACCCCACGCAACTTAAACAAAGAACATGTTTTTTTGTTTATTTTTGGTTTTTCGGCGGCTGTTTTTTTTTTTTCTGGAACATGGTTTTAAATAACGAAATCTCCAAAATTTGAATGCTGGTTTTTAACATAATTCCATCATTTGCCGTTTTCTGAATAGCTATTTTGAATTTCAGAGATAATAAACAGCAGGTCGGGAAGAGTAAATCCTGTCTATTCCGAAGATGTGTTTAGGTTGGGTAACTAAAAAACGCTACCTTCGGAGCTCCAAGTTCATTTGACTGCGTTTGTGGCGGGGGATCGAAATCGAAATACGACAACGAGTTACGAGGGCATCCAAGCGACGCAACCTTTTGTTACGTAACACGCGTCGACGTAACCAGGACATACCTCGTTAACGCTGGTTCTTCCTTGGCACCGTTTCCTTACCTCGCGTGATGTTAACGGGAGCTTACATCTGCTTACGTTCAGAATCACCCGAACATATCCGTGCTTCGCATAAAGCGTGGCAACCGATTCAGAGAGTAGCTTTGCACGTGGCATTGTGATTCATAACTTGAAGCCCGACGAGAAAAAATAAACAGAAGGCTGCTCTCCTTTTCTTTGTTTCCCCTTCCAGATTCCTTCTCACTTCGTTACGTTCTTCTGGCATGCTAAGCGTCCAAGCAACAGGGATTAATCGCACTGGCAGGAAATGAGCACCGAGAGGTGCTGTTGCTATCGTTCGACTCGGATTCGTGGATCGCTCTTCGGGCTATTCTGTGACGGGATCACGAGTTTCTTTTCGGGAAGGACCATACTCCTTTCATTCCTGATGAAAACTGCTCGTCGCGGACCAGTCCTAAGTCTATCTTTAGCCACGTGACGACGCTTCCGTTCGTACACATGCGCAGGGAGCGAGGTAAGGTGATGAAAGGGAGTCGTTTGATTGGTTTAGCAAGCGTGTAGCTCCCACCGCACTGTCAACTCAAAAGTCAACAAGATTTTTTTTATTTTTTTGACAAGGTTAGCGGCGTTGAGCTGCTTTACCATAGCTGCTAGTTGTGTCTGTGTGTGTGTGTGTGTTTTCTCTCAATATGCGCCAAGCTAAGTTTCGGCTGAACGGTGTATGTTTAAGAGCACGGGTAGTCAGTCACCAAGGAATGATGACGACTCACATGTCAATGTAAGACGTGTTTCCGATTATTGAATGGTTGTGTGAGGGTACCGAGGGCCTCTTGGAGAGGCACAGCGGAGCTTTCGTGGTTATGGCACTTAGTGAATCATCTTTATTTTCGGCGTTTGCTTCTTTTAGAAGGGAGTCGAACGTTGTCGCGCCAACCGCGGCCAGAAACAGTAAGCTGATGCTCCGCCGCAGTCTTTTGTTTGAGAAAAAAACATAGAATAAAGGCTCAAAGCCCTCAATGTTTGTTGTACTCTAAAAATTATTTAAAAAATACCTTATTTTTGAGGTAACATAGTTCCGTGGATTTCGTGAAAGGCCGACGTACAGTTCGCGTTTTCCACTTTTACCCGCCTCCTACTTTCCACTTTTTACCTTGCCCAACTTGGCCCCCTCGCAGCTTAGGAAAGGGGACCTCTAAGAGGCTTATCTCACGCCCTGCAGAAAACTAAGGTTTTACGTAAGCCTTTAAGTATGAATTTCGGGTATATTTACTGGGCACGACATTTTACGATTGAAGGTGGTCGCCACGTACTGGTTGCGACGGAGTGATGTATTTGCGTGCTAAATGTTTTGTTTTAAATATTTTGAAATCGGGAAGTTTGTCAAACTGAGTTCTTCGCAAACACTAGTTCGCTTTAGTATTTCATTCGTTTGCTGAAGCAACAAAGACACATATTTCGTTCTCTAGAAATAATAAAAAACAAAAAAAAAAACAAAAAAAACTGCGAGGTAACTTAAGTAGAAATCCTCGGACAGAAAAAAAAAAATCGTTCAGGAAAATAGCGGTCGTTGATGTTTTCTCGTCGGTAAAATGCTTTCCAGACAGTTTATTTATTTACTTATTGTACCCTCGGGGCCCGAAGGCATTACAGAGGGGGAGAACGTATAAAAAGGAAAGAAAAACGTAACAAATCAGCAATACAGTAAACAGATTATGATAAGTGAAACACACAGGTCAGAAGTCAGCTCAAAAATGGTTAGTAATGGCACTTCGAAAATGATTAGAGTCAGATATGGCAACAATCAAACCGAAAAGGTGGTTCCATTTTTCAGCTGTGCGTAATAGAAAAGACGAATGAAATGTGTAGGCTATAATTAGGGATTCGTGTTTTCGGAGTTTAAATTTGGTCAAATTCGAAGGATGTTTTTCGGAGTTTATTTTTTGCCGAAGATTCGGGGTTTATCGGAGTTTATTATTTCTGATTTCCAATTCTCCGAAATTCGGAGTTTAATTTCGCTGTGTTTCCTATTAAAAATAAATAAATAAATAATAACCGGATGTCAACGCATGCCAGATAAAAAAATAAAAGGCGCTTGTATCAATTGAAATGTTTTCAGTTGAATTTGGCGTTGCTGCCATTGCGATTGGAGATACTAATTTTTGCCACTACAAAAGTCACACACAAGTACCGCTTCGATAAACGCCGATACCTTAAAATCAATAAACTCCCGGAGGTAGTCACTAGGAGGCTCGTAGTCATCCCATCCTATTTCATCAATCTATCCCGCGGCCGCGCGAGGTGGAGTGGTTAAGGAGGTAATAGAAAGTTTGACCTGCTCCTCTTTCCAATTTTATGCAATCCCTACGGTCCCTAGCTTTCACTGTTACTAAAACATACCCTTTCCTTTCTCTAAATCACAAATCGCATGGCCCAAACTTGAAACCAAAAGAGTGGCTTTCGTCGGACCCGAATGTACATACAACGAACGACCTATTACCCTGAATCAACCTTAAAGAGACAAGCGGTAAGACCCCTTTTGACAACGGTCCGAGATTTGAAAGATAATTATGGCGGAATTTTCCCAGGACCATTGGCCCTGTGTTAATCAAACTCTAACAAAAAAAAAAAAGGAAAAAAGTTTTATACTTTTTTTTTGTTAAAAAAGAAAAAGCGGGGAGGGGGGGGGGGGGGGCATTGACACATAAATATTCGGAGTTTATCGGATGAATCCTAATTGGCCAAAAATTTACCGGCGCGTGTTTTTCGGAGTTTTTCGGATTTATCCGAAAACAAAACACGGAGCCCTAGCTATAATGAGCTTTGTGCTGGTGATCAACACGAGACCATATATGTAATAGGGGGAGTTATGAAACCGTCGCGTAATAGGGGACAATGGAAGAAAAAAAAAAAAACTTTATGGAAAAGGCATAAGCCTGAAAGTTTACGGGGAAGTGAAAGAGATGGTAAAGCTAAACTATTTTTCATTGACGAGACAGTGGCGGTTCGGTGACAGTTCGATAGAATGAAACGGTCTGATCTATTTTGAATGAATTGCAAAGAAGCGACGAGGGTAATGTGACCGGGATCCCAGATGGAGGGGCTGCACACTCTAGCTTAAGTCTTAGTAATATTTTATAGAGGACCAATTTAAGCGAAACAGGCGCCATGTAAAAATTACATTTTAGGTAACCCAGCGTGCAGTTAGCACGATTAGTAATATACTCAAGATGGGGTTTCCAAGAAGAGTTAGAAGTTAAGTGAACACCAATATATTTGTTTGATGTCACTTGTTCTAAGGAGTTGCCATCAGCGTAGTAAAAAGGACTCTCATCAGGTTTGCGGGAGAGTCTCATGTGTTTATATTGACTAGTGCTTAGTTTCATTAGCCACAACTCACACCAATGAGACACAAAGTTAACCGTCGTCATCAGTGGAAGGCTCGGAGGGGATAACCAGTCGCCCGTCATCGGATTCCCTCAGTGGGCACAGCGGCAGGCCACCTATTCTGTTGTTCACACGGTTTAGAAAGAAAAAAAAAATGTATCGGCTTTTCGAAGTGATGATAGATGTCTTGTTCTGCTGCTGTGCCCAAGCGCTGTGTTTTATTTAGTTTTTGGTCAGACTATAAAAACAAATGTTGCTAATGCTCATACTGAATGGGTTAAAACAGCGCAAAAAGACGAAGGACCAGTAAAAGAAAACACACAGACACAGCGCTGACTTACAACTGAATTTTGACTTCTGAGCATTCAGCAAGTAAACTTGAAACGAGATAAACATACAAGCAATCGACCCGATCACTAACCAGGGCAAGTGACGGAACACTTAAGCACATGCCCGCGTCATGGTTGGCAATTAAAAAAAGCTTCGTCAATCTCCCGAGCATACTTAGTTTTATGTCGGGCTAAAAATCTTAATTTCATTAAACAGTGGAGAGCATGCACATCTGTCACAGTGGACCGTTAAGTTGCCAGGCGGGGAGGAGCGTAAGGACGTAAGGACACAGATGTAAAAATTCAGTTGTAAGTCAACGCTGTGTCTGCGTGTTTCCTTTTACTGGTCCTTCGTCTTTTTTCGCTGTTTTAAACCCCTCAATATGACCACCAACCAACTCGCCCAACTTTACACCTTGTTGCTAATGCTAGCGGGGGACATCGAATCTAACCTGGGTCCCCTGACGGAACATCAGCAACAATTTATCTTGCAAAGTCTCACTATTTTGCCTCAACTACAGGTGGATACGTAAAGACGTGGACTACCGCTGAAGCTAAGGTCATTTCGCTTTGTCAGGAGTCTCTTGGTATGAAGTTTGATGCCTCGTTTCTGGAACGTTCCCATAGACTAGGAGCGTTCCGACCTAATATGAACAGGCCTATCATTGCGAAATTTACATAATTCATATTAAAACAAGACGTATCTTTCAGCTCGTCCAAATTAAGGAGTACCGCCTACTCGCTCAGGAGGTTTTTCGTTGAAAACCAGAAATGAACGCCAAAAACTTTTGGAATTTGCAAGAACCCAAAACGCCAAGTTCCAACTTCGGTATAATCGCTTATACTGTTTTATACATAGGTGACCGAATGTTTTACGTCGATCCAGTCACACTTTCTGTAAAAAGTAATGACACTTAACATTTAAAGAGATCTTGACTGAACAATGCAGCTATGAATGATATAGTGGCTTTGAACGTCAATTGTAGAAGCATTAAGAGCAGTATTGACGATTTTGAAACTCTCATCTCGGTCACTAATCCAAACATTGTCATTGGCACATAATCTTGGCTCCAGGAGTCTATCTCCGATCTGGAAGTTTTCTGTTATATTCCTGGCCAGCATGTAGCGCCACAAGGTCCCCTTATGGCCTAGTGTGACGATGTCTGGAAGTGCGGCGCTCTATATTAAACAGGGGGCCACACGGCTTCCTCAGTTAGTGTTGTGTTGGAACCGTAGTACGTGTATCATGCTTCCGCTTCTTGCCGCCGACGAACGTTGACCGGTGGGAAGCGAGTTCGGTTTACACTTGTAACATTTTCCTGCTGCACTTCGCTGTTTATCGTAAGGATCGGAATGGCAACGGTGGTGGTGTGTTTCTGCTGATTCATGAAAGGTTAAAAAGTTCCTTGGTAAAAATCAACGGCTTATCGTGCAAATCCGTTTGGTGTCGAGTCTCCGTTGCTAACGGTGATAATCTTACTGTGAATTCATTCTACAGATCGCCATCAAGCAACACGAACTCTATTTTTTCTTTGTATAGCGCTTTATCTGTGGTAGAAGCAGGTTTTTCTTTTCTTACCGGTGGTGATTTTAATGAACCGGATATTCACTGGACAAAACTCAAACCGTCTATTTCTAACTATACTAGTATATACTGAGTATTTGTTAATCTTGTCAATGACTATGACCTTCATCAGCTTGTTACAGAGCCTGCGAGGATCGGTTCTAGCCGTTCAAGTGTTCTCGACCTTGTGTTCAGTAATCGTGCTTCGGCGGTCTTCGCTCTTGCCGTTATCCCGGGAATTAGTGACCATAAGGCTGTTGTTGCAAATTTGTCTTGTTCATTTGATCACAGATCTTCCTTACGTCCTAAGAAAGTGTACTTTACCGATAAAGGCCCGTTCACACTCTTGCGACCGAGTACGACTGAGAGAGACGAGATCTCTTACAACTTCTTAAATGTTTCTAGAATGAGGGGACACACTGACATTGTGGCGCGATCTATGCGGTGACCCTAGAACTGCATTTCACAAAAGCGAAGGTTTTGCGGGATTTCCGAGGTCAAATGTGCGTAATACCCATAGAAAGGCTCGTTTATAACATTGACAAAAGTTTTTCGAGCCAAAAAAGAAAGGATATTGCGCGAGAAATAAAAAAAAATATGCCGGACCGCCGAGTTTACACTGCTTCCCAATAGATGGCGCCAGTGTGTTCTCTGGTTTAAGAAGTTTTAAGGAACCCAGGTTTAAGAGGTCGCAAGCAGTCGCAAGAGTGTGAACGGGCCTTAAGGGTGGTTGTGCTGGTTTGTCTATAGACCTTTTCATTTCAGTAGTTGCCTGACCGGCGGGTAGAGGGCGCTGGCGCTCTCGCCGCCATTCACACCGCCCGATTCACAGGGTTTAGCCAGATCCATCCATCCATCCATCCATCCATTAGGTTCCTTCAATTTGGTTGGTTTCGGTTTCGACGTGAACGCAATGTTTCGTGCCGTTTTCGCTTAGTTTTGCGATATAAATTTCTTGTAGCGCACAGCGAATGAAACAATAGTACTGAGCCACTTGGCGAACCACGCAGTGGTTTCGAGCCTAGATTGCGATCTTTTTTTACGAAGACCATATGCGTCCGATTACGTCCATCGCTAATTTCGGCCAGGTGCGGCGGTGAAACAACTGCGCTGATGCACAGGGAGGAGTATTATTGTCCACGGCCGTACCCGGGGACACTAATTTCCAGAAGAAAAAAAAAATAATAAAGAGCAGGACCAGCTCCGCCTGCAGCTCGCGCTTGTTGCCTGCCGCCGTGCTTTGGCTGCGCGTGCACCGAGCGGTACGGAAGGTAGACAGCTCGCGCTCCAGTCAGAGCTGCTACTGCTAACCTTATATTGCAACAGACTACAATGCATGAGTGCTTAGCGAAAAAGCAGGTCAACAACATGGCTAACAATCTGCCAAATCACCAAGAACAGTTGAACTGACAAGTTTACGGCTCGATGTTTGGTTTTCCTACTCCGACTTTTTCTGAACTTCGCAGACTGGAAAAGTCTCCTATAATGACGTAGATAATATAAAAAAGGTGACGTTGTCTGGGCCAGCTTTTTTTCAAAGAAATTAAGCTCTCGAGAAATATTTCTGATAGACCAACCTAGGCTGACTAGAAAACTTATTTAACTAAAGTACTCATTAACTGCTTTTCAAAGTATTGGCCTAATGAAATAGACTAATTGTTATATGGAGATTTGCTTACGACGTTCTCAAAGTATGAGAATGGTAAAATAAGTGAATGTCAGACTTCAAATGAAGTCTAGTATTTATCTTCCGTATAACTTGTCAAATGAAGTTAACGAGTGCAAAAGGAGTGATCTCTGGCAAATTTGGCTGAAGTCGAGCCCGGGCGCCACACTGAGGACCTGTGTAGAGAGCTGTTTACTGGTTGGAACCGATCCGCTTTGCACCTTTTGGCGTCGCCAGCTACTGAAAGTACATCCCTATTCGCACTCGACAACGCTGCACTCGGGTTATTTTCATGCAGAAAGATTCTTTTCGGCGTCACACAAGCTGTATGTGGCCGTTTCCTACGTGGGGAGTCCCAATTTTTGTGTAGAAATGAATTAAATGAAGCTGCTGGTGATCCCCCAAGAAAAAAAAAAAATCTGAAAGACTATGGACATGATACCAAGAACGGTATACAATTCCGTGGAATTCATAAATAAACCGATCAAGCGAATGCTTATATCGCACACGCAATTAAGAACGTTAAACAAATATAGGTGTAATATTGTGAACAAACAAGTTGCCTAATGTTGATGTACCATCATTTCTAGCATAAAACAAATTCAAGTTAAACGTTTGTTCCCGCATCTTGTCCACATGCAAGTTCCCCGATGTAATCAAAAGAAACTGCTTTCGATCTGTTAGAAAGCAGTTTCGAACAGTTCATTTTGTAGATCCTTTCGATCTACAAAACACGATACTTTCACGAAAAACACGTGGCTACAATTATGCTTAGTATTTCTGTATCCTTCCTTGAGACCCTAAATGCGCACTTATATATATATAAAATTACATTGTGCTTCCTATTGCGAATGTTCCACCCTTAATAGTAAGCAAACCTGAGTTCTCATAAGTTTATTTGTATTTGAACCGTCGGGCTCTATTAAAGTAATATATGTACTCAACGTGCGTGAGTGCTAACGCCGATTCCTGTTCCAATATGGCATTTTCACTCGTATCCCACACGCCGACGGTACAAAATAGTCAAAACGTGCAACAAAATGAATTACAGAATTCGCGCACATAATCATGTAACTCAAATTCCATGGTAAGTATAAGTATCAGAAGGCACTTTACGAAGGCAAGATATTTGGTGAAGCGCGACGAAAAACACGAATTTAACGCATCCGCCAAGGCGCCGAAGGGAGAGCGGAGCGGCGAGTCGAAGGAACCTAATGGCGGCCCCACCACGTGATTTCAAGATGGCAGCGCCCATGCGGTTGAGAAGCAGTCTAGCAGCGGCAACGGCAGTACCTTCTTGCCCTAATACGTCGCACTTACATTTCCAGCTCCAACTGACCGCTGAATTGCTTCGTTGCTCCTGGACGCCGCCGACTACTGCAAGCTATCATCCGGCCGCCATTGGACAGGGACAAAGAGGCTGAGCGACGTCACCACGCTAACGCGGATAAAACGACTGTCTTCAAGACGGCGCATCAGAAGCAGTCTAGCAGCGGCAACGGCAGTACCTTCTTGCCTTAATACGTCGCACTTACATTTCCAGGTTGGTGCATTGCTTGTTTTTTTCTATTTCCTTAAACTTAGAAGTTTCACTGCCATTGCTGCTGCTACTGCTACCACTAAATTTAGGATTGTGTTTCAGTGCAATGTCATCCGATGAAGGGGATTCAGCATGTATAGCGTGCGATGAACCCTCGCCAAAAAGTGACTCACTTATGTGTTGTGCTGAATGTGAGTTCAGCTTCCACTGGGGGGCGTGTTCGGGATTGTCTAAAAGCGCATTCAAAAAGAAAAGTGCTGCTTCGAAAGAAACCTGGACCTGTCTAACTTGTAAGAAAGCAAAAGCAAGAAGCGATCCAGTAGGTGAAAATCCCAAATCAAGCAACGAAAAAGATGATGGAAACACACTTGCGGAAATAAGTAGAAAACTCTCTGTTTTGATGACACTACTCGCAGAAGTTGACGCATTGATGGAAATCAAGAACACTGTTGATGGAATCGAGCGCTCGGTCCAGGTCATGTCTGACCAGTATGACGAACTGCTTACCGAAGTTAAACAGCAGAAAATAGAAATCAACGAGCTAAAAAAGCGTATCGAGAGGGTGGAAACAAGTGGCGACACCGATATCCAACAGCTCAGGCGCGAAGTGAATGATCTAGAGCAGTACAGTAGAAGGCAAAACATTGAAGTACACGGGCTGGCGCCTTCCGCAAATGAAAACTTACTGAGTCAACTAAACGCGCTCTCGGAACAACTTCAGTTACCAAAGCTGACAGAACAAGATATCGAGGCAGCACACAGACTCCCCCCAAGTCCGACAAAGTTCCAGTCATCTTAGTGCGATTGGCGTCACGTCTCACCCGAGACAAGTGGCTGCAGGGAAATGCACGCCTAAGGCAGATGAAATTTACAGTGCGCATCTATGAAAACCTGACAGCTCAAAACAGGAAGTTATTCTGGCAGATTAGGACCAAAACCGCTGAAAAGGGCTATCATTTTGCATGGCACAAAGAAGGAAAGCTGTTCGTAAAAAAAGCTGCCGCTGACCGTCTTATCAGGATAGAACGCGAAGATGACCTGGAACTGATACGTTAACCAGAAACGCGAAGTTCACTTTTACTTTTATTTTTTCGTTAATGGGAAGTTTTTCCACAGAACAAGGTTATTATGATAACAATTCGTTCAGAAATCTTGTTAATGGAAACATTGCACACAATGGCAATAACTTATCTGTATTTCATTCATTTATTATTCCTTGAGGGCCCGTTAGGGCATTATACAAGGGGGGTCAATAACACACTAATAATCATGGTTTAAAATCAACTAACACTCACAGAGAGGAAGTCAGCAATACAGATGAATCAAAGAACAAAATATAAGCAGTTATCAACATTACACAATATTATTAATATTTTAACGGTATGCACTGTGAACACAAAACGGAAGAAAAAAAATTAGCAGATAGACATGTTTGTAAGTTCCAGGTAATTGATCAGTTCTTCGGCAAATTTATCAGAGTTAGTCTCGGTTACAACACTATCGGGTAATTTATTCCAGTCCTTGATTGTCATGGGCAGATAGGAATTATAAAATGATACAGTTGAACTAAAAATCGGGCGAACTTTGCGGGAGTTATCATGGCGGAGAGATATGCTGTGGGGTGGAAGGAAGAGAGATGCTTTAATAGAGGCATTGTTATAGTATAATTTATGAAACAGGGCTAGTCGAGAAAGAATGCGCCTAAATGAAAGTGTGTGAAGGTTAGCTTTGCTTCTTAGGCCTGTTACGCTAGTGAAACGAGAGTAGTCTGAGAAAATGAACCTTAACGCTCGGTTTTGAATTGCCTCTAATTTCATAACTAGGTAATGCTGCCATGGGGACCATACAGAAGACGCATACTCTAGACGAGATCTAACAAATGTTATGTATGATAATTGTTTAATTTCAGGTGAGGCCAGTTTGAGGTTGCGCCGAAGATATCCTAATGATGAATTAGCCTTAGAAAAAATAAAATTAATGTGAGTTGCCCAAGATAGATCACAGGTTAAATGAACGCCGAGGTATTTATAAGATGTACAGGGGTCAATTATTGTGTCGTTGAGTTGATATGAAAAGAGTGATGGGGACTGTGATCTGGTGAAAGACACTAGTTTCGTTTTATTTACATTAACTGTCATTTGCCATGTTTGACACCATTCTTCTATTATTAGTAAGTCAGCCTGTAAGAGTAGGTGATCATTATTATTACTTATCGGTCTGTATAGGGCACAATCGTCAGCAAAGAGGCGAATTTCAGATATTAGGTTAGCAGGAAGGTCGTTAACGTGTATTAAAAACAGCAAGGGGCCAAGAACACTACCTTGGGGTACGCCGGACGTTACACGAGAAAGAGGTGAACGGGACTCGTTTACAACAGTATATTGTGTACGATCGGATAGGAAATTTTTGATCCAAGTGATATCGAATGCTTTAGAAAAGTCTATGAAAATGACATCGGTCTGTAATCTGTTGTCAAGGTTACTGTGAAGCTCATGAATGAAATGTATTAGCTGGTGGGTATCACACGAATATGTCTTACGAAAACCATGCTGATTTTTAAAAAGCAGATTGTAATTTCATGGTAGAAGAGATGATATTTCATGGTAGAAGAGAAAATGACGTGCTCTAGTAATTTACATGAGATGCTGGTGAGAGATATTGGGCGATAGTTCGATACAACATTACGATCCCCACTTTTAAAAATGGGGATGACTCTACCAATTTTCCAATCAGACGGAAGCTTGCCGACATCAAGTGACTGTTGAAAAATAAGGGTTAAAAATTGGGATGAGATATGTTTTGTGTTTTTCAGCAATTTAGAATTTACTTGGTCATCACCGGAGCTGGCAGAATTTTTTAGATTTTCTATCGCTTTCACTATACCCAAATATGTTATTTCGATTGAAGGCATAGCAGAATGAGAAAGGTGATTTAGGAGAGGAATATTGTCATTGTTTTCTAGTGTAAATACTGAGCTAAAGTAGGTATTTATTAGTGAGGCGCTTTCGCTATCAGACGCGGGAGTTCCATTCATATTAGTCAGGTGGATGGATTTATGCTCTTTAGGATGAATGACCTCCCAGAACTTATTAGGCTTATTCTTCAAAATGTTAAGAAGGTCGAAGTTAAAAAATGTTTTCTTTGCATTTTTCACTTCTCTTTTATATTCCTTAGCAGACGCGTTGTAATTATCCCATGCAATAGTATTGTCCTTTTCTTTAGCTTGCTTGAAATGTCGTTTCTTCCGAGCACTTAATTGGAGATTTTCTTGTTGTACCAAGGCTTTGCATTGTTTGTTTTAATTCTGATGGTTGGAACGTACGTGTCAGTCAGAGTTGTTACCTTGTTTTTAAAGAGATTCCAATTTTCCACAACTGTTCTTTGATAAAGTTGATATGAAAAGTATCATAAAACTGTTGAAGATTTCTATTAATTGCATCATAGTCAGCTTTATTGTAGTCTTTAATAAATTTATAATGGCATGATCTGATGACGACGTCAAACTGCAGGTTTAAGTGTATAACATTGTGGTCACTAATAGCGGGAAGATGAGTGATGTTATTCACATGTGAGGGGTCAGTAGTAAGGCACAGGTCAAGAATGTTGCTAGAGTGATGGCTAACTCTTGTTGGTTTAGTTATCATTTGGGAGAGGTTAAACGTGAGAGCTAGGTCGATGAACTCATTATCAAACTGATGACCTGATGAAAGGGAGTTCCAATCAATATTCGGAAAGTTGAAGTCGCCAAAGAGGATGACCGACGCATTTGGTTTAAGGGTATTAAAGATGGACGAGAGGGAGTCATGAAGTTCGCTAATGAAACTAGCGTGATGATCGGGTGCTCGGTAACATACACCAATCAAGATATCGGAACACTGAGAGTGAAGTTGAAGCCATACCATCTCGAGGTTACCTGGAACGTTAACTTGTGACGCACTAATATGATTGCGGATAGCGATTAGGACACCGCCACCCCTCTTTGTTAGTCTGTCGCATCTGTGTAAGGTATAATTCATATTGGGGGGAACACTTCTGAGTCAGCAATTTCGGGTTTCAGCCATGTTTCTGTCAGAATGACGAGGTCGGCAGTGCATGATTCAATTAGTGATAATAGGTCGTCGCGGTTTGTTAAAACACTTCTTATATTTGTAAAAACGACCGAACATGACTTGGTGTTTCTGCGTACTCGGGAAGACTGGGGTGGGCGGCGGCGTGTACACATCTCCTATGGCTTTTTTTTCTTCATATATACAGTTTTTTTGCGGAGTCGAAGCAAAATGTTTTGTTATCAATGACTAATCTGTTCGAGCGCAGCTTATACTGCTTTCCTTGTTGTTTCGCAAACTCAATCAGTTTTCGCCGTGCCTCGCGTACTGCTGGTGAAAAATCCTCGCTGACGGCAAAACCGGTATTTTTTTAATTTGTAACACGCGCTCAAGATACCATCTTTATGCTTGGTAGAAGAAAGCTTGACGATGATATGGCGTGTTTTATTATCGTTAAAGCGACCTAGCCTGTGCGCTCTTTCTACGAAACTAGATTGTAGCGAAAGACTCAGGTTGCGAGAGCACATGTCAAGAACCAGTTTTTCTGATTGGGCCCACGTTTCATTTTGTTTGTCAGCGTGACCATAGAACACAAGATTGGAACGTCGCATTCTATTCTCCGCGTCCTCACACCGTGATTCCAAAGTATGAATTTGTTCTGTCATGCTTTTTAATGATATTTGTGTGCTTTCTGCATCTTTGCGTATTTCGTCCAAACTAGACACGCATGCTTCCACATTCGCTACTCTTTTAGTCAGGGCAGTCACGGCTGATTCGGTACGAGACTGATCTCTCAGTTTTTTTAGTTCGCTTAAAACTTCATTTTGCCCTTTTTTAAGGTTTCGTACAATGGCCAGGACAGACTCTAATTGGGCTTCCTGAGCCTTAGTCATTCCAGGGTTAGTCTCTACATCACCGGATAATAAGAGAAGTAATTGATTACAACAGCCACCGGCGTAAGTAATGCTATCAATGATGAACAGATACCAATGGGTCGGGCACGACACCGCTATTAACAAGAGGTCATCGTTTTTGTAACAATCAAGGTGAATTACACCAACCTGAACGAGAGCGAGCGGTAAGCCTTCCATTCCTGGTGACGTGCCCGAAGTGCCGGTCCGGAGCTTGTTGTTTAAGTAGTCGCGGGCTTGTTGCAGTAGAGCAGTGTTGCCAGCCAAGGTCTGCGCTGAGTTCCGTGATTGGCGGAAAAGGCGTTCCGATGGTTTCAAGTTGAAAAAATGGCAGGGCTGTTCTGTTGTCCATCATCCAGCCAAGCCGTTGAGGGTCGTACGTCAGTCCGGTAGCTGTAGCTGGTGCTGGCAGGCAGGAGAACCAGACAGGCAGCCATGCTTGGATGAGCACCTGAACGAGAGCGAGCGGTAAGCCTTCCATTCCTAGAGCGGTGACGTGCCCGAAGTGCCGGTCCGGAGCTTGTTGTTTAAGTAGTCGCGGGCTTGTTGCAGTAGAGCAGTGTTGCCAGCCAAGGTCTGCGCTGAGTTCCGTGATTGACGGAAAAGGCGTTCCGATGGTTTCAAGTTGAAAAAAATGGCAGGGCTGTTCTGTTGTCCATCATCCAGCCAAGCCGTTGAGGGTCGTACGTCAGTCCGGTAGCTGTAGCTGGTGCTGGCAGGCAGGAGAACCAGACAGGCAGCCATGCTTGGATGAGCACCTGAACGAGAGCGAGCGGTAAGCCTTCCATTCCTAGAGCGGTGACGTGCCCGAAGTGCCGGTCCGGAGCATGTTGTTTAAGTAGTCGCGGGCTTGTTGCAGTAGAGCAGTGTTGCCAGCCAAGGTCTGCGCTGAGTTCCGTGATTGGCGGAAAAGGCGTTCCGATGGTTTCAAGTTGAAAAAATGGCAGGGCTGTTCTGTTGTCCATCATCCAGCCAAGCCGTTGAGGGTCGTACGTCAGTCCGGTAGCTGTAGCTGGTGCTGGCAGGCAGGAGAACCAGACAGGCAGCCATGCTTGGATGAGCACCTGAACGAGAGCGAGCGGTAAGCCGTCCATTCCTAGAGCGGTGACGTGCCCGACCGCCATCCGGACTTCATTTAAACACAAGAAGCATTAGAAACAAATGCGACGAAATTGAAGAGTTACTTGACTGCCTAGAACTATACGCTTCGATATCCTAGCATTCACTGAGACATGGCTTACGAATGATTCACATATTCCTGAATTTAACGGTTACTACCATACAGAGATATTGTCACGAATTAAGGCGACGAGAAAGCAAAGAGTAAACTGAAAATAAAGGTTTAATGAGCGAACTTGTGCCAAACAAAAATAAGTAACGGAAGAGCGTCGAGGCAGCAGAAAAGCGGGCGGCGATTCGGTGGCACTACAGAGCGCTAGCGAGACTGAGACTGACTCGACAAAGTCGCGGGCAGCTGCTTATCTACCGTGCGTCACTATCTCGAAAGTTCGGCAAAGCAGGTTCGAGCGTCGCGCGCTCGGGGCGAGGATGAACTGGCACTTTCGAGAATAACAAAGCAGAGGGACAGTTACGCCTGCTGCGAGAATGACCGGGAATCTTCTAGAAGACCGTGACCAAGCGTTGCCTTCTCTTCTCTGCGGGCGGCATTATCCCCCTTTTAAAAGTGCATCGCCCCGATGCAAAACGAAAGGAAAACGGAAATGGCTAAAACAATTACGGCGAAACAAAACAAACATGCAGTTTCACAATCCTAACGCGCGTAGAACGGCTTGAGTCGAACTACGTGGACGACTTCGGGTCGTAGCTGGCGGCGTCCTGATGGTCGAGTTCCGTCGGGGAGCACCTCGTAGTTCAAGTCCCCAAGGCGGCGGATGACCTTATAGGGTCCGAAGTAGCGTTTTAACAGTTTCTCGCTGAGGCCGCGGCGGCGAATGGGCGTCCACACCCATACCCTGTCTCTGGGCTGGAACTCCACGTCGCGGCGGCGAAGATTGTACCGGCCAGCGTCCACACGTTGCTGGTCCTTCATTCGAAGATGGGCTAGTTGGCGTACTTCTTCTGCTCGTTGGGTGACCAGCTGGGCGTCGTCAGTGCCGTCGTCCGTCGGGTTGTGGGGCAGCATGGCGTCGAGCATCGTCGTCACCTTTCTGCCGTGCACCAGCTGAAAGGGTGTAATGCCGGTAGTTTCTTGAATCGCCGTGTTGTACGCAAACGTGACGTAGGGCAGCACTTCATCCCACGTCTTGTGTTCCACGTCAACGTACATAGAAATCATGTCGGCGATGGTCTTGTTTAGTCGCTCCGTCAACCCGTTGGTCTGCGGGTGGTATGCCGTGGTCCGGCGGTGGTCAGTGTGGCTCAGGCGGAGTATCTCTTGTGTCAGTTGCGCCATGAACGAGGATCCTCGGTCCGTAATCAGGACTTGGGGAGCGCCGTGTCGGAGGACGATAGACTCCACGAAGAATTTGGCTACTTCCACGGCGGTCCCCGACGGGAGTGCTTTTGTCTCGGCGTACCTGGTGAGATAATCAGTTGCCACGATTATCCACCGGTTTCCCTGCGCCGACGGTGGGAAAGGTCCGAGAAGATCCATTCCAACCTGCTGGAATGGTGCAGTCGGGGGCGCGATCGGTTGCAAGAGACCTGCCGGCTTCGTCGGTGGTTTCTTACGTCGTTGGCATTCGTGGCACGAACGGACGTAGAGGTGGACAGTCTTCGGAAGCTTGGGCCAGTAGTATTTTTCTCGGATCCGTGCAAGAGTCCTACTGTAGCCAAGGTGACCAGATGTTGGGTCGTCGTGGCAGGCTTGGAAGATCTCTTCTCGAAGACTAGCAGGAATCACTAGCAGCCACGTCGAGTTGTTGTCCCCGAAGTTTTCTTTATAGAGGATACCTCTCCGGACGGCGAATCGTGGCAGGTCACGTGAGAAGGCTCGGGGAATCGTACCCAATCGTCCCTCCAAGTGGTCGATCAATGCACGCAGCTCAGGATCGTCCCGCTGGAGCGCTGCCATGCCGTGAATGCTCACCGCGCCAAGAAAGTGGTCGTCGTCGTCGTCGTCTTTGGCACATCCGGCAGCTGACTCGACAGGGGCTCTGGACAGGCAGTCGGCGTCGCTGTGTTTTCGGCCTGACTTGTAGACCACGGTTACGTCGTACTCTTGCAGTCGTAGGCTCCATCGAGCGAGGCGTCCCGATGGGTCCTTCAGGCTCGCTAACCAACACAGCGAATGGTGGTCGGTGACCACCCGAAAAGGAGTCCCGTACAGGTATGGGCGGAATTTCGTGATAGCCCAGACGACGGCCAGACATTCCTTCTCGGTCGTCGAGTAATTGCGTTCCGCGTTCGACAGCGTCCGGCTAGCGTATGCGATCACGCGCTCCGCACCGTCTTGTCGTTGGACCAGTACCGCTCCGAGTCCTGTATTACTGGCGTCCGTGTGGACCTCCGTTTCGACTGATTGGTCGAAGTGGCCGAGAATCGGTGGTGACTGGAGCCGTCGCTTTAGTTCGTCGAATGCCTGTTGTTGTTCTTCACCCCAGTCGAAGTTCACGGCGTCCTTCGTAAGGTGCGTTAGCGGCGCAGAAAGCTTGGCGAAATCCTGAACGAATCGCCGGTAGTATGCGCAAAGCCCAAGGAATCTTCGGACGGCCTTTTTGTCGGTGGGCGGTGAAAAGGCCGCTACGGCGCGAGTTTTCTCAGGGTCAGGACTTACACCTTCGTTGCTCACAACGTGGCCCAGGAACTTCAGTTCGCCGTAGGCAAACCGGCACTTCGTCGGCTTGAGGGTGAGTCCTGCGGTCCTGGTTGCCTCTAAAACGGCCCGAAGGCGTCGCAAATGCTCGTCGAAGTTGGCCGAGAATACCACGACGTCATCGAGGTAAACGAGACAGCTCTGCCACTTGAGGCCTGCCAGGACGGTGTCCATGACACGTTGGAATGTTGCCGGCGCCGTGCACAGTCCGAAGGGCATCACCTTGAACTCAAACAGTCCGTCGGGCGTGACGAAGGCAGTCTTTTCTCGGTCCCGTTCGTCGACTTCGATCTGCCAGTAGCCACTCTTAAGGTCCATCGACGAAAAGTATCGGGAGTGGCGCAGCCGGTCCAGCGTGTCGTCGATGCGGGGGAGCGGATACACATCTTTCTTCGTGACCGCGTTGAGCCGCCGGTAGTCAACGCAGAATCGAAGCGTTCCGTCTTTCTTCTTTACCAGCACAACTGGAGAGGCCCACGGGCTGCTCGAAGGCTGAATGATGTCGTCGTTGAGTATCTCCTGTACTTGTTCATGAATGGCCTCTCGTTCCTTTGGGGAGACCCGGTACGGCGGCCGATGCACAGGGAGCGCGTCCTCGTTGGTAATGATGCGGTGTTTCGCAACTGTTGTCTGGCGCACCCTCGACGTCGTCGCAAAGCAGTCGCCGAACTCGGCGAGGAGGTCTCCGAGCTGTCGTCGTTCCGTGGCGCTGAGCTTGGGGTTAACGTCGAGCTGTGGCGGCACAGTACTGGACGGCTGACATGGCGAGGGCTCGTCGGAGATCGCGGCAATTTCGGCGTCGGCCCGGAGTTCCTCGACGTGTCCTATAGTGGCACCTTTCGTGAGATGCTGCGCCTCCGGTCGAAAGTTCGTCGCGAGGACCACACAACGTCCATCCTGCAGCTCTGCTACGCCCCTTGCGACGCCTATTCCTCTTCCGAGAAGCAGTTGGACGTTGCCTTCCAAAAGGACTTTTCCGCTGGCAACTGCGTCGGTAACGACGGGCACAAGAACACTCGACCGTGGCGGCAGGTTCACGTGGTCCGCAATGACTCGGACGGCGGCTGGCGACGTTTTGGATTCCTCCGGAGGTAGCACGGGCTTTCGCAGCGTCAACCTGTTTGCTCCAAGGTCGATCACGGCACCGTACTCACAAAGGAAGTCCATGCCAAGGATGACGTCTCTCGAACAGTCTTTGAGGACGACGAATTTGACGGGGCAAGACTCTCCGTAGATGTCCACGCGCGCAGTACACCTTCCCACTGGTGTGACGAGATGTCCGCCGGCGGTTCGTATTTTCGGGCCATCCCACGGCGTCATCACTTTCCGAAGGCGGCGAGAGAGCTTCCCACTTAAAACGGAATAGTCTGCTCCGGTGTCGACGAGTGCCTTCGCGTCGTGGCCGTCGATGGTAACGTCGAGGTTAATCGACACCGTCACAGAAGCGTCGCTCCTATCCGTTTCGTCGCTAGTGTGGGAGCCCTCCGACGTTAGTGGAGGATATTGGCGTCGTTCGTCACCGGCAATACCACCTCCCGGTATTGCCGCACTCAGTTTTCCCGGCGAGGCAAGGGGGACAGGCTTTCTCGGCGGGACCGGCGGAAGGGCGATGGCGAGCGTCGGGGAGATGGTGAACGGAATCCTCGGCGGCGAGACGACTCAGGAGATGAAGAGCGGCGGAGGTAGTCTTCGATGTCCCGAGGTCGCTCTCCAAGACGTGGTCGAGGGTCGTTGGGCGCAAACCCTCGTAAGCCCAGCTGTCGGTAGGGGCATCGTCGGTAGATGTGGTCTGCTTCACCACAGTGGTAGCACAGGGGGCGTCGATCAGCCGTCCGCCACACGTCAGTCATCCTGGGCGCCGGTTGTTCTCGCCGGACGCACTGAGCTCGGTCGTCGAGACGTCGGAGGTACGGCGGTGCTGGTGTGTCTCGTCGTTGCGGCGCAGGAGGTTGACGGGCAGGAACTGGCGGTCGTCGAGCCATGGCGGCGTAGCTCACCGTTGGTTGTTCCGGTGGTGGCAGGTCGACGGGAGCCTCCTGCTGGAAGGCTCGCTGCACCTCCTCCCGCACTACTTCCGCCATAGAAAGCGAGGCAGGGCGATCGGCAGTGGGCAGAACCTTCCTGATTTCTTCTCGAACGACGTCGCGGATTATCTGCCGCAGGTGTTCGATGCCGATACTATTGACGTCGGAGCGAGGTGGTGAGACAGCCGGAACCGTTGACACACCGGTGCGTCGTTGATAGTGCACAGCTCTGGCCAACAGCGCTCGCTCGATGTTGGTTGCCTCGGCCACGAAGCCATCTACCGTCGTCGGGGGGCTGCGGACAAGGCCACCGAAGATTTCACTCTTGACGCCCCTCATGAGGAAGCGCAACTTCTTCTCCTCGGTGGCTTGAGGGTCGGCGCGTGTACAGAGTCGTAGCACGTCTTCAACGTAGCTTGTCACGCTTTCGTCGGGGGCTTGTGTCCGCGTCTGAGCAGGTCCTCCACATTCTGTCGCCGGTGTTGGTTCGAGAATGTTCGCCTGAACTCGGCAGCGCAGATATCCCACGATGTAAGCGAAGCCTCGTGGTTTTCGAACCAGTGCCTCGCGGTGCCTTCCAGCGAGAAGTAGAGGTTCTGGAGGCGCTGCTCGGCGTTCCATCCGTTGTGGCGGGCGACGCGCTCATAGTGAAGGATCCAGTCCTCGACGTCTTCATAGATTTCGCCATGGAAAGTTGTCGGCGATCGGGGGGCGACGGGCAGGACAACGACGGGCGGAGCGGTCATCGTCGCGGTCTTCTTCTTTGATTTCCGCGGCGGGGGTTCGAGTTCAGGAGCTTGCCCTTGAAGACGGCGGCTGGCACGATGCTCTGAGTCTTCAACGGAAGGTCGTTGGGAAATGGGGCTTGTTGACCGAGTTCTTCTAGGGGTACGCTGAACGGGTTTTGTACCCCGCACCTCCACCAGAAATGTCTCGAATTAAGGCGACGAGAAAGCAAAGAGTAAACTGAAAATAAAGATTTAATGGGCGAACTTGTGCCAAACAAAAATAAGTAACGGAAGAGCGTCGAGGCAGCAGAAAAGCGGGCGGCGATTCGGCGGCACTACAGAGCGCTAGCGAGACTGAGACTGACTCGACAAAGTCGCGGGCAGCTGCTTATCTACCGTGCGTCACTATCTCGAAAGTTCGGCAAAGCAGGTTCGAGCGTCGCGCGCTCGGGGCGAGAATGAACTGGCACTCTCGAGAATAACAAAGCAGAGGGACAGTTACGCCTGCTGCGAGAATGACCGGGAATCTTCTAGAAGACCGTGACCAAGCGTTGCCTTCTCTTCTCTGCGGGCGGCAATATTTCAAACTGGGAAAAAAGGTGGGGGAGTGTCCCTTTACTATAAAAGCTACTTGGCATGCAGTGTTATCTCTGAGTATACTCGTGTCTCTGCGAATTATGAGTGTCTTCTTGTAGGGTGTCGTGATTACATTATAGGTGTTGTGTACAGACCGCCATCCGGATCACCTAGTGTTTTTCTAGACTTTTTACAAGAAATTTTTCAGTATGCATCTGAGAGTAAACTTCCTATGATACTTGTTGGTGATTTTAATATTAATCTGATATTGTCTAACTCATGGCAGTTAGAATTGCTAGATCACGTGCAATCACATGGTTATGAAAATGTAATTGAGTGTCCTCCCCTGTTACATCTGAGACGGAAACTTTAATTGATTTATGTTTGACCAATGCAATGAGAAATGACGTAGTATCTGGTGTACTGACGGTGGATTTAAGTGATCACTTACCTCTCTTGTGCTTTCTTCCATGCGCAAACGTTGGCTACAATAAAACGAATATAACTAACCCTTATTATAGAGACATAAACGATTATAGTATCGAACGCTTTGTTACGCTTGTATCGGCCATACACTGGAATGATATATACAATGAGCCAAACCCTAGTAAATCCTACGATGAGTTTATAGAGAAGATAAAAAAAGCCTATGAAGATGCGTTCCCATTTAGGAAAGCCAAAAGAAACAAGAAATCACGGAAACCCTGGATTATCGTAACACTTCTCAAACAAATTAATGAGCGAAATAAACTTTACGACACATTCATAAAAACAAAAGACCTCGATATACTGGCTGAATACAAAAAGAGACGGAACAAGTTGAACTCTGGCATAAAAAAGGCGAAAGTAAACTATTATAAAAATAAATTCATTACTATTCAACATAATCCAGTGAAAGTATGGAAGACGACAAAAGAACTGATGTCCAAGTCAAGCAGTGCCATCCCCAATGTCCTTAGAATAGATGGCGTGGATTATTCTGGTTGAGAACTTGCAAATCCATTTAATGCTCATTTTTTGCTTTCGGGCGCTCCGACTTTCTCCTTACAACAGGAAAGAAACTTTGAATTTCATACCCGCGTATGTTTACAACAGTCTATATTTTTGTCACCAACTACAGAGACTGAAGTGCTTAACGTAATAAATTCATTAAGAAACAGCGGCGCATGCGGCGACGATGAGTTAAAAGTTAAACCTATAAAAGCAATTGCTGGGGTAATTTGTCAACCACTATCAGCAAGCAATCTGTGATAAAATATTAAGCACCGGGATATTTCCTGCTCAATTAAAAATCGCCCGAGTATCAGTAATACACAAAGGTGGGCCACTTAATAATTTAAACAACTACAGTCCTATATCTGTATGGCCAGTATTTTCAAAAGTAATACAGAAGATAATAAACTCCAGGATGTCGAACCATTTCATTAAAAATAACCTAATTGTTGAACAACAATATGGATTTCAAAAAAGGGAAATCAACCGAGGAAGCTTTACTGAAAATCAAGGACAAAATTTAACCAATTTTGAGACCATGGCTTTACATATTAGGGATATTTTTAGATTTCAGGAAAGGGTTCGATTCTATTAAGCATGAAATAATTCTGAAGAAGTTGTATAACTATGGTATTAGAGTAGCCCTAGAACTTATTCAAAATTACTTATCAGATCGTGTGCAATATACGACTTTAAGTTGCGAGAAATCAGAAATCGGTAAAATACAATATGGTGTTCCCCAGGTGTCCATCCTTGGACCACTCTTATTTTTGGCGTATATTAATGATATTGTCAACATTCCCCACACACCTGACATTGTTCTATACGCCGATGATACAAACGTATTTTTTTCTGGTGCCAACATAGATGAACTTGAATCACTCGCAAATGATTGGATGTTAGAGTTAAGTGCATGGTTGACATGTAATGAATTAGAGCTAGACACTGAGAAAACAAAGTATATAATATTGGAGCAAAAAATAAAAGTATTAATTAATAACTTAACCTACGATTTAGAAATAGTGAAATTCAATATGTAAAAGCTCACAAGTTTTTAGGTTTATACTTTCAAGAAAACCTTAATTGGTCTTATCACATTGATCAGATCCGGCCCAACATCTCCCGGTCAATAGGCATTATAAATAGGCTCAAATATATCATTCCGGTTTGGTTAAAACGACAGTTATACTTTACTCTTGTTCATTCTCGTTTAAATTACTGCAGTTTGGTATGGGGTACGTGCTCACAGACCTGTATATCCAAGCTGCTCATTCTACAGAAAAAAGCTGTACGGTCAATTGCCAATATCTCATATAAGGAGCACTCTAGCGCATATTTTGTCAAGTATTCTATTCCTACGGTAGAACAATAACTCATTCAAAAACTGGCAATTTACATGTTTTACAAAATAAAAGCACACCCTCAGTTTGTACATGAAAATTACATCAACAATGCATCAATATGCGCAAATCGCCATACCCACTACACTCAGTCCAGAGTACGCACAAACTACGGTAAACAAAGAATACTTTATCAGATCGCACAGCTATTAAACAACCACCCTGAAATACTGTCCCATGATAAATAATTCCAACACAATGTACACATTTAAACGAACACTGAAAACGTACCTTTCAGGTATAACATGATTTATTAAAGTTTCCGGCCGCATTTCTTTTGTTATATCACTGTATCTCAGTGTTATCCCACTATGAGTATTTGATTGTTTCTGTTCCTATGTTTCTGTACGTTCTGCTGCTGACTGTACAGGGGGACGGAGCCCTGTCAGGCGATTTAAATCGCCTTTTGCCCCATCCTCCTAGACATTTGTCTGAATAAAGAATATTATTATTATTATTTTCGTTCTATCGAAAATTATCACCTCGTCAGGATAAACCATAGCTGAACTCCGAGTTACGGAAACTCATTAATAAAAATAAACGTTCACTAACTTAATACCGAGCTCGTAATGACTCTGCATAATACAATAAAGCCAGTGTTGGAGGTAACGCGTTACTAGTAACGACGTTACTGATAACGCGTTACATTTTTCGGTAACGCAGTAACGTACTCGTTAGTATTCTGAATGACTAACGAGTAAAGCATTTTCATTACTTTTTTTACGGTATCGGCTATCAAATTACGTTACTCGTTACTTTTGACCAAACCTGGTGAAATACATTAGGTATCTGGGAAAAGGTGACGACGCCTGATCTAACGTTTCGAATAGCAATATTGTGCATAAAACTGGAGACGTTAGGGGAACTAAATTTAGGTCACTAAGCTCAATCGAGGATCTAGCTTCTCTGCTCGAAGGGCAACTACTTGCGCTCGAGCACGCAATGCCCGGGCAATGCCGTATCTTGCTGCTAAGACTTATGAACCTTTGATTTCCTAAAATGGTGGGTGTTCCGCTTATCAGTCCATCTATTCACCCATCCATCTCAACATCCTGCACAAGCTTATCGCTGCATGGAACCAGCATCCGTCACAGTAAACTTAAAAAAAAAAATCTTTCTGACAAAAAGAGACAAGAGTTAAAAGGCGACACTATCTCGTTTCTCGAAAGCGAAAAAAGCCTTCGGCTACCAGCTAATTCCGTTCGTCCTTTTTTTTTTTTTTTTTTTTTTTCATAGTGTCACCATTTAAAAGGTTTGAACGAACGACTGCGTTACACCCTCCTCCCCTCCCTCCTCTTCCCCCTCTGCTTTGTGCAGCAGAGGTGGACAGAGGGGGGGGGGGGAGATAGAAAGAGAGAGAGAGAGAGACATCCGTTTAAAACAGTGTGCAACTATAGTCCGTCGCAACTCAAGAAGGTAGGGCGAGGGTAGGGCGGGCCGGGGAGGGGGAAGCAGACGGAACGCTGGAGAAGAGAGAGGGAAACCTTTTTCTCTCTTTAGCGTTCCATCTGCTCAGAGCATCTGCTCTCACCTCCCCGGCCCGTCTAACCCTCGCCCGTCGTTCTTAGGATGCAACAGCGATTTGCTCGTTTCGCTAGTTAAAAAAAAAAAAAAAAAAAAAAAAAAAAAAAAAAAAAAAAAAAGGAAGAAAAAGAAACACCGTTTTTTGGCGTACTACAGAGAGACAAACATACGCACTCGTGGTATATTCTGCCGACCCCCTCCGAGGTTATGTATGGGAAGCACTGTGTACCACTTGCACAAGCCGTACTGGATGGCATTCGC
This sequence comes from Ixodes scapularis, assembly GCF_016920785.2. NCBI lineage: Eukaryota > Metazoa > Arthropoda > Arachnida > Ixodida > Ixodidae > Ixodes > Ixodes scapularis. The sequence continues at coordinate 64,498,045 of NW_024609883.1, read as the reverse complement.
AAGAGGTGCGTGAGTCTTCTTATCCACTGTGTACATTTCTGTGTTGGTTGGTTTTTTCTTCACATAAATTAGAAAGAACTGTCTTTTAATGCAGGTTTGGTTCCATGATGGATGACAAGAATCTTCTAGTTGCCGCAGTATTGATACCAAAGTTCAAAGTAGCCTGGTTTCAAGACGAAACAAAGCGGAACGAGGTCCTCGGGTATATGAAGGACGAGCTCATGTGCTGCAGCGTTCCTGGAGACGACGACGCGGGAGAAGTCTTCGGTTCCCAAGAACACCGTAGAAGGGACGAAGAGGATTTCTTCTCTTTCGGGAGCGGTGCCACAGCCCAAACACCGCTGCCCCACGAAGAAGAGCTAACAAGGTTCCTGTCCGTTGCGAGTGACTTCCCCCTCGACAAGATCAAAGAGAGTTTCCCTCGAGTGAACCAGCTTTTCATTAAAATGAACACGGCGGTCCCGTCTCGTGCTTCTGTAGAGCGGCTCTTCAGCGTCGCCACAGACGCTTTCGCCAAAAAGCGAGGGAAGATGTCGGGCGAGAACTTTGAAAAGCAGCTGCTCCTCAAGATCAATGGCACGTGAATATGCGAAACACTTATTATGGAGCGAATATTAAACACTACGAAACCACTCTGTAAATGTCTTATCTTTATCGAAGCTTGTTAAGGAGGCTTATCATACATCTCTGCAAAACATATGTACTCGAACACAAAAGTAACGTGAAAGTAACGTTCGTTATTTTGAAAAGTAACGGTTTCGGTAACGGGCACAACACTGCTCAATAAACTAAATGAGATAGGTGTCGAACGCGCAATCACTTCGTCCTGGGCAAACTACTTTTCAACACTAATTGTGAAGCTCAGGCAAAACCTGAAGAAATCCTGGAAGTTTATTCGCTTTAATGAAAAATATATCGTTAGAATTCCCTCTCTGTTGGTCGAGGGTTGCCTTTTAGAGGACGAGTATTTAAAGGCTGCCAGTTTCAACGATTACTTCAAGTCTGTTTTCTCGTACATCGTGACGGGGAATTACTGCGATTCCGAAGAAGTATTTGTTTCTACCGATTTTATGTCTGAAATCTATTTTGACACCACACGGTGGTTTTCAACCTCCTAAAGAAAATTAGATAAGGCTCAGCACCTGGCCCCGATGGAATTCCCAACGCTGCCCTGAAGCCTTGTGCTGAAGTTATATCGAGTTACTTGGTAATTTTGTTTACGGTATCATTGAGATGTGGCTTCTTCCCTCTGGACTGAAAATCTACAAATGTTGTCCTCGTCCACAAGTGTGGCCCGAAAAATCTGGCACAAAATTACAGGCCCATCTCACTGACAAGTGTGTGCTGCAAAACTATAGGGCACATTATTTACACTAACCTAATGAAACACCTTAGTCTTCTAAATTTTTTTAGCCCGTCTCAACACGGTTTGCGCACGGTATTTTCTTGTACCATGCACGCAGTTGCTCGAGTTCTATCACGACATATCACAATCGTTTGGTAAGGGCCGACAAGTTGACTCTATCTTTCTGAGCTTCAGAAAGGCTTTCGACATGGTTCCTCATACTCTTCTTATGAACAGGCTTCAGAAACTAAACATAGAATTGGAAATTTTCAATTGGATTGGCAATTACCTAACATCCCGAGTCCTACAGGGAATCGGGATGTTATTTCTTGGGCCTCTTCTTTTATATATATATATATATAAATGATATAGTTGAAGGCGTCTCTTCACATATTCGATTACATGCAGACAATTGCCTTTTGCACAGTTATGTGACCTGTGATGCTCAAGTATTCGCTTTTCAAAGTGATTCAGATACGATTGATGACTGGTGTATCAAACGGCGCATCCGTCTAAACGTATGTAAAAGTATTAGCGTTAGATTCACTAGAAAAACTAACTTTATTCCTTCATACTTCAGTATCGGTGGTGTTTCACTTGTACTGGCAGAGAAGGCTAAATAATTGGGAGTTATTTTGTTGTGTGACTTAAGCTGCAATAAGCATGTTAACTATATTACAGCGAAAGCAAGCCGGTCATTGGGATTTATTAAACGTAATTTTAGGATGGCTCCCCCATTTCCGAAAGGAGACATTATATTTTTCTCATGTGCGGTCTGTCCTCGACTACGGCAGTGAGATATGAGATCCGTTCAGACAGATCCTTATGAAATTAAAAAAGGTACAGAATCGTGCTTTGAGATTTGTAACGGATAATTACCAGTTCAGACCTAGCATAACTCAACTTAAATCGTCTCTAAATTGGATGCCTCCGAGTCAAAGACGAAAATTACTCCGTCTCAGAATATAACATAAAATGTTTTACAGCAATAGCGCAATTCGTAGGTCCAAATATATTTTTAGCCTGCCTATGTATCGGAAGAAGAGATAATTCAATAAAAATTTGTCCATTCCACTGCAGAACAGTTGTTTTCAAAGGCTCTTTTTTTCCCGCGGTCTATTGAAGGTTGGAATAACCTGCCGAGTGACATTGGTTGAAACGGCATTGTCAGAGCTGTTTTTTTTTTTTTTTTTCAAAAAGATTCAATGTTAAATCTAACTGCCGTTGTGTAAATTACTTCTTCAATAATTGTGTTTCACCTCGTGTTTGTAGTGTACAAATTTTATGTCTGTGCCCCTCTCAAAGTTTTATGTGTGTGCCCCATTCAAAGTTTTTTTGCGCTTTTTAGTGGGGTGACATCACATGTTGTACACCTTTCAACTCAAACAGGCAGTCTAAATAAACAACAAAACAAGAAAACTTGGACGAGGCTTAAGCTTCGCCTTTAAGAGTGGAACGCGATAGCAAAACACATAAACACATAAACTCCCACTCGTCCCCAAGCCGCGGCACACAGCGTGCCCTGTGTGGCCTATCCAGTAGCGTGTCTTGATTGCAACCGAAGGGTAGTGGGTTCTAATCCCGCCTAAGAAGTTTAAACTGTTTTTCTTTAAGGCAAATTAAATATTTTACAGAGTCAAATTATTTGAAACATACGGCGACCTTGAATTCGCGCTACAAATGTCATGTTTTTAATAACTTCAATTCCATGCGAGACGTCACGTTTCACGTGAGCCTTGTTTGAAATTCCCGCTCGAGGTCATCTGCTGTGACGTCAGGATCCTATCGACCAATCAGGATTTTCGCGGCACGCCACCGATGCCGGATCTTCTGCGACACGAGCACGTTAATGCTATCGCGTTAAAAAAGAACAGTGTTTTGCACATGTCTTCGTTTAGCTTGCGAGAGCTTCATCGCAGCCTTAGTTTAACACCGTAAAACTTATTATGACCCGTCGAGAACGATATGTACCTACCCAATATTATATCTGACGTCACGTTTTTATTTTTGTTTTTTCAACGTTGACAGTAGAGTCTGTCAGCCCCTTGGACCGAATTCGAAGCTCCAATACCTTCTCGAAAATAAATTATTGCGACTTGAAATTTGGTTTACTAGATTACATGTGTCTATTAATTCCTCGAACCCATTTTGAGGCCGATCAGTGACTGTCAAAATTTCACATTTAAAAATACGATGCGTTAGAGAGCCAACTTTGAAGGAGAAACCGTTGTAATGCCGCTGTGTTATTTTAGCTCGTCTTTCTCTCGCCGACTGCGGTCAGTCACGTGGTCCCTATGACCGCCATGCTGTCTGACGGCCACAGAAGGCGATTGCCGTCTGTTCCCCCGCGTGCGCCGACGACAGCACTGCGCACACTTCCGCCCAAATGCGTCCTAATCCCGGGGATTAGCGGCTCCGCGGCTCCTCCCCCGCTAATCCACCGAGTGGCGGATTAGGGTCGGAACTAGGACGCCAAACCTCCCTAGGACGCCATTGACGAGCTTGCTTTTCTTTTTTATATTGGAGAAAAAAAGAAGGAAAATACGCGGAAGGTGATTCGGTGGGGATTAAGGGATTAAGGAATAGGAAGAAAAGGTTTTCCGAGAACAGCGGGTTTGAGGCGAGTCAGGCTCTTTGAGGATTAGGCTCAATTTCAAGCGGTAAAGGAAATACGTCCGGTGCTTCCCCTACCGGGATAAGGATTACTGGTTTTAGATGTGTCGTGTGTTCCACATCATTTATCTTCTTCACTGATGTCCCCGTGTCGTTTGTCTTTGTATTTTCTAATCTCTCTCTCTCTATATATATATATATGTATACACACGTCCCGACGGCTTTCTCCGATCTAAAAATGAAAGGCAAAATAACGAACGATATTTATGATTCTATTAAACCACGCCACACCAAGTCGGGCCGCTTTTATACACTGCCTAAAATACAGAAAGAAAACCACCCGGGGAGGCCCATTGTATCAGGCGTAGGAACTCTTACCGGACGAGAATATCAAGCTTCGTTGACCCATTAATCAGAGAAATCCCTCCTACCTTCCCGTCGTTTTTGAGAGAAACCAGCCACTTCCTTCGGGACTTTAATGGTAGAGCCAGCTAACCCCTTCATTGTGACATCGGATGTTGCGGCGCAATACACTAATATCCCACATGAGGACGGCATCGCCGTGGTCACGGAGGCCTATGCACAAGCCCGCAAAACAAACTGCCGAGGTTGCCAGGCACTAATGCGACTGGTACTTGAATGCAATCACTTCAAGTTCAGAGACAAACGCTATCTCCAAACTAGTGGGTCTGCCATGGAAACAAGAATGGCTCCAAATCACGCGAGCATATTTATGACACAGCTCGAGAGAAAATTTCCGTCGAGCTGTCACATCCAACCACATTTCTATAAGAGGTATGTTCATCGATGACATTTTTATGATATGGACGAGCGCGGAGGACGACATAAAGACATTCATTATCGCCTTCAATTCAGCGCATCTTTCAATTCGCTTCACACGCAGCATCTCGCAACACTCAGTTAACTTCTTGGACGTCACTGTCGAAATAGCTAACAACACGCTCACTACCAAGTTTAGTAGAAAACCGACAGACAGGCTGCAACATCTTCATTTTAATATCTGCCATTCCCACCGTTGCAAAGATTGCCTTCCCTGTGAACGAACCGGTTTAAAGGAATTTGCAGCAATGAACAGGAATTTAGGCAACACACTAATAATCTAAGGAGGGTACTCACTAAACCAAAATATCCTACAAACATAGTCAATGACACCATTGAAAATGTGAGAACGCTCGACCGCATGACAGCGGATAACAAGAGCAGCGGAATCAACTCAAGCATGATCGGCGCCATCTAGTCTTAACGCATGCAAGCAACTTTCCCAACATTAAAGGAGCTGTGTAACGATTTTAACGTTGAAAGAATTTGCATCTTTTACTTTTGACATTGTTCATCTTGTCACAAAGGACAGAAAACACACCTCCTTCCTTCGAAATGTTGCGATTCCGCCGCGTAATCGCGAGACAAAATTTAGATTATTTCCCGACCTGCAGCCGCGAGCGGCGGCCATGAGAACCACGCGGCGTGACATCAATGGGGGATCTTCTAGAAGGATTGCGAGTTGTGCGAATACCTGCTCGATAAAGGGTAATTTTTCTATAAATCTTGTCGGTCCAACGTAAATATATATGCGTCAAAAACCTGGTATCATCGACAGAACTTTAATTATGCGGAGTTTTAGTGGCGCCATCTATCCGAGGTCAACAAAACTGTCAGCTTTATCTGCAACCGCAAACAGCCGCCAGAGGCCTGAAGTGGACGGGGGCAGAACCGGACGGGGATGGCCGGACCCGGACGAGATTTTCCTGCGCAAGGACGCGGTCACGTGTTCGCGAGTGGATGAGCTCTCGCTGCTCACTGATGGCTCTAGAGAGAGAGAGTTTCACCGGAACCCCGCGCGTCCCCCATTGACGTCACAGCGCACGTGACCCGGACGGTGGTGAAGGAGAAGGAGTCGAGAGGTGCCGAAAACCTCAACCTTCGTCGATTTTTAAAATAAAAACGAGGACATGCAGGCAAAAGCGGTTTTTTCTTCTTTACTTCAGAAAGGTCGAGACACCACCTCCTAAATTATTTAAGCAAAGCAAATTTTAACATTCTGTTTCACAGCCAGCGTCTCCAACCTGTATTTCCGGAATCACCAAGCGTTGTTTACCGTCGGTGAAAAAAATATTAATGATATTGTAGTGCGACCCGAAATTACTTGCACAGAGTCTGCCTGGTGTCGGGCGTGCACAAAACCGCAGTGCGAATTGTGCTGTCCTATGACTGAAGCTACAAAGGCAACTAGTACCAATCCCGAATTTACCTTGAATATAAACGGAGACTTTGTGACACAGCAAATGTTATTTACCTTTTGCGCTTTGGGGCATGTATACCATGCAATACGTTGGTCCAAACGGATCTTCCCTTTAAATTCAAATTTAACAACCACAGGGAGCACGCAACCTAACATCCCGGCCTCCCGCTTGCCAAACATTTACGTCTGCCTAAACACGACTTCGGCAAGATATCTACTACACTGCTGCAATCAGGGTTCCGTACAACGCACGAAAGGGAAGAGAGCGAATCATTTCTAACCAGCCTGCCCTGCCAGCCGCCATAAACGAGAACGCTGCAGCAAGATGTCACCGATGGAACAAAAGCGAAAACTCGCTCGTGAAAGACAGTCCCCGACTCGACGTTGAAAGGGTGAACTGATGTTAGGTCAGAAAAAAGCTGGCACTCCTCGGCTTTGGACTGTCCATGGTGATTGTAGCTTGAAGGAAGGGCAATCAAGACGAACACCTGCAGCAGAAACAAGAAGGGGTTGGTTGGTGACCGCATCGTTGCCGTGCCCACTCAAGCTGGCGATACCAACTTTTACGAGCGGCCTGATAGCTGTTGGATATAACGTACTAAATAGCTAATATGCGTGTCAACGTCGGTGGACTGAACCTCGAATGGTTGTTTTGGGGTAATATCATCAGCGAACTGCGGCAGATTTGAATGTTTTACGCAAAAAAAGGCGTCGGTGGCAAAAATATTAAGCAGCCAGGGTCCTAGAATAGAACCCTGAGGAACGCCGGATGGTGATATGGTATGATTTCGACAACACACCGTTATTACGAATGCTGTTAATGCGCCCGGACAGATATGACTGAAACCACAAACATAACGGCAGACACACTCCATATTGCGATAACTTGTGCACTAATAGGTCACGGTAAACAAGGTCAAAGGTTTTACTCAAGTAAAAAAAAATGGCGTCGACCTGCCCATGGTTGGCAACAATGGGGCCAACGTGACTCAAATACTCAGCTAAGTTAGTTTCAACACTTTTAGATTTTACAAAACCGTGTTGAGATTCATCTAGTATTTCTTTGAAATAGCTAGAAAGGTGCACTTATACCACAATCTCAAACAGTTTCGAGAATATGGTTAGTAAGGAAACGGGTCTATAATTTCTAACATCTGCAGAGTCCCCTGATTTGAAAATAGGCACCACAATGGCTGCCTTCCACTTTTCCGGAAAAGTACAGTTTTGAATAGGCAAGTGTAAAAGGTAGGTCAAGATAGACACAAACTTATCAGAGAAACCTTTAAAAATAAACTCTGGTACGCTATCAAAACCCGATGAAAGTTTAGGTTTCAAACGTCTAATACAATCGTGCACTACAGAGTGATCGACGCTAAATGGGGCGAGAACACAATCGGTTTTCGCAACAACATGATTAAGCGCTCGTGGCTCTGAGCTCGCGGATTGCATATCACACAAAAATACACTTGAGAAGTACGACGAAAACATTTCGCCGACAACATCCAAATCAGAATGAAAACCGGAATCATTTGACAACGTAACGGACCTGACTTCTGGGCCCAGTAGCTTATTTTTGTACTTCCAAATATTGTTAGGATTTTTCAGCAGTTCGGGGGTTCTCAATTTTATTCCTGAAGTTTTCTTTATCTCTCTGATAAAGAAACTTTGTCAGACCAAAAATAATTTATTATAGGCAACATTGAAGCAGGGGCGGATCCAAGAGGGGTGCGACGGGGGCGGCCGACCCCTCCCAAACGATGTGGACCCCTTCCCCCTCCCCTTTTCGGAGAGCAATTTAACATGGGTGGACCCCGCGGTGCACAAGAAATAACGGGAGAATAGTATCCTTACAAATTTTGCCGCCCCCCCCCCCAAAAAAAAAAAAACAATAAAAAACAAACAAAAAAAAAAAAACACAAAAAAACGGAGTTCTGGATCCGCCCTTGCATTGAAGCAAAGAATGGAGTCCTGGGTATTGTTATTGAATTTACGAATGCGTTCGACTACATTAATCATAAGGTGCTCATTCGAAAACTTGAAATTTATGGTATTAGTGTGCATGCTGCTCTTATAAAATCCTATTTAGAAAATCGGCACCAATTTGTTAATATCCACAATCAATGGCGTACGCAGGATTTCATTTCAGGGGGGGCCGGACCAACGGGGACAAGATAAAGGGGTAAAAAGGTGTAAAGAGGGACAAGATAAAAAGAGAAAAGAAAATCAAAGAGGAAATCAAAGCACCTTAATTTTTTTTCTGATAACTATGCATTCCTCTATTAAATAATTAAAATAAATCAGTCATACTGCTGTTGGGAAGATTATGATACATAAAAAATGGTGCCCCGGAAATTCCTCACCAGGAAGGCATTTTCACTTTACTTTTTTATTTACAAGTCACGTCAACAGAAGGCACCAGAGTTAGCAGAAAACAAGAATCACAAAAACAAATATTTTATGAAGCACGTCTCCAATGCACGAAGACTCCAGTCATCGGGGCTGATAAAACAATGATGCATGAGTAGAAACGCGAAATATCTTGATGGATAGACGATAAACACTGGAAAGCAGCTCCACCGTAAATTACTTCCCATCTTAACCTGATCGAACGAACAAAAATCTCACATGATTTTTTCGTTGTTGTCGATTTCTAAGGTTTTCGAAGTCCATTCACAAAAGAAAGTTAAGGAATTCACACGACACAACAAAGGAACGATGGAAAATGGTTTGTACACTCACATATCGCACTTGGCTCTCGTCCTGAGGCAGCAGGTCGCACACCCGCGCCCCTATCTCGCGCGGTTCTCAAAGTGCCGATGACAACTTCCGTACTCGAACCTTGAACCGCGAATCCCGCGCCACCCAAGAAGTCAATCAGATATCGCTCTCTTTAGACCAATGGGAGCCACGCGGTACAAAACAAACATATACAATACAAAATCCAATTAAGAAAGGACACGTGCATATACCCCCGAAAACTCCCAAAAACCTTCGCCCTAACTAACTGTTGACCGTCAGCCGGACACCGCTTCCAGGAAAAAACCCTCGTCGAAATACAAGAGCAGTACCCACGCTTCTTCTCAAAATAAAAAAGGCTACAAAACATCGATGGGCCTCGCTGCGCTTGAGTGGGGCACAGCGCATGGCACGCACCCAGTGCGGGGGTTCTCGTGGAACAGTCAAGACGGGGGACAAGGGGGCCGCTCCGTGGCGACGACAAACCAGCCCCGGCGACTCCGCGCTCGCGAAGCTATAAAAGTAGAAGTAAACAAATACATTTTCTTTCCTGAGGAACGCTACGCAGCGCAGCCTACCTCACAATATATTTAAGAAATGAGATATGCGGCCAATTATAGTATATATATATATATATGTATGTATGTATGTATGTATGTGTGTGTGTGTATGTACACTCTCAAGAAAAAGGGTGTGAAAAGGTGTATTCTTACACCATTTGTCCCACATAATACACCCCCAAATTTCAATTCGACATACAGTGCCCTACAGTCGAACCGAGGATTGGAAACTTTACGAGGCGCTTGATAGCCGTGTGGTACAACATTTTAAATAGCTAAAGTACGTATCAAAGACCACATAAAGAAAACACCGAGTTTTTACAGTAGGGCCAAGAAAACCCGGATTATTTTATTCGTGTTCAGTAAAACGTACATTAGCTATTTTAATAACTTGTACCACACGGCTATCAAGCCCCTCGTAAAATTTCGGGCCGTCTGTTCGACTGTAGGGCGCTGTATATCGAATTGAAATTTGGGGGTGTATTATATGGGACAAAGGGTGTGAGAATACACCCTTTTGACACCCCTTTTTCTTGAGAGTGTATGTGTGCGTATGTATGTATGTGTGTGTATGTGAATCCCGCAGTGCCGGCTACTCCGCCGACGACAGTTATATAAAACTACATTGGGAAAACGCAAAAGCAACAACACACATATACACAAAAAACAGATTGCGGAGGCCGCGGCGTACACGCCCAATCGCGCAACCCGCAGTCCTTGGTGACGCATATCGCGATCTGTGGGGTCCCCACAAGCTGGACCCTTCTTATTAAATTTTTGATGGTTTTGTCCTTTTTTCCTTCTCACTAAAGGTTGTGTTGTATCGTTTCACACGCGTGGAAATTCAGCAAAGCGTTGAATAGCAAGTCGGATGCTTCCATAATCTTAGTGCTGTGGTTTGTAGAACCTCTGGTCCTACATATTTTTGTTATATCGCACAATATGGCTTTCATAAAGCGTTGTATCTTGATTGGAGATGAAAGGGTTCATTACACTTCTTTTCAGCTTAAATCCAGACGCAGCCGATGCTACAGGCGCGAGCATGCGGCCCTGTACAGTGCTTGCACTGCACGAGCCCGCGTGCTTGGCAGGGACGCTGAAAGCCCGGAGCTCGCGCTTGTAGCATCGGCTGCTTCTGAACCTAAGCTGAAAAGAAGTATAGCAAATTAATCCCACTGATCGCCACCCTGTAAGATACTATTAATTGAATAAATTTGTTAATTAATTATTCCTCAGTCATATTACGTGAAAGACTGTAAAACTACAGGTTTTTATTATTTTTACTATGTCACAAATGGCATATTGCATTCCCTTCCTTTTATTATTTTTTTTTTTTACAACTTGTCCGCAAAGTTAGCTCCGCTGTTAAACAAAAAGCAACAAAAAAAACAACAAAAAAACAACACCGCATGGATATTGGTGAACCGGAGAGTCAGTGACCTCGCCAACTCCCCCCCCCTCCCCCCCCCCCCCCCCGCTCAGAAGTTTCGGGGGGGGGGGGGGGCCGCGGCCCCTTCGGCCCCCCCCCCCCCCTGTGTACGGCACTGTCCACAATCACTCCCCTGATATTAAACCAATTAAATCTGGAGTACCACAACGCAGCATACTGGGCCGTTGCACTTTAACATATATCTTAATGAAATTGTTAAAGTTGCGCAGCAGGTGAAGTACATAATTTACGCAGATGACACCAGCCTATTTTTTTTTCAGCTAAAACTTGTAATGAGCTGTCGCATGTGGCTGATGACACCATAAAACGTCTCTAAATATGGGCTAGTGCAAATAATCTTATAATAAATAAAAAAAAAAGAACAAAAGCCACGTTCCTTAGCCCCCAAAATACGAATATTGACCTTCCAAGTGATATTTATTTAGACTTCTCGCTCATTGAAATAGCACATTTAAGACGCTGGGCGGTGGCTTTCACGGAGTACATGACTTGGACGGAACATGTGGATTATATTCGTTGTTCTTCGCTCCGGGCTTCCGCAGTACCGGCACGTGGCTTGTCGTGTGTGTGCGTAGTTAAAACGATGGATGCGGTTTCTTCCACGAGTGGAAGGATATATGGAAGGTTACAGGATATAGTTCTTTCCAGGAGTGATATGGATGGCCGCATCGAAAGGGCGTCGACGCACTCTGACATGCAGATTACAGAAGAGAGGTGAAAACAAATTACAGGAAGATCTATTGTGAATTCTTAGGGAATGGGTTAACATGACCCTTGGGAAGCGCCCCAGACGTCCCCCTTTGGGAAACGCTAACAATGATTCCGCAACGAGGCCAAAGAGAGGCAGCAACAACTAAAAGAAACAAACGAGAGAGCCCAAAGAGACAAGTGAAGGCGTCAGCGTTAGTGTTTCTTAAAGGGGGGCGTGTGTAGCGTTTGCAAGGGTCATGCTAACGTATTCGTAAAGAATCCACCAATGGACCGTCTGGTATTTGTTTCATTTATCGAACGATCGTTTTGACTTAGACAAAACTAAGAAAATTTTCCGCCGCCTTCCTCTCCGTTATCCCTCTAGGTTTAGGACATTGAACGACAGCGCCCTGCCTGACTCGTTTAAAATTTTCCTTCTTCCCAAGGACTTTGCGCGATTGGAATTCTTTACCAAATGACAGTGTCAATATAACTGACTCTGCATCATTATCACGTGAACTTTCTCATCATTCTTTATAAAGGCTCGCTTTGTTCGTTCACGGTTTAGGGTGTGCAAATTCCTCTGCCCAAACATCTTTCAGGGGTAGAGAGTGAAAATTAGTTTTTTTTTGTTTCAAAATTGTATAGTGAGGTTTTCCCCAAGCTGTTTTTTTTTTATCCTGTTCTAACTGCTGAGACAGTGCCATTTTTATGTTATTTGCCTGTACTGATTATTTTCCAACCCCCACAAAATCTCCAGCAGGAGATGTAGTATAAACATATAAATAAATAAACAATGCTGACAAAATTGCTCAGAGATTTTTTTTTCACTTTTTATTTGTTTTGAAGGACACATATTGCGTCGTGTCATGTGTCGGTGCTTTTGTGTAGCTGGGAGACACAATTAAAAATAAACTCATAAAAACTTCAAATTCAATAGATGGAAAAAAAAGCACACCATTCAAGAAATAAAAAAGAAGAAATTCCAATTACACGTGGGTACATGCGGTACGGAAATCTCAAATATCCTTTCAAAAGAGGGCATATTTTCGGTCTACGTGGAATAAATACGTCTCCTTTTTTCTTTTTTTGAGAATAGTATGAAACAATTTTTGCATGCTCCAATTTTTGTCTTGTTTTCGGACGGTATATTTAACGCCCGTTCCGTTCGCCGTCGATAAATAAAGCCCGTCTAACAAAACCGACGACGACGACGACTTCAAAGGGCGAAGAACCTAAAGTACTGAGTGGGTGAAACAGAGTCATGAGAGAGCGAGAGAGAAAGAGAGAGAAATAGAGAGAGAGAGAGAGAGAGAGAGAGAGAGAGTCGATACATCGCGAACCTGCCGTGGTTCGAGTTCAAGGAAGTTCGAACTGCTCGACAAGTTTCGACTAAAAATCCACTTTTGTGCGCATCCGATACCATAAAAAATAAAATGAGCTGACGCCACATTTAGGGTGGAGGAAAAGTGCAGTATTACGTGGTTTTATATTATATTATTTGATCGCTTAATATTAATAAAGTAACGAAAACGATACAGTACTTATTTTTTATTCGTATTGCTTCAACGTTGGTAGTCGTTTCGTAAAATATCAAATAAACTACTTGATCCATAATGAAAAAAAAAATGAATGTTTCCGATAAACAGAAGGCGCATCTAAGATCATATATGAACTTCTATACGCCCCATAATCGTCTTATACGAGTGTGCCTCATATAATTAATGTAAGTTCTGATATATGTTTATTAAAGAAATTGTGTATGAAATTTTTTCCTGAGAAATATAGACATTTTTCTCCGTAAATTCGTAATGGCTGCTAGACCTAACCTAACCTAACTCCAGCCGAACAACGAAATACTGGAGGGTGCCCAGTTGTAAAGCAAATCAACCTATGGTGAGCATTTGTAATGTTAAGAATTACCTCAACTACATTGTACCCAAAGTACTACTTGAAGTAGGTTTAGGAAACTTTTACTTTATCTGAAGTACATTGTCGGACTACGTAATTGTAGTTTACTTAAAATACGGTAGTTTTTCTGGTACCGTTTCCGAGGAAAGTAGAGCTCCCGACTGGTACGAAGAGCATTCACCAAATTTGGTATTGTTATATTTCTATCACAAAATGATGCTTTGTCAATTCTGAAGAAATACTGGGAGGGATATTCTACTCTCACCGGAAATGCGAGCAGACGACGCGTTGCTCCGTTTGTACTGAGGGCGTCTTTTCTTCAGCATTTCGAACTCTTGCTACTTCTAGCTCGGTTAGCGCAAGCAAGGAGGTTAAAAATATTAAGGGAGGACACTCCTCCACGCGAAGATTGTTTGCGAAAGTGACGAGGCTGTTCATGATCTCTCGCAGCTTGACTTCAAAATCAGAAGTCGGAGGAACTTCTGAATTTGGCGCCATTTTCCAAACTATCTACTATGCGGTCACTTGACTTGATCTGATATTCGCCACCATTTCCAAAAATAACTGATGAACCTCTGATTACCCATGGGGCCATGCATAACAGTTTGAAAAAAAAAAAAATACACTGTATAGGGAAATGAAAGTGCGCCATGAAATATAGTGTTACAAGTTATTTGCATTTCAAAAGTACATCGTATTTATATTACTTTCATTTAAGAATACGCTGCGCCCGGTGTACTTACTACTTTACTTGAAGTACATAACCTCTAATTTACTTTATACTTTACTTCAAGTACTTTTTAGATGTACCTTACCCAACACTGAGAAGTTGTTATGAAACGTGCTTCCAAACTTGCTCCATCATATGAACACTCCAAATATGGAACCTGTGAACCAGGCACGTAGCCAGGATTTTGTTTCGGGGGGGGGGGGGGGGGGGGGGGGGCACCTATGACAAAATGCTGTATGAGTGGGAGGGGGGAGAGGAGGACTCATGCAAAATGGAAAATTTCGGGAAGGGGGGGGGGGGGGGGGTGGCGGGCCCCTTGGGCCTCCCCCCTGGCTACGTGCCTGCTGTGAACACATCAGTAAATGACCCACGATGTTTTTGAACATTGGTAAACAATGGCAGAGTATCCTCCATACTGTAACCTTGTGTATGAAGAAAGTATAGTCCTTCCAGAAAAGAAACTCGGAGCCCGTCACAGCGTCACAGAATAGCCCGAAGAGCGACCCACGAAAAAAAGAAAAATATAGACGCTTTACACACGCGCCAAATTACGGCCGCCATTGCTGACCTTCTCTTGTCTTACCGAGATGCCGAGCAACTGAAACGGTAGTTGACGATCCTCTACAAAGGCCGATGCTTTAGAAAAGGACGCAGTTGAGTCTAATATGGCAATAACCTGGCCTGCTATGCTAATGATGAAGTGAAAAAAAACGAAATAAGAGGAAACAAAAAGTGAAGGTCAGTTATGGCGGCGTCCATGCACAGCTGCTGCAAAGCGTCTATAGATAAATGGTGCCGGGAAGAATTTATTTTTACGCATTGGGATTTAAAGGCCCGTTCACACTCTTGAGACTGCTTGCGACCTCTTAAACCTGGGTTCCTTAAAACTTCTTAAGGCTCGTTCACACTCTTGCAACCGAGTACGACCGAGAAAGACGAGACCGGTTTTTAAGCCTTTTGCGACTTCTTAGGACCGGGTGCTCTGCAGCGGAGCTGTCCTAAGAGATCGCAAGAGGCTTAAAAACCGGTCTGGTCTCTCTCGGTCGTTCTCGGTTGCAAGAGTGTGAACGGGCCTTTAAACCAGAGAACACACTGGCGCCATCTATTGGGAAGCAGTGTAAACTCGGCGGTCCGGCATATTTTTTTTTATTTCTCGCGCAATATCCTTTCTTTTTTGGCTCGAAAAACTTTTGTCAATGTTATAAACGAGCCTTTCTATGGGTATTACGCACATTTGACCTCGGAAATCCCGCAAAACCTTCGCTTTTGTGAAATGCAGTTCTAGGGTCATCGCATAGATGGCGCCACAATGTCAGTGTGTCCCCTCATTCTAGAAACATTTAAGAAGTTGTAAGAGATCTCGTCTCTCTCAGTCGTACTCGGTCGCAAGAGTGTGAACGGGCCTTTAGTCGGCGGAAAAAAAGGTGATGTTTGTAACTATCTCCATTCTTCAAGCTCTTTGAAATGGTCATTCATCAATTCCTGTATTTCAAATTTCGAAACTTAACCGGTCCCAATCAGCATGGCTTTATGAGCGGTACATCAACGACTACAAATCTTGTCAGTTTTATGTCTACCGCGTCTCTTGAGGTACGTAAAAGAGGTCACTTGGATGTGGTCTGTTGTATTTCTAAGGCCATGGGGTACTCGTAGCCGTTACGAATAACCTTTAGTATACATAGAACAACTATTTACAATCAGGGTCATTCCGGTATCGGCAGACGGCGGCGTTCGGCTGGCTCGCTGGCTCGTGTCGGTCAGCTCGAGCTCGCTTCTTCATCGTCGTTCCGTGTGTCTACTGTTGGACACAACACTCCCTCAGACTAATCACAGTCCGTACCGAGACACCGGCTTGCGTGCTCTCGAGGGGTATCGGCGTTCCGCGATTTCAGACGTTGTTCGGGCACCCGGAGAAGAGACAGTTGCTTTTAAATCTGGTTTCCCACGTTCCGCTGATTTACTCTCCTGTTCGCGAATGAACAGAGAATCTGACTCGGATTCCCCGGTGCCTGAAACTTGGCTTTGTCGGCGAAGAAGTTGGTTGAGGTGTCGTTTCCAAACTCCGTTCGGCACCTTGACTTTGTAGTGCGCTCTCCCAAGACACTTCAGGATTGTGCCTGGAATCCAACTTCTCTTTGCATATCGGTAGTCTCGCACCAAAACCCCGTCTCCTTCTTCAAACTTTCTTTTCGGTTCTTTCTGAGCTTGAAACTTCGATAACTCCTCTGGGTGAAGGAGATCCAATCTTGTTCTAAGCCTTCGCTTGAACAACAGTTCTGATGGTGCGAAACCAGTGGATGCGTGTGGTGTGCAACGATAAGCCATCAGAACTCGAGAAAGCTTCGTTTGTAATGACCCTTCGGTCTGTTTCCGCAGTCCTTGCTTGAGCACTTGTACTGCTCGTTCGGCTGCACCATTCGTTGCAGGATAAAACGGAGCGCAAAACTTGTGTTGGATTCCATTTCCCCTTAAAAATTCTTCGAAAACTTCAGAATGTACGGGTGGTCCATTGTCCGAGACAATAGTTCGCGGTAGTCCATGCAGTGCGAACAACTTCCGCAACGCTTCCACGACTTTCTCCGCAATCGTGCTCGACATTATCTCCACTTCTAGCCACTTAGAAAAGGCGTCGGTGACAACTAGAAACTTTTCCCCTAGGAACGGGCCAGCAAAATCAATGTGCAGTCTTTCCCAGGGTTGTTCGGGTGTCGGCCAGTGGAAATATTCTCGAATTGGTTGGTTCCGAAATTTCTGACACAGAGAACACTCTTCGACTGTTCTGACAATGTCATTGTCTATGTTGGGCCACCAAGCATGCAGTCTTGCCAGACTCTTCATGCGCACAATGCCGTCATGTACCGCATGAAGCTCGTGCAGTACTTTTCCTCGGCATGCTTCTGGAATAACAACTCTTCGGCCCCACAATAAGCATTCTTCCTCCACCGTAAGTTCCAACTTCCTCTTGAAGTAGGCTTCCATATCTGGACTTATGTTCTCAGGCCATCCGGTCTGAGTGAATTTCAGTGCCTTGCTGTACAGTTGGTCTTTCTGTCCTGCCTCCTGCAGAGTTTTCGTGTCTACTGGACACAGGTCTAGCTGCCCCAAGTAGAAACTTGTGGCATAGTCATTCACTTTTTCTCCTTGTCCATCGATTGGCAGGCGAGATAGGGCATCTGCGTTGAGATTGTCTTCTGATTTCTTGCAGACCATTGTATATTGATATGCTGACAGAAGCATTGCCCAACGTTGCAATCTTGCAGCTGCTATTGTTGGAATGCCTTTCTTGGGTTCAAGGATGGTTGCCAACGGCTTGTTGTCGGTTACCAAGATGAAGTTACGTCCATATATGTAGTCATGGAATCTCTTCACTCCAAAGACGATCGCTAGAGCTTCCTTCTCTAGTTGAGCATAATTTTCCTCTGCTCGAGCAAGTGTCCTTGACGCATAAGCAATAGGACGCTCTGTCTTGTCCGGGTACATGTGCGCTAACACGGCTCCAACTCCAACTGGGGAAGCGTCGCAAGACAAAATCAGTGGTAGCTCTGGATCATAGTGAGCCAACACTGGGGCTCTGCTCAAAATTCCCTTGAGTTCCTGGAATCTCCTGTCGCACTCTGGTGACCAGTTCCACGGCACGTCTTCATGCAGCAGAAGCGTGAGCGGCTTTAGAATCGTAGACAACTTGGGCACGAAACGTCCATAGTAGTTTACAAGTCCCAGGAACGATCGTAGCTCGCTCACATTCTTGGGAACCGGTGCTTCCTGTACAGCCTGGACCTTTTTCCTCATTGTGCTTATTCCAGAACCGCTAACGGTATGTCCCAGGTAGTCCACCTTGTCTTTCATGAACAGGCACTTCTTTTTCGCTAGCCGAAGTCCACGATTCTTCATGCGTGTTAGTACTTCGTGCTGTCTCTCTAAGTGCGTTGTATCGTCCTCTGCGGTTATCAAAACGTCGTCCAGGAACACGCAGACACCTGGAATCCCTCCCAATAGTATCTCCATTTGTTTCTGGAAGATAGCAGGGGCGGAGGCGATCCCATAAGGTAGACGCTTGTATCTGTAAAGTCCCTTATGCGTGTGTATGGTGACATACTGGCGAGACTTCTCATTCAACACCAATTGCTCGTAGGCGTGTCTTAAATTCAACTTAGTGAA
Organism: Ixodes scapularis; assembly: GCF_016920785.2. NCBI lineage: Eukaryota > Metazoa > Arthropoda > Arachnida > Ixodida > Ixodidae > Ixodes > Ixodes scapularis. The sequence goes on along the minus strand of NW_024609883.1, from coordinate 64,479,592 downwards.
CTTCTGCCCACCATTCAAAGTCGTGAACAAGTCATTGGCTGTTGGCAGGGTGTACTGGTCCACTTCCAGTTGTGGATTTACCGTGAGCTTGTAGTCGCCACAGATCCGGACCTCTTTTTCTCCTTCTGGAATGTTGACTGTAGGCATTGCCCATTCACTGTAGTTTATTGGCTCGATGACGTCTCTTTTTACCATGTCATCTAACTGTGCTTCGATCAGATGCTGCGGTGCATAGGGAGCTTTCCGGCTTTTCATGAACTTTGGTTGGGCGTCTGGCTTCAGCTGCAGATTGACTTCAACTCCTTTGAAGCACCCTAGTTCCTCTTTGAAAAGTTCGTGACACTCGGCCAGGATGCCTTCTAAGCCACGTGCATCTTTCACAGTATTCACCTGGAGTGCTGGCATCCATGTCTCGTCCAGGACTTGCATCCAATTTCTTCCCAACAATGGTGGCACCTCTGCATTCACCACGACTAGTGGCAGCGTCCAGGTCTTCTGGTTGCTTGCGACATGAACATCCGCAGTACCACAGACGTTCAAGCTTTGTCCCGAGCAAGTGCGAAGCTTGGTCCTGAAAGGCTCCAGCGCGCGAATCTTCAGTTTTCCTTGGAGCCGCTTTGGAATCACTGTCACCGTAGCTCCGGTGTCCACCTCCATCTCCAGAGTCACATCATTAATGAAGACGCATTTCTTGAGGGGTGGTACAGTCAGTAATTCCGCGTTTGTCCGCAGGACTAAATATTCTTCCGCTCTCTCTTCCTCTTTCAGCTGTTGCACCGCTCCCTTTCCTTTCTTGGCTGGTCCCTTGCGTTTGCCTTTTCCATGCTGATTTGACGTTTTCTCTCTTCTTTGTCGCACGCTGCCGTTTTTGCAGGCTTTCCGCAGGTGACCCTTTTGTCCACATGCGTCACAGTCGTAGCATTTGTAGCGGCAATCTTGAGGAGTGTAGTTGGTTTTGAGACAACGCCAGCAGGCAGCGCTTGTGCTTGCTAGTTGTTTCACTTCGTCTTCAGCGGTGGCGCGTGCATCCTTGAGAATTTTCATTTGATCCTCAGCCGCTTCCAATCCCGCTACCAATTCCACAGCTCGTGTCAGAGTCAGATTTTCAATTGTTAGGCACTGCTTCTGGGCCATCGTGTGATTGAGACCACAAACAAATCGGTCGCGCAGTTGCTCCTCGAGTTTGTCTCCAAATTGAGAGGTCTCCGCCAGCCGTCTTAGCTCTTCATAAGTCCTCTTGCTCGGTTGCTCAGGAGACGACAGATCCCGAAGTCTGGAGTAAGTTTTCTGTCCGATGGCAGTGATCAAAACAGAAACTTTCATCCGATCGGTCTTGATTTTCTCTTTTTGCAACTCGAAATACTCTTGAAGGCGTTCCTCGTACTCGTCCCAGCTTGTTCCTTCCTCATAAGGTCCAATCGAACGCGATAGGTCGTCCATGATGAACAGTACCTGGTTCGGTCGATTCTCGCCCCGGTAGATCAGGTCTAGGTTGACTCCTCGTCGCCACTTTGTTGTATTTCTAAGGCCATGGAGTACTCGTAGCCGTTACGAATAACCTTTAGTATACATAGAACAACTATTTACAATCAGGGTGATTCCGGTATCGGCAGACGGCGGTGTTCGGCTGACTCGCTGGCTCGTGTCGGTCAGCTCGAGCTCGCTTCTTCATCGTCGTTCCGTGTGTCTACTCTTGGACAGAACATGGTCGACTTTGACTTAGGCAGGACCTTTGATGTAGCCAATCACACAATTCTATTATTCCAACTTTCCATCTATACGGTGTATCTGGCTCAGTACGCGACTGGCTGAAAAACTACTTGCCAAATGCGAGGCGTATGTCCGAGTGAACAATATGAACTCTTCGCCGTACAGGGCAAGTTCTCACGTTCACCGGGTATCCGTTTTAGGACCTTTTCTGTTCATAAATTTCGCAAATGCCGTTTCTCATGCTATCTTAAATTTCTCATTCCTGCACTATGCTGATGATATAAGCATTTATAGAGGCACATTTACTCCAGATGATTGCGCTAGCTCCAGGAGAATGCATGTTCTTTCTCCCGATGGAGCTCTGACAACGACCGTTTGAACCTGTCGAAAACTAAGGTCATGACATTGTCTCGAAAAAAAATCATACCTTTTTATACATAGAATATTCATGGGGTGACTTTCTATCAAGTGACTGGCTGAAAGGAAATATCTGTGAGTCATGATTGATTCTAGCTTGTGTTTCTCTGATGACGAAGGTAAGCTGGTAAACTCGTCATTGCGCATGTTGAATGTTGCCTCTCGCTTAACCAGCGAGTTAAAAAAAACTGACTGCGTCAGTTAGCACGTTGTGCACTTCGTTATCCAGGTCGCAGTTGGAATGTGTCTCGGTTGTATGGAATGGAGTCTCTAAAACTCACTCCTTGGAAATCGAACGGGGGTAAAGAAAGTTTATTTTTATAAAAATCGCTACCTTAAAGGAAAATGTTCACTGTTTAACATACGGGGCTGCGTTAGAGTGTGTTGTTTGGCCTAGCCTGTACCGGCGTTGGGAGAACGCAGACTTATTATTTTTGTTTAAAATTCTACATAGCCTGATAAATTCTTCGAGCCTGTTATCTGAACTGCGCCTTAGATTTGCACGTGGGCCTACTCGGCTTCAATATTTTTTTGTTTTTTTTTTGTTTCCGGAACATTTAGTACGGTAAATCCAAACGTAAGAATAGCCGAGTGTTTCAACCACTATTCTGACAATCTTTATATTTTCCACCCATGCTGGAAGACGTTTATTATTTCCATATTAAAAACTTGCCCGGAAAGTTGATCATTGCTGAACGGCTCTGGTATGTCTGAGCTTGATCAACTTCGAACGTGCAGTTTGGTGGGGCGTCGGTTCGTCCTACTGTCTTGTGTTTCTTGCCTGCTGTTACTGCCTCCTATATTTTTTTTTTAATTCTCTTTTTCATATAATAAACTGCCTAGTACTATGCTTAAAAATGGATCGTAGTTTTTTTTTTCTCATATATAGTGTAACGTGCACTATCTTTCTGATATTTTTTTTGCTGTATGTATTTAGTGTTTATCAGAGTGCCAACACCAAGACCTCAGGGTTGTTTCTGGGTGTTGTATAATAAATTGATTGATTCACTGATTTATTGATTATTATTAAATATTTAATAACAATAACATTTAACTTATACTAATTGTATTATTATCATTATTATTGCTATTAATATTATTATTATTAAGTCGTGCAACGCTGCTCATAAGTGGAACTTCGTCGAATTTCGCTAAAAGTTTGATGGTTCGCCGAACGAGTCGAACCTCAAGTTCGACAAAAGCTCGCTACATCTATAAGGAAGAGAAGGCAAGAAGGAGAAAGAAAGAGAAAAAGTAGAAAAAGGAAGAGAGATACAGGGAGAGGGGGTAGGGACGACCTCGATTCGGAGGTCTGGGAAAAATCGAAGATCCACACGGCCGTGCGCTGCTCTCGTTGTACGGGACGGGCCATTCAGTCCCATTGAGTGAAAGGAACTCCCCCGCAAAACGCCGCCGCCCCCGCGGCTGGCAACTCTGTCCCGTTGCTAGGGGAGACGCGACCGTTGCTAGGGGCAACCGGGCACCGACCCGATCGAAGTTGGTCGCCTGCTAACTCCGGGTCGAATGACGTTGCGGATAGGGCCAGGCCTCGTACGCTCCCGCTCGGCATGAATGGCAAACACGCGAGCGGTTCTTCGCCTCTAACTTTTCAAATTAATGTTTTGTGGTCAGTTTTTGTCAAAATTGACTGAAAGGTTCGTTGAGATCGAAGGGTGGTGGCTAAGAATTTTTTTTTCTCATCAAGTATACGGGTTTGTTTACTTTGTTCGAACGACTTAGAAAAATGCTCCTTTCGTCTGCTATTATTTTTAGTTTCAATAAAAATAAAATGAAATAACTAAGTTAGGACGTAAAAATGAGTGTGGTCAAGAAGCATTTGTTTTAAATCATGGCAGTGTGTAATATGTTTCCACTAAGAAATTATAAAGAGCAAAACAAATGAGCAAGTGGATCATCCCCTATAATTTGTTTTCTTCAAATTAATGTTGTGGTCGTTTTTTTGTTGTTTTTTTTCAATTGCGTAAAAGATGTTAGGTGTGGTGGCTGAGAGGTTAGTATTTATGTCTTCAAGTATACAGGGTTTGTTAGTTCGAACGGCTTCGAAAAATTATTTTGTCTTATATATTTTAGTTTTTGTAAAAAATAATTAAAATAATTAAATTTGGACGTACAAATCAAGGTGGTCAGAAACATTGCTCAATTCAAACATATGTTTATACCAGGGTGTCGAACCGGAACCGAACCGAAAACCGGAACCGAACCGGTATTTTTTCCGGAACTGAACCCGAACCCGAACCGTTATATTGTTATCGCGATGAACCCGAACCGGAACTGAACCGGAAAATAAATAACGGTTACCGGCTCAAGTCAAAACGGTTCGGCCACGCGCTGTTGACAATGAATGTGCTATCAATGCCATTTGTTTTTTAAGTGCCGTCAACTGACACACACCTCGCTTACATATTTTTCTTCTCCACTCAGTCTTAGGAATATAAACGCTGCATCCATGAATCTTGACATAGGAACCAGTATTGCGCTGGTCGCGGCTTGCACGGAAAAAAGAAAATTGGAAGGCTGTGAAAAAAAAAAAAAAATCGCGTCACGGGATTTCTTTTTCCTACAATCTCGTAAATCCTAAATGCTGCTGTGTGCTCATTTCATAACACGTTTCTAGAACACGCGAGTTCTTGAAGCTTGCTTCCATCGGAATGAGAAAAGAAAAGGCTGTGGAGTTTCATAATAATGCATCCGCTTTCGTATAGGCACTTAGAAGCTAACATATTTGTGAGACAGCGAACTCTTCTATTTTAATATTTATCCTATTACGTCCTTCTGGCGTTGCGTTCGGTGAAGTGTTTTTCATATTCCGTATCTTGTTTAATGAAAACTTCTTTAAGAGTCTAATTTGAGTTAGCGAAGGCTAGTTCAAATAAAGAAAGCTGTATTTTCTCCCCACTGTTCCTTCAATAACTTGCACGCCGAGGTGGCGGGATAGTTTGCGACTTCTACTTGTAAGTGGGTTTGTAAGGAGGTCCCGGATTTTACAGCTACTGCGTCGGACCCAATTAGATGAAGTCCTAATGCGTAAACGTCGGTGAGGTAACCTTTGAGTGCACATAAAGAAACCATTCCTGGTAGAAATCCCTTAGCCTTACACTACGATGTATCGCGTTTCGTATGTGCTGATTTCAGATGTTTTATTTGTAATTTATTTTGATGTTGCAATTTGTCATTTATAATTTTCGAACCGGTTCGCGAACCGGTTCGCGGATCGAATTAATCGAACCGGAACTGAACCGGAACAAAATAAATTTACCTGAACCTGAACCGTAACCGAACCCGTATTTTTTTCGGTTCCACACACTGGTTTATACTGAGCAAGCTCAAATGGCAAAACAAACAACTAACGTGCAAATGGTTTTTCAACTGTAATTCTTCAAATTGACGTAATGATCGTTTTCTTCAAAATTTCCTGAAAGGTTCTTAAAGATTGTAGGGTGGTGGCTGAAAAATTAGGGAATTTTCTTCACGTATACAGGGCTGTTTGCTTAGTTACAACGAAAGAGAAAGACGGTTTTTTCGCCTACCAATTTTTAAGTTTTTGTGAAAAATAAGACAAGAAAATACGTTTGGACGAACAGTGGATGGTCGAAAAATATTGGTTCATTTAAACATGTTTCTACTGAGCAAGTATAACTGGCAAAACAGTGAACCAAATGAGCAAACGGTTCTTCACGTATAAACTTATTAAAATTAGTATTGTTTTAATCTTCTCAAGAGATATGGGAAAAAATATTTATGATTGAGGGGGTTGGCTAAGAAATTAGCGCCTTTGTCTCAGAGTACGCGGGGTTGTTTGCCTAGTTCGAACGGCTTCGAAAAATCGTTCTTTCGCCTGCTGTCTTTCAAGTTTTCGGAAAAAAATAAAATAAAATTAAGTTTGGACGTACAGATCAAGGTGGCCTAGAAGCATTATTCAAACGTATGTATGTATAAACAAGCAAGCAGTTCTGCATATGTATACTATTTCAAAATATTATTGTTGTCGTTTTCATTCACACATTCATTCGTTTATTCTATGTACTCATGAACAGCCAAAGCCTTGGTAATGATGCACAGCAGGTGGATTAGGCACTGGAAAAAGAAACACTTAAACGCAACAGAACATGGGTCAAAAATATCAAACTCTGCTACGCGAACGTTAGTATACAAGTGTTGAAAGCGAGACATATATATGGAGCTAGTTTGGATAACTTGATGCACGCCAAACGTACGTTCGCAATGTTCGCCTTGAAACATGAACGTCGATAGATGATGTCAAATAACGGGACTCAATTATCCCATACAGACATTTATAAAAAAGGAAACCTGTCAAAGCGTTTTGAAGTCAAATTAGTGTAACTGCATTTGTCGAGCAATCTTTGATATTCATAGTAAACTTTATAACAAACATAACGATCTTTAAAATATGAAAGAAACGCTTTTCAACGTTTTTTAGTCACCCTTGGCTTGTACGCTCAGTACTATCCCGAAAAGAATGTTGGCTAAGAAAATATAATTTTTGTCTTCGAATATACAAGCGTTGTCTGTAAATCTGAAGGACTTATAAAAATCATTCTTACGCCTGCTACTTTATTGGTTTTCATAATAAAGTTTAGTGATAGAAGTTTCACGGGAAACAACTAAAGTGGTCAATTTTGGTTTTTTGGTAATTTAAGTATGGGGGGTGTTTACTACCTTTACACTGGCCACTAACTAAATTTCTCGATATAAGCTTCAGAACAAACAAGCAAGCGGTTCTTCAGCCGTACTTTTAAAAATTAATAGCGTGATGGATATCTTCAGAGTTTGGAGAAAATTATATTTAAAATTGAGAAATGGTGGTTAGAAAATGAACATTTTGTCTTTAGTCTGCTACGTTCGAACGACTTATACAAACGGTTCTTCCGTTAACCACGTCTAGTTTTCGTGAACAAAATATATAAAATAGAATGTGACAATTAAGTGGTCAAAAAGATTTTTGTAACTTCAAGATATAGGGATGTCCGCTATGTTTTAAAGATGAAAAAAAAAAAAAATAAACGAAAGAGAAACCAGGCAACATTTCTGTTCAGTATAAAATGGCGCAACATATAAAGAAAGAAGTAATTCACATATAGCTTTTTACTTGCATTTATTTTCTAAATACTGCGTGAAAAAATGTTACCTTTATAATAATAATAATAATAATAATAATAATAATAATAATGACTTTATTTTTAGTGCCCAAAAACAACCACAGCGGTCTTCACTTTGGTGCACCTGTTCAATCCTAGAAACACGTTGGTATATTTCCATCACCCCAAAACAAATAAACAAACAAAATGTTATCAGTAAATTACAAGGTTATTCAACTGATGGCGGTACAATGAAATGGATGTACAGAAATCGAGGTGCTTAGGAGCAATGCTGTTGTATAATGTCTGAATCCGAGAAAGCGGTGAAGTACAACAAGGTGAACGTACATCAAAGCATACAGGATGTCTAGTATGGCGTAAGTTAACATGAAAATTAACTTTGCTGAGCATTGATGGCGAATCAATTACACTATTCACAACCTTATGCAAAAATACAAAATCATGAATCGTTCGCCTTTCAGACAAGAGTGTAAGCGAAAATGACCTAAGTATGTATTCATAGTCATAATAACAGCGCCTTTCAAAGTACCTATCGTAAACAATCCGAATCAATCTTTTTTGAACATTTTCGATGGTCAAGGCCTGTGCCCTAGATATTGAGTTCCATATTACCGAGGCAAATTCCAAACGTGACCTAACTAAAGATTTGTAAAGATGTAACAAACAATGAGGCCTCCTGAAATTCTTCGACAAACGTGATATGATTCCCAGAACTCTCATAGAACTTCCTACCACAAAAGATACATGATTTCTAAAAGACAAGGCACTATCGACGTACACGCCAAGATCCTTCACACACAGTACACGTTCAATTGACATGATATCAAGATGATAAGTAAAACTGAAAGGCACATGGCGTCGGCACAAGGATAGGACCTTTGTTTTTGCAGGATTAAGCAATAATAGATTTTGTTCACACCACTGAAAAATGAGGGACACATCACGCTGTAGGATCTCGCAGTCCACAAGGGAGTGAATCATTCTAAACAACTTGATATCATCAGCAAAAAGTAACAACTGGGAACTCTGGACACAAGATACTATATCATTTATAAATATTAAAAACAAGAGAGGGCCCAGGATTGACCCCTGTGGAACACCTGACGTTGAAAAGTAACTATGGGAATAACTATCAACAACGCGAACAGAGTTCGAGCGGAGTGACAGGTAACTCTGGAACCACTGACATAACTCTGGGGATAGACCATATAAAAATAATTTATGCAAGAGTAATTTGTGACTGACCTTATCAAAAGCTTTAGTCATATCAAAGTATATTGTGTCTACCTGCCCCCTATTTGTAACAAATGGAGCGCAAAAATCAAGAAAAGTACACAAATTAGTCTGGACAGACCTACCACTCAGGAACCCATGCTGCAAAGGTGTTAATTTTTGACGGAAATAAAAGAGCATCCGGGTATGTACAACAATCTCGAAAACCTTAGAAAACCCACAGAGCAGAGAAACAGGACGATAATTCGTAACAACCGAGGCATCAACACTCTTTAAAATCGGAACAATAACTGATTTCTTCCAAAGAGATGGAAAGACCCCAGAACTAAGCGAAAGATTAAATATGTGCTTTAAAATGGGAATAAACAAATCACCGCATCCTTTGATTATAAAACTCGGTATACCATCAACACCACTTGAAAACTTTGGTTTTAATTTTCTTATCGCTTCCGCAATTTCGACATGATCCACTTGTACGGAATGCAAGAAGTCATGACAGCTTATCTTATCGTCACCAGGCTGGAAAGACCCGTGGCAGCTAGTGTAACATTTGCTAAAATAATCGGCAAAAATATTTGCAACGTCATCAGGCGACGAATGATAGGCCGGTGTGTGCACTACATCATCACGTAAACAGATGCCTCGACTTGCATCGCGCGTGTGGTGTTTTACAAACTGCCAGAACTCTTTTGGTCGACGAATCAAGCTATTCTCAACGCTATCGAGGTGAAAACGTTTATCACGCTTGAACAATTTTTTTGCTAAAGCACGATATATGCTAAATTTGGTGTACCAAAGTGTATAACCAGTATTTTTGAAGAGTCTGTGAAAATGTTCTTTTTTGCGCAGGTATACTTTAAGTTCTTGCGAAGACCAGTTAGGATAGATGGAAATTTTGTTTATGTTTTTAGGCACAAAGCTATCGATAGCATCTTTAGTAACTGAGGTAAGCGTCTCGCTAACGCGATCGACATCCGACATAGCAAGAACATTGCTCCAGTCAAAATTCTCGATAGATCTATAAACACTCATATAATCACCTTTCGAAAAGCAATAATTTGATGGCATACACGATACTCGTGACCTGAAGGGAAGATAAAACTGGACAATAAAAGGTGGATGAAAAACATCGATCTGTACAAGGGGATCGAAGGCAGGACTCAAGTTTAAAATCGGTATATTCGAAAGAGCAAGATCAAGAATATTTCCTACGCTATTTTTTATCGTATTGTGCTGTTCGAGCCCGCAGAAGTTTATAAAAGATAATAACGAAGATGCTTTGTTAGTTGTGATGCTGTTGCTATTCACATTTTGAAGTGCCCAGTCAACACCTGGTAAATTAAAGTCTCCATATATTTGCACACGATACTTATCGAAATTAATTTGTTTTCTGATTGCCTCAAAATGCTCAATAAAAACTGTCTGGTCAGAAAGAGGCGGAAAATAATATGTACCCAAAAGATAATTAAAACCGTCACTTGCCTTAATTTCCACCCATACACATTCCGAGTAAGATTCAAGGTCAAACCTTCTATGCGAGGCAACAGAGACTTCACAGGCAATCAAAACACCACCGCCTAGCTTCTGCCCTGTACAAGAATAGTCTCTATCTCGGCGATATACATTGAATTTCGGACTGAAGTAATTAGGTGGTTTGGAGGTGGGCAAGAAATTGTTTTTTTTTAGTCTTCCAGTGTCTGCTAAGTTTACCCGGGCTACAAAACGGTTCTTTCGTTAGGTATCTTTTCAGTTTTGAAAGCGTCCATCACGTTCGAATTAGAAAAAAAAAAAAAAATTAGCCAAGCATAAATGGCAGGAAACAAACAAGAAATTCTTCACCCGTCCTTTTTAACTAATATTGTCGTTTTCTCTAGAACTGCGCGGCAAAGGTTGCTAAAACAACAACATTTTTGTCTTCAAGTACCGTAAAACCCTTTAATTTCGCGGCCCCTATTTTTCGCGACTCTGTCAAAGGGGGCATAATCGCGGCCACTAAATTTTGCGAATTCCAGACGCCTGCCCTTATATATCGGGATTTTTTTTTAGAGCGCAGCTCTTAGGGGCCCGTTTCCGGCTTGAGCGGCGTCGCCGTCGCCGTCGCCGTCGGCGTAACCGCGCGGTGCATCATGGGAAATGTCCCATAATGCACCGCGCGAGCCCCCCCACCGGGGTCACGTGACCTCGTGGGGGGTCACGTGACCCCCCCCCCGAGGTCACGTGACTCCCCTGAGGTCACGTGACCCCCTCCTCGAGGTCACGTGACCCCCCGAGGTCACGTGACCCCCGCCGATGTCGCGTGACCCCCCGATGACGTCATCGTCACTGATGACGTCACCGGCATCCACATCGTCATCGTCATCATCACTGATGACGTCACCAGCATCCACATCGTCATCATCACTGATGACGTCACCGGCATCCACATCGTCATCATCACTGATGACGTCACCGGCATCCGCATCGTCATCATTACTGATGACGTCACCGGCATCCACATCGTCATCGTCATCATCACTGATGACGTCACCGGCATCCCCATCGTCATCACTGATGACGTCACCGGCATCCACATCGTCATCATCACTGATGACGTCACCGGCATCCACATCGTCATCATCACTGATGACGTCACCGGCATCCGCATCGTCATCATCACTGATGACGTCACCGGCATCCCCATCGTCATCGTCACTGATGTCACCGGCATCCACATCGTCATCGTCATCATCACTGATGACGTCACCGGCATCCACATTGTCATCGTCATCATCACTGATGACGTCACCGGCATCCACATCGTCATCATCACTGACGACGTCACCGGCATCCGCATCGTCATCATCACTGATGACGTCATCAGTGACGTCACTGATGTCGTCACGTGACCCCCCCCCCTGGTTAGTTTACCCCCCCCCGTGCCCTTCCCTCCTCCTCCTCAAGAGCTGCGCTCTAATTCGGCGTTACAGGGAGTTGTAAGCGGCTTTCATTTTTTAATTTGGGAAATTTGCAAAAATTAAAAGTATTATAGTATACGGGTTCGGGCTATGCCTGCATTGTAGCAAAACACTTTTTTGATACAACCTAGTATGTCATCTAACCAAGTATTTTTTATACAACTAAACGGGGCTTGAATAAAAAATACGCTCGTTCAAAAACCGTCAGCATACGCGAACACTAATAAATTTTTAAATTTTCATTCAATGACGAATGTCACTAGTCAAAGTATTACACTTAATAGAAACTTTCCAAAATACCATCAATAAAGTAAGATCCTGAATATTTTGTTGTTTGGTTTTTGCACATTCAAAGGAGGTCAATTGACAATAAAAATGAGAAGACTTCGTACGGTGTGCTATTAAAAAAGTAATGAAAACACGTATGTCTGTTGTCACAAAAACAAAAAAGAATAAAAGCAAGTCATACGTAGTCCATACGTTGCGATAAATAGTTCTTACAGCATTTGGTTTTCAGAAATAAAAAAAAAACGATGGGTTTTGCGTTTGAAATTTAATAAAATAACGAATAACTGACATGGAACTCCCTTATGACTATCCTAATTCACCACACATTCATCGCTGAACCAATCATAAACCGAGAAGGATTAGTTACTTTCGCTTTAAAATTGCTCTTCTTTATCACCAACAGACGACACACGCTGCCTGTTCGGTCTTATTACCTCGGAGCGTTGGCTGCGTATGGACTTAAGACGAAACTAAGTCCATAGCTACAGTGAACCCGTTTAGAACAAACCCACGTACAGCGAATTATTGTCGATACCAAACTCACGAAAAATTTAAATAAAGATTAATGTAAAGAGTACTTTGTATAACAAACAACCTGTTGGCTATATCGAACTTTTTTCCCCCAGGAAGGCTTCCAAAAACGCGCGAATATTCGTCTTCTAGCCTGTTCCTTTCACAAAAAAAAGAAAAAGAAGAAAAGAAGGAAAGAAGAAAATTCCAAAGGTCAAGTTTTGAATAAAATTGAGCTAAGAGAAGCGAATCAGAAAAGGGAGAAAGCTAAAAAAAACAAAAAAACACTGCACGCACGCACAGCAAAAAAAAAAAGATTTTTTTTTTTATTTTAAAAGCGTTGCTTACGAAAAGAAGCGATTCAGAAGGGGAGATAAGCTAAAGAGACAAAATCTGCACGTACGCCAAAAAAAAAAAAAAAGAGGGGAAAAAAACTTTCTAGGGCGTTGTTACAAGGCGGAAGCGAGGAGATGAGAAAGAAAAAGAAGTTCTCGCCTTACAACGAACGGATCGTGGAAGTTCATTATAAATCATTTTTGCTATATCAAATTACTTGCTATATCGAACTGATCGTGGCGTTTCCTGCTGTTCGTTATAAACGGGTTTGACTGTACTTATTTCACTATAGTTCTCAACGAGAAAGCAAGTGTAGGAGTTCCCTTCGTGGGTAAACTTCTAACATAAAAATCGTACGAACCATTTTCCTGTACACTAACCCGTATACGAGCGGGCGTTGCATACGGGTTGCCGAGATCATCAAAAAGGCGAGTGATCGTTCTTTCCGTCAAACAAAGCTTAGTTCGTGTTTTGCGGCAAAAATAGAAAAAAAAAACGAAAGAAAAGAAAAAACACGTGCACAGGAGACAACAAAATAACATAAAAAAATAACCAGCGACCCTTATTTTTAATATCCTCACAAATGTGTTTAGGGTACACGAAACGGTCGTCTCGAGGAACATAAATTTTCCCGCTAAGTTTAGCGGGAAAATAAGCGTCACGTGACACCGTGACATCACGTCGCATGACGTCACTGCGAATATACAACACGTGACGTCAGGCCAACTCAACTTCTACGCTGAATTTAGTGGGGGGAAATCGACGTCGCGGTTTTAAGTAGTGGTGTCCCATACAATATCATGACGTCACGTGAAGACAAGCTGCCCCCCTACATTAAGCGGAAAAATGCGGGCAAGGACGGGCGGTCAACATTTAGGTGATAAGGTGGTGGCAAAATACAAAGATGCTTTGTATTTTCGTTACAGATAAATGATCGTTTTATGGACTTTAAAACAAAACGGAGCTTTAGGACCTGAAATATTTTTTGACCAGTGGAGAGATTTACACGTAAAATCTGATAAGCTTATAAGTAGGGCTCCGTGTTTTCGGAGTTTATTTTTCGTGAAATTCGGAGGGTGTTTTTCGGAGTTTATTTTTTTAGCCAATATTCGGTGTTTATCGGAGTTTATTTTTCGCAAATCCCAAATTCTTCAAAATTCGGAGATTAATTTCGCAGTGTTTCCTATTAAAAATAATAAATAATAACCGGATGCAAACATATGCCAGATAAAAAATAAAAAGCGCTTGAGCCAATTAAGATTTCTTCAGTTCAATTTGGCGTTGGTGTCATTGGCAATACTAATTTGGCCTACGACAAAAGTCGCGCACAAGTGTGGCTCCGATCAACGTCGATACCTTAAAATCAATAAACTGCCGGAGGTAGCCGCAAGGAAGCTCGTAGTCATCCCATCAATATATCCCGCTGCCGCGCGAGGTGGATGTAATAGAGAAGTTTCAACTGGCCCCTCTTCCCTATTTTATACAACCTCTATGGTCCATAGCTTTCACTGTTACCCCCAGAAACCTTCTTTTTTCTAAATCCCAAATCCCATGGCCCAAACTGGAAGCCAAAAAAGTGGCTTTTGTCGCGACACGAATGGTACGATGACCTGTTTCCCTGAACCATGTTTTGACGAGACAAGCCGTAAGACTCACTTATGGCAACGGTCCGAGGCTTGAAAGATAATTATGGTGTCATTTTTCCAGGACCATTGATCCTGCGCTGCTCAAATTGTAAAAAAAAAAAAAAAAAAAAAAATTGTTTTTTGTGTGTGTGTGTGTGGGGGGGGGGGGGGGGGTGGCATGGGCCATAACAATTCGGTGTTTATCGGATAAATCCGAATTGACAAAAATTTTACCGGTGGGTGTTTTTCGGAGTTTTTTCGCATTTACCCGAAAACACGGAGCCCTACTTATAAGCTAATCACTTAAAAAAAAAAAAAAAAAACACGGCAAAAAATGTTTTTATGCTTTAAAATTTTTTTAGGGCTAAACAAAAAAAAAAAAAAAAAAACACGGAGAGAATTTTTTTTTTTTTTTTTTTTTATGGTTTAAAATTTTTTAGGGAAGGCCTCGTGCCCGCGCAAGTTGCTTTGACATGCATCGGAACAGTGCAGTCCGAGAATGCGGAAAAAAGAAACAAGCAAGTCTTAAAAGGGGGCTCACGGTGAAACACTGTCTCTTGGGAAAACAGCGACACAAAAAGGTCCTGAATGAAGCAGAGAATTTACGAAAATGTTTTTCGAAATAAGCTAAAACGGGGTCTTCGTCACGTCATATTTTCTTTGATAAGCGTGGGTGAGGCGTGAGCGCGGGGCAATGTTCCTATGTCGGTGCAAATTTCGCGTTGTCCACACACGGCCAGCAAGCCTACTCATAGCGGCGCATCGGGATGCCCACAAAACGAAAGCAATGTAAACTTGAACGCTGGAAAACTAAAAAAAAAATATATAAAAAGTGCGAGAACACAAAATTTCAGTCTGGCCACTTTGATCACTATCATCATCTGAGGAATGGCCTCCATGGTGAAAGACGTTGAAGATGCTCCTTAGCGGATGATACGAGACCTGTACGTTCGAGGGGTTAGTACGATTCGACGCAGGAATCGAACACAAGAGCTTCCTGGATTCATTTCTAACTCAGATTCAGTCAACCTGTGGGCGACACACAATCTGCCTTTGGTGCATGGAATGACGTCGAGGCGTCTGCGTGGGTTGGAGCTTCGTTCTGAGCGGTTGTATCTTTCTCACCATCGAAACTGAAAGTGACCGAGAAAAAGCGTTCATAATCATTTCCAAGAGTGCGCCGGAGGCACGTTCACCCAAAAAGGGCGAGGGTAGACACGCCCTCTTCGAGGAATGCGGCCTTGCCCCCGCATCCGGGATGACGTCACCATAACGGTACCACGGCCTGCGTGTGGTAGGCCTGGATAGGGAGACGGGAAACACGTGTTTCCCACAGCATTTATTGCGAACCTATTATCTTTGACCGGAATGATATCCTGAATGCAATCGAAAAACTCCCCCGCAGCTCAGCCCATGGCGACGACAGTATTTTCCCTAAACTTCTAAAAATAACAAAGCACATTTTCCGTCAACTATTTCAACAATCAATCGACTCGGCTACCCTCCCGGAGGACTGGAGATTCGGGAGAGTTCTACCCATTTTTGAATCCGGAAACAAGCAGGACTATTCGAATAATAGACCTATATCGCTGACAAGCGTGCCATGCAAACTTTTCGAACATGTCGCCGACTCCCGTATTGTGAACTATTTGTGAGAAAATAAATTAATATGTAACAATCAACATGGTTTCAGGTCGGGATATTCATGCGAAACCCAGCTTTTTGAGTTTGTAGCCGATTTGCATAACACCTTTCATTCGTCCAAAGACTCCAAACCCACTGATGCCATATTCATCGATTTCTCTAAAGCATCTGGCATGGTTTCTCACCAGCGACTCCTATGCAAACTTTCTAAACTTAACACTCATCCATCTATTATACTCTGGATAGCTGAATTCTTAACTAACCGTAACCGTAACCGTAACCGTAAGATCACCAAGCCTGCCTGTGCTGTCGGGCGTCCCTCAGGGCAGAGTTCTGGGTCCGCTTTTATTTCTTATATATATTAACGATCTTCCTCACCAGATAACATCATTTATTAGGTTTTTCGCGGGTGATTGTGCAATTTATCGTCGCATCACTAACCCTGAAGATTCGATACTGTTACAGCAGGGGTCTAATGTTCTGTCTCATTGGTGTAACATGTGGCAGATGAAGGTCAATATAACTAAGAGCAAACATATAACATTCACGGGTCAGCGATCTCCTAATGTACGTAACTACACGTTACTCTTGAAAAAGTACCAACTTACAAATATTTGGGCGCAACATTTTCTGAAGACCTAACTTGGAATACTCATATTAAGAATATAGAGGCTAGTGTATGCAGATCTCTAAGATACATAAAACATAACCTATACCTCACTCCACGTTGCGTTAAACTAACTGCCTATAAAACGTTCGTCCGATCAAAATTGGACTACGCCAACTTTATTTGGTGGCCTCATCAATCATATCTCATTACTAAACTCGAATCGGTGCAGAGCAAAGCATCACGTTTTGTAACATATGACTACTCGCAAATGTCAAACATAACTGCACTAAAATCCGACCTAGACCTATGTGTACCCTCTATCTGAAAGAGCTAAACTTGTTCGTCTTGTCCTTTTTCACAACACTTACTATTCCTCTTCTAATTGTCAAAAAAAACAACAAAAAAAAAAACAAGTGTCATTCGCCACCTCCCATCTCCATGCGTCACGACCAGTCTAAAAACTAAACCTCTTTTCGCAAGAATTAATAACTTCCAAAATTCCCCATTTTTTGTCGCTATTACTAACTGGAATTCCCTCCCTGAAACCATAGTACGTGAATCTCACCCTAAGACATTCCGTGAACTATGCAAGGCACACCTAAAAAATGATCTTTAACGTGTTTATCTGTTAATACTTTTTCTACATGTTATGTTTTGATATTTGTCCCATTAGTTGGTGGTTTTGCGTTTCCCTATTATTTACCTTGTCGTCACTCTTGTTACCTACATATATCATTTGATCCCCCCCTCATGCAATGCATTTCATCTGAAATGCTTTTGAGGTATAATAAACTGAATAAGTAATAGTAGTACGCGTAGCTATACCGTGGCATCGATCTACGGTGTCAATGTGAAATGCACTGGAAAATCGGGCGCCTGAACGTAAAAAGCATAAATTTTCAACGAAGGATAGTTTTAATCCTGGAAGCATTTCTGTGAAAATTTTCGGAGCAACTCTGTTACCGTGAAAAGTTATAACAAAGCTTTCTTGAAAATTAAAAACAAAAAGTTTACTACTGCTGGACGCGGCCATCCTTCGGCGGTAAACATTCACTGGCGATGCCCTTTTTTATTTCTGCATCTCTTGTTTTTCTGGTCTTCTTTGGTGCCTGCCTGAACATAGCAGGCTGGCTATAGCCAAGAACCAAATGGGGTTTCAAAAACCAGACACAGAAATATAGGCGAGAATGGTGCAATCCTTCGATGTCTTCGAGGACCGCCGCGATAACGATGCTTCAACACAGACTGCAGTGCGATCTTTTCCTCGACAGCCTGTGTCGCCTGCTATCGCCCTCCTGTTGCCTTGGGAGTTGGTATACTTTATTCCCTCAACTTGCTACATCTGTGGGCAGACCCTCGTTCGAGAAGGGCTTTCTTTTCGCGCAGACCATCTCCCCGCCTCGCGCTTCGGGTTTCCCCACGGAAGCAATTACCCGGCCCTCGTAGATTTTCAGACCACCAAAACAAATAAACAAACAAAAGAAAAAGCAGCTGCAAGGAGACAAAAACAAAAAGAAAACTAGAAGAAATGTTTGTTGGGAAACATCATGCACTGCTCAAAATAGAAACAAAACGAAGAAGCTGGCTGGCTGGGTGGACAAAAACAGTACGCTGCACGTTCCCAGGCATGGCCAACACGCGAGTGCAGTATGGGAGGGCCCCGGGAAAACGATAAAGCCGGGGAAGAGGGGAGATCTCCCTTACTGGTGCTATCCGGGCTCTAGGCGTCGCCTTTGTTTTTTCTATCTCCCTTTTCTCAGAGCTGCCGCGTCGTCAACGGTTTACGGACACGTTGCTTACCTTCGTAATTTTTTGTCTGGAATTTAGTGGGTGAAGGTTGTGCCGTGATTTGGTGGATAACCAGCCGTAACAAAAACAGCCACGTGCTTGCCCTCAGCCGAGTACTATGTGGCTTGGCGGAGCTGAGCGACGGGAACGCGGACATTGTTCAGTAGGCCTTGAGCCAAACGCACGGGGGCTCAGCATATTGCCCAGCACCAACTACAAAATGTCAGCGAGCGCTCAAGCCCCCGGTGACGACCCCCCCCCCCCCCCCCCCCCGTTTTCGGAGTCCCTGCCAAAAACTCTCCGTGCCCACCGCTCTTCTTCCATATCCGTTGACTCTAACTTCAACTTTTTACTATACTAGCTTCCCTGCCCTCAGATAGTGACCATCCCATATCACTTGTACCCTCTGATTTGTGTTTTACCCTCCACTCCCAACGCCGGTCTACCCACACCGCGTTGCTCTACTTTTGACCTTGCTTGGATACACAGAACTGTACTGCCAAAAGCTAAACTCTGCACAATAACTCCCTTCAAAGTTTCCCTCACCACCTCATACCAGTTATAATTCCACGAGTCTCTATTCTTCATTACAGCTGCATTTATGTTGCCCTTACCAGTTACATATTTTTCATGTTTACTCCGTCGCTCGTCGCTCGCTAAATCGCTTACATGCGGTTCCACCTTCACTGTTGCTTGTAGCCTCGCTCGGTTTCTGGATTTCTAGAAAACGGCGCTCATCGCCTTGGTCGCTCGCTTCCGTCGCTTTCATGCTGTTTGCTTCGACACGCGAGTGATCGAGTGACGGCGAAGCGGGTCGCCGTCGCTTGTTTCGTCGCTCGCCAAATCGTTTACATGTGGTTTATACTTACAGGGTGAAACAAGGAGACGCCAGGCTCTTTAAATCGACCGGAAAATTCGGTTTCTGAACCTATCGCGCTGCGACTTTGTGCAGCGTTGCCCACAGATGGTGCTTTTTTTTTTTTGTAAAATTTGCAAAGAGCGTATTTACCTGAGGAAAAAGTAAAGAAAGAAAAAGGCTTAGCTCTTATGGAAACGCAGCGACGCCACCGGTCTTCAAACAACACGGCGCCGTTTCGCACGGGAGACAAGGGATGGCGCAACAAACGCCGCTAACGAACGAGCATACGGCGCCGAGAGCAGGCCTTTTTAGCAGACGATCTTTTCGACTCAAAAGCGGCGCGCGTTCCGCAGGCGGCGACAGTCGCAGAAACAAAAAAGACAGGCGCGGTAACAGCAAGGAACTGCAGTTCCTTGTCTGCAAAAGGGCCGGCTCTCGGCGTCGTCTGCTCGTTCGTTGGCGGCAGTTGGCGTCGCGACCGCTTGCGCCATCTCTTGTCTCCCGTGCGAAACGGCGCCGTGTTGTTTGCAGACCGGTGGCGTCGCTGCGTTTCCATAGGAGCTAAGCCTTTTTCTTTCTTTACTTTTCCTCAGGTAAGTTCGCTCTTCGCAAATTTTACGAAAAAAAAAAATGCACCATCTGTGGGCGACGCTGCGCAAAGTCGTAGCGCGATAGGTTCAGAAACCGAACTTTCCGGTCGATTTAAAGGGGCACTGACACCCCAAAGGTCGTATTTATTTTTATTGTCTAAAACGATGCAAGTTGTAGTCATAGACACGCAAAAAAAAACGCATCGCGAAAAAAAATTTTCCCGCGCGCGCGCGCGCCTTTTTATTTTTGGCGTTTGATTTTCCCGCCTCTCGCCTCCTCGCTTCTTTTGATCGGTGACGTCAAAAATCAGGAAATTTAAAAGTTTTGTAGGCGACATCTCTATAACATTTAATTACGGCAATCTTAAAACATGTTTTTTTAACGCAATCGCGAACGCACTACGGCACTTCTTTTTGAAATACCAAAAATCGGGAGTTCGTTGTGGTGCCGTCTCCTGGATTTGTATCCTCCAACGGAAAACAGGCGACACCGCTCAAAACCGGTTCGCCGCAACGCCGGCGCTAACCGGCGCTCGCTCCTATCCTCCTCGCTTTGGGTCGCCATGGCAACAGCAGGGAGTGGTGACAGGACAGTGGACTCTCAGGTCTCCTCAATTTTTGACGTCAAGGCACCGGCGCCGATCGCGCGGGAACTTCGAATTCGGCATTTGGAAATTGTTTTTTTACTTCACGAATACTGAATTCCCAAATCTCAAATTTCGAGGGTAATGTCCCGGCATCGTTTTCAATCGTTTCGGATAATAAAAAAAAATATGATTTTGATGTGTCAGTGCCCCTTTAAAGAGCCTGGCGTCTCCTTGTTTCACCATGTATATCGTTTGAGCAATGGTGAACTGCGTGGTTGTAGGGTACTCTAACCACACGCGGAAAAAGCCCACCGACGAAAACTGTGCGAAAGTGGTCGTTTTCCTCACCCCAAAAGGGGTGACTAACAGGTGTGAGAGGACGGCAGCCTTAACTTCGAAAAGACGCTAATGAAAAATGCGCCACATTTTTCATTAGCTTCATTCATTACTCACACGATGAGCCGCGCGTTATGGTTCTGCACAGGAACGAACACCGTAGGCACGACGTACGACGCGGTGGCGATGGAGCAACACCGTCACACGGCCGAAGTAAAGAGAGTCCGCTAGAGACCAAAAAGAACTGTACAAGCTTATTCACCTGGGCTAGTTGGTGGTACATTTCAGGATTAAAAGCGTTAAAAAACGAGGACCAGTAAAAGAAATACTGTGTGTGTGCGTCTCCGTTTACTAGTCCTCGTTTTTTAGCGCTTTTAATCCGAAAAAGACCCCCCCCCCAAAAAAAAAAATAAAAAAAATAAAATACAACTAGCAGAACAAAAGCACCAAAGTAGAAAAATCGCAGTTCTTGCAAAAGAGCTGCCGCCACGGGTAAAAACTAATTAAAAACACAAAAAAAATATTCCTAGCGCGCATCAATAGCAAAAAAAAAAAAAAAAAAAATGAACAACTTTGTTTTGCCTTAAAAGACCCATTAAAGGAGCTGTGCAACGATTCTAATGTTGAGAGAATTGGCATCTTCTACTTTTTGACAATATTCATCTTGTCACAAAGGACAGAAAACACACCTTCCTTCAAAATGCTGCTATTCCGCCGCGTAATCGCGAGGCAAAAATTAGAATATTCCCCGACCTGCAGCCGCGACGGCGGCCGTGAGAACCACGCGGCGTGACGTCAATGGGAGTCTTGTAGGAAGATAGCAAGTTGTGCGAATACCTGCTCGATAAAAGGTAACTTTCCATAAATCTTGTCGTTCCAACATAATTATAAATGCGTCAAAAACCTGGTATCATCGACAAAACTTTTATTATACGGAGTTTTAGTGGCGCCATCTATCTCCACAAAACCGTCAGCTCTCTGTGCTATCGCGAGCAGCCGCCAGAAGCCGGAGGGGGAGGGGGACAGGGCCGGACGGGTATGGCCGGACCCAGATGAGACTTTCCTCCTTTCACCATATTGTTCGCGCTACGCCCGCCAGCACCTGTTCACGCGGTCACGAGCGGATGAGTTCTCGCTGCTCACTGATGGCTCTAGAGAGAGCATCAGAACCCCGCGCGACCCTCATTGACGTCACAGCGCACGTGACCTTGAAGATGGTCAAAAAATTGAGATTCCGAAAACCTCAATCTTTGTCGATCTTTAAAATAAAAACTAGGACATGTAGGCAAAAGCGGTTTTTGTTTTTTACTTCAGAAAGGTCGAGACACCAACTCCCAAATTATCTAAGCAAAACACTGAAAGTGTTGCACAGCTCCTTTAAAGTTGTAAAATGCTGCTAAACCACGCTGAAAGGTTCGGCCGGACGACAGCCGATAGCTACGTGGGATAGAAAGAAACTTCGAAGATGGCGACCGTGGCGGTCGATGCCAACGCCCCTAGCGAGTGACATCAAGTGAATGTCACCTATACATCAACTCAGTTTTCTCGCTAAATTTAGCGGGAAAATTCACGTCTTGTGGCAGAAACATCAACTCGGTTTACTCGCTAAACTTAGCGGGAAATTGACGTCACGTGATCCACACACCACTTCATTTACCCGCTAAATTTAACGGGGGAAATCGACGTCACGTGCCCTAACGTCACGGGACCTATACAACCATTCAGTTTCCCCGCTATATTTTGCGGAAAAATATGCCTCATGTAACACACCACTCCTCTCACCCATATAATACACTTTATGCATTCTAGAACCTCGAAGCTGAAGGTCGCTTCCAATTTTTTTCATTATCCTAACGAGAGGAAACTGAGGAAGGAACGGCTCACGCGCATCCGTAGTTGAAAATGGCAAATCAGGTTCAAAAACCGCTGGTGTGTGGAATAAATAATACAGTGAAAACGACCTCGTGTGGGCCTGTTGGTTGCACTGCGTTCCGTGAGTATTGGTGTCATATTAGTTCCAAGTTGGCTCATTGTCTGGTTATTTCAAGCTAGTAAACCCATGCCTCAAACTCCCAATACAACTGGCTGGAAGCGGAGGGGGTTGGCTCCCGGAATCATTTCGACTAAAGGCCTGCTTACTTGGCCGGGCGACGCGAAATGTGCGAAACGACATCTCGTAGATCGATGAAACTTAAAGGGGCCCTGCAAGGACTTTTTACTGTTTTTTAATTTGCACCGAACCTGAGCGCACTGAACGTAGTAACTTAGTGAAACTTTTCTTTTCGCGAAATTCGCTTTATTTTAAAAGTTATAGGCAATTTAGAATTACAAAAACAAGCAAAAAATAACCTCCTTCATGACGTCGTAGGTCCTGGCTTGAGTGACCGTGAACTAGAGGAGGAATAGTGAGCTCATCGAGCGCTCACGGCCGCCGCACTCCGTGTCGACGGCGCCAGAGGGCGCCACTAAAGCATGTTCTGGATAGGCTGTATGCAGCGGGCAGCCAAAGCAGCTTTCATTGCGTTTGCTGCGCGATTAAACACTAATTCGGCATGACACTTCATTGGCCACAAACGACAGCAAACACGGGGTAAAGATCAGTTCAGAATGGGAGCCACTTCGCGCTGCCATACCGCGAAACGGCCAAACCGCAAGACAAAGCCTCTCGCCGAAGGCCTTCGGAACGCTCGGAGCCGGTCGGATCCTCCTGTCCATACGACTGCAGCGCCACCGCGTACATCCGGGATTTTTCCGTGTCGGCGCCTTATCCCACTACTCCTTTCTAGTATGCGCCGCCTTTGCCACCGCTTGGCGGCGGGTATGTCGACGGGTCATTTCTTGTTTCCTTACTTTATAAACTGCATTTCTTCTTTTTTTCGTCTATAATAGTGAACAAAAACTACTTTTATCAATAATTGAAACGGTTCGCGACACTTATATTTTGTATTTCGACCAAAAAGAAGCTTTTAGCGGCTCTGACCAGTAGTAAGCCCAGGACCAAAGACGTCACATTTTGCGCGCTTTCGGTACCGCGGGTCGCCCTCGTCGGTGGAGGAGGTTTCCGTGTCGTCCGGTTAAAATATGGCGCACTGATATTTAGCCACTCTTTCCGTGCCTGCTGGCTTGCCCGAACCCCAAGAGACGTGGAAACCGCATAAAAGGTAGTCCCTTAAATATGATTGCAGGGCCCCTTTAAGGGCCCCAAAATGAATTCAAAGTGTGCAAATTGTGTGGTGCACTTTTCAGCAAGAGCATTTACATGTATACATATTAAGTGATCCTTTTCGAAAATGGGAGAGAAAACGCATGGATCAGCTGCTGCAATTTGTCGGGCCAAGCCTGACGATGTAAGGCCATCATGCTCGAGGCAGTAGTTTCAGTTTAGCCATAGACCCCCAAAACAAAACTTTGAGGTAAGATATCTGCAAACCTACACGAGACATGGGAAAAAAGAAAAAGAAAACTCGTAATTTAGGGACACTTACTTCACTAAAACATGAGTAACCCTCGAATCGAGAAAATGGACCGGGAGTTACCCTTAACGCGCCCGTCAAACAAGAGTATAAGACACAATGCAGTGCATTTTCAATGACGAGAAAAGAAAGGGACGAATACATCTCAGCACAGAACACTGCTCTCCCACCAACATCATTGCAGGTGACTAGGTCTCAAAGAAAGGTACTGTCGAAGTAATTTCATTACTTTCTACAATTAATGCATATAATAGCAACGATCACTTTTGGCATACTAGCAATTTTTATTGTACTTGACTACATTCGGAGGAGAACCATTATGATTAAATTACATTTCAAAAGTATTGTAGCCAAGTACATGGCAAGTAATAATGATAAAAAATAAAATAAAAACTCTACGCGATTTGTGATAATAATACATGAGAGGATTGGCAGTAAAGCTGCAACACACAGGAAGACTAATAGCATCTATTAACAATATCAGGTACAATACATCCGCTTAAATCAAAAACCGTTGAATTGTCCTTTCCAGAACTTTTATAAAACACGAGTATTCAATACTTACGCACAGTGTTTGGGACTGCAATAATTGAAGCATACCGTAGAGCAGTTTGTTTTATTTTCCCACGTTATTTTAAGCAGTTTTACATTACTTTTTCTCGTGCTAGTTTTTTCACATTCCGTGCAAGTTTACAAGTAGCTTACATTTCCTATCTCGCAGCGCATCACAGAGATCGATGCCGCGCCCCCAGCTGCGATGGCATGACGACATTAAAGGGGTACTCCGCCGATTTCTTTATGGTCCCCGATTTGCTTGAAATTTTGCTAAACTCGCCAAACAACATTGCCAAAATAGTATCCCAAATATTAGGTAAAAAAAATTTTTTTTTCACGAAGTTATTGAATTTACAATTTTAGTCCTCACCGTGTTTTTCAAACTGAAAGTCTCTACTGGCAACAATGAAAAAGTGACGTCATTGGAAGTGCAGGGGTTCACTCTTTGGACTGTAGAATTTGTTCCCAACTGATTCGAAGCAGTTTCATGGTGTCAAATGAATGCTTTGGAAGCTCGCTCCAGTCCCCGCGCTCCAGCACGGAACAAATGATTGGCATATTCTATTTTTTAGACTGCTCGCCCGACTGGCAAGCTAAACTTCCAGTGACGTCACGGCCCTGAAAGGGGCGGGTATATTTGAATGTTTGTTTTTGCATCATTTTCATTTGCCGATTTCGCAATAACTATTATGAATTTCACGATACTAAATAGCATACCAGAAAGGGCAAAGGCCGGGGAGTCAGAAAATATAGTTAGTTGAGGTAGCTCAAAAATCGGCGGAGTACCCCTTTAATGCGCTACTTTTCGAACACACAAATTTGGAAACCATGAGAATGTGCAAACAGACAACAAAAAAAACAGAAAGAAAAGGGTATAAACTTCATCGCTCTGAAGCACATACACAAACACTGACACACAGGCATAAACTAAACCTGAATAAATTCTATTTTAAACATAAAGAAAGAAATGTGGAGAATGCAGGGTAAAACAATATATTATCTAAAAAAACATATAAAAGTTAGAAAAGGGTTCGTTAGAAACTTTTATTTCGTGTCTTTTTCTATTTAATAATTATTCCCTTCAAATTTATTTTAAAAAAAAGTTTGTGCACCGAAATACTGTCAGCTATAATCATCGCCATAAAATTTACGGAAATAAAAAACAAGGTTTTTGGCCTAAAAAAACATGCCAGTCATTCCTGTTCCCATGGACCCTAAATTGTTGTAAACGACGCAGGCGGCCCAAAAGCGCTACTTCGGGAAACGCATGTCCGTGCACGTCAGAGTGTTTAGGTCCGCCGACTCTCAGGCGGTGGGCGGGGAAGGATCGCAGGAAGCAGACGACAGCTCTCGTATTCTGTCCTCGGCCGCGCCCAGTCGCTCCTCCAGGACAGAAACCGTCTGCAACGGTGAAGTTCCTTGGGTCAGTTGTGGTGCCCGGTGTCCCGTTAATGTGACCAAACCGTCTTTATTTCCCGGACTGTAGTCCACGCCAAATGTAAAACCCACAAAAAGAAATATTGGTCAGAAAGAAATAAGTTCTTTTATAACCAATATGCCAAGCCCGCGCGTAAACAATTCTTGTACACGGCACACATTAAGAAATGCTTGCTTTATTACATCACAAAGAAACTTGCATCATATATAGATCATTGTTAACATACTCTATCATTCACAAACTCTATGACATGTCGTGATAATAAACGACAAAAAAAAATCCTTGCATAGTTTGTATTAGATAAAGTTTCAACTTTTATACATGTATACAACCCGTGGGCTATCCGGTGTGCAAATTCGTCCACTCTTTGCGCACGATCGTGCGTTCGTTTACCTGCTAGATGCGCCCACGCGCTTTTGTTCTTTTCCGACCTCAGACAACGACAGCGCGTGCGTCTGCCTCATCATCGCGCATTCTATAGACGCTTGCAAGCATGGCGCCTCACTGGTGCCCTATGCGTGCAAGCACGTGCAGCGTGCATGCACATGAACGTAGCTTCGGCAAACTGCTAATTGCAAGTACTTGTCCGTACAAGCAAGCATGGCGGCGGCCAGATGTCCCGTTTGTAATCGTCTATATGTTGCCGCTAGATTGGCGCGCCTCTGCTTGAGTTCCGACGCGTCGGACGTCTTTTTCGGACACTTCTCTCCATATAGTCCGTAAAAGAGGGTCATTTGGATAAGAAACGGTCATAAGGGAAACAAGAGTACTCCCAAAAGCAAAGTCAGACAGCAATTGCAGTCTCCATAATAGTGGTCAAGTGCGTAATCCATCACCTTTAATGAGGCCACTAATTAAGGAATCAATTAGGTTCAGCTTAATAGCGACCCTTAAGGCCCGTTCACACTCTTGCGACTGCTTGCGACCTCTTAAACCTGGGTTCCTTAAAACTTCTTAAACCAGAGAACACACTGGCGCCATCTATTGGGAAGCAGTGTAAACTCGGCGGTCCGGCATATTTTTTTTTTATTTCTCGCGCAATATCCTTTCTTTTTTGGCTCGAAAAACTTTTGTCAATGTTATAAACGAGCCTTTCTATGGGTATTAGGCACATTTGACCTCGGAAATCCCGCAAAACCTTCGCTTTTGTGAAATGCAGTTCTAGGGTCACCGCATAGATGGCGCCACAATGTCAGTGTGTTCCCTCATTCTAGAAACATTTAAGAAGTTGTAAGAGATCTCGTCTCTCTCAGTCGTACTCGGTCGCAAGAGTGTGAACGGGCCTTAAGAGGTCACTACTGGAGCTGAGAGAGCCACCATCGCACCAAAATGTAGAAGCCTGCAAAGTTACGATAGAATCGTCTAGCATTTCTATCAATATAAAGAAATCCTAATTGTTGCGAAATCGAAACAATGAGGCTTGGGAGCAAAGCAAATATTGAACACTGAATTTCGTGAATACTTTAGTACTGGAGGCTCCAAGGAAGCACAATTCAGTGTTTGTATACAAGCGACCCATTATCATTGCAACATTTTGTCTTACTTTTAACTTTATGCAGTCAAAGGCCTCTATGGTACAAACTGAGAAGATGAGAACCGCAGGAAGGAGCTTCAGTAGCTCCGCCTCCAGCGTGAGCTTCCTGCTTTCAACAATGCTTCTAGGTCTCGTGCGCCTCGAGCGTGCAGCCGAAGCACGGTGGAAGGCATGGAGCGCGTGTTGGGGGCCAGGCGTTCGAAAGACACGCCTTGTTGTTCTCACTCTGTCAGTGACTCTCAGCGGTAGAAAAAAAAAAAAAAAGAAGATAGACATTAGGTCTGTTCGATTCGCCTGAACTGGCTGAACTAGTTCAGCAGTGCAGGAACTGGTGCATTCGATTCAACCGGAAGTTGTACGGCCGCTGCACTGGCGCGTTCGATTCATCCCAGTTCTGAACGAGTTCAGACCCAGTTCCTCAAAATCTTGCACCGGCTCCGGAGTCAGTTCAGCGTCCGTGCAGAAGCAGACGACAAGAGCAGACGGCGATAGCAGACGACACTCCTCGTCCGTCTCTGCTCGCGGTGCCATTTTTTCGCAGGTCTTGCTCAAATGTCTGCGATGTGTAAGAATAACGCCGATACGGAGGTTGCGTTTCCTCTCATTTATGATAATAACGTACCTGCAGTGGACGCGGAATTGAGATTATAACCGAGGGTAGGAATTTGATTGATTATGATATTCTGAAAGCGTTTTAGGCACCTGCTCGTGTAGGTTTGGCTCCCGGTGGTAAGTGTTGAAATGTTGGCTCACGTAAATTGTTTCTTTTTGATGCTATGTGGGGATCCAAAGTGTTGATATTCTTTCTTACAGACACGGGAAAGGTATTGCACTCTTGATCGTCCCAGACTTCAGTTGCTCTTGGATGCATACTGACGACTCCGATACATTGCAGATGTCTGGGATTTAGTACATTGGCCCTCGCATGCTAGCTGAGCATAATACTGCATGCTTTGTCCGCTGGTATCTGTGGACGCCCACTAACGGGCATGAGAAAAACGCCGGGAATCGGAATTGACTTGGTAGTTCCACGCAGGTCTTTCTTGAGAATCAGAATAAACGCTTCAGCTTGACGCCAAAGTTATGGTCGATAACTGTTTTGGCCAAAACGCTATCGTCAGGCCTTCGTTTTCGAGGTGACCGCCACCACTGACTCCCGACGGAAAATCATCCTGATGCCGCGAACCTATCGTCGAAATGCGAAACTCGGAAGACTTGGAGTGACTCTACTATTGCTAAATGAATGTAAAGGACACGAACGCTTAGGGAAACGACAGGAACCGAACGGCCGTTAAAAATGCAGACAGAAACACATTTCGCGCAGAAAACGTTTTTAGTACACTCGAAAAAAAATATTCACAGAAAAGATTCGGTTATAATACTTTAAAAGAAACACGAATGGTCTCATCAAACCGCAACTAATTAAATGTAGCATACAACGTGGCGTGGAGAAACAAGAGCCAACAGATGCAGACGACACCCTGCGTTTCCGCTCGGAAAGGCGATCACAGCGCCAGTCCTAGCGCGGCGGCTGCACTGGTTCTGCACCGCCGCTGCACGACTCCTGCACTTCCCTGAACTCGGACAGAACTGGTTCAGAACTTTCTGGTCAAATCGAACAGACCTATTGGTTCTTCAAAGTGGCGGCAACGTACCTGCGACAGCGCCAACAGTTGTGACGTCAGCTTGTCCACTGTTTGCTGCATCTTGTGACTGGCTGTAGTCTCCTGTGGTGGACACGACGGCACATTCACCTGGACACATGGTTCACAGACTGTATATATACGTGTCCACGATTTTAGTTCTTAATTTTTCGAAAGAAACCCGTAACAATACGACGTTCTTATGCTCGTTTTAACATGCTTCCGATATGTTTATTTCTGTGCCATAATAAGGGCATTACACAAACGCTATCCCACAGACAGCACATGGTTACATGGATCCATCCACGAGACCTTGCAACGTTCCCGCGAACTTCCAAAATTGTGCATCGTATAGGTGGTATTCCCTAAAAGTCGCTGGATCCTAGGAAAGTAGTGCCATCGCCTTCGCTGCCTACTAGCCGGACACAAACATATGCTAACACACAGACTACCCAACCGCGCAAGGTGAATGGCTGATCGGTCTCAATTGCCATAGCAATCGCCCTTTCGGTCCATTCGAGTCTCCGAAGCTTCGAAAGGGTCGTTCTAAACTTAGTTGCAGCAAGATCGCCAGGGAGAATTGTTGCACTGAAAGCGTTTATGGCCAATATAAGCGCCTATGGCGCTGTGCATCTAACCCAATCATCAATCATGCTCATCTCCACAGATTTCTTAGAATGGTATTGTTGTTCTCGCGTATTTGAAGACAGGAAATTTTTTTCAATGCCGCCAAGCGCTTGTTTTGGCGGCATGTGGATAGCAAAATCTTGGTATCCAAGTTCTCTATAAAGCTACCCGTAA
Source organism: Ixodes scapularis (assembly GCF_016920785.2). Lineage (NCBI taxonomy): Eukaryota > Metazoa > Arthropoda > Arachnida > Ixodida > Ixodidae > Ixodes > Ixodes scapularis. The sequence goes on along the minus strand of NW_024609883.1, from coordinate 64,449,523 downwards.
CCATGAATTTAGATCAACTTGCCAAGAATGGAGAGGTCAAGCCATGGGAACCAACCTGGTCGGAGGCCGGCTTGCTGGGTCGCGTAGTGGCCAAGTCTGGAAGCTCCCTGAGTACTTCGAGCGAGACTTTGGGTGAAGGAACGTCTCCGCCGTTCTCTTTGTCAGAACTGTCGCAGCCGGTCTTCCACAAAAACACCTGCCAATCGGAACAGTGAAGTTGAGATTCTCTTCACTATATTACAGTCGCCAACAACTTAAAGAGATACTGACACCAGACTTGTACGTAATCCGTTACAAGGAACAAAATTACTTGTAATCCCTTACATTTATCGGTAATTTCGTAAGGGAGTAATTACATAGTTCAGAAAGTAATTGTAAGATACTGTCCTTACTTTTTACGTAAGGGAATGCTTGTAATCCGTTACATTTTTGTTTCCATTTGGGGAGGAAAAAGCGAGAACTTTAGATATTACCCAAAAAAAATCGTATTTTTTTTTTCCCTAAGGTATTCACCGGAACCACACATTACAATCACAATCACAATTTACGAAACGAAAAGCCCGCCATTTTCTAGATGTTCAAAGGCTTTCTTCATGTCACCTAAAAACCTCAAATATTTTTTTTTTGTTGTTGTTTGGTTGTTTGCAAGTCGCAACTGTCAGCTTGCTTGACCACAACGAAGTGGGAAGCACACCGATACAAAGAACCGGACTCTCCGTGCAAAACAATATTAAATAAACCCCCAAGTTCAAAGTGTTCCCGTCAAACAAAAATAAATAAATAAATAAATAATTAAATAAACGTTGAAGTGCAGTTCGGCGGAAATCTTCACATAAAAACGAGGTAAGATGTCCGATGAGACCTTTTTAGAGCCAGATGACGCTCAAGGTCCCAAAATAGTGAGATGCGGCAACAATAAACGCTTCCAAAACACTTATGTCTTGTTTCTTACCCTAGGACAGTAAGGTTGAAAAGAACGCCGGGAAAGTAACGAATTACTTATAATGCGAGAGCATTAACTGTCTCATGGAGCGAGCCGACGTCATCAGCTTTGAAACCGTGCAAAACGGCACCTTAACGAAACCACGCGCAAAGCTAGCCAACGGCACCTTTCCACTTCGGTCCCATTGGCTGGCACGCGTCCACGAGGCTCCCATTGGCCGCTGCAAGTCAGTTTGTGCGCTGTCATCCTGACTGTGTTATCACGCTGTTGTGTTATCAGTGATCACCGTGTTTGCTCGCCTCTTATCGGTTGTACGGGGCGTGACAATATATACGGTGCATGGAACAAACCAAGGGGTTCGTTCTGCTGGGAGCTACGTTGCTGTCTGTTCCTTCCTCGCGCCGCAAGACACACGACAGTTTGAACGATCGCTCACCCGATGGCGCTGCGTGTCCGCGAGGCAATGGCTCCATCGTTCCACGCCCAAGGCCAGTGCGTTGTACGCCGCACATTAAAGAAGGGAGCGAAAAGCGGCGTGCCTGCTTTTGCATTCCCAACTGATAAGAAGTGCTTAGGTGTACCTCGAGACTTTCTGAAGCAACGGTTACTTACTTTTATGGAAGGGTAATTGTAACTGTAATTAGTTATATTTAGCTATGGGTAATTGTAAATGTAATTCCTTACTTTTTTTAGTAATGTGTACAAGTCTGATTGACACCCCTGAAAAAAAGTTTTTTTTTTTTGGCAGGCGATTTAATGTGGTGCCAGAAGTCTATCAATATTTTGCAGCAACGTCACGTATATTTTGAATAATAATAATAATAAAAAAAAAAAACGGAACTGCTCAAAACTGATATTGAAACTGGACTGGCGAGGGAGAGGAAATGCAGAGGTGAGAGTTGCGGAAGTCACGTGGCTACACCCGACTGCGTTTTTCCTTTTTTTTTTTTTTTACTTTGTTTTCGCTAACTTGAGGTCTACCCACTATCCTTTCAATCGGAGCCAATCAGAGCTCGACGTCTTTCTGACGTCACCGCGACCCCTACAAGAAAAGCAGACGAACTCGCGCTCCGCAAGCAAGGTACCCCCCCCCCCCCCCTCCCCAAAAATTCAGTTTTTTTCTTCTCACCGTAACCAATAAACTCCGCATCGCCGAACGCTCATTTTCTGTCCAAACGTAGCGCTAGCGGCCCGAACCACATGCCAAAGTTTCAGAACGAGCCGTTATCTTAGTCAAAAGTCATTAAGTGATGCTCTGAAATTTTTAATGGGAAAATGGAGGACCATTGAGCTCTCGAATACGCGGAGCTGAACGGCGCCAGTTACCGAAAACAGCAAAAAACGGGCCACTTTTTTTTTTTCATTTAAAGAAAATCGCTTGTAAGTTTTGATTGAGATAACATGTTACCTCATTGAAAACTTTGGCATCTGGACCGGACTGCTAGCTCTACATTTGGGAGGAGAATGAGCGCTCAGCAACGCAGACTTCATGAGAAAACATGATTGCGCTTTAAGACAAAGACAGAGGAAGAACAGGCACCACAGAGCGCTCTGTGGAGTCTGTTCTTCCCCTGTCTATGTGTCTATGTCTTAAAGCGCAATCATGTTTTCTCACGTACCAATACCAACTCGCCCAACAATCACCACTTGGCACACTTCATTTCCTGCAATAAAAAAAAAAAAACTTTTTGTGCGTTGTTTTTTGGGGGGGAGGGGGGGGGGGGAGGGGACGGACACGTACACAAAGCCTATTTTTTTTTCTGGAGGGAGTAACTTTAGCTATCTGTTTTATGCTATTGCATAACATATATGCAAACCTTTTGCATCTCTCTCAGGGTACCGTGCTAATTACATTTCTGAGCCTACAACTAGTAGCTGCAATAACATAAATCCATTTATTGGAAACCTACAGACCTCTTACAGGCAAAGCTTTCATCTTTGGTGGCATACAACAAAAGTTTAGACAAAGTTAAGATTTATTACCGGTCCAAATTTATTCAGTTGTCATATCACTCATGTCTCAGTAATATACACACATTTATTCCCTCCAAGAAGCGCCCACAATATGAATCGTTCACGATAACGAGACAGGAACGCACGTATTTACCCAGTTTGTTCCCAAACCTGTTCTCTATAAGCGGGGCATCTATCCATAATAACGGGGTCCGTAATAACTAAACATGACAGTACTAAGGATTTGTTTGGTCAACAAGCTCTGCACCTGTACTGAGGAACACTCCCGATGCAACCAAAGCAGAGACAGTTTAGTGAAGAACCGAAGCAGGACAAAGTAGGCAAACTTACACGGAAACATGCCTTGTGTTTCTCGAGATTTTATACCGTTGAGAATGTGCGTGAAAAACGTCTTCCCGTTTGGTACTAGACTTTCAACGCAGCGGCACACATGCGTCAGCAGAAGTCCATTGACACAGTGAAGCGATTAACCAATAAAAGAGGAAAGATGGGCCGTGACTCGCCTGATTATCCTGGCCACCGGTTGCAAAGTAGCTTCCATCGTCAGAGAAGCTCACCACATTCACTGGTTTCTAAATAAACGCATTGACAAAAACAAAAAATGCGGTTGAAACAATTGCTGATTGAGGCTCCGTTATACGGGGTGTTCGTTTTAGAAGGAACAGAATATTTCCCAAGGGGGAACTTCTGTTAGGGTTTTTATAGCACTGGGACAAAGTTGAGGGCCCTGGGAGCCACTAGGAAAAAAGCAAAATGAGTAAAACTAAATTAGCATGCTAATCAGCTAGAAAGTTTCAATTACCGTTTTACATATTAATTTATTTATTTTTTCTTGGGGGGGGGGGGGGGGGCGGGGGGAGGGCGGCATATTGCAGTGATTAAATTCGGTTTGAGAATTCCTCGCCCCATAGCACCCGCCAAATTTTTCATCAGAAATGTCTTGTTACGGCTAGACTGTAATGCAGTCGAGCGTAAATTCTGAACTAAACTATGCCCCCCCCCCCCAAAAAAAAAAAAAGATATATATATATATATATATATATATGAACAAATATGTGCAGATGAATGAACCGTACTTAATCCAATGAATCAAAGAATCAAAGTTTCCAGGAACCCGCCGAAAGCCAAAAATTGGCGAAGCCAATTTTTGGCTCCGCCAAAATTTTTATATATATATATATATATATATATATATATATATATATATATGTGTGTGTGTGTGTGTGTGTGTGTGGTTTAAGTTAATTAGCTGACTAAAAAAGCAATTTTGCATTCCAAAAAAAAAAGTTATTAAACAGGCGAGCTGGTTAACCGGAGACGAAATGACGACAAGGGGCAAATACAAACGTCCCAATTTTGAGACGTGCTTGTTTTTACGCTTGCTGCCCATTTGTCTCCAGTTCTTCATATTTGGTTTTTTTCCAGTGGCCCCCATTGCCACAAACCTAGGCCCAGGGCTAAAAAAACTGTAATGCAAATACCTTAAAAGAAAAAACTTTTTTAATGAACAAAACACTCAGTATAGCTCAAATAGAGCACGCAAGTGCGTACACTGTTTGAACAATCGTGCGTAGGTTAAAGGGCACATTGAAAAGCACACTTATTCAGGCAAAAATATTTTAAGTTGTGAAGAGATAAGATAATCCGCCAACCAAAAATTGAAATAGTAGCGACCCTACGTTTCGAAACCGTTCGTTTCTTCTTCAGGGGGATGAATGAAGGACAGCAGCTTCTTCTTCTGAAGAAGAAGAAACGAACGGTTTCGAAACGTAGGGTCGCTACTATTTCAATTTTTGGTTGGCGGATTATCTTATCTCTTTATTATTTACCCAACCAGAGAGAATTCTCTCAAACATGTTTACCTTCAAATATTTTAAGTTGTTATAACAGCTGCCTGTGGCACTCTTATACAGTATAGGTAACATAGAGCGGACAAGTGCATGGATTGTTTTAAGAAGCTTTTGTTTTGCTTAAACCCCCAAACTTTGCATCTAGACACACTATGCATTGAAAAAAAAAAAAACTGTCATACAAATTTTAATTTTCTTATCCAGACGAGTTTTATAAAAGCACCATGAAAAATTTGAGGTTAACACCTAAAACAATTGTGCAAAAACTTGCACACAAAAAAAACTTGTTTTATTCTTTAAAGAGGTTCTTTTTTACGTCCCACGGTGCCACAACAAAGCGTGCCATTTGGCCCTACGTCATATGTACCCTCTATATCTTTTTCTCTGTCTCTCTCTCGTTTCCCATCCCAATCCATCTTTTACATTAAAGGCCGACCACCAAGCAGAAAACTCTCCCTCAGTTCCTCCTTTCCCTTCGAGAAAGGGGGAGAGACCTCCCCGCTTTCTGTGGGGAGTAGCTGAAATATCCGCTCCTGTGGGGAAAGGACAAAAGAGGAGTGCCAGAGGGAATGGAGAGCGGGAAACTGGGAACAGGTCTTCCCGGCAGAAGACGGTTCGGACGGGTCGGCCCACAGCTTACTCTATACTCACAAAGTCTGGAAGTTCGACGACGGAGTCATAGAGTGCCCGGTCGCAGATTTGGAGCGCAAGCCTCAAGGATCTGGCAGCACAGAGCATGAAAGGGCCATTTCTCGGGGAACCTGGACGTCAGCGCACACCTTTTGCAGCGGCGAGGACCCGAAACACACTAGTTCGCTCGGGAGAAGTGTATTTCGGCGTCTCGCCGCAGCGGGGCGCCAGTCACGTGGCTCCCTTCTCATCCGTTGTCTGCCACTCTCCCTTTCCTATTTCTGCAGCCGCTTTTCGCGGCGACCTGCCATTCTTTGTCAGTTTAAAGGAGGCTATGGTCGGCCTCTCGACGACGAGCTCGTGCACCGCGCGTAGGCGTCCTTACCAGCCGAGTGCCGAGCGTGTATAGCAGCCTCCCCTTGGCGATGTCGAAGAGGCGCACCAGCGAGTCCGCCGAGCCCGTGAGCAGGTGCTCGCCTCCAGGGTGGAACGAGAGTGACGTCACGGGGCCCTCGTGCGCTGCGAGGGGAACGCGGTCACGACGGGACACAAAAAAAAGAGCAGTCCTGCGTGCACCCACAGTGAGGTCGCAGCAATAGCTGCGGCACCATATCGGATCCTAATCCGTCCCGATGTATCCACACTTCTGGAGCTAGCACTGTACGCGAACGAACCATCGCCCAAGTCTGCACGGCGAGTGACCACGCTCATCTATATATATAAAAAAGAAGCTAACTAAATAGGCGATATTAAGCAACTACCGCAGATTTACGTGACATCACGGCGTCACGTAACAGTGATGTCAAATGTCCTGACACTGCAACGCCACATGAAATCGTGACGTCACGCGAATCTGACGTCAAGGTGGCGCGTGGCGATAGAGACGACAAACGCCCTAAACCATCATTTCTAGATTTTTTTCTTTTTTTGGGGGGGGAGGGGGGGAGAAAGAGAAGAGCCTATAACCGCTATCAATGTAAAAATGATGTTCAATCTACAACTGCACAGTGAACAACAAAGATCAAAACAAACCACCACTGTCCCGCCAAGTTATTACTGCACACAATATTGGTTACTATTGTTTCTATTTTTTTTATGCTTTTTTTTTCTCCAAGCGGTGTATTATCTCGCCCACTTTTCCCCCTTCTGCCTTACCACGCCCACGAGGAGAAATAATTGAAACGGAATTCGCCGCACAGCACCCAGACAGACATTGGATTGCCTGATTAGCACTAGAGGAACCGTGAAACCGGAGAGCGATGATTAAACACCAACCAGGTGGCGCTAGTCGCCACCCGATTCACTGTTTTCAGCAAATATACATCTGTCCGTCCATCCACCCGTCGATCCAAAGCGTGTCCACGTTTCAGTTTTCTCCTCTCCACAACGGTGCCGTGACGATGAGGCACGGCATAACTTTCCCAGCGACCCTTCCCAGGGAGAATAGAGCAACCCAAATAAAACGGGAAATCCGTTCACCGCGGTGTAGGAAGGAGACGGATCTCAAAATGTCAGCGAAACGCAGGCTGCTGTCACCCGATTCCAGCGGCGCGTTTTGCGGCATCCTGTTCACGAAGCCGCCCACAAAGACCTCGTTTACGGTCCCCTATCGACGCGACCGCCGAAAAGTCGGTCACTTTGACGGATGCGTCAGGAGCCCGATTCCAAGCTCAAACACGATAACGCGCGCGAGCGTCCGCGTCGATGCCGGCTTTCCCGCTTCACACGTGTGCGAAGCGGCAAAGCCAGCTTGCCGGACCACAAAACAGATTAAACTTTTTTGTAGAGCGCAGCTCTTTGGAGCCCGTTTCCGGCTTGAGCGGCGCCGCCGTCGCTGTCAGCGTAACCGCGCGGCGCATTATGGGAAATGTCCCGTAATGCACCGCGCGGAGAGGAGGGGGAAAAGGACGAGGGGGAGAGGGAGAGGAGGAGGGGGAAGTGGAGGAGGAGGATGAGAGGGGGAAGAAGGAGGGGGAGGCAGAGAAGGGAAGAGGGGAGGGGGAGGAGAGAAGACGAGGGGAGGAGATTGAAGGATGAGGGGAGGAGGAGGACGGAGGAGGCGAAGCAGGGAGGATGAAGAGGTGAGGAAGAGGGGTATACCCTTCCCTCCTCCTCCTCAAGAGCTGTGCTCTAATTCGGCATCACAGCGAGTTGTAAATGTCTTTAATTTTTTTTTTTTTTACAGTAAGATTTTGCGCATGCGTACATCCACGTCGGGCTGCCCAAACGGCGGTCGTTACTCGATAGTTTGAGCAAAAGATATTAGGTACCTTTAGCAAACCGTTACCGCGTTCCGCGCATCGCACTACCGGAGCCTTTGAAGTATGCTTTTAAAGGAGTCATGAAACGCTTTTTCAACTGTTTTCTGTTTAGCTTTCCTCCTCAACTCATATATCGCGCATTGTACCAAACAGTTCAAGAAGTCGGAAAGGGGGGAGTCCCCTCTTGCTCGGAATCTCGCTTGCAGCCGGACACAGTCATTGTCCCCCTAGAAGATAAGCCCGTCGCTCAAAATTCCGACTAGTTGCTTTCCCCACCCCGTTCACCCCGAAGCTGACAGTGCTGTGGAAGCTACGTGCTCGTTGGGCCAGCCAGACATTTTCCACGTGATCATGCTCTCTCGCGCATACCGCGACCCGCAGAGAATGAGGTCAGGTGATGAAAGGGAGACGGCTGATTGGTCCGGCAAGCGCGTAGCTTCCACCGCAATGTCAGTTTAGGGGTAAAGGGATTAAGTGAGGTCCGGTGTTGTGTGACGTGCGCTTGGGCCCTGGTGACGCGCTGCGGGGGCCGGTGACGCGCTGCGGGGTCCGCGGATGTATCACAGTGAAAAGGCGGAGAGTTTACGAAGGGAAGGAGGTACGAAGTAGTCCGCTATGTTTTGCAAATTTTCGTAGCGAAAGTCACGCTTCTGACTTTCTACCTTTGTTCCTTTGGCCCACTGAACGATGTGCTATTAGTAAAATCCCAATATAAATTGATTTACCCCAGCCCAAAATTCGTTTCATGGGTCCTTTAAGTGCGCGCCCCGCGGTCGCGGTATCACCCGGGCGCACGCACTCAAGTGAATTCTGAGATCGTCTATTTATTGTCATAGCTCAATCTATAGATTCTAAGTACCCTAAAAAAAACTACGTTCAAAGGCGGCCGATTTCCATATTAAAAATACAATCAAAGATCGTGGCACGCCCCCTTTTCTGCGCCGTGGCGCAGAACACCAGAGGGCGCCACCGGACGGGAAGGCAGCAGGGGAGGGCACGTGACAGCCAACCGATGGACTAAATTTTCGAATACGCGCGCCTTCGAAAAATCATTCCGCCGGGAAGCCGTCACTCATGATTGGCTGTCGCGTGCCCTCCCCTACTGCCTTGCCGTCCGGTGGCGGCCCCTGGTGTGCTGCGCCACAGCGCGGAAAGAAGGGCACGGCACGATCGTTGATTGGATCTTTAATAGGAAAATCGGCCGCTCTTGAATGTGATTTCGGGTTTAATAGGACGCTTGCAGCCCGTAGATTGAGTTATGACAATAAGTAGACGATCTCAGAATTTACTTGAGTGCCCCTTTAAGGGGTATTCACCCGGCACGCGCATCCCACGACGAAAACGTCAGGCTTTGCGATTTGCAAAAGCCTCGCGTTTTCGTCTCGTGACGCGCGCGTGCCGGGGAGAAATCCCCGGGATTTCTCCCTCGTGTGAATACCCCTTTAAAAGCATGCTTCAAGTGCTCCGGTAGTGCGGTACGCGGAATACGGTAACGGTTCGGTAAAAGTCCCTGATTTGTGCCCCCTCCCCCCTTTTGTGATCATGATCAAGCTCGCGTTATTTATGTTTTATTATTTGTATGGCGGGCCGAGTTCTAGGGCAAGCTTGAGCCGGCGGCGAACGGGAAGAAGGACGTCGTACCCGCGTACTCCTGGAGCTGCTTGAAGTTGCGAACGTCGTAGCAGCGGACCACGCAGTCCATGCCTCCGACGGCCACGAGGAAGCCGTTCGGGTGGAACTCGGCGCAGCGGAGAGCCCTGCGGACGGGAGCAAGGGGGACACTGCAGTTTTCTACTTGACGCCGAAACCAATTCCACCTAGAGTCACTGAATAGGGTGGAAACCTACTCAGCGACTGCCAATACCACATAAAGGCCAAAACTGCGCCCTTCCCCCTGAAACGTCATCTCTGGATGGATAGATAGGGCTGAACCGTTTGAATCGGGCGGCTGCTTGCGCCACCTAGTGGAGACGAGCGCGTCTGCCGATTTGCGGCGGCTCTTGTCAATCTTCGGCGTGTTTGCCGCTCGAGGGCGGGCCGAGAATCCTCTTTCTCGGAAAGGCGGCTTGCGATTGGCTGACGCGCGCTTGTCGTCACGCCGCCGGCGGATCCGCTGGATCCTGAGCTCCAGATTTTGACGCTCGGAAACGGGCACGAACTTCGATCCCATTTTGAGTAGGGAAATAGACGTCGCACGAGCATAATTTTTCGATTTCTGGGATGCTTGGAGCCCGTACAATAAGTTATCACCAAGAAGAGACGATCTCAAAAACGTCTTTAGTGCACTTTTAAGTGCGAGCTTCTTGTAAGTTCAAATGCGTCCCGGCTGGCGTACGAGCCCTCGTGCAGCGGGCGCAGAAGTCGAAGCCACCCGGTCGCACTACACTCTTTGAGAAAAGGGTATCGATAGTCCTCCCCAAAGGGAGAGAGAGAGAGAGAATGCACTTTAATATTGAGCACAAATTAAGTGTTCAAAACATCCATGGCTTGTAGCACCAAAGCCATTTGGTCATCCGGTTCGTCCGACCCCCAAAGGGAGAAACGGTCTTGTAACCTATGTTCCTTTAGCCTGAAAGCATGCAGGGTACCAAATAGTTCTTCCATCGCCAGCATCTCATTATGGCGGCCCCGAATCGAGCAAATCGAGCTTAATATTGCTCAATATGTCTGTTGTATGGGGCCAGAGGAGCAGTACATAACTTATTTACGAAGCCAGCTTCCCCCCGCAGGTAACAAAACTTGCGTTTCGAACGCAGTTACTCAGTCTTCTCGTTGTCAGCACTGCGATGTTAAACAGTGACCACCGATATCCCTTTGCGCACTTTACATCTTACCTATCCTATTCCTGAAGCCACAATTCCTTCGTCGACCGCACATCACCGAGGAGTGCTAAACCATCCCCGAAACCAAAAGCCGCTCCCACAAGAGCAATTTCGAAGCAGGCTATTTGACCCATCGTTGCACGGTAACCAGAAATTATCGCGTAGCGTGAAAGAAGGTTAAATCGCTTGCCATCAGGTGGCAGGGTCAAGCAGAGTAACTGCAAGTAGCTAGCTAGGTGGCGGTAGGTACCGCCCGATTCATGCCCTACAAAAAATATTTTTATGTCCTCACGCCACCATTGCCCTTAGGCAGTGGTTCTCAAATGAGTGTCCGCGTACCCTTTGGGGTCCGCGAAGGCGTTCTAGGGGTCCGCGAAGCCCTGTCTCATCCCTCACGCCTGGCAATAAAAGTTTTATTTTTTCAGGTCGAAATGAAATGTTTGTTTTCGGGCGAGTTTTCTCGTGTGTACGTCAATAAGAGAGGTCTAGTTCACACTATCCCTTAGTTATATGCATTTATTAAATCATTATTAGGTTCAACCTATACCTTTCCTCTCCACTCACTACGAACGGGGTCCTCCACCATCTCCGCCGATCAACGAGGGGTCCTCGAAACATCGATGGTTGAGAACCACCGCCCTTAGGGATCTTCAGGACCCTTATTATACACAAATGTAGACACATTACACCTACCACAAGCATCAGCTGAACATATATATTGAGCGCATACACATACAAGGCATATACAAACATCAATACAACAGCACATTAACCCGATCTTTTTTCTTTATTTAAAAACGTTTTTATTTACAGTGTTAAAAGCTGGCCTTCTTGCCCATTGCCGAAGCCACGCATGTATAGAAAAATCTACCCAATCAAATTTCCATGGGATCACTTGTGCATTATATAATGTCTATTTATGAACTTGTCTCTTTTCACCATGTAGTTTTTTTAAACGTACTTGCCAACGGACCACTGTTCGAAGCCGGGAATGTCCCTTTGCTCGAACAGGCTAGAAAAGCCTTCGACAGAATGGCTCCAGGCCAGCTTGCCTTTTTCTACAACCAGCGTGTGATCCGTGCGGGATCTCCACATCGCATGCATCCCGAGCAGAAATAGCACTTCTACGCACTTTTGGTTTTCACCAGCTGCAACATAAAGACATTTTATAGTGCCCCAATCCGGTTGGGCCTCATCAAGGTTAAAAGCATGACGGAGTTCCGACCAAAACATTTCAGCATGAATACACGGAGCACATAAACCCGATCACTCCTTCGGAGCTCTGCGTTTCCGTCTTTTATTAGCCCCGAGAGCGAACACAAGCGTCGCTGCGGTCGCCGCGCCCTGATTGGGTGAGGTGTACCGTGAAGTCATGGGGAGGACTCCGCTCCGCGATCTCGCATCGGCTCGCTTCCCAGCACCGGTTTCCTGGTTTGGCGTTGTGTGCCGCAAGCTCTTCGAGGAGCTGGACTTCGTTTACCCGGTGTACAAGACGTTGAGTTAGGCCGATATTGACGTACTTCCGTACATTTTATAAGCCTGCTTGTCCCTTTTACCTTTAAAAATGGGTTACAAATCCCGAAAGCTATCGGCGGAGGCGGTTCCGCCGATGAGCCTCCCCGCCCGTCCACACGACACAAGACAATCTTGCGAGGGGACAGTGAAGTGGTGGCGCAAGTGTTTCAGACGCTGGAATTCTGTTCCTTGCATGTTCATAATTTAGGACGATATTACATCCCGATTTCAAGGCATTTGAAGTGGCATTTATATCATGGGCCTTTGGGTGGTCGGCAAATTAGCTCGCGACCCCGACTCTGCGCTGCCACTCTGCATGCGCTGATTCGCAGATGTTTTAAAGGCCCTGTGTCTGATTATCTTTGAAGTGCTCGTGGAACAGGGTTGTTTTACATAAATGTAGCTTCTTCGTGAATTAATGATATGGTTTATACACGTATTCAGGCATATTTCTTAGAATATGCACAATTACTGGAAATTAGTTCGTATGGTAGCAGAAAAAACGGCCGAATTGCCCCCAGTTGCCTGTATGATATCTATTGAACAGCCCAAAATATGTGCAGCAATAGTGCCGCAATTTGGAATGTTTAGAATTTTTTCTGACATTTTTTATTCCAGACTTAGGTATTCGGAAAATACACCGTTTAGTCTGAATTGTCATTTCCAATTGAAAGAGACACTGCTGCAGGTGCCCAAAAGCTTCCTCAGCCTCCAAACTCCCTACAGCTGGACTCTCTGACAACAGAGGAAAACAGAAGTAAAAGCAAGCATTCGAACGTCTGTCCAATGGCAGATGCAGCACTGGTAGCAAAAAATGTGGAATTTGTGAAGGGCGACAGTCTGCGTGAGAAAAGCTTCTGGTATTTTAGCTTCAGGACAATTCGATTTAAGTAAAATCTAAATTTTAGGGTGTAAGGGACTAATAACGAGCTAGACACGTTCGCTTACGTTTGTTATACATTACTTGAGGGTTTATATAAGCAAGTCCACAGATACCACCCGTGTAGTCCATTGAAATATTATCCGAATCCAGCAAAGGTCAAATGCGAGCAATGTATATAATAAATGTTCCTTGTTTTTTTTTTTACTTTGCCCCTGCACTTGGGTTGTCTTACTTGTGATTCTCTCCCCATGGCTCAGACTATTTAGCATGTTGCTCGAGCAGCATACAGCTTTTCTGCTTCGGCTATCTTGTTTAAAAACAGAGATACAAAAGAAATAGTATACATAACCTGCCAATTCATTCAGACCATCAGCAGCATTTATTGCTCGAGACGTAAATCTATAGTGATGCTCCTGCAATTGTGGCCATATTTCTTTATTTTCATATACCAGCTGTGATTCATGCGTTGCCTGCCCTGTCAACCATGCTTAAAATGTTGGTTGAAGTTTCGCCTGTAGCTACAGGCCATACCTCAATAAAGGCACATATAAAAATTTACACTTCCTATGACAAACACGCCCAAATAAAAATAAATAGAAACGAGCGCGCCGACAGCTAGCGTCGTCACAGCCCCCACAGGGCGAGCGAGGCGAGTCGGGGAAAAATTCTCTCCTCGCCGTGACGTCACCCTGGTTCGCCGTAAGGGGGCACCACGCGAACTTCTCGGGGCTAATACTGGTCGTTTTGAACGTACGGATTTTCTCGGTGACCATCTCAGCAATAAAAAAAAATGTTCCCAGTATGTTGATTTTTTCCCAGCAATCTCATCCTCTGAGAGTATATTCAACGGCCAAGGGGATGAATCTCTTAGTAAAAAGTAAACGCTGATGCCGTAATTATTTGAAAGCCAATAAATCAGGCCGCTCCCATGCGGTTCCAAGCCATGTGTTTGCTTCCCCAGACAGTACGTCGTAGCCAATATTTCTATTGCAGTGTTGTTTTGTTTTTTTTGTTTTCTTTTATTTGTGCTGCTCACGCGCGGCTGCAATTGTCATCTTGAATTAATATGTGTAGAGACCCCCTCTCCACGGACACACGGGCAGAGAAATCGCTTTTTAATCAACTTGAATGCAGTCAAAGCCGCGACTTGCGGCAGGTGTTAAGTGTACGGAGCTACGCCGTGGCGAGCTCGAAAACTTCTAGCGCTCATCCCAACGCGCCACTTGGAGGGCAGTTTCTCCAGGAACTGTAGTATATTTAAACAGCAAAATAAAGGGTACCTTCTTTTTTTTTTCGATTTTACCTACTATTTTTTTTAATGCTGAAATTCCACACTGTAAATATACGTACTTTCCGTCATATTTTCATACTGTTCAGTCCTTTCCCCAGAGCGCAATCGTTCTCTGGGAGGAGACAACAGGGCATCGCGGACGACAGTCACATTGGCCACTGTACGATAGGAGCTGCGGTTCAGACCAGCGTTACAACATGACTATCCGCAGGTCGATCGATTGCATTGTAATCCCTCAAGCGGTCTTAAACTCTTTAATGTAAATCAGAATGTCAACGTGCGACACCCCACCCCCCTGATCACGGTCCGACCGGCGGCATCAGCCCGACAGTTTACGTCCTCTCATATTGTTGCACCACTGATACGCGAACACACGGTCACATCGGCGATAATTCCAGTCTTCTGCTCAGAACGCACAACACTGCCATCGCAATGCTGCTGCTATGTTGCTGACACGCAGAAATACTGAACCATGTTGATTGCCGCTTGGCACTGGGCATCGGAAAACAGAACCGAACTCAGCACAAAAGGCACCCGGCAGCAAAACCTGCCTGTCTTGGACGCGGTTTCAGCGTTTTCTATAACGTCGTCAACGTCGACACATCGGTCTGCTTGGTTCCGCGTGGGTACCACAATCCGCAGATGGCCAACTTAGCCCAGTGTACGTAGCGCTGGTGGCATTGCTCCGGAACTACGCTGTTTCTAGCGGCTTCGTTTGCTCGTTTTATAAAATTAGTGATAAAAACATCAATGAAACCGAAATGTTCTGCACGTTTGGACTGCAGACGGAATTATTGGCGGCCTTTGCTGCCACTGAAGCTCAATCAACTCAACAAGATTTACTAAACAACGTGCGCGACGTGCTCGAAAAAACGAAACCGAAAGATGAGTCGGGATGTCGAAAGCTTTCTCCCGTCTGCCTGGAGGAGGAAAACGTCTCGTTGCTCCCTTCGTTGCTACCTTTTTCCTCCAATTTTTCTTAGAGTGTAATTGCGCGTTCCGCGATGTCAGTTGTTCCACCTGGTTCCGCCATTGTGCGTGTCTGCTTGTGCAGTGGATCCATTTTTTTTTGTATCATTCGGTTATAGATTTTTGAGAAGGATCTATAGGACGGTTCTACTTGCAAGCGACTTTCTGTTGCAAACCAAATCAAACCTTTGGACACCCGCGCGCTCTTGCAGAGCGCCGACCGCAGTGATATTTCGGGTTGGAATGTTCATGAATTTGCAGGGGCGCACTGGTCCTCGTCTGGCCCAAGCCGGCGCCTAGCTGCAGGGGGAGGAGAGGGGGAGGGGGATCTTTCATTTTGCTGGGGTCTCCTCTCCCCCTTCCCCCTCACACAACATTTGGACATGCCCCCCCCCCCCCGTATCAAAATCCTGACTACGTGCCTGGGCCCAAGGATACTGGCACAACCCGCCACTGGCCCAGGAGCTTCTTTGTCGCGATGAAATTGCGAGGATAAAAGGAGACTATTTCAGTCTTGCTTTCGCGAAGCTCGATGACGTAATTGTGGGATTGAAATCACCCGCCTGACGATAGTCGAGCGCGGCTCATGGAATGAACACGAGCAGTACGTGAGCACTCAAATTCGGCTCGTAAAAACCACTGCCTCGGCGGACACTCGGGTTGTGGCTCGTGTCTAACACTGCGGTGATGAGAATAGGCGAACTCTAACAATGCCTGGGTCTCAGCACGCGTTTTCTATTTTGCCGACCCCGCGGCGCGTGGCTATGATTAACGTTGGCGACATAGGATAGGCACCAGGCCACATGGCCGCTCGTTCTGCCGAGTTGAGCAGCTACGTGATACTCTTGATTCTCGAATCTTGTTGGCAACTGCCATTGCCTAGAAAGAAAAACTAAGGCAAGTTTATTTAGTTACTAACATTAGGGAGGGATTGTAACTAGTATTTAGCGAAAGTTAAAAAAAAGGAAGCGTTTCATGGCTCCATTAAGCTGTCTATAATATAAGCTGTCTATAAGCTGTCTATTATAGTGGGTGCAGCGTGAGCTTTCGGTCCACGTGATAGAGTTGCGGTATATGCAAACACACACGCCCACCGAACACCCAGGCATGACCCACACCCCCGAAGCCGACCACTTCGTAAACGAGGCACACATTTGCTTCGGTTGCGTCGACAGCAACCAAAACGGCAGCGGCGACCGGGACACAACAATAACTCACGACTGCCTGACTAAGCTACTTCTTGCATCGCTGGCCACGTTGTGGACGACGAACACTTCTCAGAGTTGACTTGGTCGTTGCGGCCGTTTCGGGCGCTCCTAACATATGCAACGCAACTGTTTGAAGCGAGCTTTACGCGCATGCGAGAGGTGCTGATTTCGCCAATATGTTTGTGTGTGTGTTTCGTACGGCTCTGGACTTAGGACGTCTTTATTTTCAATCAAGTTTTCTCCTCCTCCCGATCCAAGATGGCGGACGGGCCTACTCGGGTGGAGGAAGAAGTGGTGCGGGCGCGCGCACAACCGGGCGTCCACAACTCGCGGCCTCATCGAACCGCGGTCGGCTTTCGGCTCGCCCCTCAGCCCCGCAACGAAAGGCGACCACCGGCGAGTCCAGCGCAGTGTCCGCACGTCCACCACCGATGGACTTCGGGGCTCTCCTGACCGCGGTCTCGAGGTGGAGCAAGACGCGGCTCGATCCCCTGCTCGGCGCCTCCGGGAATGCCGGCAAGGCGAGAGACGGCGCTGACGGCGCGGCGACGGCGGCGACCAGGAACCCCTGTCTCCTGTACTCGGCCGTCTTCGTGGGCGGAAGCCTGGCCACCTTCATGCTCGCGCTGGCCATCATGTCGCCGGAGTCGTCGCTGTTTAGGGACAGCGGCCGGTGGCAGTACGCCAGGGGTTCCCAGGTATACGCCGAGAGATACACCCTGTCTGTCAGACTGCCCATACGTCATTCTGCAGTGGTTGTTGGTTTTGGTGTCCATCCTGCCTCAGATCACGTTCACTTGCTATATCGCGCAGAAGCAAAATTTTCTGTTCTAATGCAGCGCTGTGTGCGTGCACTTCAACTTGTCTCCCGTCTTTTGTGTGTGTGTCTGTTTTTTTTTTCCATTTTACTGTGAAGGAGATGGTTCTTTCCCAAGTGCGCAATGTCTGTGCGTTCCTCACATTGCAGTGAATGCTCGCTAATCCAATCGAGCGAACCCGTTAGCCACCCAATACCCCGTTGGCCGTCACAACGGTCGCAGGTCGGAACGCTCGCCTTTTTCTCCGTGAGCTGCGTCCTGTTCGTGAAGCGTAGCAGAGTCCCCCGTCTTCGAGGGCCTTCCTCTTCACTCTCTCCCGGGAGCGCCACTCAATGGAGTCATTTAAACCGCCCAAACACACAACGAAAGACGAGAAATCTCACGAAACTTCCGAGTACTCAGTCATGTTCGATACGAAGATCAAATCAAATCACACAGTATTCTAAGCAATCACCGAAATTTCAGAAAATTTGCGCGAACTTACCGTAACAATCTCGCACTGTAGCGACGCCTCGACTACCAGTTTCCACATCGACGAGGCGCAATGAGCTTTAGGCGCAATGTTTGCGCAAATTCCTCACATTCTGTGACGTGTAGTATAGATGTAATAGGCTGAGCACTGAGGCGCAGCTTGGACTTTTTTGTTCGCGCCACTTGAGACGCGTGTCGAGTTCGGCCCTCCCAGTCTGCTTCAGCGCGCCGCGGTTTTCGCGCCACTACTTTCCAAACTGAATTATTTTATGCTTACGCACAAATTCGGGGTTCCCATTCAATTTAGGAGGAGGAAGAGGAGGAATAATTAAATTGGTATCAAAGAGACCTTTTTTTTCAAAAGTTATTCGAGTCTACCATTGTTTGGGCACACACACTGAGCATGCATTGGAAACCAGAGGGCCACGACGGCGTTCGGCATGAATCCGGCCCAACTCGTACGAAAAACGAGTGCCACGTCAGCGTCCGGCGACGACTCGGATCCAATCGCATGCTTCGCGCCCAAGAAATGGCGACCGCCAACGTTGCCAGACGGGGTTTTGAAAAAAAGGCTTATATAGTAGACCAAATCTGTATTTCCCGCAAAGTAGGCTATATCGCGAGCCGCCACGGACGTTGGCGGCGCCCGAGGAGTACTATCGCATTAAAGGCCGACGACCAGATTCGAGATTCTGCGAGGCAGAAGATCCTCCTCATCATGGGGGAGGAGGAAACAGGCAACGGTGGACAGGGTAGAAGGGGCAGAGGAGGAAGCGAGGAAAAAGTGGAAAGCGCGAACTGGTCGTCGGTCTTTAACAAAACGGACCGCTTCCAAAGAGACTGGCGGCGTGTGCACGCAGGGCATTCGGCAGCGCGGACTCGTCTTCTCCAGGCAGGGGGTGGCCGGCGTCAACGGGGCTTGGGACTCGACAGCGCCCCTGGTCTGCCTCTACGACCGAAACAGCGAGAGGACCAAGGAACCTGTGCGCTACCAGATGCTCAAACACCTACCCGCACGGTGCGTGCGTCCAAGCGTGTCGTCAGCATGGGTACCTCGAAGAAAAAGAGGAAAAAAAAAATGGCGGGAAAACGTAACCCTTTGGTGCCCAGCGTTGCCCAGGAGCAACAGCTCTGGAACGATATCATTTTCTCCCGCGCCAGGTGCGTCTCAATCACTAAAGTTAGCGCCCTCTGTCGCAAGGGCAAGGATACCTGCGCTTAGCAGTGGAAGGTCGAAGTGCACCTTCAAAACAGATTTCGCGTGGACCCCTAGCCTCAAAACTGCGAGAACGGGCGCAAATATTGTGCATCCAGTTATATCTTTCTCTACTGCGCGAAATTCGAAAGGTATACTCGTGCCCTCTCCTAAGTCGTAAATTATTTCAGTTTGTCCGACGTTACAGTAGTGCTCCAAATTCCCCAGTTGCTCACTATATAGCAACATTTCAAAAACATGTTTATAAAAAAAATATTTTTTTTTTTTTTTTAGACCATCCGTTACTCTGCGTATTTTAAAACCACGTCAAGGTTTTTAGGTTTCCAGTAAAGTGTGGCCTCACAAGACGACGACGACACCGAGACGACCAGCCACCCGTTGTCGCAGGCGAGTGCGACCGGTAAGTCCGGACAGCAAGCTACGCTAAGGGGGGGGGGGGGGGGGGGGGGGGGGGGGGGGGGGGAGCACCTTGTCTGGGGATGCACAGCGACAGAGCGAACTCGCCGAAGTGTCCTCCGCGGACTACCACATCAGCTTCGTCCGACAAACTTCCAGGAATGGACGAGTCCCGAAGGCGAACAAGCAGACAAAGAGGCAGTGCTTCAGTACCTCCTGAAATTTATTCGGGAGGCAGGCATTCGCCACCTATTTTAACAGATTTTCATCCGACATCATCCCCATCGCTCATCTCCTCCCACAAATGATCTGAGATCAAGGTGGTGACGGCATCAATAAAAAAAAACGTGAACAACAACAACGACAACAAGCTTTTTTATCCCCGCATTTATTGTTATGTTTATTTTCTTTTCTTTTTTACCAATGGCACAGTTATTTAGGTCGAGAAGACATAGCATTGAACTTCCGAAACACTAAGCATGTGACAAGTACTGCCTTCCGACAACGAGTTTTCGACAATGACCATCTACGCGATCTTTTATGCAGTGAAGAGCGACAGTAGCTATACATATGCATAAATAATTTCAGATTAAAATAAGCTCGACCATGCCGTCTTTCCCGGTATTGTTTTCTTTAACAGTCCGAAATATCTGGAAGGGGGTGAGGGAAAACCTCGAGTTCCGTCGGCTTCTGTGCTTTTTGCTCGGCGTTTCCTCCGTCCCGGAAAATAAACCTCCAGGACAACTACAAACTTAACTTACTCTATGCCAGCGTCAATCGGGCGGCGTTCGATCGAATTACTACCAGCGTGTAAGGGGGTGGGGAGGTTGTTTGCCAGGTCGCTTCAAGGTTTTTCTGAGCCTCAACCTCCTGCCCGCTCCTGGCCCTTTTGAAATGGAGGAGTATCGTTAAACAGTGCGCTCGTCTGATCACTACTGTGTGATGCACGTTAAAGACCTTCCCGGCTGGCGGTCACAATTATTGATCTATGGTCACACGTCACTCTGCACTGTCAATTATTCCAGCCCATCGGGGATGCTCGTCGTCTCATTTAATTGCCTGACCAACTTCGCGCAGTCTAAATATCACACCCAAACTTTTCTAAACATGATTTCGTAAAATCCCGTTAGGCGTGAAAACGTTATTTGAAACTGAAACTGTGGAGGAACATGAAAATCGGACTTCAAACTTTGAAAACTTAAATAAAAAAAAAATCGAAATCTTAAAAAAAAAAAATCGAATTCAGCCCTAAAAGAGAATCGAAACTTTCGAACTTTATGATAAAAAAAAAAAAAAACAACGAAATCTTCGAATTTTTCGAACTGTATGTCTATAAAAATTCGAAGCGTTCAACATTAAAGAATTTTGAAATCTTCAAATTTTTCGAACTTCAAATTCAAAGAAATTCGAAATCTTCGAAGTTTTCGAACTTCAGATCCCAAGAAATTAAAAATATTTTCGAATCTCTCAATTTTGAAATTAGGGAAATTCGAAATCTTCGAATTTCTCGAACCTCAAGTAAAAATATATTCGAAATATTCGAACCCGAACTTTTAGAAACCGTGAAAGCTTCGAACTTTTCGAAATCGAAACTCCACGGCGATCGAGAGTTGCGAATTTTTCGATTTCGAACCTCGGGCGGTACGAAAATATCGAAATCTTTCGAATTCGAACCTCAGTTCGGTTCCAAAGTATCGAAACCTTTCGATTTCGAACCTACGGTGATTCGCGACATCCCTACTCTTTAAGTAAACTACAAGCACATACTCAGAGAATTTACTTGAAGTAAAGAATACATTTGCTAAACCTACTTGAAATAATGCTTCCCAACGCTGCATGGGACACGTCAGAAGTGGTTTCGAGGTGGCAACAGAGGACGTCACAAAACCCGATGTGTCATGCTGTTGGCTGTCGTGATCCCGGCGGTTGGTCGCAAAGATGATGGCAAAAAAACACGAGGGAATGCGAGTATCGCTGTCGTCACAGCTAAAGTCCCTTGATACTTTTAGGGACTTCAGGTACTTTCTGGGGCTTATCTAGGGACTTTACTCCTGGCTGCCGAAGCCTTTGCGGGCTGTCAAGCTAGACAGCGGCCTGCAGCAGAATATGCCGCCTTCATCATCGCTGCTGTTCCACCGCCGGAACTGCGGCCGGCGACAACGTGGCACTCCTGTATGAAGTCACGAGAGCAGTGCTGCCAACCCTAGGAATTGTTCTCTGGGTCTAGAGATTTTGTACGTCGTTGAGGGTAAAAAAGTACAACGTAACACTTCTATATGAAGTCACGAGGGGGACGTCGGGGGACCACTTTTTAGGACGCGGGAAACAGAGTAGTCGGAGGCTCGTTCCAGGCACCTTATAGTTTGAGTGACAAGATAATCGCCGGAGTAGCCCTTCGAGGGAAACACTGATTTTAGATATCTATTTCTCGCTTGTGTACCGCGGCGCAGGTACTGCTCGCACCTTGTGTACGGTTTCGTGAGCCCGGCCGACCTGAGCAACTCGACGTCAAAGTCGACGGCGGCAGGTTCCGTCGCCGAGGCCAAGCGCCGCCTGCGGCAGATGGTGACGCTGAAGAAGCACTCGCCCGAACTCAAGGTTCTCGTGGCTCTCGGGGGACCTAAGGTCGACTCCAAGGTACAAGCGCCAGTATAACATCATGCGTAACGCTAGCAAAAAAGAAAAAAAAGCCAAGGTTAATTTTTGATTAGATTTGAGGGAAGCCACAGCTGGACCGAACATTTTAACATGGGGAAATATACGTCTTCTATGCTGTTTCTGTCCTCAAGGTATTTACCACGTGACACTAGAGGGAGAGGGTAGCGCAATTTCTCCGTTGTCCTCGCCCACTTGGGTGCTCATCCTCCGCCCGGCATTCCTTTCGGCGCCGCGGGCGACGCTGCACGCTTTGAGAAATGTCCGTTCAACTTGGATTGTGTTTTAGCTTCGTCTATCTTCCACAGCCAAGACGAGATCCTTTGCTGGCGTCTCCAGCGCACAACCAGGAAAGCTCGTAAATAAACGACGGCCATTAAAACACCAGCGACGTTGCAGCCACATCGATGACCATGACTGAAAGCACGCCTGTGAGGACAGGTTTAACGTAGGGGAAAAAACGCACGTGAATGAAGGCAAGCTGAAGGAGCTTCCAACAACGATGAAGGCGCATTCTATGCACATGCAGTAGGCCCTCAGTAATAACGAAGGTGGTGTGTTTCTTTCGTGCACACTTCAGCAATAAAGGAGTTCTCTTATGCACACGCAGGACTTCGACCATTAAGACACTTCCTAGTTATTTTATGCACATATGGGCCTTTAGCAATAACGAAGGCGGAATTTCTTCTGCGTATTCCGGCCTTCAGCAATGGCGAAGGCTATGTTTATTTTCGTGCACAAACAAATCTTCAGCAACGACGAAGGTGGTGGTGTTTTCTTTCGTGTACACACGGGCCTTCAGCAGTGACGAGGGTGGTTTCTATTATGCACAAGCAGGCCTTCAATAATAATGAAGGAAGTTTGTTGTTTATGGACATGCAGACCCTTAGCAATAACCAAATCGGTGTCTTGAGCACAAACAGATCTTCAGCAACGACGAAGGCAGTCCCTCTTATGCACACGCAGACCTTTGGCAGTGACGAAGGTAGTTTCTATTATGTACACGCACGCCTTCGATAATGACAAAGGCAGTGTCTCTTATGCAAATGCAGACCTTCAGCGATGGCCAAATCCATGTCTCCTCTCGAGCATACGCTGATCTTCAGCAATAACGGCAGCTTCTGTTATGCACATACATGCCTTCAGCACTGACGGAGGTAGTTTCTATTATGCCCACGAAGGCCTTCGATAATGACAAAGGCAGTGTCTCTTATGCACATGCAGACCTTCAGCCGAATCGGTGTCTCTTCTGAGCACACGCAGATCTTCAGCAATGACGAAGGCTGTTTTTCTTATGCACGTGCGGGCCTTCAGCAATGGGAAAAGCAGTGTTTCTTTCGTGCACGCGCAGTCCTTCTCGGACGAGCTGATCACGGAGGGCCGCCGGGAGCACTTTTCCCAGCGGGCGGCGCACTGGTTGAAGTCCCTGGAGCTGGATGGCCTGCTCGTGCAGTGGATGTTCCCAGGACAGGGCAACGGGAGGCCCTCCGACAGGCAGAACCTGCCCAGGCTCATGGCGCAGCTCAGGCAAGTCTTCAAGGCAAGTGGCGCTAACCTCGCAGGACTCTTACAAGACACATTGACGCCTCGCTACACTCACAATATATAGCAGGATGTCTCAGCTAACTGGTGCCAAGAACTTAAATACGTACGCATCAGCTCTGGTAGGTTTATTCGACAAGTCATTCGAGATTGTTTTATTTTCAATGGGGCAAAACTGCATGGTCAGAGAGGTAATCGGCTGGTAGCGGACGAAGCCCGCAGTGCCTTGGAACAATTTTGTCGTGTTCTGACACCGTCGTTGGGTCCGAGCACCAAGGTTCTTTTGGTCCTTTCCCAATCATTTTTCTTCTTGTTGACTGAGATGGTACAGCCAACAGTCTTCGTCGAAAGACTCTTGGTACAGGGCACATTAATTTACGAGCACAACGCACATTTTCCAGAAAAGGAAACGGCATCTCCCAGTTCACTTTACTGCTATATATGCTACCAACTTGTTTCTGTGATCTGTCATGCCAGTCGGCACCACTGAACAACATATATTGCAACTTGTAAGCGGCACATAGGGCACCTTTTGAGCCAGGGATTTCATATTCACCGGTAGCAGAACCCATATGCTGTCAGCAACCACGTGTAAACACATAATTTCTTTGGAATGACTATGCATTCCACACTGTACCAGTACGAGAAATGGAATATACTTTTTCATATAAAGGCAGCACCAACTGCAAGTAGCCAGCACATAAACTACGTTCAGGGAAATCAGATGAGTGAATAGACACGACTGAGTCCTTCTGTTTGGGCGGCGGCTTGCACCGCCCATTGGCTCTACCAGGACAAGCCCAATCTACGTGTTGGCAGTCCGCTTTAATTTTCACCCTAGATTCTAATTTATAAATATATATACATATAAAAACAGCAACAACAACAACAGGGGGAAATTATTTTTACGAATCGTTTCACCCTAATTTCCAGCCTCTTTACGCTTTCTCTCCGAACATCATGGCAATAGTCCAATCTCACTAGTTATGTTTCGATACGGCACTTCTGCCGCAATGCATCGAGGAAACTTTAATCTTTCTGCACGTGGGACAACCTCTCAGCAGCCGTGCGCGTGCGCAGCACGAGGCAGCGAGAGCCGCCTTCTGAGCTGCGGCCTGCCTCCTGTCTGCTGAAGTTATGACGGCGTCACGCATGCACCGAACGCCTCGAGAGATCGGTTTATTTTGCGATCAACGCAAGCGAAAGCGGGCTGACGGAACATCGTTTGGCAACAATAGAGTTTAAGTAGATCGTTCCTATACCTCCGCTACCCCCGATAACGATACGATGCATGCGCAAAGGCGGCAGCAGAGTATCGAGTATTGCTATAGGAATCATCGGAACGATCTACTAAAACTCCCTAATACTCCATGGGTTTCGAACCGATTGTATCGGCGTTGTCTTTCAAATTCCGAGTACCTAGAGGAATGAGCATTAATTCCCAAGATGACTGTGTTAAATGTAATAATGCAACACTTATTTTTGAAAAAAATCGGACGCCAGTTGCGCGCGCCAACGGTCGCTCGTTCCCGCAGGCTCTCGGGAGTCCTAATTGATCTGGTTGCTCGCGCACTCCTTCACCGTTCTCTTGTGACGTCGATGAAAAGCGTCGGGCTGCGGATCGCACGGTCCGGCCGGGTTCGATTCCTCACTGGGACGCTCGTTTAATCTCGCTCGTTACAATTAATTCCGCCTAATTATGAGTATGTAATATTATTCGTGAGTAAGGATGCTTTTTCTCTTCGGATGCTTATGCATTGTCTGCTATGGACTGTGATGCTTTGTGTTGCCATGGCCTGCGTGCAACGCCTTTTCGTTTCACTCGAGTGTAAGGCTTTTTGCATAAAATCCAATCGATAAACACAGGGTTAAAACAAACAAAAAAACAAAAAAAGTAGCACCACATGAGATGCGAATCCCCCCAGAGGGCTTCCGCCACTTCGGCTTCTGAACACGTACCATAATTCGAGCTTTCACCGCTGTTTGAGGGATCAGTGCAAAAGCAAAAAAAAAAAAAACATCTTAAGAAAAAAACAGTCATGTGTGAATTTACAGTGCAGCGGTAATTGCGACACCTTATCGGACCCTAATGTAACCTTATGTATCACAGATGAACCATCGCTAATGTCAGAGTGACACTACCCCTTTACTTTATACACACAGAAGCCTTCTAACGGATGCGGCGTGAGGCTGGTGACGCAACCTCACCGCAACAGCGGCCATTAGCAGGTGCTGCTTGGACTCATATATGCAGCTGTCCTCAACACAGGCGGTTCATTAGGCGGCGTATTGAAGCAGCTGCCGTGGCAGCATGCTCACTTCACAGTCAGCGAACCCGGGATCGAATCCTGACAAAACCTCGGCTAGTTTTTTTATGCAAGCGTTTGGTGGTATCACCAAGGGACGCCCTACGTCACCGTCATTTTGAGTCGGGGGAGAGCCCGTTAGGCTATCAGTCACTTAGATAGTTACACGGTTACGTGGGCTTCCCTAACCACGGTTAAGTCTGACGTCAGTCAGATTTCAGTGAAAATTACCGATGGCCAACTGCGCAGGCCGAGAACTCCGCCTGGCAACTCCTCATCTACATGCCGCACGACGACAGCGCCGTGGACCGCGGCTACGAGGTCCGCGCCATCAGCCGCTCCGTCGACTACGTGGTGATGGGCACCCACGGATACACCGAGCCCGGGCAAACCGAGGTCACCAGTCCGCTCTTCAACCGGCCGCCCAGCCCCGGCCGGTCCGCGGCCAACAGTGTCCACGAACTCGTCGCCCTCCTGGTAGACCGGGGCACGCCGCGCTACAAGCTCCTGGTGGGCGTATCGGCCACGGGAGTCTCCTACTCCCTGGCGCGCGGCGACACGTCCGTACGCGCGCCGCTGCGCTCGGGCAACGCCAAAGGCGGTCCAGGTCAGTGCTGCCCGCACGGTGAAATTCGCCACCGGATTTTGGGAACCCGGGGAAGTTCTCGAGCCTTTGGTGTCCTGCTTAGTGAAACATTACGCCGGGGATGAAATCTGGGGAAATATGCTTCGTGACCCCCAAGCAACTGGCAGTGCTGCCGGTGCCGTGGCTCACATAACTGCTTTCTCTCGCAACAAAGTGCGTTGCATTCTCCTTTAGCCGCTTAACACAGTGGTTCCATCTGTCGGGTAAAGCTGGAACACTTCCGACGTGCCTATATATATATATTAACTTAACAGATTCGTTAAAAAAATTCGTGAAAGTTACACTAATGCGGTTTGTGCAGGTGAGAACCGTAACGATCAGTCGGCTAATAAATGAAAATTCACTTTCAAATTTTTAATTAATGAAAATAGACATACGGTTCCAATTAGAAACTTGCTCAGCGTCATCGAAAACCACTAAATCAACTCTTTTTAGAAGGATGTAACCCAGGGGCAGTCACCAGGGTCATATATGATATATCTTTCGTACGCGATCTTGTTTGTAAACTTGGTGCTCGCATAAAAAAATCTGTATAAGATGCTGCTAAGGTGGCAAGCATCCTATTATTTGGGCACTCACCAGCATCCTAAGGGTGTTGGTATAACACCTTCTAGGTGTTAACCCTGGGACAGGCTGATCTACACCACTAGGGGTGTAAAAGATTTGTGTGTAGCCTTTATAACGTATCAGAAAATATTTGATGAAGTCTTTTTTTTTTTAGGTACCCAATGTCCCCACGAAGCTGGTCATGTGACTAGACAATCCCTCTTGCGGGGATTTTAGCCGCCGGAAGAAGGACCCGTATTACCAACAAACCGCCCCAGGGGTTTTCAAACTTTTCAATCTCGGAGAACTCATGTAGCTTCACTGAAAGCCGAGGAACCCCTCCATGGTCTTGGCAATGACGCAATAGGACAGTGCAGAAGCCTACAGATCTCGTAAACGATACTCCCCGTACTAGGAAGTGTTTGACTTCTAGTTATGAATTAGCCAGTGGTTCTCACATGGGGGTCCGCGCCAACACCACCTAGATATCAACGCCGTAGTGCTGATAGAGATGTCGTCATCAGCGAAGGCTAACGCTGGTCACAAATAGCGACATGACGATTGCGTGAACGTTCGGCTCAAACTTGGCTCGAAGCCGGGTGCTGACGCAGCACTTATTTCCAATCTGTGACCAGCGTTGGACTTTGCTCGTAATGCAAAAATGTCAGCAGTAATGCATTGTCTTCGAGGTGGTGTTGCTCGCGGACCCTTCGGGGTCCCTGAAGGCCTCTATGTGAAGCACTAGACCATCAATCAAACCGAACATTATATATATATATATATATGTGTGCAGATGAATGAACCGTACTTAATCTAATGAATCAAAGAATCGAAGTTTTTTTTATCGATGCGGTTGTCTTAGAAAGTTAAGTAGACCGATTTACGTGCACCGAGTGATTCGGGATGATTATCTCCCGTTCCAGAGCTTCAAAGTTGGTTTGCACGCGTTCAGCTTTCTTCTTTTGCCCTCTTGTCTCTGTAAATGCCCAACATCCTCTTTGCCCCCCGGGGATGGGGTCCCCCATCGCTTTCACCGATCGAGAAGGGGCTCCCAGAAACATCAGTGGTCCAGAACTACTGCATTAGTGGGTGGCTCTTGTCTGCTAAAACGCTGCTTAAACAGAGAATATATATATATATATATATATATATATATATATATATATATATATATATATATATATATATATATATATATATATATACGGTAAGAAAGTTCAACGGGCCGGTTGGACGTAAAACGAAAGTGGAGGAGATCCAGGAAAGGCCTTTCTTTACTGCACCGACGTTTCAAGCGGGGACCGCTTTTTCTTGAGGGTGAATGGTTGTGGAATGTCCTCTTCTTCTTGTTGACACGAACATCAACAAGAAGAAGAGGACATTTCACAACCATTCACCCTGAAGAAAAGCGGTCCCCGCTTGAAACGTCGGTGCAGTAAAGAAAGGCCTTTCCTGGATCTCCTCCACTTTCGTTATATATATATATATATATATATATATATATATATATATTTATATATTTATATATATATATATATATATATATATATATATATATATTCAACTCAAGGGCATGGGCGGTCGAGGGAACTTGGGATCTCAGAAAATCCATGAGGGTACCCTCGGGAACATCTGGGTTCCCAGTTTGAAGACCTAAGGCATTTTTTTATGTTAACTTTGGGATCTGGCGAAATGTGGTCAAATTTCAACGAAAGCTTCGTTTCACGAACACTTTCCGACGTGCCGGCGCAGGTCCGTTCACGCAGACGCCTGGCAAGCTGGCCTACTTCGAGATCTGCTACAACGTGTACCGCAACAGCTGGGCGCGCGTCTTCGACGCTCCGACGTCGTGTCCCTACGCGTACCACGGCCTGGAGTGGGTTACCTACGACGACTCCGACTCGCTCAGGGCCAAGGTGGCCTTCCTGAGGAACCAGTCGCTGGGCGGCGCCGCCCTGCTGGATGTGGCGGCCGACGACTACATGGGCATGTGCGGTCCCCGCAACGTGCTCGCCAGGACGCTCCACTCGGCGCTGAGGAACTACGTGGCGAGGGCACCTCAGCAGCAGAAGAGCATCCGCCGACGGAGGAAGAGATGAAGGCGGTGACGACGACGTTGCGGGGAATAAATGCAGACCATGTGGGTGTTGCTGTTTTTATTGTGAGGATTGGAAGAGTTGTCCATGTGGCTTAAAAAGCCCCTGGATTAGATTGGGGTCTGCGGCTTTCCCATTTGCTACTAAATCTAGTAGCCCTAACTGGATCAAGCGTAGTGTCATCCCCTGAATCCAATACAATCAAATTCAAAGCTTGGACTAGATTTGTCGGCCGTTTCCTTTGCATCGGGTAGCACACTCTACATCAGGTGAGTAGAGCCCGTGCTCTGCTATAAGCAGAATTTATTGCTTATTTTTCTGCCCCCAAGTCCTCAAGTCTTTGCTCAGGGCACTCGATGGCGTTTCCGGCTCATTATCCCTGACTGACCTCGCTTTTTGACAATATCCCTGACAATTTCCTGATTTTTCCCGGTACTTAAAATTTCCCTGACAATTCCCGGTTTTCCCGTTCGCTAGACACCCTGCTAGCTGTACTCAAAGAAACAAAAGAGCACGCATATTGGCCGTTACCTCCAGTTTGACTCCAGCCATCCTACCCAACACAGTCATGCTAACGCATTCCTTAAAAATCCACCAATAGACCTTCCTCTAATTTTTTTTTCACACTTTTTGTTCTTTTTTTATTCCTTTTCTTATACTCTGCCTGTCAGAATACGTCGACGCCCTTAGATACGGTCATCCATATCACTCGTGGAAAGAACAACATTACCCCGTTACAGAGGGTACAATGGCTGTACCCTTTGTAACGGGCGGTAGCTTGCGCCACCTAGCCTAAGTCTAAAAAGACAAACATATGATTCCTCCTCTTCAAAGCCAATTTTCTCCCCCTATCACCACGATGACCTTTGAGGGGATCGGGAAAAAAACTAAAAACATCACCCCCCGCTTCCTTTCCCCCCGGCGAGGGAATCGCCAATTTTCCTCTGGTCAAACCTATTCGGCGTTACCCCAGAACCGGACCCAATGGAAGACAGGGAGCCCCATTTTTCCTCTGTCCCACCTGTCCCCAGCCATGCTAGTTAGTTGTGCATCATTAAATTTTCCCTAAATGGTTGCCACCAATCTTCTAAAGTGGTGAATTCTTGGGCGAATCGCATGTGTTGTCTGCTCGAAAGACATTTCGCACATTACCCACATTATGAAATCCCACTTTGGCTAGTATTAAGTGGCTGCGCGTAATGTTGGATGCTTTTAGAAAGTTCCGCCACGCTTACCCACTTACTTCACGGGTGGCAATCGTCAGTGGCATCCGCGACGCCAACCACGGCGGCTATGGGAATTAACCGCGTCGCACCTCCGTCCTCAGGTACGATGATGGCACCATTCCACCCGCGTTGCGTGACAGTGCTACAGCTATCGCTTTTCTTTGCACACTGTTGGCGAAAAATACGAATCTTTTTTTTCCGTCTTCCTTTTGAGTTTTTCATATTCTTACCCCAGTCTCAGGTTGATCATCATGTTCATCTCAACCATTTTTCTGCCCAAAAGTTTTTTTTTTTTTTTTTTTACGTTTCTTGAAATATGTGCAATCCGGTGCGACTCGGCTTGAGCACGCACCCTTGGCTAATACAATTTTACCACGTAAGTCACACATGGAGTTCACGACCCAGTGGGCGAGCGCGTTGCGTGCTGGCCCACTAACTGCAACAAAAGATGTCCTCACCCTGACACAGACATAATGTAGGCACCCTATTTTTTTATTGTAGGGTGTAGTGTGTAGCCAGGTGTAGCGATGTAAAGCAGCTCGCGTCTCCAGCTCGTTGCTCGCCCTCCCGCGGCAGAAATGGGAAGCGCTGTAGTGAGGGTCCCCGATTCTCCTGCTCAGTGGGCACGGTGGAACTGCTCGTGATCATAGATCGCGAAATGTCATTTCCAAATGCAAACAACACTCTTCACTGTCCTAAGGTAGTGCTGCAGCCGGTTTGAAATTGTACCTTATAGTATTGCATATAGAAGGAAATGCAAGTGTTGTGTGTTTGCGTTAGAGTGGCGTGTTCTATGTTGCAGATGTGCGTCTTTGTCATGCGTCAATCCAAGACCGCATTTTCGGGCTCCGCGCACGCGCATTGTGGAACACACAAAGCTAACGCAAACACACAGTGCTTCCGTTCGCTCGTATACGCATGCTAAAACTCAATACTGCAGTGCTTCACCGGCTTCCAACGCCAACGAAACATGCTGCAGTCAGCAGACGTGCAAGCAGGTAAGCGTTCCTTTGAACTGGAAAGGCTGAGATTGGCAAAATGACAGCGCGTAAAACTGACAGTAACTAAATGTTATAAAAAGATTAATATTAAAAAAAAAAAAAATCCTTTTTCTTTGGGGAGGGGGGGCATTTGGACTGGAAGGATATTGGCATCAAATTTGGAAGTTTTTCCGATTGTCAAAAGTCGCGACTTAGATAGCACCAGATGATTTACCCTTATTTAACGTAATTTTACATGAATTTCCTACATTAGCTAGGATGTTTTAATTGATTTTAGACGATTTTTATTTTATAACTTGGCAATTAAAAATGCCGCAATTGGAACCAGTGATGATAATTAACACACTTTTGATTGTCATACTTGTTCGCGCATTTGAAATTAGTTCATACCCAACAAATGACATTAGAGCTTGAAAAATTACATATTAAAATATCTTAAATTTAATATTATTATTATTAATACGAATTGCACTATTGTATGCCCCCAATTAATGCCACGTTCACAAAAGTAGAGCATGTAACCATAATGGTCTTTCCAGAAAGGTATCATTTTGTTTTCTGTATAGCATATGAAAACTCTGACATCGTTATCAAGATAGACAAACAGTCAAACACTGGAAGCAATATTGGATGCAACATAAAGTCCAATGCGCCACGCATTGCTTTTAAACAAAACACACACACATACTTCAGCTGTCTGAGTCGGGTTCCGTCTAGGTTTTTGTAGTGAGAATAGCGTTTCTTAATATATATGTTTTGTGTACATATTGTAAAATTGAATTTATTCTGTTATTCTTGTGCTGGGAATAATGTTAAAGCAAATGATCATCTAAATACCCAAAATCCCATTCAAAGTCCCGCAGTTCATAATTTCATGCCACAATTTTCTGAGAAAAGGCAGCAAGAACGCGCAAATATCAGCACCGATTTTTTCAAGAAATGCAATATTCTATGTTATCTGTAACGTGTATGAAAGACCCCATCTTTAAAAGGGCTCTGAAATCTCCAAAATATTCTGAAGTGCCTGGATTGAACATGTTTGTCACAAAATAGCGTTTTCGCAAGCAACTTCAATTAAATTATTAGGATGTGAGGCACATCTTGAGCTATACTGAGAAATGAAATACAAAACAGAGGTTAGTTTCGGCTTCGCTCCAGAATTAAAATGTGCATCCTGGCTTAAATATTACGCTAAACACCGTCTTTGTTATCAGGATAAAGAGGCGACCTGCGCACATAACACCTTAGCTTTCTCGTATCTCCAGAAATAACTTTTATCGCTTAGTGAAGCCAGCACACTAAACAGGCTCAGCAGCGGCACGCATCTCTAACCCTCACTATAGCCGCCATTTGGAAAAACGAGTGGCGCCACCTATACACGTTTGCAAGTCCGGCTTCAGCGCGCTGCCATCTTGCTTGGCTGGGGTGCGCTTGGACGAGTCATAATCCGATTACGAAGCCTTGCTAAGGCGTCGTAATCGGATTATCGTCGCGCCGAAGAGCGCACCCCACTGAGGAAGATGTCGGCGCCCTGAGACCGGACTTGCAAACGTGTATAGTGAATTGGAGTCGCAAACGAAAGCCCTGGTATCTGAGAAAAGTGGCGCATTCTCCTCCCTCCCCCTACCGAAAACCCTCCTTATCCCACCTCTAACTTCCGGTTTGGGACGGCGGCGCCCTCTGGATGTTCCCAAGCGTCTTGACGTCTCGGTCAGCTGGAACGGCGCGATGCCGGTCGTGTGAAATTGTCTTGTCATTATAAGTGTGGCAATGAACTCATTTAGGGCCCGCATTCGCATCCGACCGTCCTGAAGCCGCTCTAGATATGTTCGTCCAACCGTGGATCCTAAAAGCAGGGTGACGAACCAAAATGTTCTTCGTTCCGGTTCAGGGAAAACGGTTCAGCTATGGTTCAACTCCAAAGTGAAAAAATAAAGGTTCAAACCGGTTCGTACTCATATGCTACAAAAACAATCGACGACAGCAAAAGATGAACTAAGCATATTTTACAAAAGTGTTAAATATAAAATGCAAAAGCTCACATTACTGTATGGGACGAACAAGCTAGTGCTGGGGCACCTCTGGACGTGGGTGAAAGCGCAGTTCAATGTCAGGCAGCTGACTGAAGAAGCAGTACGTCGTCAAGCATATCCAAGGAAAGACGGCACCTCCGAGATGATAAAATGAACCACAGTGCAGAAAAGGCTCGCTCCACGCTGACCTGGGTCGCAGGCACTCCCAGGGCTATCTGCACCAATGCGTAGAGTTCTGGATGGCGTTCCCTTCTCTCCTCCCAAAACTGTAACATGTTAGCGTCCCTTGAAAGCCGCGGCTCCTTGTCTAGCATTTCCAGAAGGCATGCTATATCCAGTGGGCTACTGGCACCTCGAATGTGCACGCTATAGCCTCAAACTCTCTTTCCCTTAAAAGTGCTTCCAGGGAGCATTCTGTATCTTCTGGATCCACCGCAGCTTCAAAAGAAAGGGTAGAAGCTTGTTCGCATTGCGAAGGATCCGCCTCCAAGTCTTTGTCAAATGCAACGTGGCCTGGTACTTTTGCTCAGGGATGAGAAGAAAGCTGTAGCGGGGATCCATGTACACTGCAGCACAGAAGACATCCATGTCAAGAAGTTGTCGCTCCCTCTTTTTCAATGACTGGACTTTGCTAACGGCGACGATATCTTGGAAGTTTCCATGGAACATCTCAGCCATGCTCTGTTGAAATGAGCTCTTCCTTCTGCAATGTCTTTGTCGCCACTTCTGCCGGGCGAAGCGATACTACGAGCATTTCGACCTTCGCCCATACGTCTTCGGTCCACCTGGAGCTTTATCCTTCTGACAAGAACCTTCCAGCGAAGCATCTTAGTTCAAGTAGCCTGGTGAGCATATGCAGCGTGGGCATTCACCACGTTGGACAATAAAGAACTGGTCTATTCAACCCTAGCTTTCTCGTCAGGGACATAACAGATTGGACACGTAGTCTCTTAACAAGCGCACGGCTTTTTTCAACCATGTGCCCGCAGCCCGAGCCTTTCAATGCGCCACTAAAGGTGTATCCACACGACGGACCGGGCCGCGGACCGATAGATCACGTGATGCGCGGCCCGCGGGCCGC
The DNA here is from genome assembly GCF_016920785.2 of Ixodes scapularis. Taxonomy (NCBI): domain Eukaryota; kingdom Metazoa; phylum Arthropoda; class Arachnida; order Ixodida; family Ixodidae; genus Ixodes; species Ixodes scapularis. The sequence goes on along the minus strand of NW_024609883.1, from coordinate 64,415,144 downwards.
CCGGCTGCAATGAGCATCCACACGGCGGACCAAAAGAGCAGACGACAGAGTGAACGGGCCGGTCTAACCCTCGACCTCACAGCTCCGCCAAACGCGTGCAACGAGCTGCATTGAGGCTATTTGTAAGGAGCCAAGATGGAGGTTGAACGAAAGAGACTTTTGGCCGCGGTGGCTTTGGCGTTGACTATTGAAGACGAGGAGGACTTAAGTGAACCGGAAAGGGCATGCATCTATTGTCCCACAGAGCGGGAAATCGCTCCACGAGCGCAATGAAGTAAAAAGTTGCATCGTTGCACCATGCCGCCATCGTCGCACAACAAAAGGTTTGTCGTCTTCGTCTTCAACAGTTGGCGCCAAAAGAACACGACTTTGGATTTGGATTCCAATCCAAACAAAAGTCAGCTTGTTGCCAGACTTAGCACTTCAATTATACTAAAAACGCCGCGGTCCGCCGCCAAGGTCCGGGCGAGAAAACTGGCTTGGCATTTCTCACAAGCGCGGGCCGCGGACCGCCGGCGGACCTCGAAAAGCGGTGACGTAAGATCACGTGATGCGCGGCCCGCGGACCAAAACAGCAATTTGGTCCGTCGTGTGGATACACCTTAACTGCCAGCTGCAGCATGTGGGCGGCGCACCTCATCCCTTCTAGCAAGCCGAAATCATCAGGGAGTGCGCTCTCGGAAGTCTCCAGTAGAGATTGCAGAGTGTAGGACTCAACTTCAGGGTCACTGGAGCCGACCTCTTCTTCGGAGTCAGAACATTCCTCGTTAATTTCACCGAGGAGACGCAGAGCCTTCACCATGTTGGCACCGCAGATTATTAAATCGGATGAGTTATTTTAAAAGCAGATTAGATGCACCAAAGTATGGCAACTAGGGCAGGTTCTGAAAAATCCATCGGCCTTTGTATCGCTTTCTTATCCGATCAGTTATACATTGAAATCAAGGGGTTTAAAGTAAATTACACACAACTCTACAAAATTGAAAACAAGAAACACCAAACAAATCTCGGATTGAACGCAAAAAAGAAAAACAAGAACAAAGACAGGTATAGACAGCACTTGGCGTGTTGTCTGTGCCTTTTTTTTTTTTCGGGTTCAGTCCGAGATGAAAAACCAACTAGCCCAAACTCACCGTTTCGGCTACCAAACAGGCTCATTAATTCGTCACTTTTGCCGACGTACGAATTGGGTATGTTCTAGTGAGAAATTTTCTTTAATGAACCTTCCGGTCCCAAAGAAAAGGTTGGGACGAATCTTGGCATTTGTTAAAGAAATACATAAGACCAGAAATCCCGGAGAATTTATAGTTACGTTGCTCATTTCGTTTGAGTTCTCGAGGCAAACTTTATAAATTACAAAGAAGACCGCTATGTGAAAACCTGATCGTAGAACGTTACAGAACTTGCTGCTACCTATTTTTCTTGCCTTTGACTTCCCAGATGAACGAAACACCACAAAAATAAATGATCAGTTTTCCCCAGGAGCAAAAAAATAATTATTTTGGTCCGGTTCAGCTCTGGACTGTGCGAAAATATTTTTTGTTTTGAATTTTTCGGTGTAATTCTTATGTTACTGTGTTTTTCTCCACATACTTTTCACGCGACCTGACTTCGCGTATGAACCGAAAACCACATGGAAAACATACTGGTTCCCCTCCGGTGCGGAAAAAGTTATTTTGTTCCGGTTCAACTCCAGTTCGCACAAAAATAACGTTTTTTTCCGGTTTTCTGTTCACGGTTTGGGTTCGGTTCAAAACCCTGCCCAAAAGTGCTCTGGATAATCGTCCCAATTGTCCCTACCAAAATTCATTATCGGCCAGCGTCTCGTGGATACCTGTCCGCTCCTTCGGCTTACAGGAATCACAAATCGTCTTTATTCATCACATTAAACTGCCTAATTACAGTTATATTTTCCACGATTTCATATGACTCACTAGTTATTTTTAATCTGTGGGGAGAAAGCATACTCGTGCTTGTCGCACTGGCTTCGCTCGCACTTATAATGAATCGAGGTATACACGGTGTTACAAAAAAAAAAATATATATATTTACACAATATTTTTAACCACAAAAATAAACTAGGCATCGCCGAACGCTCATTCTCTGCCCAAAGGTAGCGCTAGATGTCACAACCAGATGTCAAAGTTTCAGCCCGATCCAATACCTTAAATTTATAAGCGATTTTCTGAACATTTCAATGGGAAAATGGAGCCCATTTTCGCCCGTCTTCAGCTTCTGGTGCCATAGAGCCCCATGTATTCGAAAACTTCGTCGGCCGCCATTTTCCCGGGTAGCGGACATTTCGTGGAACGCCGTTTCGTCGAACGCCGTTTCATCGAATGAACGGACATTTCATCGAACGCCGTTTCATCGAATTTCTCTGTTATGGCTCTGTACCGAGTTTTGGGGCATATCAGTGCTTTATAGATGTTCCACTTTGCATTTGTTGAGACTAAGGTAGTCACTTGTGAAATTGTTTTGAAGGTTGTGTCAAATTACTAAAAATAAAAACAATTGGCATAAGAAGAAATAAAAACAATTGGGTATGCGACTTACTGAAAAGCTTTACTCATGTACATGACTGAGACCACGACACTGCAAATAAAGGACAGAAACTTAAAACACTTTTAAGTGTCTGTGCTTTCTGTTTTTTGTCTCATTTTTAATTGCTTCATGTGACATGGAGAGGGGTCATTGTTTCATGGATGCTTTCTTCTCGAAGCAGGATATGTCCACGATGGAACTTATCTCGTCACTGCACCCAGTGATATAAAAACACACAAAAAAAAACATAGAGAAGTAGATGAAGTTGTGTATAAAAATTAAAGTAAATTCCAAAATATTACAGACTGTAACGTTGTTCGATGAAAAGGCGTTCGATGAAATGGCGTTCGAGGAAACGGCGTTCGAGGAAACGGCGTTCAATGAAACGGTGTTCAATGAAACGGTTTTGATGAAACGGCATTCAATGAAACGGCGTTCGATGAAATGTCCGGACCCACATTTTCCTATTGAACTTTTCAGAAAATCGCTTATAACTTTTGAATAAGGTATCGGATCGGGCTGAAACTTTGCATCTGGTTGCGACCTCTAGCGCTACCTTTGGGCAGAGAACGAGCGTTCGGCATTGCCTAGTTTATTTTTGCGGTTAAAAAGAAAGACATGTTTTTTGTTTTTTACACTTTGTAGATACATCGACATGCTCGCGTCCGCAGCCGCGAGAGCGGTGCAAGCTTATGCACTTTGTGCAAAACAAAGCATGGTACGCGAGCACCTGCGCCAGACCTGACGAGCGAGCGTACTCAGCACGTCCGCCGACACTCCTGAGCAGGAGCAGGCCGTTTTGAACGACGCCTCTTCCAGGGCAAGGGCGTCCATGCACGCCAAGTCGGCAGTGTTCTGCTCGCTATCGCGCCGCTCGCGCTTACGGTGGAATGGAGTGCATAACTCGCTCTAAACAGCTGTCTTTTTGCATGCTGGTCAGGTTTATACAGAGAAACTACATCGCATAACTTTGCGGCTCCCGTTGCATTGACATCTTTTCGACCGATTCGGTGAAGCAAGATCTCCCTCCAAGGTCTATTTTCCCTTCCAGAAAGAACACTGAAAGGCTCTCCAGTCGACTTTTCCACAGGGGCCACGACAGCCCGTAAAAAAAGCTTCGAAAAGTAATGACGACCGAAAGTCCAACTCCAAAAACGAAAGCGCCGAAAGCAGAGCTTGTTCAAAGGATGGCGCCAATTTTTCCAGGATAGAGGGGCTTGACACCCCACCAGACGTTAGCGCCACAAAAAAATGTAGCGGCTGGAAGATACATAGCAACAGAGGCATGTATGAGCACGGAGCGCCACGACTACGGGAATGCATCTATGGAATAAAAAAAAGAAACAAAAAAAGTGTCGACTTGATGCGCGAGTTGCTAAGGCAACTCGAATCTGTGGGCGGAAAAACGTGTGTATTATTCATCGACCCCTTCGTGATAACGTGGTAAAGAATGACTGGAGTGAGTTGATAAGCCGTCGAGTTCCGAGAGCAGGTAAAAGCCGGTGGTGTGTGTTTGCGTGTGTCGTCAACGCGAAGAGCAATCTCTCGAACTTCGCCACTTCGCACTTCACCGCGTGGACGTCAAGGTAACATTTTACGTGTGGCTAGAGTTTTCTGTCCCTTGGGGTTTTCGTTGTCTGAGGGAAATTGTTATAACCGGCCGTCGAACAAACCGTTCCAACTTCCTAGACGTCAAAAATACAACTCTCATTTCGCCTTAACATCTTGGTAGCGCCAGAAGTTATTACTGACAGAATGAGAAGAACGACAGGGCGTTTCTTTCCAATGCCCGGCGTCTAGTAGAGGTGCCTTCCGTCGTGCGCACGCCTGAGGCGCGCGCTGGAGGCGGCGCAAGTGAAGAACCTCCCTGACATTCTAATCCTGCCAGTAGCCTTAGCAGAATTTGTTTTCGATTGCACTTAGTTGTGAAGGGGCCAGACGCCCCAAGGACGCCAATGCAGCTTCTTTACGGTTCTGCTCAGGGCAGCAGTAAATTTTCTTGAAACAGTATAAGTTTATTGATGTTTGGTCCCACGGGATGCTGTTCACAAAACACGCGCGGGAAGAATTATATTGGTCGTCTGGGTGGCACATTGCTGTGATCAGGACTCTTGGGGCGACCAAGAAAAGCACGCAGGAGATAAGCTTACCCAAGAATCTGAACCGAGCATGTGGTTTTCCTACACTTACCTAGTAAATAAATATTTCAAGTAAACTGCAACGTGGCACGTTGTAAAAAGAATCCTGTAGAATGTTAATTAAAGGATAGCCGGAGGAAAATATTGGGAGTGTGCGACTCCTATACACCATTCACCCTTAAAGGGGCTGTGCAACAATATTAACGTTGAAAGAAATCACAGCCAGTAATTTTTATCCTATGTGCCTTGCCCCAAGTGTCAGAAAACACCTAACCTTCCTCGGAAATGTTGCTATTTCACTAAGTAATTAGACATTTTAAAACTGTTTTCTTTAGCGGCCTGCAGCCGCACAGCGTTGGTCGTCGGAACCACAGGGCGTGGCCGGCGTGACGTGGACGTGACGTAAGCGTGACGTTAAATGGGGAACGTGTAAAACATTGGCCAAGTTGTGCAATTATCTGCTAAACATGAGGCCTATTTTTAGAAATCTGGTCGTATTGTCATAAGCAAATGTATCGAAAGTACCCTACCATTACGAAATATTATCATTCATTGTTTTAGTGGTGCCATCTATCAGAGGTCAACAAAACCATTTCTGCTCTGTGGCGTTGCTCACTTGCCCATAGTCCCGTAGATTTCAAGTTTTGAGCAGCACTCCAGGCGGGCGAAATAGAATATTCGGCTCGCGTTTTGAACTTGCATCATTACGCTTCCCAACTACAGCTTTTTTATACTCCCCTTCGTTCTAAATGCCAGTGTAACTGAGGCTACAAGAGCGAGCTGCGAGCTCTCAGCGTCCCTGCCGGGCTGAACCAAAGCCACCTGCAAATCCGGAAACCTACCTCCCCATTAAACGTCACAACCACGTGACAACCACATTACCGTAAAGACGGTGTGAGAGTTGAGAGTGGCCGCGGGGGGCGCACATTTCTATCTGTTTTTATTTTGTTAAAAAACAAACAAACTAGGGCACCTATCGAAAAACAGTTTTCTGTTCCATATTCCATGGGTGGTAAGGATTAACTCTCACACCTATCGACCTGAAGTTGGAGAATAGGTGCGCAGCCCCTTTAAAGCTGAGATTAGAAGCTCTGCCTTCAGCCTGAGCTTTCTGCCCTTGCTAACTCAAGTGTGAACGAGCAGGCACGCTTAACCAAAGCACTGCAGAAGCCAGCGAGCTTGTGCCGAAGGCGGAGCTTCTGCCCCCAGCTTAAGATTGAACCGAGCATAAAGGGGACGTGCCACTCTGCCTTGGCAGCTGGTTAGCAGTGCCACCATGGACAGCGTCTGCATTACGTCGAATAATCAAGTGCTGCCCTTTCCAACCTCTTCTAACGTGCCCACACCACCTCTGCTGCTTCTGCACCTTCCAGCGACCATGTTTCCCAATTTCACTCTGAAAAAAAGTTTTGGCACCTTGGCAGTTTGAAAACGTATACAGGTCTAGCATTGCTTCAAGAGTAATCACAGCCGTGTGTTTCCATAATTGAAGCTTACAACTGTGGGTGACACGACTGAAGTTGAGCTCAGAGTAACTCCTACAGGTCTGACGGGCGCTTAACGTATGATTTGCAGAATTCCCAAGTTTGGGAGATGTTAATAGTGGGCACTTGAACGAAGTGTCCGCTTCTGCGGTATTTTACAATGGGCATTTGCGACATCCAGGCTACTTCAAAATTCGATATGGCAAAGTTTTGAAAATGGTCAACGTGAAAGTGGAAGCAAAGCCCCTGTGTTGTTGTGTACGCCAACTGGGTGAAACAAAAGCTCCAGTACCTTCTGTTGCAATGCGACTCCAAACTGTTCAGTTTGCTCTCAGAATATTAAAGCAACTTCATCACTTTATCAAAATAACTTTGATTTGATATTAACCTTTGTGTTAAAAATGAATTCAAGGCAAGCTAATCTCCAGTGAGCTCTTCTCCAGAATTCAGACTCCAGACAACGACAATCAATATGGCAGCAAGTAATTTAGCAATGTGCTATTTGGCAGAACTTTTACTGAATGCAGTGATGTGATTGCTGCGCCGATTACGCCAAACTGCGCCAAGGGGCTAACCCTGCTACATCCTGCTACATTTTGCCAAAATTTGGGTAATCTGCACCAAGCCTGCACCAAAGGACAAGTTTTGGTCGCCTTTCAAAACCGAAACTAAACTGGGTACCGTAATGAGCACACGTGAGCGAAATGGTGCAAGCGGCCGTCCAACACAAAGTATCCTACATCATTCGTTCATCCGGTCTTGCATGGTTTTTCCCGCCATCTCTCGTTTTGCGCTCTTGTCGTCTCGAGTCTTTTTAAACTTTTTCAACTATAGATGCGGGCATGTGCGGACGCTTGGACGCTAGCATGCTGGGTACCGGCCATGCCGTCATGTTTTGAAACGAAATTCGTTTTTGCGCGGCGGGAGTTACTTTGTGAGCTGAAGCACTCGCTCCTGAAAGCAACGGCCGTGGGAAAACTGTATTTGGTCCCTGCCTGCCAGTCACCGTGGTCGCGCGGCGTCGGGTGTTGTCATCCCCACGTCGCCGCAGATATGGCGCTTTCAAAACTGAAACGTAAGGACCGCCCCAGTGTTCATCAACATTCCTGTTCTTGTTAAGTAGGCTACTACAAAAATCCCTCTAGCTCAAAGACTGCTGTGTCAAAGTACTGATTACCTAGGTTTCTCTAATTAGGCTTTCTTTCGAGGGGGACCCCGGTACCTGAAAAATCTGTCGCGAAAGAGAGTTGGTGAAGAGAAGCAAAGAAGGCAATGTCTGCACGCTGAACCCGCACAGCGCGCTTGTTCGTCTCGAGTTCAGTCGGTGCACAAAGCGCTCCAGAACCTTTTTACACCGACTTGTGATGTCTTGCACCGATGTGCTCAGGTTCTTTTCTTTTTTTTCTGTTTAACTTGTACCTCACGAGCCGGTTTGGCAAGCACGTGCATCTAGACTGTTTTTTGTTGCATGCTGGACAGTTACATTTTGTGTAGAATGTTGGGAACCAGTTGGCGACGGAGCGGAGTGGCATGGTTTCGATCGAACAGCCACCTCCGCTCGCGCGACAATTTTGCATTGCACTGCAGTGGTCATGTGTATCAACAGTTAGAGACTGCTTTCATTTATTATACAGTGTAGACTGCATATAACGTATGTCGCGGGAGTCGCGAAAATCTGCACTATAAGCGGTACCGCGCTATAACCAAAACAGCAATTTTTCAGGCCAAAATACATGCCATGAGACAACTTACCTTTGTAAAAGAATTTATTTTATGTTAGATGAAAAATAAAGCTTATTTTGAGGCAAGTCTTTATTCTACCGGACTAGTACCCTTCTTTCTCAAGTGTGTCACACATTTCGATAGAAATGAGCGACTTTTGCCTGGCGCAGCCTTTTAACGGCGTCGCGGGTTGCAGACGGACGTTACGAGCATTCAGGATTGCTAACCCTAATCACTTTTCTCCAGTGATGAAAACACGTGAAACTTCGCATCCTTTATACAGTTCGCGCCAGTATACCTTCAACTTGAGCACAGGCATGAAATGCTCCAAATAAGAAATCCGGGCGATGTTCGAAAACACAAATGCTTAGAAAGCACCACTGTAGTCGAAGTAAACAAACACGACGACACGGGCATTTCTACCGTCTTGAGAGTGCCGCCACAACATCGCCGCACGAGTAGGTGGATCTTCTCTTCTAGTACGTGCTGGGTTATCATAGCGACACACAACGAAAATTCAGTCAAGGATAGCGCTTTTACACGGAACGATGAGCATCCGCCACGCCGTTAAAGTGAACTAGAACGCCGTCTACGTCGACGATCACAACCGACGCCATGTTTGCGGATAGAAGCAGCCGGCCCGCGACCGGCATGCAACGCGCGCGAATACTTCTTTTCGACCTGCGATTGGTCTGTCGTTGCGGTTGTTTTGGACGACACGTGCCTACGTCCCTCAGTCGCTATGGCAATTGAAGCCTCTCTCTTCGCTTCTCCCCGCTTCTTTGAGCAACCTCCTTGCCCCGCGGGTGCCGCTTTCGGCTCGCGCCGTTATCTAGTGTCGCACAGGGAAGCGTGCTCGCTGCCCCAGTTGTTCCGGAAACCGCACTATAACCGGTATTTCCCATTGTGCACCTACATTTTAAGCGGTATGTAATTACATGGAGTTCTATGGGAGGCGAACCGGTGGTTTAAAAAAGCCGCGTTATACCCGGTCCTGCACTATAAGCGGTTACGTTGTAAGTGGTCCATACTGTATAACTAGTCAACCTAATGCTGTGATATTTAATACTAAGCTGGTCATTTTCAAATAAATTTTAATATGTGCAGTTTGGTTCTTATTTACCTATAACGGGTACATATATATGTATCTCCAGATGCCTGACGTAGGTTTGGCACATAAAACTCCCGCATTTTTTATATGTATCATTTAACTGAAGCATTGCAAAATGTGTCATATCATTGGTATTTCAGTTACATGTTGAAAAACTTTCAGGTGGTCTAACTTGACTATAACTTGTTTATTGCGACGAGCAAAGTGTCCTTCATTCGTCCAGCACTTGAAACAAACATTTTTATTTTTCTAAGAATATCGGCTTCAAAAGCCACTTTTGCTGCTCCGAAACACTGTTTTAGCTGCTCCAAAGTCCACTTTTGCTGCTCCGAAACACTGTTTTGGCTGCTCCAAAAGGTGCTCCAAAACAGCTTAGGCCAGTCACATCACTGTGAATGCTGCAAATTGTTAATGTACTTCATAAAAATGGTCAGTTCAAATACTATCCTACGTAATTCGAGCTAACCGTTCCCTGTGGCCGTGTCTACAGATTTTCATGTCCACATTTTCATTTGTACTAGAAAAACGGGTTTTACTGGATCCTCCTATTTAGCTGATACTGCAGTATTAATTGTCACCTGTAAGCATAACATACCTAACTTAATTGCAGTGGTGGAGAGATGGCAGACGACGGAGAGGACCAGAATTCCGAGGAACAGTTGTTGAATCAACTCATCAGGAAACCAAGGTATACCTCATCTCGAGACGCACTGAACGACATGAGGCTGAGGCTGAAAGAAGATGGGGTCGACATCTTGAGGCAGTGTTCCGCCGGAGAAAAAGAGCCCTGCTGGCTACGTGAGTGTCTCGCAGCCTGCAACAAGATCCTCCACACTGCATCGCTCCAAATCACTGAAAGTGCAGACAGAGGGCTGGTTGTTGAATGGGTTTTCGTTACGACACCCAATGATGCGGACACCTTGCAAGCGGATTTTCTCAAGGACTGGTTGCTTAGCCGTCACAGCTGTATTCATTCTGTCAGCCGAGCCGGAGACCTCCACTCTGGCTGTCCGCATCCAGGACTTCGAAGCGTCGAGGCGAGTTCGGTTTCGGGGCTTGGGCACCTGTCCACGCTGGAGAACTTTTCGTTGTGTTATGCAACACTCACGGATGCCTCCGTCGAAGAGCTTGCAGACATGTTGGGCAAGAACCACAACCTGAAGTCGTTCAAGATGATTCACAGTACTGTTCCCGAGCCCGGATCAGAAAAGATTCTTGCAAAGCTCGAGGGTTGTCTATCCCTGGAGGCAGTCGAGTTAAGCTACACCTCATTGAGTGCTTCTGCTGCCCGTGTCCTCGCTCAGCTATTGAGCACAAGTAAGTCGCTGAAGAAACTATCTATGCAAGGGGTTGACAAGGAATGCGCTAAGATTGCTCTCGAAGGTTTGCACGACGGATCTTCGCTCGAAGAGATTTACCTCTTCGGCATGGAGCCAAACGAAAGCCCCTTCTTCATGAAATATTCCAAAGCCTTCAAGAACCTAAAGGTCGTACGCCTTCCCTGCAATGAGCTCAATGACACATCCGCTTTCGAGTTTGCAGCGCTCATCGAAGCCAGTGAAACCCTCGTAGAGCTTGGTCTCGACACAAGTTCGTTCGGAGACGGCGGAGCCGTGGCCATTGCAAAAGCCCTCCGACGCAACAAGACCCTGCGCAAGTTGTCTCTTTCGCAGGGCCAGCTGACGTCCGCGTCGCTCGTCGAGTTTGTAGATGCCTTGACTGTCAACACGACTTTGGAGTACCTGGACGTCTCTGAAGTCGACATTCTGGAAGAACACCGCGAGCGGCTGTTTGAAGATCCGAAAAGTGCCGGTGCCTTCAAGAGGATCTTCGTGATATGGAAGCAGAAGTGGCTCAGGGACCTGGCGGCGCTTCTGCGGCGCGGCGACCACATGCCGGAGGTCTACGTCGACGTCGATCCAGGAGTTCCTCCGGCAGATCTGGACGCCTTCTTCGACGCCTTGCTTGCCAGCCCCACCGTGACGGAAGTGAGCTTCTACCCGAACGACTTCTCGTTCGACCTCCTCGTCGACCGGCTTGCTGCACTTCTCAGAGGCACGACAACTATCAGGGCCGTCCACAACCGTCTTTCTCCCGACGAAAAATACGAAGAGACGCACCTCGTCAGACTCCTCGATGCTCTCCGGGACAACACGAGCGTGGCAGACTTCACAATGCTCGTTTCGTACCTGACGGTCCCCATGGGCGTTGCGCTCGGAAAACTGCTGGAGGTCAACAATACGCTGACTACGCTTACCCTCTGCGAGTACTGGTCTGTGGATCCCGAGGTCGCAAGGACGTTGGCGAACAGCATGCGCCACAACTACACCCTCCTTGACCTGCGCATCGAGTGGGACGCGGAGGACGTGGAAGGCTTGCCGGAGGTCTGGGAGGCGTTGCGGAGGAACAAGGCCCTCCTGTATCCCGCTGCAGAGTTTGTCACCGGGGAAGCTGAGGACGAACGTGCTGCCGAAGCGCTCCGGAAGGTCCACAGGAGCTGGGCCTTAGTTGAGGAGGTGATGAAGCGAACTGGGAAGCGGGAGGCCGAGGTCAAGCAGGACATAGCGGATGCTTTGAGCCGTCTTGGGGCGTCGTGATTTTAATGTCCTCGAACTGATTCCTGTTATAGAGCGGTTTACAAGACACGTGACTTGAAATATTGCTGAATGCCACGTTGATGAACCGATGAACGTTGATGTTCAAGTTTACTGCCAGAGTATCCGGGGAAAATAAAGGGGCACTTGGCCTTGTCTACTCCTTCGTGTTTGTCCTTTGTGTTTGCACATACAAGTTTACTTAGGACAGACTAATATGATTGTGTCATTTTGTTTAGGTCAAGGAATAAAAAAGTGGGAGAGGAACGGCAGTCACTCACCACAGCGAAATACTCGTAAATATGTGGCAAGGCCCGACTGCATCGCTGGGAAAATATCCCAATAAGAAATAATGGAAACGCCTCCTATCCTGAGCGCTCTAAACCACATACTTATCCACAACTAATCTACTGTCAAAAAAAAAGAAGCAAACAAACAAAAAACAGCACACACAGACATTGCGTTTCACTTCTCCAGGAGGCTTCTACTTTCTTGTGGCTTGTACGTTTTAGGTTTTCTTTGCCAAATAATGTTCTCTGTTCTTTCCCTGCCAAAGAGGAACACGCTTTCCGAGGACGACTGATGCCCATGCATTTTTTACTTTTTTTGGGGACAGCATTTTTGGCTGGATGGAATGCTCTAAAGCAGGGGTGCACAACGTGAGGCCTGTGGGCCGCATGCAGCCTGCGGACATGACACGGCAACGGTGTTGGGAAGTACTTCAAGTACATTCTACTTAAAGTACTACTTCAAGTAGGTTTAGGAATCTTGTACTTTACTTGAAGTACATTTTCTGAATATGTACTATCGCGGACAACATGAGCTGAAACACCGTCCCGGCCGGCGCACGGTACTACCTGCGCCGCCTGTCGCCTTGCTCCGCACACATGGCACACCCTGAGTCCAAGATAAATTCTCACTTGCGCTCGCTGCGTCACTACACTCTTCCGGCTGTCTGCAAGCGAGACGGCGGCTGCGACAGCGAGCATGTGTGGTAGGGTGGCAAGAGGAACAAAAGATTACACTTGTCGTCCCTCTTTTGGAATTGATTTACTTTACTCTATCGCGCAGAATCCCGTAGAAAAAACGCTGACTGGTGAAGAAAAAATATTGAAGTGTCTTAAATTTCAGCTGCGATTATCGTTTTTGAAAGTCACCTCAAAAGACGTTGCAGGTTTTTTTTTTTTATTATAGGTGCATGCACGAAGTAGGACGTTGTAAAATATAGGCCAAAATCTGTATGCCAGATTTATTAGTCCGGCTACAAGGTATTTTTTTTTTCTCTTTCATTGATCACATATTTAAAAAAAAAAACAGTAAGCATACATCTGGCTGACAAAGTTTTGTAACCTTGATTGGTATGAAAAGGTTCAAAAATATTTCTTTATTATTGGGCCCACATGTTTTTTCAAACAAACAAGACACCGGTTTTTTGTTAATAAATTCATAGTCTTAATAAGGTGGGACAAATGGTCATATATTTGTCAGGAGAAGGAGATTGAAACTTAATCGAAAAAATATTTGCAGAGGATACACAAAGGTTAATAGTCGGCGTGCAAGTTCAACTGCACTATACAAAAATATCGGGATGAAGGAGGCACCCCACAGAAGTATGCGTGGTGAACGGCGTCAAACTGTATCTCCACCGTACCATCAAGCTTTGTTCTTATCGGCAGAAGTCCGGTTCGGGGCGTCCTGAGGTGCAGTAAAACTTGCAAAATAATTCCGCGTCATTCTTCCCTGACCCGCGACCACGGCTCCCATAGAGTATGGCCACGAAGTCTGGCTCAGCCTGAAGCCACTCCCATTCATTTCCGATTGCATCAAGGTGCCATGGCTACCTTGATGCACCTCCAAATGTTTTCGATTATATTTAGATTGGTTCCTTTTGGAAGCCAAGGCAGCTTCGTTAGGCAGCGCTCCTCGAGGGGGTACGAGAGTGACAGCGCATTTTTCACTTCGGCGCTTTTTTGAAATGCACTGAAAGGCATGTTAGCTGAAAGCGTGACCATTGGGCTACACGGCACACGCATCGTGATGGTGGTTCCTTCGGCCACTATTTTCGCTAGCAGATGGCCGGAAGAGCGCAGCGGCGCAGTGAGCGCAAGTGAGAATTTATCTCGGCCTCGGGGTGCGCCATGTTTAGGGAGCAATGCGAGAGGCGGCGCAGGCAGTGTTGTGCACAGGCCAGAGCGCCGTTTCAGCTCATATTGTCCGCGATAGTACTTGTACTTTACTTAAAGTATTTTTTTTGGGTACTTTCCGAGGAAAGTACAATTCCCGTTAAGCGCGAAACACATGTACGACGAAACCAACTGGACTTGGCAAGGGTGTTTGCGATAGAGTCAGGAGTCGTGTCAAACACCAGGCAACGTTAATCTTCGGCGGCCCACCACGTCTATAATCAAGTCGGCGTCAGATATGGTTGCCCCACTGAACAGTAAACTGCGGAACGTGAAACTAATCTACCTCAATAAAGCTGACGTCAAAGCGTTCAGGGACATGAAAGCAAAGGAATGGGACTCTGCTTCTGTTGTGCGTGGAATTCAGTCCTGTCACTTGTGGCAGTGTACGCGGTCCGGCACTTCACAACTACAGCTGTTTTAGCAAGGACAGTAGACACAGAAAAGATATATCTTTGAAAGTAAAGTCTTCTATGGCTGCAAAAAGCAGATCGAGGTCGCGAGTTTGGAGTGCCACTGAGAAGAAACGAACGGTGATCGCTCTAAACAAAACGGGAAAAAAATTTTCTTCCTCGGAGTGCCAGGAGAGCGCCGTGACCGACTCAGGTTAGCGTCCGGCAGAAAGATTGCACCTGTAATCTTTCATATGAATTCTCGTTTTTTCATGAAATCGTCTTAAATTTCTTTCTCTTCGCAGACTTCATACATTTCCAACCCCTTTCTTGTCCTTGTTTGAAATCGGCAATGTCCTATCCTTCTCTACTCTTGTGACAACAATTCTGTGTATTTAGCAATCTTTAAAAAAGAAATAAATAAACTGCAATATATTTTTGAACAGCTTGATAGGACAGACTATGAGCCTTGATCTGTGAAAAGTAGAAGAAAAATTAAGATGGCCTTCATTTTAAACTGATTTTTCAATTATCGCAAAATTGGTAACCTCTCTAAATTTCAGTATACTTACTTTTTTTCCTTAGAAAGGTTATCGTTCTCAATTTCAATGACAACTTATGCGATTATTTAACAAGTGCGGCCTAGCCATGTAAAAAAAAAAATTAATTTCCTGTCTTTTAAGATTTGGATCTATAGAACACTGAATTGCTTTGTAATCAACAATACATGTTTACCATCTTTTATTTTGTGTACAGTTTCTGCACAAAAAATGTTAAACTTAAGGCGACAACACTTTTTCTTTTCTAAATATCCAAAGGTACGGTTTCACGCAAGCCGCAAAAACGTGGGGGTACACCGACAGCGACTTCGTGATTTTTGTTCCTCAAAAGAAATTTTATTTTTCTTAAAAAAAAGTTTGAACATGTTTTTGCGGTTGAACAAGTAAAATATATATTTTGGTAAAAATTTAAAAAAAATGTCAACCGGACATGGTCGTTCGATCCGATCTGAAAATGCACAATACAGACAATCTCAATCAATCGGAATTCCTTTTCTTTTAAGTATCTTTATTTTCTTTGCGTTGTGCAGCCCTCCACGGTGGCTGATCTATTGGCACTCACAGGCGGCGCAAGTTCAGGTTCTGCCACGCCCTACCTCCTATAGACCTTTGTCCTGGGGGGCTAAGCTCGCCTCCGGCGGGAATCTCTCCGATGCCACGTCACGAGGGAGGGGAGGAGCTTCTTTTGACTCCGCCCCGGCGAGTTTCCCACTCCCCCTCTTACATTTCCGACCCCCTCGGCGGCGGCGAGTTCCCCAGCGTAGCTCCGATTTTTCCCTACGCTCCGCAGTGAAGGGTTTTTATTTTATTTAAATCGGGGGATCGGTGGCCGGCTGGGCTAGCGCACACCAGCTCGGAGCACGTCGAGCGAAAGGTCCGTTGCAGAACCCAGGATGCTGGGTTCAAGTCCCACCCCAGCCCGTTTCGATGTTGATGAGCATCGTACCGGCGTGCAGTCGTGTAACACTACTGCGGGATGGACGTTAAAGACCCCAGGCTAGCGGTTGTACGGCACGGCATGGCTAAATTTCTCATCTACAGCTGGGAGAATCTTCCCCGTTGAGGCAGACCAAGTTTTAGGCACTATCAACATACATACAGCCCAAATTTTTTTTAATTTAAATCGTAAATGACAAATAAGAATAAGTAACAGCAGGGGTGCTAATTATACAAACATTGCTTGGATGTGGGCTAGTTGACTAGACATTGTGATGGTTTGCTGCGCCACGTAGATGCAACAAAAAACGCTCTTGATAAAGATATAAACTAAAGCAGAGCATAGACGAAAAACAACACACAGGAATGGCGCAGACTAACAACTGTGTAATTTCTTTCTCATCTTTCTCCCCCCACACCGCCACACAGCCACAATATTTTTTTTTTCTTTCAGAATAGGGTGCGCGTGGAGCGAAAGCTCGCGCTGCAGAACCCAGGATCGTGGATTCACCCCCACCCCTGCTCTTTTCGATGTTGATGAGCATCGTACCGGCATACGGTCGTGTATCACGACTACGTGGTGCACGTTAAAGACCCTAGGCTAGCAGTCATACTGCACTGGCTAAATTGCTTATCTACAGTAGGTGACAATGTCGCAATGTTCTGGCATGTTCTCCTGTTGTATAAACAACTAACGGCCAATTTGTTTGTCAAAATATGGTGTGGAAGAAGAAAGATGAGAAAGAAATTACACAGTTGTTAGTCTGCGCCATTCATGTATATTGCTTTTCTTCTATCATCTGTTTTAGTTTGAATTTTATCAAGTGCGTTTATCTTGCATCTACTCAGCACAGCAACCCATCAAAATAATTGTAAAAGCCTGTAGGTAATGGTAAATTGCGTTCCTGGTTGCAGATTGTAAAAACACATTTGTTTCTAGGATTCACTTTGTAGAATTTGGATGTAGGATTCACGACGGGGGCGACGGTTCATTCACGGCTCCATCGCCTCAAGCCCGGTTCGCCACGCAGTTCATCGCATAGCCACCTTACCACGTCTTTCGAGAGGCGATAGTGTTGTTGAAAATGAACGTCGTCTATGTCAAACACATCGGCGTGGTTTAAATACCTATGCCGACGGCAAAACACGAACGAAAACGCTGCCATTTCGGACGCTTCTCCCTGATCTCGCGCCCAACTCGCCCAAACTCGCCTAGGTCGGAGTCGGCGAGCTTTTCCCATCCGCGGCGGCTTCTGCCACGTCACAATGACGTCACTGCATCTCGCCGCGAGTTCCGAATATGCAACTCTCCGACCACCTCAAACCCTCCGTTTAACGTCACGATCTAGGGAGTGTCGGCGCGTGTCGTCATGCACGGCGCCAACCAATCGCGGCGTTCGGCGAGTTTGGCGGAGAACTCGCCTCGATCTCGCCGCGCCGAGCTTAGCCCCCCAGAAGTGCTCTTTTTAGCCTTGACCGCAAGGAGCAAAAGCAAACAATGATCTTGAACCCAGACGCTCACGGGGAGGGGGGCTGCGTCGGCTGCTTCCCGCTGCGGGCTTCTTCGCTGGTGTGCCGACTGCTGTTTCGCCGGCATCAGTTCTGTTTATCGCGGTATGTGAGTATAGTGCCCGTAACGGTGAGAGCCGTGTGTCCATACGCCACTTTGCCGCTGTTGGCTTCTATCTAGTCCAGCCAGAAAACATCTCGCGACAAGTTGACCGCGCCGCGAGTGACGAAGAAAAAGCGAACATGGCAACGGTTTGTACGATTGCTTTGGTGGCTCCGGTGTTGCATGTCTTCAACGTCCTCGTGAGAAGATTCCCCTGCTCTTCGAAGTTATTGCAAGCACCTTAAGTGGCACGAAAGATGTGGAATCATTGTCTCAACTACAAATAAGCAGGCCTTCACCCACCAATGTGTTGTCCTGTCCCCTGTCTTTACGTATATAACTCTTTCTAAACCTACAAAGTTTGAAGACCTTAGCTATTGTAGATGCTGAGAGGAAAAAATAAAATATGCGATTTTGTCTTTTTAAAATGACAACCCTAATACTGGGTAATTAATAGTTTTTGTCACTCCTTCCTATGCCTAAATTGTCACTTAATAGTTATAGACCCATAGCTAGAAGTTCCCAGAACAGTCTTTTTTTTGGAGAAGCCACCCGAAATGCCAAAAACGCTTGATAAGCAAAAAGCGCACGTGACTCAGAGGGTGCTTACAATTTTTTTTCGAAAGACAATTTTTTTTTTTCCAATACAAGGATTGTTTTTATTTTTCTGGGCCAGCAAAATATTTTTTTCATCAAAACGGTCATCAGGCATGGTTGCTCGATCCTATTTGAAAACGCCCTGTAGTCAATTACGCGTTAAACTGTAGAACTCGCGACAGAAATGCAATCGCGAAACACGAAAACTACGAAGCTTGAAGGAATCCAGGAGGCGCCACCGTCGACGCTCAAGGGCGAGAAAGAAACTCGAGGGGAAGGGGAGAGGAGAAGTCGCTCCTACTCATCTCGTTAGCAGTGTTGCCAGATTGGGCTATATATAGCCAAATTGTGCTACATTTTTTTTTCTAGTTGGCGTCAAATTTTTGTGGTTGGCTATGTCGCTATTTTGGGCTATTTCTAAGAATGCGGCGAACTTTTGTCGAACCTCAATTACGACACCGAACTTTGAGGTTCGGCTAGTTAATTTTCGACCCTTTAATCAGTTTAAAAAAAAAATTGTTTCTCTTTTGGCTAGTCGAGAGGAGAGAGAGGAAGGAGAAAGGCTTGAAACTTTTACAAACTTTGGGGTTTTCACAATGCGCAGTGAAGCAATGCTTGCAGAGTTCATGCGGTCCCCCTACAGTGCAGTGGAGTAAACCAAACAGATTGCACTATTACCACAGGCCCGGTAGCGTGCCTTCAACCCGGACGCATACGGCTCTGCCCGGACGTAGACTGATCCCTCCAAATGCTGCTTTGGTGCCCATTGTGAGAATCTTTAAGCACCCAAGTTTGTAAAAATGAGAAGTCTGCAATTTTACCGCAAAACAATTGACTACCGTCCAGTCGTCCACTCCAAGAAAGGACAACACAATAAAAAATAGCGTGAACATGAATGGGTGACACTAAGATTCTTCACAAAGAAGAAGAGACGGGTGAGATATTAGTAAAGACCGGAGGTGGGGTTCTGGTTTGAAATACCCAGTGTTATGACTCTTCTGCTTCTGTATTTTGTTCTTTTACTGTATGATAATATCTCCCGGGCTTCACAATAAAGCTGTCTGTGTATGGTGACCACCTTCTTGCTAGCGAAATGCGGGACACGCTGAATTGGGGGGGAAAGGGGGGGGAAGGGCTGTTAGAGATTAGCGGTATTATATTTCGACTGTGGCAACTGCAAAATGAACTTAGTGCGCAGTCGACCTGGTGGAAGTTTACCTTGATGCTTTTTGACCCGAGACTGGGGCAGAAGCAGGAAACATATTTTTCCCTCCTTGTGCCCCAGTTTTGGGTTAAAAAGCATCATGAAAAAAATAAATACTCGAGGAAAGTTATCAATAGATGCCACGAAATGTGGCTCTGCTAAGAGATTTAATATCCTGTCTTGACCCAAAGCATATTATACAGCTGCAAATAGTATGGCGGCAATTAAGCTCAAACAATTTTCACTCCCACTGATATTGCACCACGCGCAGCTGACCAAGTAGGCAGTGCACCCGTGGCCTAAAGGTTATCGCGCTTGCCTTCAACGCGGTAGGCCAGGGTTCGGTTCCTGGCCGCGGCTAACCATTTTTGTTGACTCTGTAATGTGATGTTTTGGTAAATTCGAGAACCGTCTTGCTGATTTGAGGTTAGAATGTTCTACGCACCGAACCTTCTATGCCGAATGTTACAGAAGCCCACGCGTGTGTAAAGGGGGCTCCGCGTGGCGAGCCGCAGTCAGTCTCGCCCCAGCGTTCGATCCTGCTGTTATGCCGACTGTCGACGCTCGCGACGCTCTGTTGTTATCTTCTATTCCCTTTTGGTTTTGGGCACAAGTTCGCCACATTAGAGATTTATTTCTTCCTGTTTATTTATTTTTCTTTTGGTCACCACTCGTGACAATATATTTGATGTTTTAATGTCACATATGCCAATAAATGTGTATAAGTTGAACATCAAATCGACTGCAGCTGAACTCAGTGTTTCCAAAGGACAGAAGAAGCAGTAAATCTTTTGCGGCTTCTTGTTTCCTGCCGACTCTTATTTTTACCAACATGCTCCTACAGAAATTTCGAACCTTATGTTGTTGCTTTTGACCATTGTGAGTTGCAGTCTTTTTGCTTTGTGTAATCGTTTTCAAAAAAAAAGAAAATCTTTTACAGCAATTTTTTTATGCATTGACACAAAACAATTTAAAAATAAGTACAATAATTTCTTTTCAACAATTGGCGAGCAATTGTTTCTTGCAATATACTGCCACTAAGGGAAGAGAAGCACAACGGCGCATTTGCGTCAGGTCTCCTGCGAGAACGACGGTCGCTTCTCGCCATGCTTGGCTAGAAAATGCTGTATCATCGCGATCCACACGATTGCCAGCGATCTCCGCACTTCCCCCTGCCTCGTTGTTCAGCAACGCCATGAGTTGCATTGTGAATTTTACAGTGGTGTGAAATGCGGGACATTTTGAAGATTTTGGTATTTCTTGCGGGACGCGGGACACGAGCCCTCAATGCGGGACAATCCCGCGAGTCGCGGGACGGGTGGTCACCCTATGTCTGTGTGTTTTGTACTTCTGAAAACCTATGAAGGAAGGTTCAGTTTTGTATAAATTTTCATTCTTTTGAAGCTTTTCTTGAAAAATTCACAAGTAACATAATGTACAGTCTCCGGCGATATGAAAGACCCACTGGGAGCGCGTGGCCGAGGCGGTGGCTGGCGGGGGCGCTGCGAGCGCTGCGGGCAATTCCAATCTGCTTCGAGGGGAGGACGCTCACTCGGGGCTCAGCGCAAACTGATAAGCGCGTTTCGCTTTAGCTGAGCCCCAGTGAGCGTCCTCTCCTCGAAGCAGAATGGAATTACCCCTAGCGCTCGCAGCGCCCCCACCCGCCACCGCCTCGGCCACGCGCTCCCAGTGGGTCTTTCATATTGCCGGAGACTGTACACAAAAGGCGGTGCATCTGAGGGTTGAAACAGAGATTGTAACGTGTATTGTACGAGTGTGAGAAATTATCAATATAAGGCTTAAAAATAATTTTTTTTAGTCTGGGCTATATATTTTAAACGGCTTTGGCTATATTTGGGCTGTACCTCCCAGTCGTTTGGCGGTTTTTTGGTGGGACCATCTGGCAACACTGCTCATTTTAAAAGTCTAGCGGCTGGAAGACACATAGGGATAGAGCCATGTGTGCGGAATAAAAAACAAAAGAAGTAACAAAAAGTTATCATGGTGGGACAAACTGGACAAACTAGGACACACCACTGTCGGATAAATCTTTCAACTTGTTCGAGCAGTTGCACCAGTTACGGCAACCCGAACCGGTGGGCGGAAAAACGTGTATTACTTATCAACCCCTTCGTGATACAGTGATAAAGAATGACTCGAGTGAATTGATAAGTCATCGAGTCCCGGGAGCATGCACAACCCAGTGGTGTGTATGTGTCGTCAGCGCACTGAGCGATCTCTCAAAACGTCGAACTTCGCCACTTCGCCGCGTGGGCGTCAAGGTAACATTTTACGTGCAACAAGACTTTTCTGCCTCTTGGGGTTTCGTTGCTTGAAGGAAATGGTTATAACCGGCCGTCGAAGCAACCGTTTCAGCTTCCCAGATGTCAAGAACGCAACGACAGGGCGTTTCTTTCCAATGCCCGGCGTCTAGTACGGTCTGGGTGCCTTCCGTCGTGCACACGCTTGAGGTTCGCGCTGGAGGCGGGGCAAGTGAAGAACCTCCCTGCCGTTCTAATCCTGCCAGTAACTGTTACAGAATTTGTTTTCGATTGAACGTAGTTGTGAAAGGAGCCAAACGTCGCAGAGACATGGAACATAGCACACCACCCATGCAGCTTCTCTACGGTTTTGTTCAGTGCAGCAGTAGATTTTTTTGAAAATGGAAGGTGTCCCCCCAAAAATAAAAAATAAAAAAAGCTTACACGGTTTTTTTCTGCGCAAAAATAAACTATGCTTCGCCCGAAGGTCTGAACCAGATGCCAAAGTTTCTGCCCGAACCGATATCTTATTCAAAAGTTATACCGTAGAATACCGAGCATGCACCCATTCCACATTAAGTGCCCATTCGCAACTTTGTAAGATCTGAGAAAATATGACAAAGAAAAGCACGCAGGAGATAAGCTCGCTCAACAATCTGAACCGACCGTTCACTTGACTGGAATATGTTCAGTTTGATGTGATATGTGCATGTGGTTTTCCGACACTTTCCTAGTAAATAAATATTTCTTCAAGTAAACCTCATATCCATCATAAGTTTCACATCGCAAAAAACTCCTGTAAAATGTTAATTAAAGGATAGCCGGAGGAAAATATTGGGAGTGTGTGACTCCTGTACTCCGTTCACCCTTAAGCTGAGACTAGAAGCTCCGCCTTCAGTGCAAGCTTTCTGCCCTTGCTAACACAAGTCTGAACGCGCAGGCACGCGCAACCAAAACACTGCGGAAGCCAGCGAGCTTGTGCTGAGGCCGGAGCTTCTGGCCTCAGCTTAAGGGCGTACCGAATCATAAAGGGGACGTGCCACTCTGCCTTGGCAGCTGGTTGGCAGCGTCCGCATTACGTCGCATAGTGAAGTGCTGCCCACTCCGACCTCTTCTGATGCGTCCGCACCATCTCAGCCGCTTCCAGCGGCCATGTTTCTCATCCTCGCTCCGGAGAAAAGTTTTGGCACCTGGACAGCTGGAAAACGTATTCATATCTAGCGTTGCTTCAAGAGTAATCATGGCAGTGTGTTTCCGACATTGAAGCTTACAACTGTGGGTGACACAACTGAACTTGAGCTCAGAGTAACTCCTACAGGTCAGGCGGACGCTTAACATACAATTTGCAGAATTCCCAAGTTTGGGAGATGTTAATGGTGGGCACTTGAACGAAGTGGCCGCTTCCGCGGTATTGTACAATGGACATTTCCGACATCCAGGCTACTTCAAAATTCAATATGGCAAAAGTTTGACGAAAACAGTCGACGTGAAAATGGGAGGAGGGCTGTAGCAGAGCCCCTGCGTTGATGTGTACGCAACCTGCGCGAAACAAAAGCTTCAGTACCTAGTGTTGCATTGTCGCTCCAAACTGTTCAGTTTGCTCTCAGAATATTAAAGCAACTTTGTCACTTCATCAAAATAACATTGAATTGATATTAACCACCTTGTGTTAAAAATGACTTAAAGGGCAATTCCGCTTCATTTGTGATATTTAGAAAACTATGTAGCCCTCTTCATCATATAGGAAGACCCCATGTGGAATATTATGATCTAATTCCGTTTATACATTTAATAAACTGGCCAGCAAACCTTCAAGTGAGCCAAGTCGCCAAAATCTGCCAACTCTAGCGTGCGACGTGAGGCGCAATCGTCAGCGCAGTCAATGCGACGGTGTTGGAGCGGCCAACATCGAGCCACTACGTCAGAGGCATGACTACGTCATTCTCACATTTTGTTTGTTTATACTTCTCAGAGCGAAATTGAACGATGACATCATAAGTTTCTTCTCCCGGTGTTGGCTGACCGGGCATTCACATGATCACCGTAACGCAAATGCGTTAGTTTGGGCTGCCCTGCGCGCTTATCGGTCTGTTTCTCCGCTCCTCTTTAGTCTTCTCCCCTTCCCCCTCTCCCCCGGGCCGTCACCGTCCACGCCACGCGAAGCGAACAGCCCGCGTCGTGTGTCCTGTCCCTCGCTCCCTCCCAAACGTCACAAGACCACGTGGTTCGACGTGATGTGGCCATGACTCTGACGACCCGAGACCAATGTTGCCTGACGCAACCGAAGTTTCGGTTTCGGTATTAGCTGATGTTTAAATCAGGATTACACAAATAATATTCCACATTTCGCGAATCCGAAGACGTAGAGTTATTTAGTAGTGCTTTGTGAATTTGAATTACATGTAAGCCTAAATTTTTCGGAATTGAGCGGAGTTGCCCTTTAAAGGTGAGCTATTCTCCAGGATTCAGACGACAATATGACAGCAAGCAATCAGCTATGTGCTACTTGGCAGAACTTACACAAAATGCCGAAAATTGTAATGTACTTCATGACAATGATCAGTTCAAATATTACACTACGTAATTCTAGATAACTATTCCTCGTGGCCGTGTCTACAAGATAGCTTTATATGTCCCCATTTTCATTTGTACTAGAAAAACACATTTTACCGGATCCTCCTATTTAACTGATAGTGCAGTATTAATTGTAACTTGTACACATAACATACCTAACTTCATTGCAGCTGTGCAGAGATGGCAGACGTCGGAGAGGACCAGAATACCGAGGAACATTTGTTTGACCAACTCACCAGGAAACTGAGGTATGCCTCTTCTCGAAAAGCACTCAACGACATGAGGCTGAGGCTGAAAGAAGACGGGGTCGACATCTTAAGACAGTGTTCTGCCGGAAAAAAAGAGCCCTGCTGGCTACGCGAGTCTCTCGCAGTCTGCAACAAAATCCTCCACACTGCATCTCTCCAGATCACCGAAAGTGCTGACAGAGGGCTGGTGGTGGAATGGGTTTTTGTTACGACACCAAATGATGCTGACACCTTGCAAGCAGATTTCCTCAAGGACTGGTTGCTTAGCTGTCACAGCTGTATTCATACCGTCAGCAGAGCCGGAGACCTTCTCTCTGGCTGTCCGTATCCAGGACTTCGAAGCGTTAAATTGAGTTCAGTCTCGGGGCTTGGACACCTGTCCACGCTGGAGCACTTTTCATTGTATTCTGCAAAACTCACGGATGCCTCCGTGGAAGAGCTTGCAGACACGTTGGGCAGGAACCACAACCTGAAGTCATTCAAGATAATTCACAGTACTGTTCCCGAGTCCGGATCGGAAAAGATTCTTGCGAAGCTCGAAGGTTGTCCATCCCTGGAGGCAGTAGAGTTAAGCTACACCTCATTGAGTGCTCCTGCTGCCCGTGTCCTCGCTCAGCTATTGCGCACAAGCAAGTCGCTGAAGAAACTAACCATGGAAGGGGTTGACAAGGAATGCGCAAAAATTGCTCTCGAAGGTTTGCACGATGGATCTTCGCTTGAAGAGATTTACCTCTTTTGCCTGGTGCCACACGAGATCCCCTTCTTCATGAAATATTCTGAGGTCTTCAAGAACCTCAAGGTCCTACGCCTTCCCTGCAATGAGCTCGATAACGCCTCCGCTTTTGAATTTGCAGCGCTCATCGAAGCCAGCGAAACCCTCGTAGAGCTTGGTCTCGACACAAATTCGTTCAGAGACGGGGGAGCCGTGGCCATTGCGAAAGCCCTCCGATACAACAAGACCCTGCGCGAGTTGTCTCTTCCACAGGGCCTGACATCCGTGTCGCTTGTCGAGTTTGTAGATGCGTTGACCGTCAACACGACCTTGGAGCGCCTGGACGTCTCCGAAGTCGACATTCTGGACAAACACCGCGCGAGGCTGTTTGAAGATCCGAAAAGTGCCGGTGCCTTCAAGAGGATCTTTGTGATCTGGAAGCAGAAGTGGCTCAGGGACCTGGTGGCACTTCTGCGGCGCGGCGACCACATGCAGCAGGTCTACGTCGACGTCGATCCAGGAATTCCTCCGGCAGATCTGGACGCCTTCTTTGACGCCTTGCTCGCCAGCCACACTGTGACAGAAGTGAGCTTCGACCCAAAAGAGTTCTCGTTTGACCTCCTCGTCGATCGGCTTGCTGCACTTCTCAGAGCCACAACAACCATCAGGGCCATCCACAACCATCTGTTACCCGACGAAAAACACCAAGAGACGCACCTCGTCAAACTCCTCGATGCTCTCCGGGAAAACACGAGTGTGGCAGATTTCACGATGCTCGTTTTGTACCTGACGGTTCCCATGGGCGTCGCGCTCGGAAAGCTGCTGGAGGTCAACAATACGCTGACTTCGCTCACCCTCTGTGAGTACTGGTCTGTGGATCCCGAGGTCGCGAGGACGTTGGCAAACAGCATGCGCCACAACTACACTCTCCTCAACCTCCGCATCGAGTGGGATGCGGAGGACGTGGAAGGCTTGCCGGAGGTCTGGGAGGCATTGCGGAGGAACAAGGCCCTACTGTACCTAGCCGCAGAGTTTGTCACTGGAGAAGTTGAGGATGAACGCGCTGCCAAAGCGCTCTGGAAGGTCCACAGGAGTTGGGCCTTAGTTGAGGAGGTGATGAAGCGAACGGGAAAGCGGGAGGCCGAGGTCAGGCAAGACATAGCGGATGCTCTGAGCCGTGCTGTAGCGTCGTGATTCTAAGGGACTTAAACTGATTCCTATTAGAGGGCGGTTTCACAAGACACGTGATTTGAAATATTGCTGGATGCCACCGTGTTGATGAACTGATGAACGTTGATGGTCGAGTTTACTGCCAGGGTATTCGGGAACATAAAGGGGCACTTGGCCTTGTCCACTCCTTCGTGTTTCTCCTCTGCGTTTGCGCATACAAGTTTACTTAGGACAGACTAATATGATTGTGTCATTTTATTTAGGTGAAGGAATAAAAAAGTGGGAGAGGAACGGCGGTCACTCACCGCAGCGAAATACTCACACGTATGTAGCAAGGTGCGCCTACGTCACTGGGAAAATATCACAATAAGAATATTGGCAACACCTATCAGTTTCAATTAACACGACCCCAAACTGAGTGCTCTAAACCACATACTTATCAACAACTAGTCTACTGTTGGGGAAAAAAAAAGAATGCACAGACTTTTTTTTTTTACTTGTTGAAGAGGCTTCTACTTTCTTGTGGCTTGTACGTTTTAGGTTTTCTTTGCCAAAGAATGTCTTCCATTTTTTCCCTGCAAAAGAGGAACACGCTTTCCCAGGACAAATTGAAGCCCATGCATTCTTTACTTTTTCTAGGGACAGCATTTTTGGCTAGGGATGCTGCTAACCACTTTACGTTCGAATTCGAAACGTTTCGATATTTTGGACTGTACGGAGGTTCGAATTAGAAAAATTCACAACTTTCAAAAATTCTGAAGTTTCGAATTCGAAAAGTTTGAAGCTTTCACGGTCTCTAAAAGTTAGATTTCAATTATTTAGAGTATTGTTTTTTACACGAGGTTCGAGAAATTCGAAGATTTTGAACTTTTCTAACTTGAAATTTGAGAGGTTTGAATGTTTCGAATTTCTTTGGATCTATAATTTGAAAATTCGAACGTTTCGAATCCTTATAGACATAAAGTTCGATAAATTAGAAGATTTCGAATTTCTTTCTACATAAAGTTTGAAAACTTCGAAGGTTTCGATTCTCTTTTAGGGCTAACTTCGAGAAAAAGCTTCGAAGGTCTCAAATTTCTTTCAAGTCCAAGTGCTCAAAGTTAGAAGTCCGGTTTTCATGTTCCGCCTCAGTTTCAGTTTCAAATAATGTTTTTCACGCAATCAGGTTTAGAAAAGTTTGGGTGTGATATTTAGACTCTGCATAGCTGGGTCAAGCAATTAAATGAGACGACGGGTGCGCGGATCTGCTGGAATATTCGCCAGTGCAGAGTGATGTGTCCATAAATCAGCAATTGTGACCGCTAGCCTGGTGGTGGGGGGAGGGGTGGTTGTCATTAACGTGCATCACAAAGTAGTGATCACACGAACGCACTGTTTAACTATACTCATCCAGTTCGAAACGGCCATGTTCAGGCAGGTGGTAATGATATGTACTGTCTGTGGTAATTTAAATGCGATACCTCAAACAATTTAGACGAAAAAAACTACCAAGTTTAGGGCATAATTGCTTGTAGATACATATTCGCATATTTCTTCAAAACTCGTCTTGAACAACAATAATTATATCTTAAGACAACACTTCCCTAGGCTATACATAGATCATTAAAAAAAAGAACATCTCTACCATAAATAGCTTCGGCTTGGTGCGCTGCAAATATGGCACAAACGACAATTGTCAAAAACCCGTCATCCTTCCACGCTCCTTCGGGAATCTATTTCTTTAAGACCAAGCATGCCAGATGATTGAAATAAACGGTATTGTCTTTTGCAAGGAATGCAGCACCGCATGTAAAAATGCTAAAAAAAAAATTACGAATGTATCTCATGACTTGAATTCAAATGAAACCGCCCGCCGGTCTTTCGAAGTTCGACAATCTTCGAACTTTTACCCTAAAAGTTTGAAGTTCATCAAACTTTTGACATTTTAGGAATCAAAAGTTCGACAATTTTCGAATTCTTTAGATTAATAAGTTTGAAAGTTCGAAAATTATTGAATTCCTTAGCGTAAGAACTTCGAAAGTTCGAAAAGCTTCAAACTTTTCAGTGCAAGAAGTTCGAAAATCATTGAATTTTGTCGTCTACCAAGTTCAAAAGTTCAACAAGCATCGAATTTTGCAGCATAATAAGTTCGAAATTTCGAAAAGCACCAAACTTCTTAGATTAACAAGTTCAAAAATTTGAATTTCTCGATATGGAAAGTTCGAAAATTCGAAATTTTTCGGACCGCTTGATTTCATCATCGAACCTTCGGTTCGAAAAAAGTTCACGGCATCCCTATTTTTGGCTGGATGGAATGCTCTAAAGCAGGGGTGCATAACATTCAATGATGCCACCTTCATAGTATCACTTCTTTATTCACTCTACACTTTGAGGTTCACACACGTTTGTGGGCCGCCTCAGCAAAAATATAGATCTGGACCTTCGGATATACGCATCGGATCTGCAATCTTCCAAATCTAATTCATTTTGATCAGCATCCACCAGTTGACTGTAGGTGTCTGCAGATATGCAAGGCTCTACTGATTATCTTTTGTAAAAGTAATAGATAAGCCACAAAAAAGCTCGAGGTACACCTAAGCACTTCTTATGAGTTGCGAATGTGAAAGCATGCAAGCCGCTCGTCCGCTCCCTTTTTCGTCTGCTGCATACTTTTTGTTGCTGGTCAGCGCGTGTGCTCCCCTGGGCACGGTGACCTTGGATGCTCCGTGCCCAGGGGAGCAACGGCGCGCTGATGGACACACGGCGCCATGGGGTGAGCGGTCGTGGAAACTGACGAGCGCAGTGACCGATGAGAACCCCGTTGATAGCGGCAGCCAATGGAACTGAACGATTGGGGAAACTATGTGCCGTTTTCGCGTTTCAAACTGATGACATCAGCTCGCTCCATGAAACAGGTAATGCTTTTGCATTAAAAGAATGCAGAGCCTTCTTTTTAGAACAAATGCTCAAGCCGGAGTAGGTTCCATTTAAAATGGCTATGAAAATTGAAGCATAGCTCAATGCTTTAGTTGAGATAAAGACTCTTTCCCCTCCCCCTATTAAACTTTGAAGTTTGTTTAGCCTCTAAATATAATTTTTGTAAAATGCCAGCAAAAACCGTCGTATCTACTAAAGTATATCTGCCAAAAAGAATAGGTCTCCCCCCTTCCCGTTTCATTACCCTGCAAACCTCAAGATTGTAATACAAACTGCAAAAACAACCACCCACAAATATTAAGAAAACCCACCAGTGTGCTTTAAAAGTGACACTGCACTTTAGCGGCGTTGGAATCAGAGCCTAGTCAAGAAGTGTGCTGTACTCGACTGCTGCACGGAACTACCTTAACTAACGTATTTATTCGGACAAAAACGCGCATTTTGTGTTTCTTTCTCAGCACAGGCTTTTGTATTAGAGGTTAACCTACAGTAAAGACAAAAGAAAGTTAACTCTTAATAGTACTCATCATAATTTCCTAGCACTTGGTGCAAAGTGGTGAAGCTTGATGTGAGCGCGCTGGTGTGAGGCAGTGACGTGGACGTGAGCGGCGCAAGTGCCACGGTGCGACTGTAACCACGGCATTGAGGCATGAGGCAGACATGATAATCAAGTGATCTCATCAGGAGTAAGATGACCCAGTTTTGTATTATCAGAGTATAGCCGCCATCCCACTATTTTGAAACATTTTATGTCGACTTTCAGCTCCTCACATAGCCGACCTCATCTGGAAATAGAGGCCAGTGCGATTGATGGGCAATCTTTATAATTCATTTCATTTAAAGTCAAACCACAGCCGGTGCTACGAGTCATTAAAACTAATCAAATAGAGTCATAAAAGTGACATCATGGCGTTCCTCGTCTTTCCGTACGTGTTCTTTTATCGGTTATATAAATTAGGTGCACCGAACGCCCCGTGACGTGCACCCTTAGTGTGAGTGCTTGTGGCGGTATGTGTTCGAGCCATCGACTGTGCTCTGACCTAAGATACAACAAACTATACGATGAGTAGAGACGCTACGAAATTCATGTGCTGCATTTTCTTTTCATTCTATTTGTTGTTGGATGTCACATGATTTACGCAGTTTGCCCGCTAAATTTAGCAGGGAAAATAAAAGTATAGGTTCTTCACTCGCCGAAATGACCGTTTAATGTCTTCTGAACACATTTATAGGGTCTTCAAACGCTGCATTTCACGCATTGTGGAACTTTGGACAAGGTCGCTGCCAATTTGTCTAGGCGGTGTTCACTCTGCTGCTGTCGTCGCATCGGCTGCCATTGTAGTGTTCTCGTGCTCAGCAACAGGACCCCCATGTGACAGTTGACGTGACGTCAATGCAAGTCATATATGGGCACTTTTCCGTTGACACATAGTTACCACCGAGCGAATGTCGGGAACTACTCCTAAAAGGCGTTACATTCTTTTCCTGTTACATTCTTTTCTTTTCAGACTTCATACGTTTTCAACCCCTTTCTTGTCCTTGTTTGAAATCGGCAGCGTCCTATCCTTCTCTACTCCCGTGACAGCAATTCTGTATATATAGCGCCCTGTAAAAAAAAAAAAAATTGCAATTTGTTTTTGAAGGGCCTGATAGGACCGATTATGAGCCTTGATCTGTGAAAAGTAGAAGAAAAATTAAGATGGCCTTCATTTTAAACTGATTTTTTAATTATCGCAAAATCGGTAACCTATCTAAATTTCAGTGTATTGTCTTATTTTTTTTTTAGAAAGGTTATCGTTTTCAATTTTAATGGCAATTTATGCGAATACTGAAAAAGTGTGTCTAATCATGTTAAAAAAAAGTGATTTTCCAGTCTTTTAAGGTCTGGATCCATAAAACACTGCATTGCTTCGTAATCGATAATACATGTTTACCACCTTTTATTTTGTGTTCAGTTTCTGCACAAAAAAGATTAAACCTAAGCCGACAACAGTTTTTCTTTTCTAAATATTCAAAGGGACGGTTTCACCCAAGCCACAAAAACATGCGTGTACACCGACAGCGACTTTGTGATTTTTGTTCCTCAACAGATATTCTTTTCCCACAAAAAAAATTTGAATACATTTTTGCGGTTGCACAAGTAAAATATATATTTTGGTAAAAAAAAAAAAAAAATGTCGACCGGCCATGGTCTTTCGATTCTATCTGAAAATGCCCAATACAGACAATCTCAATCAAACAGAATTCCTTTTTCTTTTTTTATAAGTATCTTTATTTTCTATGCGTTCTGTGGCTCTCCACGGTGGCGGATCTATTAGCGCTCACAGGCGGCTCAGGTTCAGGTTCTGCCACGCCCTACCTCCTATATCATGTTACCGCCAAGGTTGTAGGCTGATCCGGGGGGCTATGTTCAACAAATGTTTTGTTTCTTTTAAAATGAAACAGATGTGACAGTACTGACGATATCACGCCTGACTAGCTAGAGGCTCAAAGGAAAAAAGACGAAACTTTCGTCATTTGAGGCTCTAACCAATCAGACGTGATATCTTCAGTTCCGTCACTTCCGGACAAAAGACGAAACTTTCGTCATTTGAAGCTCTAACCAATCAGACGTGATATCATCAGTTCCGTCACTTCCGTTTCTTCTGAGGAGAAACGAAACACTAGTCGAGCATAGCCCCCCTGTTTGCAAAGTCGCTCCGGTTGCTTCCTTTACGTCGCGTAGACGGAGATGCTACACCCCGGCTGTTGAAAAAGGCACTGCGAAGCATATTGCAGTGTGGCGCCTCCTGATCGCTCCGGCCCATGGGCAGTTTTGTGTCGGTTGCACGAAAATGTATTGGGAATTTTCCCTTCAAAATTACCGTCCACCTCTGTGCTGTCAATATTTCTTTCCCTGACCACCCGGTAGCATTTTTACACTTTTTAATAATAATGAAATTGTGAAGGCACGCCCCACTTATGGCACCCGAGTTAGCGTCAATTTGACCATATTTCTCACTTTATAACTTAAAAGTCGCACAAATATTGCATTACGTTTTTGCAGACTCTGTTACTACATATAAATGTTTATTTCGGAGAGTTTAAAGGATATTAAGGATGGTCCCCTTTTTTTAACGGTTTTCAAAATGACGCATATTTAGGTGAATGCCCGTGTGAGCAATTCTTGGAAAGTTCTCCCGCTAGTCAGGACAACAATATTTCACGCGAAGACGAACCATATCACTGTGTACAAGGCAACACACTAGCAAAGGTTGAACACCTTAGCTTTTGTAGATGCAGAGCAAAAAAAAAAAAAAATCTTTAATCCAGTTTGGTATTGCGCAACGTGCCGTGTTTACGATTTTGTTTCTCAAAATAACAACCCTTATACTCGGCGATTAATACTTTTTGTGAATCCTTCCTGTGCCTAATTTGTCAGTAAATATTTATAGACCCGTAACCAAAACTTTTTTTTTTTTCTTGAAGCCGCCCGAAATGCCAAAAACTCTCGATTCGCAAAAAGTGCACGCGAAGCGTGCTTAAAAATTTTTTTAGCAAACACAATTTTTTTTTTTTTTTTTTGTTTTTACAAGGCAAGGATTGTTTTTATTTTTCTGGGCCAGCAAAATACATATTTTTTTTCATCAAATTGAAAAATAGTCATCGGACATGGTTGTTCGATCTTAACTGAAAACGCCCTGTAGTCAATTACACATTAAAAACTGTAGAACTCGCGACAGAAATGCAATCGCGAAAAACGAAAACTAACGAAAACAACCTTCCGCCCCATGGCATTCAAGCGGGGACGTCTGCTAGATTCAAGCGATCCAGGCGGTGCCACCGTCGACGCGCAAAGGGAAAGGGAGATAAGTCTGATATTAGAAATTATTGTCCCATAACCCTGACACCGGTTATTTACAGGTTGGTAATGCAGATTATAAAGAACAGACTGGAGGAATGGGTAGATTGCGAGGGCATACTGGACGAGTTACAGAACGGATTTCGGAAACAAAGAAGGTTGAAGGACAATTTATTTTCTCTAACACAGTGTATAGAAATAGCGCAAAAAGAAAACAGACAGCTCTGGCTGGCATTTCTGGATATCAAGGGTGCCTATGACAATGTGAACCAAAGGAACCTGTGGGACATAATGAAGAGCTTAAACCTAGATGAAGGACTAACAGCACTATTAAGGAACATTTACAAAGATAACAAGGTGATTATAACATGGGAAGGAAAGGCGTCAGGGAAAATAGAGGTAAGACGAGGCCTTAGGCAGGGGTGCCCGTTATCGCCTTTGCTGTTTATGTTGTATCTGAGAAGATTGGAGGATAGACTAGAAAAGAGTGGACTTGGATTCGACCTTTCTTACAGTAAGCTAGGCCAAAAAATTCGGCAATCCTTACCAGGATTGATGTATGCGGATGATATCATACTAATGGCTAACTACAGGACAGAGTTGCAGGAATTAATGAGCATCTGTGGTAGGGAAGGAGAGGAATTAGGTTTAGAATTCAGTAACGAAAAATTAGCAGTCATGATTTTTAACGAGGATAAAGTTGAGAGGCTGACGATACAGAATATTACAGTTGAGAGTGCTAGTAAATACAAGTATCTAGTAGTATGGATATGTGATGGTGCAAAATATCTCGGAGAGCATGAAAAGTATATAATAGGTGGATATGTGATGGTGCAAAATATCTCGGAGAGCATGAAAAGTATGAGGGTGATTCAATAAATAAGGTGAATATTTTTGTATAAGGACTTCTAATACAGATAGAAGCTTACTTTTTTTTTTATTTTTCTACGTAGTCTCCCAGCACTGTCACACACTTTTCCCATCTGTGCACAAGCTTCCTTATTCCCTCAGCGTAAAAATCTTTAGACTGATGTCTCAGCCAGTCGCTCACAACACTTTTGACTTCATCGTCACTTTCAAACTTCGTGCCTCTCATGAACGCTTTCAAGGGACCAAACAGGTGAAAGTCCGAAGGGGCAAGGTCTGGGCTATAAGGGGGATGAGGGAGCAGTTCCCAGCCGAGCTCGTTGATGGTCTGCACCGTTAAGGCTGCTGTGTGAGGCCTTGCGTTGTCATGATGCAAGATGACTCCTTTTGACTGATAACCTCTGCGTTTGTTCTTCATGTCTTTCTTGACCTGCCTCAGCAGTTCACAGTAGTTGGCACTGTTCACAGTGCTTCCTTTTTCAAGGAATGAAATGGTGATTGGGCCTTGCATATCCCAAAAAAACGGTGAGCATCACCTTCCTAGTGGACCGCTGGGACTTGAACTTCTTCTTCACTGGAGAGCCTGCGTGCTTCCACTCCATGGACTGTCGTTTAGACTCAGGCTCATAGTGCCAAACCCATGTCTCGTCAGATGTGACCACCTTCTGCAGAAACTCATCACCATCCTTCTCATAGCGGGAAAGACACTGCTGGGACAACTCGACCCTCCTCTGTTTGTGCTCCGCAGTAAGCATCTTTGGCACCCACCTGCTGCTGACCTTCGAGTAGCCAAGGTCATCATGGACAATTTTGTGTACTGTCCCCACAGATAAGCTCAAAGTTCTTGCAATGCCATCCACTGTCACCCTTCTGTCAGACTGAATGAGGTCATTGACTGATTCGATCACCTCAGGAGATCTCACTTCTGTAGGCCTCCCAGGCCTGTCTTCATCTTTAACACTGCTCCGTCCTTCTTTAAACAATTTAGCCCACTTGTAGACATTTTTCTGGCTGAAACATGTGGCACCATACACAGTTGACATTCTCCTATGAATTTCAACGGGTTTGCACCCTTCAGCAACCAAAAACTTGATAACTGACCGCTGTTCAATCCTGGAGCATGCTTCTTGGTCAGCCATCTTTGTTACTCGGTCAAATTCTCACAGTGTTGTTTGTAATCTGCATAAGAAATTAAATCCACGTGGAAAAGTAGTAAAACAATAAAAAAAACTAAAAAGTAAGCTTTTATGTGTATTAGAAGTCCTTATACAAAAAAATTCACCTTATTTATTGAATCACCCTCGTATATAATAGGTGGATATGTGATGGCGCAAAATATCTCGGAGAGCATGAAAAGTATATAATAGGTAAGGGCAACAGAAATGCAGCTGTAATGAAAAATAGAGCACTTTGGAATTACAACAGGTATGAGGTGGTGAGAGAGATTTGGAAAGGGGTCATGGTGCCTGGCTTGACTTTTGGAAACGCAGTGCTATGCATGAAATCCGAAGTGCATGCGAGACTAGAAATAAAACAGCGCGAAGCAGGTAGACTGGCTTTGGGGGCACATCGCAAAACGCCAAACCAGGGAGTACAAGGAGACATGGGATGGGCGTCATTTGAGAGCAGGGAAGCGGTGAGCAAGATAGAATTTGAGGATAGGTTGAGGCAAATGGATGGGGAGCAATGGGCACGAAAGGTTTTCAGCTATTTATACATGAGGAGTGTAGACACAAAGTGGAGACAGCACTCTAGGAAATTAAGAGGAAAGTTTTTGGGCTATAGCGAAGATGCGGAAGAGCAAGTCTCAGTTAAGAAGAAAGTTAAGGCCACAGAAAGAGATCGGTGGCTAGAGGGAATGCAGACAAAGATGGCTCTGGAAAGCTATAGATTAAACAAAACAGTTATTGCCAAAGAAAGCATTTATGACAATTCTAGGGGAAGCTCATTGCTGTTTGAGGCGAGGACGGGTGTTCTGCGAACCAGAACATACAGAGTGAAGTACCAGGAAATGGATACAGTGTGCACTGCTTGTGGAGAGGAGGACGAGACGGCTGAGCACTTGATGCTCTACTGTAAAGGGCTTCACCCTATGCCTACCGAAGACAACACAGATTTAATAAAGTCATTGGGTTTTAGAGACAGCGAAGGGAGAGTGAATTTCAAGACTGTAAAGATTACCAAGCAAAGATTAAGTGAATGGTGGCAGAAATCGAGAGAAAACTAGGTATTTTCTTATTCACTGATGGCAAGGGGGTTTCATAGCCTCACTTTCTTTGCACTGCAGAGTGAATATAGATTTCACATTTAAATATTCTAAGCTTAAATGGTAAAACAAAATGGCTAGGTGGCGTAAGCTACCGCCCGATCCAAAGGGATCAGCCGTATTCATCCATCCATCCATCCAAAGGCGAGAGAGAAACGCGAAAGGGAGGAGAAGTCGCTCCTACTCATGTCGTAAGAGACGTTAGCGCCGTCAAAAATGTAGCGACTGGAAGACGCATAGAAATAGAGGCATGTGTGCGCGCGGAGTGCTATGTCTACACGGTCTACACGAATGTAGCCACGGATTAAAAAACAAAAGGTAACAATAAAATGTTGCCATGGTGATGGTGGGACAAATCTTTCAACATGTGCGAGTTGCGCCAGTTAAGGCAACCCGAACCGGTGGGCGGAAAGACGTGTATTACTCATCAAGCCTTTCGTGATACGGTGATAAAAAATGACTCGAGTGAGTTGATAAGTCGCCGAGTTCCGAGAGCAGGTAAAAGCCGGTAGTGTGTATGTGTGTGTTGTCAGCGCGAAGAGCAATATCTCGAACTTCGTTACTACGCACTTCACCGCGTCGACGTCAAGGTAACGTTTTAAGTGTGGCTAGAGTTTTTTTCACCCTTGGGGTTTCGTTACTTGGGGGAAATGGTTATAACCGGCCGTCAAAGAAACCGCTCCAACTTCCCGGACGTCAAGAACACTATATGCTTTCATTTTAAAAGTAGTCACTAATAGCGAGTTCGTTTCACGGCACTCGTGTCCACGCGTGCCCACTCGCGGCGTAAATCGAGTTCGTTTCGGCAGGCACTCCACGAGTGGTTGTACTCTCCGAGTTCGTTTCAGCGGCGGCACCCCACGCGTGCATGCACTCGCTGCACCGGGAAAATCGGGCGTGCGCCAAAATGCAATCCCGTCATGCGTCGCTCCGGCGATGCCGGCGAGGAGCGGGAGCAGACGACAAGGGTTCGTCTGCCACGATATGTCGCGGAACCGAAAGGAAAAAGAGTAGGTTTTCTGATAGAAATCGCGTCCCGCGGGCAACAGAATCATACGTGAGCTTGAATTGTGAGCGTCTGCTATTTCATGAAGGAAGCAATTGACAACCCGTGCTTTATTTGCAGGTTTTAAGTCGCTCTGTTGCCGTACAGACGCTGAAATATACCAGTGTGTCAAGAAATTCTCAGAAGAAACGCATCAGCGGCCCCCGAGATGTTTATCACCATCCGTGTGCGGGTGAAAAATTGAACACTTGTCGACAAAACTCCCCCAGCAGAAACCTCTGACTGCCAGAAGCATCAAAGAAAGCTAAACATAGTAACTTTACCCAAGGCTTGGGCAACATTATCATGTTTAACATTTACCTACGTCGATCAGCGAACTTGCCCCGTCATATTTTGTTCAAGAAAGCTCTCGTCCTCGACATCCTCACCAAGGCTAATATCTGATCCACCTGCAAAGACGATTGAAATTGGAAGTCCCACGAAAAGGTTTGCTGGATATTCCACCAGACTAGTTTTAAGCCGTACCCTTTCAGTGGTTGACGCGTAATACCATGCTCAAACGGATTAAGCTTCTGCTCGGACAGCATCATCAGTTTTCTTCGGTGTAAACGGTTATAACAATTGAAAGATCGCAACCATGCTGCTTTGTAGAAACCTGAGTGCGGAAATTACGCTGTCTGTAACTATCTCTACGGCAGCCGAGTTGCTTGAAGTCATCGCAACTATAAACTACAGGTTGCTGCGTTCAAAGTTTGTAAAAAACCGTTGCTAGTGACTGCACTCTCGCATTCCCATCCATCACTCTGAACAGAGGCGCTAGGTTCTGTTTGAGGTCGGTACTCTTTCTACAACATAGATGGCGGCAGCATCAGTCTTCTGCACTCGGTGCATTGGGCGAGTTTGTTTGAGTCGAGTTCTCCGTGCAACACTCTGCGAGTGCGATGCATTCTGGGAGAGAACTCGAACGATGCCAGTGCGTGTGAAACAAACTTGCTATTACAGGATGAGAACTACATGGCATTTCTTTCCTATGCCCGGCGTCTATTACGGTCAGGCTGCCTTCCGCCGTGCACACGCTTGAGGCTCGCGCTGGAGGCGGGGCAAATAAAGAACCTCCCTGCCGTTCTAATCCTGGCAGTAACTGTTGCAGAATTTGTTTTCGATTGCACTTAGTTGTGAAAGGAGCCAGACGTCGCAGAGACATGAAACATAGAACACCACCCACGCAGCTTCTCTACGGTTTTGTTCAGCGCGTCAGATTTTTTTCAGACATAACACCCCCCCCCCCCCCCCCCCCCCCCCCCCCAAAAAAAAGAAAAACTTTCAGGGTCATTTTCAGTGCAAAAATAAACTATCCTTCGCTGAACCCTCATTCTCCGCTCAAAGGTAGCACTAGAGGTCTGAACCACATGCCAAAGTTTCTGCCCAAACTGGTATCTTATTCCAAAGTTATAAGCGATTTTGTTGAAATTGGATTGGGAAAATGGGGCCCATTTTCGGCCGTTCTCAGTTTCTGGTGCCATAGAGCTCCACGTATTCCGTCTGCCACCGTTTTCCCATTGAAATTTTCAGAAAATCGCATAACTTTTGAATAAGATGTCGGTTTGGGCTGAAAATTGGGCATCTGGTTCAATCCTCTAGTGCTACCTTTGGGCGGAGAAAGAGCGTTTGGCGATGCATAGTTTATTTTTGCGGCAAAGAAAACTCGCTTTTTGTTTGGAACACCCTGTAGTATAAGTATATTTGCTTTAAGTCCCACTGGGTGCTATTCTGCACACTTGGAAAGAATTATCTTGGTGGTCTGGGTGACAAGTTGCGAAGATAGAGACTCTAGGGGCGACAAAGAAAAGCACGCAGGAGATAAGCTCGCTCAACAATCTGAACCGACCGTTCACTTGACTGGAATATGTTCACTGTTTGATGCGATATGTGCATGTGGTTTTCCTACACTTTTCTAGCAAATAAACATTTCTTCAAGTAAACCTCATATACTTCATGTTTTACGTCGAAAAAAAAAAGAAATCCTGTAGGTTGTTAATTAACGGATAGCTGGAGGAAAATATTGGGAGTGTGCGACTCCCATACTCATTCACCCTTAAGCTGAGACTACAAGCTCCGCCTTCAGCTCAAGCTTTCTGCCCTTGCTAACACAAGCATGAACGCGCAGGCATGCGCAACCAAAGTACTGCGGAAGCCAGCGAGCTTGTGCTGAGGGCGGAGCTTCTGGCCCCAGCTTAAAGGAGCTGTGCAACGGTTTCAGTGCCTTGCTTAAATAATTTGGGAGTTGGTGTCTCGACCTTTCTGAAGTAAAGAACGAAAACCGCTTTTGCCTGCATGTCCTAATTTTTATTTTCAAAATGGACAAAGATTGAGGTTTTTGGCACTTGTCAACTCCTTCACCATCTTTCGAGTCACGTGCGCTGGGACGTCAGTGGGGTTTGCGCGGGGTTCTGGTGAAGTTCTCTCTCTAAAGCCATTAGTGAGCAGCGAGAGCTCACCCGCTCGCGACCACGTGACCACGTGCTGGCGGGCGCAACGTGGTGAAAGGAGGAAAGTCTCATCCAGGTCTGGCCATCCCCATCCGGCGCTGTCCCCGTCCCCCTCCGGCTTCTGGCGGCTGTTCGCGGTAGCAGCTAGAGCTGACGGTTTGGTGGACCTAGATAGATGGCGCCACTAAAACTCCGTATGATAAAAGTTTTGTCGATGATACCAGATTTTTGACGCATTTATATTTATGTTGGAATGATAAGATTTATAGAAAAGTTACCTTTTATCGAGCAGGTATTCGCACAACTTGCTATCTTTCTACAAGAGCCCCCATTGACGTCATGCCGCGTGTTTCTCATGGCCGCCGCTAGCGGCTACAAGTCGGGGGATATTCTAATTTTTGCCTCGCGATTACGCGGCGTAATCGCAACATTTCGAAGGAAGGAGGTGTGTTTTCTGTCCTTTGTGACAAGATGAACGACGTCCAAAGTAGAAGATGCCAATTATTTCAACGTTAAAGTCGTTGCACAGCTCCTTTAAGGGCGAACCGAGCATAAAGGGGACGTGCCACTCTGCCTTGGCAGCTGGTTGGCAGCGCTACCACGGACAGCGTCTGCATTACGTCGCATAGTGAAGTGCTGCCCGCTCCAGCCTCTTCTAATGTGCCTGCACCATCTCGGCCGCTTCTGCACCTTCCAGCGGCCATGTTTCTCAACCTCGCTCCAGAGAAAAGTTTTGGCACCTGGAGAGTTTGAAAACGTATACACATCTAGCGTTGCTTCAAGAGTAATCACGGCAGTGGGCGCGTTAAAGGGGCTGTGCAGCAATTTTCAGACTTTGGCCAATTAACTGCGGAAATTAATCTGCGTCACATATGGAACAAAAAGCAGAAAACCGTATTTTCTTGCGAGCGCTAGTTCTTATATCAAAAAAAAAGAAAAGAAAAAGAAACAAATTGAAAGTCAAAGTGCCTCTCCACTCTCCACGTCGACTTTCGAGTGACATACTCTGGGGGTTCACATAGTTTCCCCTTGGGTCCCCTCTTAAGAGACCAGCCGCTTCCTCCGCGATTGTCAACTTTTAAATAATTAGCCTCGTCAAAGGTCACAGTGAGCGATCGACACAAAGGACGGTTCGCCAAAGAGCTGATGGCGAGTGTAGCAGCGGGGGGACAGGTTTTGTTGACTTCCGCGAATCCCCCAGAGACGGTGTCATTTTAGTTCCCGTAATCCTGACAGGCGGCTGCAGATCGGCAAATAATTCGTTTTTTTGCTTTGCGATAACGCAGCAGAATAGCAGTTTTTCGGGGAAAGGTGACGCGTTTTTGGTCACTTGGGCTTGCATAAACAATATAAAAAATGCAGACTGACAATTCTTTGAGCATTAGAATCGCTGCGGTGCCCCTTTAAGTCCGTGCTCCAGAGCGCAATATTTTAGCGCTCCTTTCACTAAACAAACAGGAGTGCCACCAAAGACTGACACTCGAGCACGCTCTTCTTGCACCGAAAACTTCTCAAAGCGCAAGTGACTTCTTCGCGCTCCGTGACGTCACGAAACCAAACAAGACGGCTGCGCAGCTGTTGAGACCGTCAAGACGAGAGGCGTAGCCGGACCGCTGCCCCTTTTTAGTTGATTAGTGCTTAATTCAGTAGGTAAAAACGATTTGATTCGAAAGCCAAGACAGCAGTTAGCGTTCCGAAAAAGATTTGCTCGTGAATGTCGCCTGAGAAAAAATTTCATCTATGAAACAGTAGCGTGCCGATAGCACAGCGAGAGAAAAATTGTCGAGAGGGGGAGACATTCGGGCCTTTCTGTCCCTTTTATAATACTTAGGCCATCGAATAAAGATACTTCGATTTGAAAGCCGAAACATGAGTGAGCATTGAGGAAAAGGTTTGTTCGTGCGTCTTGCCTGAAAACAGATTGATCCATCGAACGAGCGTGCCGATAGCTCGGTGACAGAAAAGTTTTGATGAATATACAGCCAGACCGCTGCCCTGCTTAGAATGCTTAGCTTAGCCGCAGCGAATAAAGATACTTAGATTGGAAAGCCTAAACACCAGTTAGCGTTGCAAGAAAGGTTTGTTCATGCATACCGCCTAAAAACAAATTGATGTGCTATCGAACAACGGTGCGCCGGTATCGGCGTGGCTTCCGTCTCGCTGCGAGACGGAACCGACGAATCTCTGACAAATTTGGGGGTGCTACTTGGCAGAACTTTCACGGAATGACGAAAATTGTTAAATGTACTTCATGACAATGGTCAGTTTAAATATTACACTACGTAATTCGAGCTAACCGTTCCCCGTGGCGTGTCCATAAGATACCTTTTTATGCGCACATTTTCATCTGTACTAGAAAAACACATTTTACTGGATCCTCCAATTTAACTGATAGTGCAGTATTAATTGTAACCTATACATATAACATACCTCACTTCATTGCAGTTGTGCAGAGATGGCAGACGTCGGAGAGGACCAGAATTCTGAGGAACAGTTGTTGAACCGACTCATAAGGAAACCGAGGTATGCCTCCTCTCGAGAAGCACTCAACGACATGAGGCTGAGGCTGAAAGAAGACGGGGTTGACATCTTGAGGCAGTGTTCCGCCGGAGAAAAAGAGCCCTGCTGGCTACGCGATTGTCTCGCAGCCTGCAACAAGATCCTCCACACCGCATCGCTCCAGATCACCGAAAGTGCAGACAGAGGGCTGGTTGTTGAATGGGTTTTCGTTACGACACCAAATGATGCAGACACCTTGCAAGCGGATTTTCTCAAGGACTGGTTGCTTAGCCGTCACAGCTGTATTCATTCTGTCAGCCGAGCCGGAGACCTCTCTGGCTGTCCGCATCCAGGACTTCGAAGCGTCGAGGCGAGTTCGATGTCGGGGCTTGGGCACCTGTCCTTGCTGGAGCACATTTCGTTGTGTTATGCAAAACTCACAAATGCCTCCGTCAAAGAGCTTGCAGACATGTTGGGCAGGAACCACAACCTGAAGTCGTTCAAGATAATTCACAGTACTGTTCCCAAGTCCGGATTGGAAAAGATTCTTGCAAAGCTCGAGGGTTGTCCATCCCTGGAGGCAGTCGAGTTAAGCTATACCTCATTGAGTGCTTCTGCCGCCCGTGTCCTTGCTCAGCTATTGAGAACAAGTAAGTCGCTGAAGAAACTATCCATGGAAGGGGTTGACAAGGAATGCGCTAAGATTGCTCTCAAAAGTTTGCACGACGGAGCTTCGCTCGAAGAGATTTACCTCTTTGGCATGGAGCCGTACGAAAGCCCCTTCTTCATGAATTATTCCGAGGCCTTCAAGAACCTAAAGGTTGTACGCCTTCCCTGCAATGAGCTCGATGACACATCTGCTTTCGAGTTTGCAGCGCTCATCGAAGCCAGTGAAACCCTCGTAGAGCTTGGTGTCGACTCAAGTTCGTTTGGAGACAGGGGAGCCGTG
Organism: Ixodes scapularis; assembly: GCF_016920785.2. NCBI lineage: Eukaryota > Metazoa > Arthropoda > Arachnida > Ixodida > Ixodidae > Ixodes > Ixodes scapularis. The sequence continues at coordinate 64,372,269 of NW_024609883.1, read as the reverse complement.
GCCATCGCAAAAGCCCTCCGACGCAACAAGACCCTGCGCAAGTTGTCTCTTTCGCAGGGTCAGCTGACGTCCACGTCGCTCGTCGAGTTTGTAGATGCCTTGACTGTCAACACGACTTTGGAGCACCTGGACATGTCCGAAGTCGACATTCTGGAAGAACACCGCAAGCGGCTGTTTGAAGATCCGAAAAGTGCCGGTGCCTTCAAGAGGATCTTCGTGACCTGGAAGCAGAACTGGCTCAGGGACCTGGCGGCGCTTCTGCGGCGCGGCGACCACATGCCGGAGGTTTACGTCGACATCGATCCAGGAGTTCCTCCGGCAGATCTGGACGCCCTTTTCGACGCCTTGCTCGCCAGCCGCACCGTGACGGAAGTGAACTTCTACCCGAACGATTTCTCGTTTGACCTCCTTGTCGACCGGCTTGCTGCACTTCTCAGAGGCACGACAACTATCAGGGCCGTCCACAACCGTCTTTCTCCCGACAAAAAACACCAAGAGACGCAGCTCGTCAGACTCCTCGATGCTCTCCGGGACAACACGAGCGTGGCAGACTTCACAATGCTCGTTTCGTACCTGACGGTCCCCATGGGCGTCGCACTCGGAAAGCTGCTGGAGGTCAACAATACGCTGACTTCACTCACCCTCTGCGAGTACTGGTCTGTGGATCCCGAGGTCGCGAGGACATTGGCGAACAGCATGCGCCACAACTACACTCTCCTCGACCTGCGCATCGAGTGGGACGCGGAGGACGTGGAAGGCTTGCCGGAGGTGTGGGAGGCGTTGCGGAGGAACAAGGCCCTCCTGTACCCCGCTGCAGAGTTCGTCACCGGGGAAGCTGAGGACGAACGTGCTGCCGAAGCGCTCCGGAAGGTCCACACGAGCTGGGCCTTAGTTGAGGAGGTGATGAAGCGAACAGGGAAGCGGGAGGCCGAGGTCAGGCAGGACATAGCGGATGCTCTGAGCCGTCTTGGAGCGTCGTGATTCTATCCTTGAACTGATTTCTGTTAGAGAGCGGGTTTACAAGACACGTGATTTGAAATATTGCTGAATGCCATGTGATGAACTGATGAACGTTGATGCTCAAGTTTACTGCTAAAGTATTCGGAAACATAAAAGGGCGCTTGACCTTGTCTACTCCTTCGTGTTTGTCCTCTGTGTTAACACATACAAGTTTACTTAGGACAAACTAATATGATTGTGTCATTTTGTTTAGGTCAAGGAATAAAAAAGTGGGAGAGGAACGGCAGTCACTCACCACAGCGAAATACTTGTATATATGTGGCAAGGCGTGACTGCATTGCTGGGAAAATATCACAGTAAGAAATAATGGCAACACCTCCTATCAGCTTCAATTAACAACCCCAAACTGAGTGCTTTAAATCACTTATCAACAACTAATCTACTGTCAGAAAGAAAAAGAAAAAAAACCAGCGCACACAGACATTGCATTTCACTTGTCCAGGAGGCTTCTACTTTCTTGTGGCTTGTACGTTTTAGGTGTTCTTTGCCGAAGAATGTTTTCCGTTCTATCCCTGCCAAAGAGGAACACGCTTTCCGAATACGATTGATGCCCATGCATTCTTTACTTTTTCTAGGGAGACAGTATTTTTGGCTGTACGGGATGCTCTAAAGCAGGGGTGCACAACATGAGGCCTATGGGCCGCATGCGGCCTGCGGACATGACACGGCAACAATGTTGGGAAGTACTTCAAGTACATTGTACTTAAAGTACTACTTCAAGTAGGTTTAGGAAACTTGTACTTTACTTGAAGTACATTCTCCGAGTATGTACTTGTACTTTACTTGAAGTATTTTTTTTGGGTACTTTCCGAGGAAAGTACAATTCCCGACTTCAAAGTACATTTCCGAAATTTGGTTTTGTTAACTTTGTATCACAAAATGGTGCTTTGTCAACTCTGAAGAAATACTGGGAGGAATATTCCACTCTTACCAGAAACGTGAGCAGACGAGGCATCACTCCGCCTGTTCTGGGGGCGGCTTTCCGGTAGCTTTTTGAACTCTCGCAACTTCTCAGTTGATCAGCGTAAGCGAGGAGGTTTAAAATATCATAAGAGAAAAATTAATCATAATCTAGCACCTGAAACTGTGGTGCGGAAGAATTAAACTTACAAGTTGAAGAAAAAGACAACAGAGGAGAACGTCACAATGGTTTGGGACATTCTCTTTTGTCTTTTTCTTCGAGCTGAAAGTTCCTTTTTTCGCACCCCAATCTCGGGTGTCACATTATGATTAGTTATCACCAGCTCGCTTGCACACTCACTGTTTTTTTCATTAAAGAGAGGACACTCCTTTGTGAGAGGATTGCTTGCAGAAGCTACGGAGCTGACGTCATGCTCTCTCCTAGTACCCCCTTCGGTGCCACAATCCAGTGGAAGCGGCGCCAAAGTCAGAAGGGGGACTTCTAAATTTGGCTCCATTCCTGAAGATAACTACTCTGTGGCCACTTGACTTTATCAAATATTTGCTGCTGTTTTTGAAAAAAAGTCATGCACACCTGATTACCCCTGGGCAATGCATACCAGTTAAAGATCACTGTATAGGGGAATAAAAAACATCATGAAATATTGTGTTAAAATACTTGTACTTTACTTTTAAAGTACATTGTAATTACAGTACTTCAAGTACATTGCACCCAGTGTACTTACAACTTTACTTAAAGTACATCACATATCATTTACTTTGTACTTTACTTGAAGTACCTTTTAGGTGTACCTTACCCAATGCTGCATGGCAAGATGTGCTCAAAGCGGCATCCAGTGCGATGATGCCAGATATTGAAAATCTGTCTGCCAGAGATTGAAAACCCACACCTTTCCCCAATAAAAATTTTTTGGCCCGCATCTTTTTTAAGTTGTGGACCCTTACTCTGAAGCGATCTTTGGTGAAAATCGGGAACTTTCTTGAGGTAAAGAACGACTTCCTCACCGATTGGCTCCTTTTCTCCAAGACCAGTAATTTGCTCCCACAAACCATTCAATGATACACTTCATAGTATCACTTATTTATTCACTCTACACTCCGAGGTTTCTGCCCGTATACGGAAATCATGTATGAGGCGAGTAAGCCGGGCACAAGCGAGTGCTTCATAACTATGTGACTGTAAAAACGCCTGTGGAAAATTTGTTGTACTGTTGCTCTTGAAATAAAGCGTTCAATACATTTCAAGATGTCGTACATCTTGCAAGCTGCTCTTAAACCCCAGATATACAGACGCAGTGCCTTCGAATTGAACTCGCACATTTCAGCGCACAATATTTTGGGTTTTGCAGAATATGGCTACTTTTGGGCTACATAAATCTCTTGCATTTGACTACTTTTGGGCTACACCGTCTGGCATTTGGCGCTTTGAGCTAGAAACTACCTGGCAGCCCTGCACACGAGGCCAAAACGGAGACGCCGAGGATATGCGAGGGGTCCCGCCGTTTCAAATGCGAATGAGCGGCGTCCTTACGTGCCAGACATCAGCCAAAAACCACGATCAGTCTCATGTCCTTCCTTGTTTCTGGTCAGGGCAGTGGGCTATACTTCGTTTCGCCGTAACTCGACAAAGTGCACACGCCCCTTTGAGTCACTCAGATCGACGGAGTTTAAGCATGTGACAGTCCCCACCAAAGGTACAGGGTATCTGGGTGGTGTTGCCTACGCTCGGTGGCAAATGCTTGAACGCATCCAGATTTGAGGGAATCTACAATAGGCGAGCGGCGTTTGTCAACTTCCGGTTCCTAGGAAATTATATTTAGCTGTTGAAAAACAATGACAATGATCTGCAAGCCGAGGGCCGTACATAGAAAATTTCTTTGGGGGGGTTTTCTGGAACATGGTGGCCATCTTGAATGGCTGTTTTTTTGTATTTACTTTTTTTAAAAACAGAAGCTTGTAATCGACCTATAATTAACAATAGCGAGCAACGAAATGTTTCACATGCACCATCACAGCGGGAGTGAATTGTTTCAAAGCTTACTTCCAGCTTACGACAAAATTTATTTATTGGCCCAAACTCCGCCCCAATAAGCATGACTTGGGTGAGAGGGAACTGGGAGTAAGAGAACAAGAAAAATATATACAGCCATACTTGACCCAGCTCCCTAACCGCAGCCCCGCGCATCCTCCGCAGGGTCCGGTGACACTCGGAACCCCTTCGACTACAGACACAGCTCGGAACGAATTTCGTTCTCTTTCCATCCTCTTTTCACCGCGCGAAACACCCCATACAGGCCCCCCAAAGCCCCTGGGGCGTCGCACGCTCGCGGTGTTCTGGGAAGTTGGATCAACGAACAGAGAACCGATACGAGCTTCCCTCAAACGTATGTGTTTATTGCTCAAGCAAACATTTCCTTTGTGTCACCTTATAATGGACTGCAGAGAGCGCTATGAGCCATCCCAGCCAATCCAGCTCCGAGTGTCACCTTACCCTCTGCGGTGTGCTATGCGAAGCTCAAGGTCATGTGATTCTTTCTCAGCCCTCGATCGGCGAAGACGATCTCTAGCATCCGCTATGGTCCACTGTGCGATGGAACAGACCGTGGTATGAGGATGGGGGAGCGAGGCGCCCGGGCATCTTCTGCCGAGGGGGATGGCACCCTGGCACTTGGACGAGAGGGGAAAACCGGAGGGCGCTATCGGAGTGGTTCCGAGAAGAACGGTCGTGGGCCGGGTGCGTTGCAGTTTTCGGGGTGCGGTGAAGACGTGCTGGAATTCACGTGCCTCTGGTTAGCAGTAATAGTAAGGAGTGCTGCGTTGTATATACAGGCACACGTGCACCCCTAACAGCATCGCTGGAACTTCAGCGGGTCCCTCACGGGATCTCCCGATCCAGTGACTTTAGCGAAATGGAGGCCACCCCGGGCCTCTATCAAATGCGCCCCATCGCTCCTTCCTTCCCCAGCCGACAGTGAAGGGGGGGGGGGGGGGGGGTTCGAACCCCAAAACCCTCCCCCTCGGTACGGCCCTGCAGCAAGCCTGTCTTAGCATGGTTCTGAAAACTACAGTCTGGAGGTCTTCAGACTTATGCTTGCACAGACTTGCAGCTCATTGTCGTCGTTTATCAACAGTGAAACGGAAGTTTCCAAACGCCGCTCACCTATTCACAAGGCAAAAAGCCAAAAGCGTCCTTTGCACACCCTTGGGCACCCCTCGGGCCTTGCCAACTACGTCGGAAGAGGGAAGCGGGATGACGTAGCAGTAAAGGTTCTGTTTGAGCAGTTGCAAATATGTGTCTCCCCCAACTGTGCAACCTCTGTGCAGTCGTCACATTATAGCAAACGCCCGCAAATCCAGTTGAAAAAGGTTTGTCGTCTTTCCACGAGTTTGGCCTTCTCGGAAAAACTCGAATCGGCGGGGCATTGCAGCCGCCGTGATGGGGCCGAGATTTCGGGCAATGAACGCTAAGAACTGGTAGAATATTGCTTCGAAGGTCATTACCTAGTTTGTTATGGTTGCGGTTGTTTGCTTTGCTATACGAGAAACCAGTGGCGGCAGCATCATAAAGGCTAACTCTAGTATAAGGTGCGTCCCTTCGAGACTTCTGAAAATAAACGGCCAACACCGCCGGACAGGCACTCCGAGAGACACGCTCCAATGCTTGGAAGCGAGTATGATAACATATGGGCTTCTCAGCTCGATGGTGTATTTTGCGTAAGCCATCGTGTTGTAACCCAAGTGGTCGTAATTCTAAAATGGACACGTTCAATGGAACGCGTAATGACTGGAACTGCTAGCATGAGTATACATTTCCCGTGTATTCCATCACATTTCCATTCAGAATTAATTCTTTAATTGCTACTTAGAAATATTTAATTTGTTGTATCACTTAAAGAGCATAAATTTATATATTACATTTTTATTTCGAGTTCATGGTTCCGAGGCCGCTCCCCTAGCTGTAAAGCGGGTTGGCGGGCTCCCTTTAACATAGGCCGTCCCTTAATAAGGGGGGGGACTTGAGTCTTTGGAGCCAAAAACTTCCTAAAACTGCATTCTTTTGAAAATGGCGATGTTGACCTATACAGCTGTTGTTATACTAAATCTACCAGGCTTCTTATTTCGTGGATGAATATTTGAGCTATAAATCAATTTATAATGTCTGTGTGGGTTGGATGTGCATTGAAGTTAACATTGTTTTTACAAAAGTGCTCATGTGACCTATGTCAGTGATTTTGCAGCAAGCCACTTTAAGAACAAGTACCAACTACAGTAGCTGCAGAGCAACAAGTACACGTTAGCGAAGTGTATTTCTTCCGCAACTGCACATGGCATGAGTGTTTGCGATAGAGTCGGGGGTTGTGTCAAACACCAGGCAACGTTAATCTCCAACGGCCCACCACGTCGATGATCAAGTCGGCATCAGAGATGGTTGCCCCACTGAACACTAAACTGCCGTACGTAAAACTAATCCATTACCCGAAAGCTGACGACAAAGCGTTCATGCACATGAAAGCAAAGAGTGGGGCTCTGCTTCTGTTGTGTGAGGAATTCAGTCTTGTCACTTCTGGCAGTGTACGCGGTCCGGCACTTCACAACTACAGCTGTTTTAGCAAGGACAGTAGATGCAGAAAAGATATATCTTTAAAAGTAAAGTCTTCTTTGGCTGCGAAAAGCAGATCGAAGTCGCGAGTTAGCGGTGCCACTGAGAAGAAACAAACAGTGATCGCATCACGCAAAATGGGAAAAAAATGTTCCTCCCCGGAGTGCCAGGAGAGCGCCGTGACCGACTCAGGTCAGCATCCGGCAGAAAGAATGCACGTGCAATTACAGGTAAGTTGCAAGGATGCAACGCACCTGTAATCTTTCATATGAATTCTCGCTTTTTCACAAAATCCTCTTAAATTCCTTTCTCTTCACAGTCTTCATACATTTTCGACCCTTTTCTTGTCCTTGTTTGAAATCGGCAATGTCCTATCCTTCTCTACTTCCGTGACAACAATTTAGCAGTCTAAAAAAAAAATAAATAAACTTCAATATATTTTTGAAGGGCTTGATAGGACAAATGATGAGCCTTGATCTGTGAAAAGTAGGAGAAAAATTAAGATGGCCTTCATTTTAAACTGATTTTTCAATTACCGCAAAATTGGTAACCTGTCTAAATTTCAGTATATTTTTCTTTTCTTAGAAAGGTTATCGTTTTCAATTTCAATGACAACTTATGCGATTATTTAACAAGCGCGGCCTAGTCATGTAAAAAAAAAAAAATTTAATGTCCAGTCTTTTAAGATTTGGATCTATAAAACACTGAATTGCTTCATAATCGATAATACATGCTTACCACCTTTTATTCTGTGTACAGTTTCTGCACAAAAAATATAAAACCTAAGGTGACAACACTTTTTCTTTTCGAAATATCCAAAGGGACGGTTTCACACAAGCCGCAAAAACATGTTCGTACACCGACAGCAACTTTGTGATTTTTGTTCCTCAAAAAAAATTTATATTTTCCCGCAAAAAAAAAAAAAAAAAATTGAATACATTTTTGCGGTTGCACAGCAAGTAAAATATATATTTTGGTAAAAAAAAAAAAAGTCGACCGGCCATGGTCCTTCGATCCTATCTGAAAATGCCCACTACAGACAATCTCAATCGAACAGAATTCCTTTTTCGTTTTTTATAAGTATCTTTATTTTCTATGCGTTCTGCGGCCCTCCACGGTGGCGGATCTATTAGCGCTCACAGGCGGCGCAGGTTCAGGTTCTGCCACGCCCTACCTCCTATATCATGTTACCGCCAAGGTTGTAGGCTGATCTGGGGGGCTATGTTCAACAAATGTTTCGTTTTTTTTTTAATGAAACAGATGTGACGGTACTGACGATATTACGTCTGACTAGCTAGAGGCTCAAAGGACGAAAGAGGAAACTTTCGTCATTTGAGGCTCTAACCAATCGGATGTGCAATATCGTCACTTCCGTTTTTTTGTTTTTTTTAGGAGAAACTAAACATTTGATGAGCATAGGGAACTTTTGTCATTTGAGCCTCTAACCAATCAGACGTGATATCTTCAGTTCCATCACTTCCGTTTCTTCTGAGGAGAAACGAAACACTTGTCGAACATAGCCCCCTAGCTGTTTGCAAAGTCGCTCCGGTTGCTTGCTTTACGTCGCGTAGACGAAGATGCTACACCCCGGCTGTTGAAACAGGCACTGCAAAGCATATTGCAGAGCGACGCCTCTCAATCGCTTCGGCCCATGGGCAGTTTTGTGTCGGTTGCACAAAAATGTATTAGGGATTTTCCCTTCAAAATTACCTCCACCTCTGTGCTGTCAATATTTCTTTCCCTGGCCACCCCGTAGCATTTTTACACTTTTTAATAATAATGAAATTGTGAAGAACGAGTATGGGCACGTCCCATTTATGGCAACCGCGTTAGCGTCAATTTGACCATATTTCTCACTTTATAACTTAAAAGTCACACAAATATTGCATTATGTTTTTGCAGACTCTGTTAGTACATATAAACGTTAATTTCGGAGTTTAAAGAATATTAAAGATGGTCCCCTTTTTTAACGGTTTTCAAAACGATGCATGCCCGTGTGAGCATTTCTTGTAAGTTTCTCCCGCTAGTCAGACCAACAATATTTCACGCAAAGACGAACCATATCACTGTGTAAACGGCAAGACACTAACAAAGTTTGACCTTAGCTTTTGTAGATGCAGAGCAAAAAAAAAAAAAAGTCTTTAATACAGTTCGGTATTGCGCAACGTGCCGTGTTTACGATTTTGTTTCTCAAAATAACAACCCTTATACTCGGTGATTAATACTTTTTGTGAATCCTTCCTGTGCCTAACTTGTCAGTAAATATTTATAGACCCGTAACCAAAACTTTTTTGTTTTCTTGAAGCCGCCCGAAATGCCAAAAACGCTCCATTCGCAAAAAGCGCACGTGTCTGAAAGCGTGCTTACAATTTTTTTTTCGCAAACACAATTTTTTTTTTTTTGTTTTTACAAGGCAATGATTGTTTTTATTTTTCTGGGCCTGCAAAATATTTGTTTTTCAACAAATTGAAAAATGGTCATCGGACATGGTTGTTCGATCTTAACTGAAAACGCCCTGTAGTCAATTACACATTAAAAACTGTAGAACTCGCAACAGAAATGCAATCGCGAAAAACGAAAACTAACGAAAACAACCTTCCGCCCCATTGCATTCAAGCGGGGGCGTCTGCTAGATTCAAGCGATCCAGGCGGGGCCACCGTCGACGCGCAAAGGCGAGAGAGAAACACGAAAGGGGAGGAGAAGTCGCTCCTACTCATGTCGTAAGAGACGTTAGCGCCGCCAAAAATGTAGCGACTGGAAGACGCATAGAACTAGAGGCATGTGTGCGCGCGGAGTGCTATGTCTACACGGTCTACATGAATGTAGCCACGGATTAAAAAACAAAAGGTAACAATAAAAAGTTACCATGGTGATGGTGGGACAAATCTTTCAACATGTGCGAGTTGCGCCAGTTAAGGCAACCCGAACCGGTGGGCGGAAAGACGCGTATTACTCATCGACCCTTTCGTGATACGGTGATAAAGAATGACTCGAGTGAGTTGATAAGTCGTCGAGTTCCGAGAGCAGGTAAAAGCCGGTAGTGTGTATCGTCAGCGCGAAAAGCAATATCTCGAACTTCGTTACTACGCACTTCACCGCGTCGACATCAAGGTAACGTTTTAAGTCTGGCTAGAGTTTTTTCTCCCTTGGGGTTTCGTTACTTGGGGGAAATGGTTATAACCGGCCGTCAAAGAAACCGCTCCAACTTCCCGGACGTCAAGAACACTATATGCTTTCATTTTAAAAGTAGTCACTAATAGCGAGTTCGTTTCACGGCACTCGTGTCCACGCGTGCCCACTCGAGGCGTAAAACGAGTTCGTTTCAGCGGCGGCACCCCACGCGTGCATGCACTCGCTGCACCGGGAAAATCGGGCGTGCGCCAAAATGCAATCCCGTCATGCGTCGCTCCGGCGATGCCGGCGAGGAGCGGGAGCAGACGACAAGGGTTCGTCTGCCACGATGTTTCGCGGAACCGAAAGGAAAAAGAGTAGGTTTTCCGATAGAAATCGCGTCCCGCGGGCAACAGAATCAAACGTGAGCTTGAATTGTGAGCGTCTGCTATTTCATGAAGAAAGCAATTGACAACCCGTGCTTTATTTGCAGGTTTTAAGTCGCTCTGTTGCCGTACAGCCGCTGAAATATACCAGTGTGTCAAAAAATTCTCAGAACAAACGCATCAGCGGCCCCCGAGATGTTTATCACCATCCGTGTGCGGGTGAAAAATTGAACACTTGTCGACAAAACTCCCCCAGCAGAAACCTCTGACTGCCAGGTAAGCATCAAAGCAAGCTAAACATAGTAACGTTACCCAAGGCTTGGGCAACATCATCATGTTTAACATTTACCTACGTCGATCAGCTAACTTGCCCCGTCGTATTTTGTTCGAGAAAGCTCTCGTTCTCGACATCCTCACCAAGGCGAATATCTGATCCACCTGCAAGGACGATCGAAATTGAAAGTCCCACAAAAAGGTTTGCTCGATATTCCACCAGACTACTTTTAAGCCGTACCCTTTCAGTGGTTGACGCATAATACCATGCTCAAACGGATCAAGCTTCTGCTCGGACAGCATCATCAGTTTTCTTCGGTGTAAACGGTTATAAAAATTAAAAGATCGCAACCATTCTGCTTTGTAGAAACCTGAGTGCGGAAATTTACGCTGTCTGTGTATCGTGGTTAATAGGCACAAATCAAGAGGACACTTTGCTTCAGAACGCTTACGTGCCGGCGGCTGCTTTTCCGTCACCTTTATTTCGTCGTCTTCTCCTAGCTCGCCCACGCTCAGCTAGCTTTATAACCGATACACCTTCTCTTCTTTAAAAGTTAAACAGAAAATTACTTACAATATATACACTATACAAATACAAATAAAATATAGAGATTACTCAAAATATGTACAAATATATACACTGTAATGTCGTTTGTAGACTTCAAATCATGTTCTTTGCAGTTTGCACTTCACTTGCATACTTGATTAAAGTTCTCATCATACGTTAACCTCCTAGGTACACGAACCTCACGGGTAGACTGCCGAGGAGTGATCAGAGGCAGACTTCCTTGTAGGCAAGCTTGATTTCTATTATCCAGCTGACTTGTGCTTGTGCTATTATCCTGCTGGCTTCTACCGGGACTTGATGTATCTGGGCTGGAGACAGCGAACGTTGGCACTCGAGCCTCAGGGCTTTCTGCATCTTCGTCTGCGGTGTCGTATGCCTCAGACTCTAACTCATCATAAGGATTGAATTCCTCCGATGTCTTCAGTAGGTGTTGGCGGTACCGCCGTATGTGTGTACCCTTCTCAGTTTGTATCTTGTACGATCTTGGGCCGTTGTCACAGGTCACTTGTGCTTTCGCTGACCAACCTTTATCTTTATCGTCTCGAACTCGTACAGCATCTCCTTCTTCTAACTGGGAAAGTGCTCGACCTCTTTTTCTGTCTTGTTTGTGTTTAAACACGGGTCTAGCTGGTTCAGACACGAAATCTGGCAGGAGTGTACGCGTCTTCCTTCTCATTAATAACTCTGCTGGAGCTGATCCGCACTCTAGTGGTGTGGCCCTGTAGGTTAGTAACCCTAACCAGAAGTCTTGGCCAGAATGTGCACATTTTTTTAGCAGTCTTTTCACTATTTGCACACCTTTCTCTGCGAGTCCATTAGACCTTGGAAAGCGCGGACTAGACATCACATGTTTGAAGTCGTATTTTGCTGCAAACTCGGTAAAATCTCTAGCTATGAACTGTGGACCGCCGTCTGTACAAACCTCGAGAGGAAGTCCATGACGAGAAAACATGCTTGCCATGACGTCGATCACAGTCTTTGATGTAGTATCTCGTAGTTCGGCGACCTTGGGAAAGTTTGAGTAAGCATCGTAGAGAACCAGGTATGATTTTCCAGCATACATGCACAGGTCTGCACCAATTCGCGCCCAAGGTTGGAGTGGCGTCTCTCGTAACAGAAGAGGCTCCTCCTGCTGGCGATAGGCATATTGCTTGCAGGTTGCACATCGGTCGATCATCGCTGTAATATGTGTATTCATTCCCGGCCAAAACATTAACTGTCTGGCTCGTGCTTTGCATTTGTTGATACCAAGGTGACCGCTGTGCAGGCGTTTCAGCATCTCTGCTCTGAGGACCCGCGGGATTACGACTTTAGCTCCCTTCATCAGGACACCCTTTACAACAGACAGTTCGTCTTTAAAAGGTTTAAACTCGCCTTGAAGTGGAGTGTTATTAGTCAGCTTGCTGACAACTTCTTGAAGTTCCTTGTCTTTTTCTGTCTCTGCAAGTAGCAGTGCCATTGTTTTGTCACTGACCAGCGTAGACAGGACAGTTGCTGCATGAAGCTCCACATCATCGCTTGAGCCTTCCTTTGTCGTTGAAACCTGTATTCGAGACAACGTATCAGCAAGAACCAGTGCTTTTCCTGGCAGGAACTCTAGCTCCAAATCATATCGCATTAACCTCAAAAACCGGCGTTGCAAACGTGGTGGCATATCTCCGATGCACTTTTTGGCTATGGAAATCAATGGGCTGTGATCTGTTTCGGCAGTAATGTGCCGTCCGTAGATAAAGTCATGAAACTTTTCACATCCGTATACAATTCCCAGAGCTTCTTTTTCAATTTGAGAGTAGCGGCATTCGCTATCAGTCAACACTCTCGACGCGTAGGCTACAGGGCGCCAATCTTGACCATGCATTTGGAACAAGGCGGCACCTAAGGCTCCTTTCGATGCATCTGTAGAGACCTTCGTTTTCTTCCCAGCGTCAAAAATGGCCAATATCGGGGCTTTTGTTAACATTCCCTGCAGCATCTTCCATTCATGCGTATGCTGTCTACTCCACTCAAAAAGTGAATCTTGTTTGTTTAAGCTACGCAAGGATGTAGTCTTCTCTGACAAGTTAGGAATGAACTTCCCGAAGTAGTTGACCGCCCCCAAGAGACGCTGCACTTCTTTTCTGTTTGTTCGTAGTGGCATGCTTACAATGCACTTGACTAGTTCAGGGTCTGGCGTGATCCCTTTAGCGCTAATGTTGTCGCCCAAGTAACAAATTTCTTCTAAAGCAAACTGGCACTTATGGAGGTTTAGTGTGAGGCCACCCTTTTTAGCTGCTTGCAAGGCTTTCCTCAGTCTTAGGTCATGTTCCTCACGAGTACCGCCCCAAATGAGTACATCATCTATATAAACTCGTACTCCAGGTAATCCTTCAAAAATTTGAGTCATTTCTCTCTGAAAAACTTCAGGCGCAGAGGAAATTCCAAAAGGCAATCTTAGGTATCGGTAGCGCCCAAATGGCGTTGCAAACATACAAATCCGCGAGGTGCTGTCATCAAGCGGTATCTGGAGGAATCCGTTGTTAGCGTCAAGCCTTGTAAAATACTTTGCACCTGCCAACTCAGCCTCAATGTCCTCTCTGCGGGGAAGTTGAAAATGTTCTCGTTTCAAGCTCATGTTCACGTGCTTTGGATCCATGCACACACGAATTTTTCCATTTTTCTTTGCAACTATCGTAAGAGGGCTTACCCAGTCTGTTGGTTCTTGGACTTTGGCGATGATGCCACTAGTGGTCATGCGGTCCAGTTCGTCTTTCAGAGGCTCGCGGAGAGCATGCGACACTCGACGTGCTGGCTGAACCACAGGATGGCAATCATCCTTGAGAACCATGTGATACTCGTTCTTGGTGCGTCCGATGCCCTGGAACACGTCTGGGAACTCAGAGATCACTTGGTGTCGCAGGCAATTTGTTTCCTCGAGGCTGTCTATGCGGTGAACCAATCCAAAGGCCTCACAGCTCTGAAGCCCCAGCAGCGCTTGCTTGCCCTTCTTCACGATGAAGAAGTCCACGTTTTCAATCTTGGATTTGAGCGCTACAGAGAGGCAGACTTTGCCCACATGCTGTAGTTTTCCTCCTCCATAGCTTCGCAGTGTTGTGGAGCTTGGTACTGGTTGCGTCGAAACTTGAAGTTTCTTAAAAACGCTGAGAGGTAGAAGATTTGTTTGCGCTCCGGTGTCCACCTTTAGGTGAACGTCGCGGCCTCCTATCTTCGCCATCACAGTCCAGTCATGCTCATGCTTTACTTTGCGACCATCAACTGATAGAATCTCAAAGGTATCGGCTTCTTCATCTTGGCTAAGCTCTCGTTCGTGAACGTTGTCGACGCTCATCTTCTTGCCTTTGCAGGCTACCGCAAAGTAGTTTTTTCTTCCACACTTGTTGCATGATTTTCCAAATGCTGGACATTTTCTCGGCTCATGCATAGAGCTGCAGTATTGACACTTGCGTCTTCCGGGAGAATTTCTGTCCCTTCTAGTCACTGGCTCCACAAGTGTATCTGGAGTTTCCCAGGTCTTGTTTTGGCGCTCTGAAATTTCCGCAGATTTGCAGAAGTCGACGGCTTTCTCAAGTGTTAAGTCTTTTTCCCTCAGCAGCTTCTCTGAGTTTTTTGTTCTGTATGCCGTACACAATCTGATCTCGAAGCATCGACTCAACTAACACTCCGAAGTTGCAAAACTTCGACTTTAGTTGCAAGTCTCGAAAAAACAGTTCGAAACTCTCACCTTCCGTCTGCTGTCGTGTTCGAAAGACATAGCGCTCAAAGGTTTCGTTGCTTTTTGGAAGGCAGTAGTCCTCGAATCTATTCACGATCAGTTCATAGTCATCTTTCTCAGATTCTGCCAAATTGAACGTGTTATAGATGTCAATGGCCTCCTGGCCAGCCACATGGAGAAATATAGCTGCCTTCTGCTGCTTCGATCTCGCCTCCTTTGTCTCTGTTGCTCGGAAGTAGAGTTCGATGCGCTGTTTGAAGCGCTTCCAATTCTCCGCTGTGTCCTCCGATAGCCTTAATCCTGCCGGCAGCGGTAGTTCGACCATGGCTGCGGTTCGTTTCACTGAAGAGGAACTACTCAACCACTTCTGACACCATGTATCGTGGTTAATAGGCACAAATCAAGAGGACACTTTGATTCAGAACGCTTACGTGCCGGCGGCTGCTTTTCCGTCACCTTTATTTCGTCGTCTTCTCCTAGCTCGCCCACGCTCAGCTAGCTTTATAACCGATACAGTCTGTAACTATTTCTACGGCAGCCGAGTTGCTTGAAGTCATCACAACTATAAACTACAGGTTGCAGCGTTCAAAGTTTGTAAAAAACCGTTGGTAGTGACTGCACTCTCGCATTCCCATCCATCACTCTGAACAGAGGCGCTAGGTTAGGTTTGAGGTCGGTACTCTTTCTACAACATAGATGGCGGCAGCATCAGTCTTCTGCACTCGGTGCATTGGGCGAGTTCGTTTGAGTTGAGTTCTCCGTGCAACACTCTGCAAGTGCGATGCATTCTGGGAGAGAACTCGAACGATGCCAGTGCTTGTGAAACGAACTTGCTATTACAGGATGAGAACTACATGGCGTTTCTTTCCAATGCCCAACGTCTATTACGGTCCGCCGTGCACACGCTTGAGGCTCGCGCTGGAGGCGGGGCAAATGAAGAACCTCCCTGCCGTTCTAATCCTGCCAGTAACTGTTGCAGAATTCGTTTTCGATTGCACTTAGTTGTGAAAGGAGCCAGACGTCGCAGAGACATGAAACATAGAACACCACCCACGCAGCTTCTCTACGGTTTTGTTCAGCGCGTCAGGTTTTTTCCAGACACAACCCCCCCCCCACAAAAAAAAAAGAAAAACTTTGAGGGTTATTTTTAGTGCAAAAATAAACTATGCTTCGCTGAACCCTCATTCTCCGCTCAAAGGTAGCACTAGAGGTCTGAACCAGATGCCAAAGTTTCTGCCCAAACCGTTATCTTATTCAAAAGTTATAAGCGATTTTGTTAAAATTGGATTGGGAAAATGGGGCCCATTTTCGGCCGTTCTCAGTTTCTGGTGCCATAGAGCTCCACATATTCCGTCTGCCACCGTTTTCCCATTGAAATTTCCAGAAAATCACACAACTTTTGAATAAGATGTCGGTTTGGGCTGAAAATTCGGCATCTGGTTCAGTCCTCTAGTGCTACCTTTGGGCAGAGGAAGAGCGTTCGGCGATGCAATGTTTATGTTTGCGGTGAAGAAAACTAACTTTTTGTTTGGAACACCCTGTAGTATAAGTATATCTGCTTTTAGTCCCACTGGGTGCTATTCTGCACACTTGGAAAGAACTATCTTGGTGGTCTGGGTGACCAGTTGCGTAAGGTAGAGACTCTAGGGGCGACAAAGAAAAGCACGCAGGAAATAAGCTCGCTTAACAATCTGAACCGACCGTTCACTGGACTGGAATATGTTCACTGTTTGATGTGATATGTGCATGTGGTTTTCCTACACTTTTTTAGCAAATAAATATTTTTTCAACTAAACCTCATATGCATCCTGTTTCACATCGAAAAAAGAAATCCTGTAGGATGTTAATTAAGGGATAGCCGGAGGAAAATATTGGGAGTGTGCGACTCCTGTACTCCGTTCACCCTTAACCTGGTACTAGAAGCTCCGCCTTCAGCTCAAGCTTTCTGCCCTTGCTAACACAAGCGTGAACGCGCAGGCACGCGCAACCAAAGCACTGCGGAAGCCAGCGAGCTTGTGCTGAGGGCTGAGCTTCTGGCCTCAGCTTAAAGGAGCTGTGCAACAGCTTTATTGCTTTGCTTAAATAATTTGGGAGTTGGTGTCTCGACCTTTCTGAAGTAAAGAACAAAAACCGCTTTTGCCTGCATGTCCTGGTTTTTATTTTAAAAATGGACAAAGATTGAGGTTTTCGGCACCTCTCAACTCCTTCACCACCTTCCGAGTCACGTGCGCTGCGACGTCAGTGGGGTTTGCGCGGGGTTCCGGTGAAGCTCTCTCTTTAGAGCCATCAGTGAGCAGCGAGAACTCATCCGCTTGCAACCACGTGCTGGCAGGCACAACGTGGTGAAAGGAGGAAAGTTTCATCCGGGTCCGGTCATCCCCGTCCGGCTTCTGGCGGCTGTTCGCAGTCAGATAGAGCTGACGGTTTGGTGGACTTAGATAGATGCCGCCACTAAAACTCCGTATAATAAAAGTTTTGTCGATAATACCAGGTTTTTGATGCATTTATATTTAGGTAGGAACGACAAGATTTATAGAAAAGTTACCTTTTATCGAGCAGGTATTCACACAACTTGCTATCTTTCTACAAGAGCCCCCATTGACGTCATGCCGCGTGTTTCTCATGGCCGCCGCTCGCGGCTGCAGGTCGGGGGATATTCTAATTTTTGCCTCGCGATTACGCGGCGGAATCGCAACATTTTGAAGAAAGCAGGTGTGTTTTCTGTCCTTTGTGACAAGATGAACAATGTCGTAGGTAGAACATGCTAATTATTTCAAGTTAAAATCGTTGCACAGCTCCTTTAAGGGCGAACCGAGCATAAAGGGGACGTGTTACTCTGCCTTGGCAGCTGGTTGGCAGCGCTACCACGGACAGCGTCCGCATTACGTCGCATAGTGACGTGCTGCCCACTCCGACCTTTTCTAATGTGCCTGCACCATCTTGGCCGCTTCTGCACCTTCCAGCGCCATGTTTCTCAACCTCGCTCCAGAGAAAAGTTTTGGCACCTGGAGAGTTTGAAAACGTATACATATCTAGCGTTGCTTCAAGAGTAATCACGGCAGTGGGCACGTTAAAGGGGCTGTGCAGCAATTTTCAGACTTCGGCCAATTAACTGCGGAAATTAATCCGCGTCACATATAAAACAAAAAGCAGAAAACCGTATTTTCTTGCGAGCGCTAGTTCTTATTTAAAAAAAAGAAAGAAACAAATTGAAAGTCAAAGTGCCTCTCCACTCTCCACGTCGACTTTGGAGTGACGTACTCTGGGGGTTCATGTAGTTTCCCCTTGGGTCCCCTCTTAAGAGGGCGCGGTACCTCTATTTATTCGTCCGTTTCAGCCACCAGATGGCGCGCGGCTCGAAACGTGGTTGAACGCGCAACTTCTAGATGGCGCCAGTATCGAGGTGTGAAAAGGCCCGCGTTATCCGCTGCGTGAAATAGATCCCGAAATGTGCCGTGTTCTCCCGGCGGAGGAAGTTTCTCCTTCCCTCGCGCGCGCTTGGTCAAATGGCTTGGTTTGTACGCGCGTCGCGCGGTGGCCGAGTCCGGCCTCTGCGCTGTGTGATGCAGTGGGTGGCGCTCGTTTCTGTTCGGAGGTAGGAATAAAAATGCCGGTCCCCTTTTTTACGACGCTCGTTTCTATAGCTTGTTTTTCTTTTTTTATCTCAAGTGACCTACAGTACCGCCTGTTCGAAATTGTCCTTTGCGGTGAGCGATTAAGAGTCAGGTTAGCATTTTATTTGGGTCAGCACTACACGTTCAATGGAGACCTCGGGCGGCGATGTAAATATGCATTGCTCCCCAAAGTGTGTCCAAGGTGCGCAATGACAATTGGAAAGAGTATTGAAGGCGCGCGACCGTCGGTTGGTAAAATACGTGCGTTAGATTCACTTATTCAGTCTAATCATTTTTGCCAACGTCTTTTATCCGTTTCGACAAATGACATGGTCGAGTCTATTGATAACCTTAGCTAGATTGGACGTACGGAGTGTCCGGGCTTTAAATAAATTTGCTTCGTTTATGTGAATGAATAACTGTTTTCTCTTTTCCGTGCTCGGTGCTATGCAAAAATCGCTGACATGTTATGGTAGCTCAGTGTGGCGGCGTTTTGCACGCTGACTCGCTATTGCATTCGTTGTGCACAATATGTGTTCAGATGGAATGTGCTAAATCGTATTTCCGATCGATATGATAGATTTACTTTGCTACAGTGTTGATTATATTTTCCCGATTTAAACTGGTTCGTCCCTGATCTGAGCCTAAGTTCAAATTCGAATGGCAGTCAGACTTAGCGTCGTAACAGCCGTAATGCCGCCCACAAAGAAATTAGTAGCATGAAAGAAAAACAAAAGGATACGAGGTGGCTCAGTGTTGTAGAAGTAATCAGTGTGCAAGGGATGCCATCGTACGTGTTTTTTTTGTTGTTTTTTTTTAACTCTCCGCATTGCTGGTAAACGCTCAAGGTACCAGCAAAGACAGCGAGCTGGCGTGAAATTTCCATCGAGCGGAAAACGAGTGTCATTTTTATTTCATCATGCGCTTTCATTTTGATATGGCTCAAAATGGGCGCGAAATAGTAACAGGTAAGGCAACAAAATTTAGATGTTAGGTCTGGAGAACCGCCATACTCAGCCGTGTTGGGGGCATCTCTCGCGAGTCAATACGGCAAAGGTATTGCGCGTCGAACTTTACGTGAGAGTTATCCATTTCAGCGAAACCTTGATTTCGCAAAACTATTGTGGCTCGAGTCGTGGCTTCCAGTACTTGGAAGCCACGAGCGAGAAATAAATGACAGTTGATTTTGAAGGACAATCGCGACGTGGAAACCCATAAAAGAGAGTTCCAATAAGACGAGAGCTTCCCCTTCTCTTCAAGTGCGTGGGTTACGCTCTCAATCCTGCACCTGTGGTAACACTGCAGGCTCCTAAAATCGCTTTGAAAACGTTCCTGATCGCAACAAGTTTTTTTTTTTGTCGAGGCGCTATTTCATTTTTTTTTTTCTTTTTGTCTACCTTGATACCCCATGAGCGCAAAAACTACCATAAACTAAAAAAAAAAAAATAGTGGGCATACAACGACAACGCACCCACTGGGACCCGAGTCAAGGCAAGAACAACTAACTACTAAAAGGGGAAAAAATCATGTTCGCATACACAATCAGAACGCCTCCATCGAAAGAAATGAATCATGCGCTTGTTCTGCCAGTCTCGTTGTGCGTCTGTCAAAAGCCACAAAGGAGGAAGACAATCAGCGCCTACACCACTCCCCTCCCCCCCCCCCCCCCCCCCCCCACCACCACTACCACCCCTAAAAAAAAGAAAAGAAAGGTTTCTTGGGCGCGCGTGCGGTCGCCCAAGCGATGACCTTGGAAGGGTATGCGATTGTAGCACGTTTGTCCCCCGGTTGTGCCCCTGTCTCAAATGCCACGGTCCGTTTCTCCCAAGTGCCCGTCTTATCTTCCCGAGTATCAACTCCGCAGTGATTCTGAATCATTCCGATGCTTCCCAACGTTGCAAAACTGTTAGACGAATATTTGCACAGAAGTATACACTGTTCGCAGAACTATCTAAGGCGCTAAAATTCAAAAGCGCCGTGTTGGATTCGGGAACTCGTGTAGGTTTAGCTCATTGTTGGGACATTCTTATTCGCTCGATGAACTCCACAAAACGTGTAAATATTAGAATGAACTTTCCAGAGAACGATAGTTGTTGTCGGGGTTCCAGGCGACCGGACAGGTCGCAATTATTGGCTGATTAAAAATTTTATTTCATAATCACAATCGTATCATCAAGGGCACGCCATCTCCTCATCACTTCTTCTACGAAAAGAGTTGCTGTATTCGTAGCACACACAGACGGAAACGGTTGAGACTGTGCCCAAATAATATCTTCTTTTGGCAGGTAGTGCGCAGCGATTACACACAATGCCTCTAACATAAACATGCTGCTCCACATGTCTATTCACAAGATGCAATACATCGTTCTACCAACTTTGTCGAAATGGGCATGAAAGCGCGTAACCGTCACTTTTTTGAAGTTCTACTTAGAGGTGAAGTGTTTACCGTAAAAAGTCGTTAATTATTTATTTTTTTCCGTTCCACTACAAAGCTCGATTCACTTAAATTTTTGTTTTTATATCGTCTCTACAGCGCTTTTACGTCGGTACTTTCGTGTTAGAGGACATCACATAATGTGCGGAAAAAAAAAAAAAAAAAAAAAAAAAAAAAAAAAACGGTAGGATCGATGCTGCATAGCCTTTTTTTTTTTGTGGACATCAAGAAAAAAAAAAAAAAGATAGTAGTTGTCTTCACTTCGCACTGCATGTTTTAGCACGGAACTTCCTATTTGGTTATGATGTCTTTACTTTCTTGAAAATTGTATACAGTAATTTAAATTACCGAATTACAAAAACATCGAAATTGTATAATTGCTTTTCGTTGGGACGCCATGACGACAGCGACACTCGTGTTCCCTCGTGGTTTTCGCCAGCCAGGATCGCGAGATGCAGCAGCGTGACACTCCGTCTTCTGTGACGTCATTTGCTGCACTTCGGGACCACTTTTGATGTATGGCCAGCATAAGACGCTAAACACACCAGTCGGAGACGCGCTGCAGGTGCCATAGTACAGCTCCTAAAAGTAGCTGTCACGTGCTTTGCTCCGCGACTGTGATTCCCTCACAGCAGCTCTGACTGAGGGTTGCCAAATTACGGTGAAACGGAGTATAGACAAAACAGACCGTAAACGAGCTGCCAGCATACGATAGTTAAACTCCAACAAAAAGGATTAGTTTCTTTCCAAGCTGGACGACATTTACCGGGCATCTTTAGAGCTGCGAAGCTCAAAATCACGCGTACTCATAAGATTTTTTTTTTCTCGCGTGTTTGTGATTTTTATGATGTCCTGCAAGCAAGAAAAAAAATATATATGGTGAAGTCACTCCGGGGGGGTACCGATAACTGCGAGCCACGAACATGAAGGATTCGCTAACATCCGTCAGGAGTGTGAACGGTAAATCGTCACGCAAATATATTCTCACAAGCTGCAAATATTTATTTGGCTTAGCAAGTAGAACACTAGTATACTAACGACATGTGATTATTGTACACAAGATACCATTTCTCGGTTCTTCAAAACCATTTCCCTAGCCTGAACGGTCGCGCTACGGGCCGCGGCTAGCCGTGCCCTCGATAGACTACGGAGCTGCGTTGTGTCGTCTGCTACTGTACCGCCAACAGGAGAGCGATAGCTCTGTGTGCTCCACAGATGCGTGTTGCGGTATAACTCTGTACGTCTGTCCTAGAGGAAGACAAAAAGATAGGCTCTGTGACCCCCTCCTAAGCTAACAAAAACAAACAGAAGTATATTCGTTTGGACTGAAAGGTTTACAAAATAGTGACCAGGCATTGGAAAAGCATATGTCACAGAACTTGGTTTATGAAATGGCATCATTGTTTCGAGCAAGAAATCACCTGCTCACCACTGGGACGATGAAATCGTCACTATTTATTGCGTCAGGTATATTTGCGCTCATGAAGAAAAATCTGAACACATCCTTCTCCCAAAGTCCTGTGTCGAATAATAAACACTTTTTTAAACATCTATGCACAAATAACTCATTCTTTTCTACACTTCTATATACACGTTAATTAAACGACGTCAAACCGCATTTTTGATTAGATCTTGATGTCTACACCAACTACATTCATATTTTTTAGGGCTTTATTGAACGATAACTTCAACTATAGTTACTGGAACACGATGGCTCGATCTCAACAAAAACCTCAACGTGCGAAGCTTCCACAGACGGTCGCTTGCGAGTATTCTCATTGTGAGATTTCAGAAGCTTTCGCTTGCCATAGGGAGCTTACTTTCGACTACAGCACTGCACGGGCCCGGAAAGCGCGGAGCGCGCTGCTGTGGGGAGAGGTTGACTTACAAGATGACGCGTTACGTGGTCACGTAAGATGGCGTCATTTCGTGTAACGAGATCATGTAAGATGACGTGTTTGTGTCACGTGATCACGTAAGATGACGTCAGTTCGTATGAACTGACGTCACCTTACGACAACGCCAACAACATTAGTGCCGTCCGGAACCATTGACCTTAGAAACGCGCCTCTTCGCTTGAAGAGCTGATATGCGTTGATTGTTATTTGTTTCTTTTGCCTACTACAGACCATTCAGAAACTCGCCTTCTGGGTGCCACCAACTTCGTCTACTGGGCTGTAAAACGCGTTCGAGCGTGCGCAATACCTCTCTAGGCCGAAAGATTGTACTCTGAGTATGCGTTCACAGCTCAATGACTTAGGCATTTTTCGTCAGGATAGATGCTCCCACGAGAAGAGCGTAATGGATATGTGAATAGAATTGGAAATTTGAAATGTTCTTGTCCAATCACATTTTTCTTTGGTTATCAACGCTTTTTAGCGTCATCACAAGACGTTCAACCCATAATACACTGGTGATTAAAAAATAAGCACCGAAAAACATGCACCGATTTTCGCTCAAAAATAAACACCGGAAAAAACATACCGTAATCATTCCCCATGTCACCTTTTTGGGTGATATGTGAATTTCCAGAAGAACAGCGAGTTATCACCCTCCTTAGGAATACCCTGACTACAGAGCAGGCGACCCGTTTTTCCCCGCGTTAGATTGCGGTGACCACGAACCGTACAGAGGTCACAGGACGTCCGTGAAAAATAAAAAGGAGGCAAACAACGATCTACTCTGTGCACGCTTCATCCCCGATTTCCACGACCCCAAGGCCGAAGGACGTTTGTGTGAAGGATAACAATAAAATAAAACTTTGCGTCAAAAAAAAAAAAAGCCAGTTTTTAAAAGAAAAAAAAAAGTAGAAACAAGCACAACGCGTTGACGGACCGCGAGGTCGTGGAACACCTCGCGGTCCGCTTGCCACAGGACGGTTGTCTTCGACCCATAGCTCCAAGGTGAATTTGCCACTTGCGAAAACACGGAGACCTACCCAGCGAGAACCAGGAAAGCGAGACACGCACACTGACGCCTCGGCGTGCAGAATGAAACAGGATACGGGCGCGGAATACGGCCGCGGAAGAACACCTCGCACAGTGCCGATCCGGCCGATCTCCGAACGGACGATTTCGCATTTCGTGGACAGCGAGCGCCACCGCACGGGAGAGAGAGGTACCTTAAAAACGACGAAAACAAGCACCGACACCTTGGTTCTTTATATTTGCTGTAGTTACGGAACAAATCGACTTACATGAATAATTTGAATATTATTCGATTCCGTAATAAATTTAGAAGACACTAAGCGCAATACCTCTTATGTTTGAATTTATATAATTTTGTAAATTCGCTCCGAACGCAAGAGTGCCGAATTAGCCAATTTTGACCATTTTCATGATTTTTTAAAGAATATAATTAAATTTATGATGAAACATTTGTTGCGCTTAGTGTCTCGATGATGACTCAATGTCTTTAAAGCCGAAATTTTCAAGAAGATCCGCGCAGCCTTTATTATGTGAGAATTTTTTTAATTTGGTGAAAAACCTCATGTATTCTCTATGGGGCTCTGAGGTGCGCCCCCTCTTTTAAGAGACCAGTTGCTTCCTCCGCGATTGTCGACTTTTAAAGGATTAGCCTCGTCGAAGGTCACAGTGAGCGATCGACACAAAGGACGGTTCGCCAAAGAGCTGACGGCGAGTGTAGCAGCGGTGGGGGACAGGTTTTGTTGACTTGTGTGAATCCCCCAGAGACGGTGTCATCTTAGTTCCCGTAATCCCGACAGGCGGCTGCAGATCGGCAAATAATTTGTTTTTTGCTTTAAGATTACGCAGCAGAATAGCAGTTTTTCGGGGAAAGGTGACGCGTTTTTGGTCACTTGGGCTTGCATAAACAATATAAAAAATGCAAACTGACAATTCTTTCAACATTAGAATCGTTGCACTGCCCCTTTAAGTCCGTGCTCCAGAGCGCGAGAGTTTGGCACTCCTTTCACTAAGCGAACAGGAGTGCCACCAGAGACTGACACTCAAGCACGCTCTTCGTGCACCGAAAATTTCTCAAAGCGCGAGTGACTTCTTTGCGTTCCGCAACGTCACGTAAACAAACAAGATGGCTGCGCTGCTGTTGAGACCATCGAGACCAGAGGCGTAGCCGGACCGCCGCCCCTTTTCGGTTGATTAGTGCTAAATTCAGCAGGTAAAAACAATTTGATTTGAAAGCCAAGACAACAATTAGCATTCCGAAAAAGGTTTGCTTGTGCACTTCGCTTGAAAAAGAAATTCATCTATGAAATGGTAGCGAGCCGATAGCACAGCGACAGAAAAATTGTCGAGATAAAGAGACATTCGAACCGCTCTGACCCTTTTATAATACTTAGGCCAGCAAATAAAGATACTTCGATTTGAAAGCCGAAACATGAGTGAGTGTTGAGGAAAAAGTTTGTTCGTGCGTCTTGCCTGAAAACAAATTGATCTATCCAACGAGCGTGCCTATAGCTCGGCGACAGGAAAGTTTTGATGAAAATACAGCCAGACTACTGCCCTCCTTAGAATGCTTAGCCCAGCCGCAGCGAATAAAGATACTTAGATTGGAAAGCCGAAACACCAGTTAGCGCTGCATTAAAGGTTTGTTCATGCATACTGCCTAAAAACAAATTGACGTGCTATCGAACAACGGTGTGCCGGTATCGGCGTGGCTTCCGTCTTGCTGCGAGACGGAACCGACGGAACCGGGGAATCTCTGACAAATTTGGGGGTGCTACTTGGCAGAACTTTCACGGAATGCCGAAAATTGTTAATGTACTTCATGACAGTGGTCAGTTTAAATATTACACTACGTAATTCGAGCTAACCGTTCCCCGTGGCGTGTCTACAAGATACCTTTTTATGCGCTTATTTTCATTTGTGCTAGAAAAACACATTTTACTGGATCCTCCTATTTAACTGATAGTGCAGTATTAATTGTAACCTGTACATATAACATACCTAACTTCATTGCAGTTGTGCAGAGATGGCAGACGTCGGAGAGGACCAGAATTCCGAGGAACAGTTTTTGGACCAACTGATCAGGAAACCGAGGTATGCCTCTTGTCGCGAAGCACTCAACGACATGAGGCTGAGGCTGAAAGAAGACGGGGTCGACATCTTGAGGCAGTGTTCCGCCAGAGAAAAAGAGCCCTGCTGGCTATGCGAGTGTCTCCCAGTCTGCAACAAAATCCTCCACACTGCATCGCTCCAGATCACCGAAAGTGCCGACAGAGGGCTGGTGGTGGAATGGGTTTTTGTTACAACACCAAATGATGCAGACACCTTGCAAGCGGATTTCCTCAAGGACTGGTTGCTTAGCCGTCACAGCTGTATTCATACCGTCAGCAGAGCCGGAGACCTCCTCTCTGGCTCTCCGTATCCAGGACTTCGAAGCGTTGAAGCGAGTTCAGTTTCGGGGCTTGGGCACCTGACCACGCTGGAGCACTTTTCATTGTTTTCTGCAACACTAACGGACGCCTCCGTGGAAGAGCTTGCAGACACGTTGGGCAGGAACCACAACCTGAAGTCATTCAAGATAATTCACAGTACTGTTCCCGAGTCCGGATCGGAAAAGATTCTTGCGAAGCTCGAGGGTTGTCCATCCCTGGAGGCAGTAGAGTTAAGCTATACCTCTTTGAGTGCTTCTGCTGCCCGTGTCCTCGCTCAGCTATTGCGCACAAGCAAGTCGCTGAAGAAACTAACCATGGAAGGGGTTAACAAGGAATGCGCACGAATTGCTCTCGAAGGTTTGCACGACGGATCTTCGCTCGAAGAGATTTACATCTTTGGCCTGGAGCCACACGAGATCCCCTTTTTTATGAAATATTCTGAGGTCTTCAAGAACCTAAAGGTTGTACGCCTTCCCTGCAATGAACTCGATAACGCCTCCGCTTTTGAGTTTGCAGCGCTCATCGAAGCCAGCGAAACCCTCGTAGAGCTTGGTCTCGACTCAAATTCGTTCGGAGACGGGGGAGCCATGGCTATTGCAAAAGCCCTCCGACACAACAAGACTCTGCGCGAGTTGTCTCTTCCACAGGGCCAACTGACGTCCGCGTCGCTCGTCGAGTTTGTAAATGCCTTGACTGTCAACACGACCTTGGAGCGCCTGGATGTCTCAGAAGTCGACATTCTGGAAGAACACCGCGCGAGGCTGTTTGAAGATCCGAAAAGTGCCGGTGCCTTCAAGAGGATCTTCGTGATCTGGAAGCAGAAGTGGCTCAAGGACCTGGCGACGCTTCTGCGGCACGGCGACCACATGCCGCAGGTCTATGTCGACGTCGATCCAGAAGTTCCTCCGGCAGATCTGGATGCCTTCTTCGACGCTTTGCTCGCCAGCCATACCGTGACGGAAGTGAGCTTCTACCCAAAAGAGTTCTCGTTTGACCTCCTCGTCGACCGGCTTGCTGCACTTCTCAGAGGCACGACAACTATCAGGGCCGTCCACCACCGTCTTTCTCCCGACGAAAAACACGAAGAGACGCACCTCGTCAGACTCCTCGATGCTCTCCGGGACAACAGGAGCGTGGCAGATTTCACGACGTATGTTTCATACCTCACAGTCCCCATGGGCGTCGCACTCGGAAAGCTGCTGGAGGTCAACAATACGCTGACTTCGCTCACCCTCTGCCAGTACTGGTCTGTGGATCCCGAGGTCGCGAGGACGTTGGCAAACAGCATGCGCCACAACTACACTCTCCTCGACCTGCGCATCGAGTGGGACGCGGAGGACGTGGAAGGCTTGCCGGAGGTGTGGGAGGCGTTGCGGAGGAACAAGGCCCTCCTGTACCCCGCTGCAGAGTTCGTCACCGGGGAAGCTGAGGACGAACGTGCTGCCGAAGCGCTCCGGAAGGTCCACACGAGCTGGGCCTTAGTTGAGGAGGTGATGAAGCGAACAGGGAAGCGGGAGGCCGAGGTCAGGCAGGACATAGCGGATGCTCTGAGCCGTCTTGGAGCGTTGTGATTCTAATGTCCTCGAACTGATTCCTGTTAGAGAGCGGGTTTACAAGACACGTGAACTTGAAATATTTCTGAATGCCACGTTGATGAACTGATGAACGTTGATGCTCCAGTTTACTGCCAGGGTATTTAGGAACATAAAGGGGCACTTGGCCTTGTCCACTCCTTCGTGTTTGTTCTCTGTTTACTTAGGACAGACTAATATGATTGTATCGTTTATTTAGGTCGGGGAATAAAAAAGTGGGAGGAACGTCAGTCACTCACCACAGCGAAATGCTCGTAAATATGTGGCAAGGTGTGACTACATCGCTGGGAAAATATCAGAATAAAAAATAATGGGAACACCTCCTATCGGTTTCAATTAACGACCCCAAACTGAGTGCTCTAAACCATATGCTTATCAGAACTAATCTACTGTCGGGAAGAAAACTAATCTACTGTCGATGAAGCTTTTACTTTCTTGTGGCTTGTACGTTTTAGGTTCTTTTTGGCCAAAGAATGTTTTCCGTTCTTTCCCTGCCAAAGAGGAACACGCTTTCTGAGGACAATTAATGTCCATGCATTCTTTACTTTTTCTAGGGACAGCATTTTTGGCTGTACGGAATGCTCTAAAGCAGTGGTTTTCAAATGGGGGTCTGCAGACCTTTTGGGGTCCGCGAAGTTATCCTAGGGGTCCGCGAAACCCTGCCTCCCGGCAATAAAAGTTGTCTTTTTTTTCAGATTGAGAATAAACATTCCAATTCTTGAATGAGTGTTTCTCGTTTATGTGTCAATAAAAAAAGCCTAGCCCTTAGTTATATCCATTTATTAAATTACTATCATATTTAACCAATAACTTTCCCTTCCTCTCACCACGACCGGGCTCCTCCATCATCTTTGCCTATCCACAAGGGGTCCGCGAAACATCAGTGGTTGAGAACCACTGCTCTAAAGCAGGGGTGCACAACATGACACCCGTGGGCCGCATGCGGCCTGCAGACATGACACGGCAAGATGTTCTCAAGGCGGCAACCGGTGCGATGATGCCAGATATTGAAAATCTGTCTGCCAGAGATTGAAAACCCGTGCTGAAAACCTGCATCATTTTTGAGTTGTGCACCCCTACACTAAAGCGATTTTTAGTGAAAATCAGTAACTTTCTTGAGGTAAAGAACAACTTTCTCACCGATTGGCTCCTTTTCTCCAAGACAATAATTTCCTCCCACAAAACATTCAATGATGCACTTCATAGTATCACTTATTTATTGACTCTACACTCCGACGTTCGCACACATTTGTGGGCCGCCTCAGCAAAAATATAGATCTGGGCCCTCGGATATACGTGTCCGATCCGCATCTGCATCCAATCCGCAATCTGATTAGGTTCCATTTTACAATGGATATGAAAATTGAAGCATAGCTCAATGATTTAGTTGAGATAAAGCCTCTTTCCCCTCCCCCTTTTAAACTTCGAAGTTTATAAAATGCCAGCAAAAACCATCATATCTGCTAAAGTATGTCTGCCAATAGGAATAGGTCTCCCCCCCCTGTTTCATGAAGCTGCAAATCTCAAGATTCTAAAGCAAACTGCAAAAACAACCGCTCACAAATATTACAAAAACCCACCGTTGCACTCTAAAAGTGACACTGCAGTTTAGCCGCGTTGGAACCAGAGCCTAGTCAAAAAGCGCACTGTACCCGACTGCTGCACGGAACTACCTTAACTAACATATTTATTTGGACAAGAACGCGCATTTTGTTTTTCTTTCTCGGCACAGGCTTTTGTATTAGAGGTTAACCTACTGTCAAGACAAAAGAAAGTTGACTCGTAACAGTACTGATCACTATTTCCTAAAGCTTGATGTGTGCGCGCTGGTGTGAGCCCGTGGAGGTAGACGTGAGCGGCGCAAGTGCCACGGATTTGCTGTGACTGTAACCACGGCATTGAGGCATGATGCAGACATGATAATCAAGTGATCTCATCAGGAGTAAAATGCCCCGGTTTTGTATTATCAGAGTATATAGCCTCCATCCCACTATTTTGAAAAACTTCATGTCGACTTTCAGCTCCTCACATCGCCGACATCGTCTGGAAATGCAGGCAATGGCGAGGCGAGCGCGATTGACGAGCAATCTTTATAACTCGTTTCATTTAAAGTCAAAGTCAAAGAGGAAAGCAGGACGACGTAGTGGTAAAGGGTGTGTTCCTTGAGGGGTTGCAAATCTGTTTCTCCCCCAACTGTGCAACCTCTGTGCAATTGTCGCATTATGGCAAACGCCCGCAAATCCAGTCGAAAAAGGTTTGACGTCTTTTTACGAGTTTAGCCTTCCTGGACAAATGCGGAACAACGGGACATTGCAACCGCCGTGATAGGGTCGAGATTTCGGGCAGTGAACGCAAAGAACTTGTCAAATATTGCCTCGAAGGTCATTACTAGAGGCCGGATCTTTAGGCAAATGCCTATTTTGTTCCTTTGGTCTCTATCGTGCCTTTTCTATATATGAGCACGAATCATGAGTTAAAGGGGCCCTGCAAGGACTTTTTACTGGTTCTTAATTTGCACCGAACCTGAGTGCACTTAACATAGTAACTTAATAAAACTTTTCTTTTCTCGAATTTCGCTTTATTTTAAAAGTTATAGGCAAATTAAAATTACAAAAACAAGCAAATAAAAAAATTACACCATCTTCCCGAGGGGAACCATAGGGTGATGCGGAGCATCGTTCCATCACACTTCATCTGAAGAACGGAGTGAAGTGGAGTCAACAGCGGGTGAACTGATTGCGCGCAGAAATTGGTTTGCTCTTTATGTTTATACAGCCTTGATGGAGATGCGCCTCAACGGGTAATCGGTCTCTTAGCTGTAGATGAGAAATTTAGCCAGTGCAGTACAACCGCTAATCTGGGATTCTTAACGTGCATCACGCAGTAGTCATCACACGAACGCGTGCCGGTACGAAACTCGTCCAGATCGAAACGGGCGGGGGTGGCGGGGACTCGAACCCAGGAGGTTCCCAGCGCAAGCTTTCGCTCCACGCTCCGAGCTGAGACGCGTTAGCCCACACGGCTACTTCCTCCCCTTGAATGCGCGCAGCGCGCTACCGCTGCTTATATTCAAACTTGAAGGAGAAGAAACTAGAGGAGAGTTGCGCCTGCACGCGCGGTGTGAGTAGAAGCGAACGCACGCGAAGTGCATGCAGCTGGTAGCTGCGTGCACTTTGCGCAGCTGTTGAAGAGAGAGAGAACGCACGCGCAGCTGTTGGAGAGAGGGACGCAGGTGGTAGCTGCGTGCACTTCGCGCAGCTGTTGGAGAGAGAGAGAACGCATGCGCAGCAAGGAGAGTTGCGCATGCGTAGTGTGAGTGCGGACTACGACGCTGCGGGACATAGCCCGAGCAAGAGATGCTCCGCATCTAAAAATAACCTCCTTCATGACGTCCTTGGTTGCTTGCGTGGCCGTGAACTAGAGGAGGGGTAGTGAGCTAAGCGAGCGCTCACAGCTGCAGCACTCCGTGTCGATGGCGGGAGAGAGCGCCACTAAACTAGGGATGTCGCGAACCACCCCAAGTTCGATTTCGAAAGGTTTCGATATTTGCGAAGCGAACTGAGGTTCGATTTCGAAAAATTTCGATATTTTTGTACCGACCGAGGTTCGAATTCGAAAAATTCGCAACTTTCGATCACAGTCGAGTTTCGAATTCGAAAAGTTCGAAGCTTTCACGGTTTCTAAAATTTCGGATTCGAATATTTCGAATATTTTTTTACTTCAGGTTCGATAAATTCGAAGATTTCGAAATTCTTTGGAAATAAAATTCGAAAACTTCGAACG
Organism: Ixodes scapularis; assembly: GCF_016920785.2. Lineage (NCBI taxonomy): Eukaryota > Metazoa > Arthropoda > Arachnida > Ixodida > Ixodidae > Ixodes > Ixodes scapularis. Next base: position 64,340,901 of record NW_024609883.1, on the reverse strand, counting down.
CTTCGAAGTTTTATAGACATGAAGTTCGAACAATTCGAATTTCTTTCTCTATAAAGTTCGAAAAGTTCGAAGGTTTCGATTATTGTTTTTTAACAATAAATTCGAAAAAAAAAAAAAAAAAAAAAAAAAAACTTCGAAGAATTCTTTTTAGTCCAAGTTTTCAAAGTTCGAAGCACGGTTTTCAAGTTCCTCCACAGTTTGTTTCAAATAACGTTTTCACGACTCACTGGTTTTCACAAAATCAAGTTTAGAAAAGTTAGGGTGTGATATCTAGATTCTGCGAAGTTGGTCACGCAATTAAATGAGGCGACGAGTGTCCCGGATGTGCTGGAATATTTGCCAGTGCAGAGTGACGTGTGACCATGGATCAGTAATTGTGACCGCCAGCCCGGGGTGGGGAAGGGGGGGGGGGGGGAGTCTTTGACCTGCATCACGCAGTAGTAATCACACGAACACACTGTTTTACGAGACTCATCCAGTTCAAAACGGCCAGGGGCGGGCAGGAGGTTGAGGCTCAGAAAAACCTTGAAGCGACCTGGCAAACTACCTCGCCACCCCTTGCACGCTGGTAGTAATCTGATCGAACGCCGCCCGGGTGACGCTGGCATATAGTAAGTTAAGTTTGTAATTGTCCTGGAGGTTTATTTTCTGGGACGGAGGAATCGCCTCGCAAAAAGCCGACACAAGACGAGGTCGAGGAGCGTTCTACCATACAGGTGGCGTCGGAAAAGGAAAAACGGGGGGTAAGAGGGTAGCAAGGGGGGGGGGGGGGGGGGGGCTTCAGTTTTCTTTTTACCTTCCAGATATTTCGGACTGTTAAAGAGAACAATACGGGAAAAGAGGGCGTGGTCGAGCTTATTTTAATCTGAAATTATTTATGCATATGTATAGCTACTGTCGCTCTTCACTGCATAAAAGATTGCGTAGATGGTCATTGTGAGAAACTCGTCAGAAGGCACTACTCGTCACATGCTTAGTGGTTCGGAAGTTCAAAGCTATGTCTTTTCAACCTAAATACCTGTGCCAATAGTAAAAAAAAAAAAAAAAAAAAAAAAAGAATAAATGCGGGGATTAAAAGTTGGAGAAAAAAAAACTATCAAGAATTCGCCGGAAGTGTTGTATTCTTGCGTATGCAGAGGTTCAGAACTTCGAAACAAGTTTCTTTTACCAAAATATGTACAGGCTAAAAGAAACACGTCCCAAAATCGTGAAGCGAAAAAAAAAAAAAGTTTTCTTTTAATGACGTGCTGAACTTGAACACTATTAGAAATCTTCTCCCATGAGTTAATTCATTCCTTAACGTGAAAAAAAACAATAAATACATTATTTTGTATTCTGCAGATGGCAATGATATGTACTGTCTGTGGTGTTAATTTAAATGCGATACCTCAAACAACTTAGACAAAAATAAATATCAAGTTCAGGGCATAATTGCATGTAGATACATGTTTGGACATTTCTTCGAAACTCACGTTGAATAACAATAATCACATATTAAGACGGCACTTACCTAGGCTATACATAGATCATTCTTAAAAAAAGTATAACATCTCTACCACGAATAGCTTCGGCTACAGCGCGCTTCAAATCTGGCACAAACGATAATCATCAAAAACCCGTCGTCCTTCCTCGCCCCTTCGGAAATTTATTTCTTTAAAACTAAGCATGCCAGAACATTGAAACAAATACCATTGTCTTTCGTAAGGAACGCAGCACCGCGTGTAAAAGTTCGAGAAAAAAAAAACTACGAATGTACCTCACTACTTGAATTCAAAGGAAACCGCCCGCTGGTCTTTCGAAGTTCGACGAACGTCGAACTTTTACCCTAAAAGTTTGTCGAAATTCTGACTTTTCAGGATTCGAAAGTTCGAAACTTTTCGAATTCTCTTGATAAATAATTTCGAAAGTTTGAAATTCATCGAATTTTTTTGTCAGTCAAGTTCGGAAGTTCGACAAGCATCGAACTTTGAAGCGCAATAAGTTCGAAAGTTCGAAAAAGATCGAATTTCTTAGCATACTAAGTTCGACGTTTCGAAAAGCGTCGAACTTCTTAGCTCAACAAGTTCGAAAATGCGACTTCCGTCGAATTTTACGATGTAGACAATTCGAAAAATCGAAATCTTTCGAACCTTTCGAACCGCTTGATTCGATCATCGAAACTTCAATTAGAAAAAAGTTTGCGGCATCACTAAACCATGTTCCGAATAGGATGTATGCAGCGGGGAGCCAGAGCGGCTCTCATTGCATTTGTTGTGCGATTAAACACTAATTCAGCATGACACTTCATTGGCCACAAACAACAGCAAACGTGGGGTAAAGATCAGTCCAGAATGAAAGCCACTTTGCGCTGCCATACCGCGAAACGGCCAAACTGCAAGACAAAGCTGCTCGCCGAATGCCTTTGAAACGCTCGGAGCCGGTCGGATCCTCCTGTCCATACGACTGCAGCGCCGCCGCATACATCCTGGACCTCTCCGTGTCGGCGCCTGATCCCACTACTCCTTTCTAGTATGCGCCGCCTTTTCCACCGTTTGGTGGAAACGGCGGGTTTGTCGACGGGTTATTTCTTGTTTCTGTACTTTATGAACTGCATTTGTTTCTTTTCTGATCTAAAATACTGAACAAAAACTACTTTTATAAATAATTGAAACGGTTCGCGCCACTTATATTTTGTATTTCGACAAAAAAGAAGCTTTTAGCGGCTCTGACCAGTAGTAAGCCCAGGACCAAAGACGTCAGATTTCGCGCGCTTTCGGTACCGCGGGTCGCCCCCGTCGGTGGAGGAGGTTTTCGCGTCGTCCGGTTAAAATATGATGCACCGGTATTTAGTTACTCTCTCCGTGCCCGCTGGCTTGCCCGAACCCCAAGAGACGTGGAAACCGCAAAAAAGGTAGACGCTTAAATATGATTGCAGCGCCCCTTTAAAGCTGTACAGTATTACAGTACTAACTTTGCTGGTGTGAAGATGGTCATTAACGGGTTTCCAACAGACGATAGTGTCTCAGTCAGAAAGGTAAAAGATATCCTCTGCGAGGACTTTCTCGAAGGTGACCTGGCGTATTTGTGCTCCGATTTCACGTTTGTGGCGGACACAATCAAGAGCCTCGAAAGTGCTGGCGAAACTCTGGCTCGGAACATTGGGCTCATTTCAAACGTTCAAGAACGAGTCGACGCCATCCCCGCAGGCCCCGCTGCTGTACAAGTTCGTTCAAAGCTTCAGTCCGTCTTGAGCAAAAATAGTGGGTTTTCTGTACTCAAAGAAGTCTCGAAGGTCCTCACCGGGGAACACTCTACGGGAAGTGGTTCTCAACCAATGATGCTTCGCGGACCCCTTGTGGTTCGGCGGAGATGATGGAGGACCCCGTCCGTGGTGATGTGAAGGGAAATGTATAGGTTAACTATGATAATGATTTAACATGTGAAATAAGTAAGGGCTAGTGTGAGGTACTGTACTGAAGTGTGAAGTAGTGTGAGGCTCTCATTGACATAGGCACCAAAAAACTCGCCCGAAAATTGAAAAAGTTTCTGCTCAATCTAAAAAAATAGAACTTTTATTGCCGGGCTTGACTCATGAAGAAGGGGCTTCGCGGAACCCTAGAATGCCTTTGCGGACCCCCATTTGAGAACCACTGCTCTAGGGTACCAGAGGTTGTCGAAACATTGAATATTCCTAAATACAAGTTTGCCCCACTCACATCGGTTGACGTTGAACGCTCTTTTTCAGCGTACAAACTGGTTCTAAGCGACAAGTGGCAGAAGTTTGCACCCAAGTATCTTGAGATGGTGCATGTTTGCTATTGTTTTCATAATGTTTACCATTTTTTCTAGTTAGACTATGTACAGCATGGGACAGCCTAGTACCGGTGTGGCCTTGAGTCAACTATTTTTCTCGAATGTTGGGCAAATTAAATTTTAATTACTATTGTACCACTTTATTGTGTATTTCTTTGAATTGCAGAGACCCTAAATGCTTCTAAAAACACCCTATGAGTAAAAACTGATTGTGCCTATAAATGCCTATTACGAAGTTTTTAGTTCTTTTTATAGGCGCCTAAAAGTGCCATTTTTATTGCCTAAACATCTGGCCTCTAGTTATTACCTAGTTTGTTGTGGTTGCTGTTGTTTGCTTTGCTGTACAAGGAGCCACTGGCGGCGGCATCATAAAGGCGAACTCTAAAATGAGGTGCTTCCCTTCGAGACTTCTGAAAATAAAAGTCCAACACCGCCGAACAGGCACTCCGAGAGACACGCTCCAATGCTTGGAAGCGAGTACGATAACATATGGGCTCCTCAGCTCAATGGTGTCCTTTGCGTATGCCGTCGTGTTGTATCCCAAGTGGCCGTAATTTTAAAATAGACACGTTCAATGGAACGCGTAATGATTGGAACTGCTACCTTGAGTATACATTTATTGCGTATTCTATCATGTTTCCACTCAGAATTATTTTGTTCATTGCTACTTAGAAATATTCAATTTGTTGTATCACTTAAAGAGCATAAATTTATATATTACTCTTTTATTTCGAGTTCATGGGCCCGAGGCCGCTCCCCATAGCTGTAAAGGGAGGTTGGCGGGCTCCCTTTAACATAGGCCGTCCTTTAGTTAGGGGGGGAACATGAGTCTTTGGAGCCAAAAACTTCCTAAAACTGCATTCTTTTGAAAATGGCGACGTTGACCTCTACAGCTGTTGTTCTACTGAATCTACCAGGCTTCTGATTTCGTGGATAAATATTTGAGCTATAAATCAATTTATAACGTCTATCTGGGTTGAATACAGTCATGGGCACGTTACCAGTAAAAAGTAGGAGTGTTACAGTTACAGTTATCTAGGGAGGAAAAGTAACTGTTACAGCTACAGTTACCGGTTTCAAAAAGTAACGTGTTACAGTTACAGTTACTGCAAAAACAGTAACGTCGTTACTTTCTCGTTACAGTACAGAAAATGGACAGAAGGCATCGCAAAACAAGACAATATTATTTTATTTGTTACACTATAGTGAAAAGTAAGGTAAACTGAGAAATTAGAGAAGTTTAAACCCGAAGGGTGTTTCTTTTTTGCGTCATTCGCCGTTTGAGCATTTTGTAGTGCATAATTTATTTGCAATAATTCTTATAACTTACAATCAACCTTTTTTTTTCTGTTTTTTGAATCTCATCGGCGCGCCTCATTGAACCTTTTTGGTTTATTTTTCACTCCGAAACGAATGAGGACAGAGATGGTCACATAATTACATTCTGGAATATACTGGGAAGCAGGCCTAAACATAGCAGGTCAAGCAGCTTCCAAAGAATAAACGCGGAAAGGGAACAATCAGCTTCTGGTGCTTTACGAGTCTACGATGATTACCGCGGCGTCTATGTCAAAAACGCCTACTGTGGAAGTCGTGTGCACTCGAGCGGCTTCGAAGAGAATGAATAAGTTAAACAAGCGCCGGCTTTCTGCACAATATGGGGACAGCTTCCTTGAAAACTAATAGGAATGAGGAAACGGCGAACGGCTGGGTGTAAAAACGACAGCACGGACATATCCCAGACATAGCCCAGACGAAATACTCGGAGACATCGCACAACCACCGACACCCACAGATGGTACCCCACCACAGAAGAGTGAGCCAAAGTCGGTGAAACAGACATTGTTTGCCGCCCCTACCACCGCGGGCGCCGCTTCCTTAATCTCCCAGTTTCGTGTTGACTCGTCCCTCATTCGTTCTGGGTCATGGGCTGAACCAGGCGATTTTTCGTTTGTTTAATGCGTAGCCACGCTTCTTTTTTTTTTTTTTGTCAGCGAGGAGTTTGGAAAGAAATACTTCAAAATGGCAATTTCTCCATGTCCGCGGCAGTGGGTTCTAATTTATATATTTAAAAAAAAGTAACTGTAACGGCTTAAACAGTTACAGTTACCCAATAAAAAAGTAACAGTGCTACAGTTACAAGTTACCAGTATTAAAGATTAACGCATAACAGGTAAAAGTTACTGGAAAAAGTAACTAGTTACTGGTAACGCGTTACTAGTTACTGGCCAAGGCTGGTTAAATGTGCATTGAAGTGAACATTGTTTTCACAAAACTGCTTATGTGACCTACGTCAGTGGTGGTGCAGCAAGCCACTTTAGAAACAAGTACAAACCACACGAGCTGCAGAGCAACAAGTACCCGTTAGCAAAGTGTATTTGTTCCAGCAACTGGACATGGCAAGAGTGTCTGCGACAGGATCGGGGGTCGTGTCAAACACCAAGCAACGTTAACCCCCGACGGCCCACCACGTCGATGGTCAAGTCTGTGTCGGAGATGGTTGCCCCACTGAACACTAATCTGCCGAACGTGAAACTAATCCATTTCCCGAAAGCTGACGCCAAAGCGTTCAGGGACATGAAAGCAAAGGAATGGGACTCTGCTTCTGTTGTGCGTGGAATTCAGTCCTGTTACTTGTGGCAGTGTACGCGGTCCGACACTTTGCAACTACGGCTGTTTTAGCAAGGATCTTTGAAAGTAAACTTTTGTATGGCTGCGAAAAGCAGATCCAGGTCCCGAGCTTGTGGTGCCACTGAAAAGAAAGGAACAGTGATCGCTACAGGCAAAACGGGAAAAAAATGTTCCTCCTCGGTGTGCCAGGAGAGCGCTGTGACCGACTCAGGTCAGCGTCCGGCAGAAAGAATGCATGTGCAATGGACTTCTTCCAAAACCGACGCGCCCCATCGCGGCTAAATACTACGCAGTGCACTCTGGGAACTAGTTGGCCACTCAATTTCGGTTTCGACTGAGCAGCTCCATCTCATGCTATCGTGCCGCGACCGAACGCGCTGCTTACGTTTTCGATTACCTGACTTTTAACGAATGTACAATACACTCATTCTCGAGCGATACAAAACGAAGACCGTGGCACTTTCCTTGCTTCCCGAAACACCGGATATTATGAGTGCGCATGCAAACATAGTAAGACGTGGCTTAGTCACCTTACCTTTGAGTTCAATTTCAATAACCCCGTCTAGTACCAGTGAACTACAACTGAAATTTGATCATTGGGCGAAAAGCAAGCCACATCCTCACAGGAGTATCAAAGTTGAACGCAGCGTTGAAGCATGAAGTTTTAAGGAAACGCAATAAATTCGACCTCACTACTGCACCAAAGTTACTATGATGTCTTCCTCGTGTCATTATATATCTCCCACTCAAATTTCATGCTGATAGAAGATTAAGTTTTCGCAAACACTGAGATCGGCTAGCTACGACGGAGGTCCTAACAAGCGTCCCCCACTCCTCGCTAAGCCTTTTTGGACGAGCTTTTACTGACGCCCAAGATCTGTGCTTGAACGGTGTGTCTGAAATTATCTCGGAATACTCAGGCAGGAAGAAAGCAAGCAAATAACAAATATTATGGCCATTAGCAACCGTCAAATGCACTTTGAATAATTTCGTTCGTTTGGCGCACCGCAGAGGGGTTCATGCCCGTCCGGCGTACTTCTAGCGAGCGGTGCGATATTTTTTACACAAGTGCTCGACTTTTGCTTTCTTAAAATGGTTTGTATGTGTGAATGTGCCTATACGATTGCAGGATAACGTTATGCGCATACGCGATGTTGAATGTTAGTGAAATGCAAGTGGGTGGGGACTTCGTTTCGTGCAGTGCTGCGGGTCAGTACAGATATAAGAGATAAGAAGTGTGTTATAATTGAGCTTTTCAATGATGTCTCCGAGTTTTACCTCATGTACTCAGGCGTATTAAGAAAACTGTAATTGCAAAAAGTAATATTTCGTCTATGAACGCACTAAACAAACAAACTACCTCGTCAACAACACTAGTGTGAAGGCGCGAGCTCGATGTATGCATACTTATTGGTCGCTACAGCTTCTTGATTCATACACAAGCAAGATGCTGAAGTACAAAAATACAACAAGCATGTGTTAAGACAAGCTATATGTCTCGGGCTTGTGCTAAAGCTTCGAGTTCTGGCCATTTAGGTTAGTTTAGAGACCACAAATGACGCTCTCGGGACCAGAAAACATCAGATAACGGCCGTTAATAGTCCACGCTCTGTGTGTAATCTCTTGTCGACGTGTCGATCGAAACCGAAACCATGCCACTCTCCTCCCTGGCCAACTAGTTCCCAGACTGCAATGCGCGCCGTGTTGCATGCAGGGCTTTATGGAAGTAGTCTATTACAGGCGAGTTGCAAGAATGCAACTCACCTGTATTCTTTCGTATGAATTCTCATGTTTTCACGAAATCCTGTTACATTCCTTTCTCTTCACAGAGTTCATACATTTTCGACCCCTTTCTTGTCCTTGTTTGAAGTCGGCAACGTCCTATCCTTCTCTACTCCCGTAACAGCAATTCTGTATATTTAGCGCCCTGTAAAAAAAAAAAAAATTGCGATATGTTTTTGAAGGGTCTGATAGGACAGATTATGAGCCTTGATCTGTGAAAAGTAAAAGACAAATTAAGATGGCCTTCATTTTAAACTGATTTTTTAATTATCGCAAAATCGGTAACCTATCTAAATTTCAGTGTATTTTTTTTTAGAAAGGTTATGGTTTTCAATTTTAATGACAATTTATGCGCATATCGAAAAAGCACGTCCTAATCATGTTGAAAAAAACTTGAATTTCCAGTCTTTGAAGATCTGGATCCATAAAACACTGCATTGCTTCGTAATCGATAATACATGTTTACCACCTTTTATCTTGTGTACAAAGATTAAAACAGCGCAAGGACATGGACAAGAACAAGAAGGTAGACAAACAGCGCCTTGTTTGTCTACCTTCTTGTTCTTGTCCGTGTCCTTGCGCTGTTTTAATCTTTAATCATGAAATACCAACTAGCCCAAACTTCTACTTTAATCTTGTGTACAGTTTCTGCACAAAAAAGATTAAACCTGAGGCGACAACAGTTTTTCTTTTCTAAATATTCAAAGGGACGGTTTCACACAAGCCGCAAAAACATGTTCGTACACCGACAGCAACTTTGTGATTTTTGTTCCCCCCAAAAAAAATATAGTTTCCGCAAAAAAAAAAAAAAATTAAATATGTTTTTGCGGTTGCAGAGCAAGTAATATATATATTTGGGTAAAAACAAAAAAAAAATGTCGTCGGACATGGTCGCTCGATCTGATCTGAAAATGCCCAATACAGACAATCTCAATCAAACAGAATTCTTTTCTTTTTTTAAGTATATTTATTTTCTATGTGTTGTGTGGCCCTCTACGGTGGCAGATCTATTGGCGCCAGTCATGGGTAAGTTACTTTTAAAAAGTAATTCGTTACAGTTACATTTACTTTCAGAAAAAAGTAGCGAAGTTACCGTTACAGTTACCGCAACAAAAGAGTAACTCGTTACAGTTACTTTTAAAAAGTAACGACGTTACTTTGAGTTACTTTTCTATAACACAAAAAAAAAATTTAAGAAGAACTAAAAACGCCCCTCACAACGTTTCTTTGCATAAAATTAAAAAGTATGCTTTTTACTTGATATTGTAACTTAGCAGCAGTTGCTTCTCGAAGTTAGTGTTTGAAAGTTTTCACGCCAGAGTAGTGGCGCAAATCAAAATACGAAACATGCGCAGTGCGGAGTAGTGGCGCTAATCAAAATACGAGACGTACGCAGTGCCCTCCACGTGTATTGTTGTTTTACGGTTGATTCATCCGATTAAAAAGCGTTTGCACAGAAAAAAGAAAAAAACACAACATAGGTAGTGCTTGAAGACATTAAGATGTAAGTGTTCAGGCACAAAGTACGAGCGCGTGCGTAAAGATAACTAGATATTTTTTTTATAAAATCTACACGTGGCTATATTCGGGTCGGGACTCGCGAGAAAGAACATATTCACAACTTTGTGCAAGGCCAACTTGATACTCGAAATGTCGGAATAGACGATTTGGAAAGTGCAAGGAAAATCTAAATTGTACTCGATCAGTGATATATTATTCATAAAACACTGCAAAGTAACGACAGAAGTAACGTCGTTACTTTCATCGTTACCTCATAAAAAAGTAATAGAACTACAGTTACAAGTTACATTTTTAAAAAGTAACTCGTTACAGTTACAAGTTAACGAAAAAGTAACGAAATTACAGTAACGCGTCACTAGTAACGCGTTACTACCCATGACTGATTGGCGCTCACAGGCGGCGCAGGTTCAGGTTCTGCCACATCCTACCTCCTATATCCCCTTTTTTCCTTTGTAACACAACTTGTTCATACGATACACAAGCTCGCGGTTGTCATTGATATCGGCAGACAGACAGATGTTATCTTTTTAGATTTTGCAAAAGCATTTGATTGCATATCCCATGACAAACTACTGCATGAGTTACGCTTCATCATCAGTAACGAGAATATATTACGATGGCTCGATTCCTATCTTACTAACCGTGCGCAGTGTGTTAGTGTTGACTCTGTTTTTCCCCCGAGTCACCCGTTTTCTCGGGCGTGCCCCAGGGCTCAGTGCTTGGGCCGCTTTTGTTTTTATTTTTATTAACGATTTAAAGATACACAACCCCAATGTACAAAGCCGATTTTTTGCTGACGATTGTGTTTTATTTGCTAAGGTAAACAACCTGACTGATCAAGAAGAATTAAATTATTGTTTATCTTTGGTTCATGCAGGGTGCATAAAATGGAATATGGTTCTGAACTGTAGAAAGTGTGTTCAAATGGCCGTGACGCAGAAGAACAACCTTTTTTTTTTTTACATATTCTATCAATGGAGTACCACTCGAAACTGTTAAACCATATCAATACCTCGGAGTTTTAATGACCTCTGATTTGTCGTGGAGAGCACATACTGAGTTTATAGCTCATAACCTCTGTTCACCTGAAACTAAACTGACTGCTTATAAAACCATCATAAGACCAATGCTAGAATATGCATGTATTGTATGGGACCCTCATACAAAGCTGTCAATTGCTATGTTAGAGACTGTGCAAAAAAAAGCATTGCGATTTGTGTACAACCGTTATGGTTTTATGTCATCCGTTTCAGATTTGTATCCAAGATCGGGATTGAGTGATTTAGCAACCCGGAGAAAACCAGAACGGCTGAAGTTTCTTTATAATATGATACAAGGTAATTTACGACTGCGTCTCTGTGATTACGCTTCATTTAACGAAACAAGGCCCACGAGAGGCAAACAGCAATTAACACTTGTCGAACCATTGTGTCGAACCGCTTTGTTCAAAGCACTCTTTTTTCCTAGAACCATGTGTGAGTGGAATAAGCTTCCTGAAAGTGTTGTAAATTTGAGATCATTAGATACTTTTAGTGAAGCACTACTCTCGCACTTTGTTGAGTAGTGGCTCTGTGTTTGTTTGTACTGTTTCCGCTTGTTTTTGAATATTGTTTTTGTACACCTCCTGCCTGGGCGTTCTACAGAATGCTGGCAGTATCACCAAATAAATAAATAAATAAATATCATGTTACCGCCAAGGTTGTAGGCTGATCTTGGGGGCTATGTTCAACAAATGTTTCGTTTCTTTTAAAATGAAACAGATGTGACGGTACTGACGATATCACGTCTGACTAGCTAGAGGCTCAAAGGACGAAAGAGGAAACTTTCGTCATTTGAGCCTCTAACCAATCAGATGCAATATCGTCACTTCCGTTTTTTTTTTTTTTTTTTAGGAAAAACGAAACATTTGATGAACTTAGGGAACTTTTGCCATTTGAGCCTCTAACCAATCAGACGTGATATCTTCAGTTCCGTCACTTCCGTTTCTTCTGAGGAGAAACGAAACACTTGTCAAACATAGGCCCCCTGTTTTCAAAGTTGCTCCGGTTGCTTCCTTTACGTCGCGTAGACGGAGATGCTACACCCCGGCTGTTGAAAAAGGCACTGCGAAGCATATTACAGTGTGGCGCCTCCTGATCGCTCCGGCCCATGAGCAGTTTTGTGTCGGCTGCTCAAAAATGTGTTAGGAATTTTCTCTTCAAAATTACCGTCCACCTCTGTGCTGTCAATATTTCTTTTCCTGACCACCCCATAGCATTTTTACACTTTTTAATAATAATGAAATTGTGAAGAACGGGTATGGGCACGCCCCATTTATGGCAACCGCGTTAGCGTCAATTTGGCCATATTTATCGCTTTATAACATAAAAGTCACGCAAATATGGCATTATGTTTTTGCAGATTCTGTTAGTACACATTATAAACATTAATTTCGGAGAGTTTAAAGAATATTAAGGATGGTCCCCTTTTTTAACGATTTTCAAAACAATGCATATTTAGTTAAATGCCCGCGTGAGCAATTGTAAATTTCTCCCGCTAACCAGGACAATATTTCATATAAAGACGAACCATATGATTGTATACAAGGCAACACACTAGCAAAGTTTGAAGACCTTAGCTTTTGTAGATTCGGAGTGAATAAAAAATCTTTAAATCCAGTTCGGTATTGCGCAACGTGCCGTGTTCACGATTTTGTTTTTCAAAATAACAACCCTAATACTCGGTGATTAATAGATTTTGTCAATTCTTCCTATGCTTAATTTGTCAGTAAATATTTATAGACCCGTAACCAAAACTTTTTTTTTTTTGAAGCCGCACGAAATGCCAAAAACGCTCGATTGGCAAAAAGCGCACGTGACTGAGAGCGTGCTTACAGTTTTTTTTCGCAAACACAATTTTTTTTTTTTTTTTACAAGACAAGGATTGTTTTTATTTTTCTGGGCCACCAAAATATTTTTTTTTAGTCACAATTAAAAATGCTCATCGGACATGGTTGTTCGATCTTATCTGAAAACGCCCTGTAGTCAATTACCCATTAAAAACTGTAGAACTCGCGACAGAAATGCAATCGCGAAACACGAAAACCAACGAAAACAACTTTCCGCCCCACTGCAATCAAGCGGGAACGTCTGCTAGATTCAAGCGATCCAGGCGACGCGCAAAGGCGAGAGAGAAACACGAGGGGCAGGAGAAGTCGCTCCTACTCATGTCGTAAGAGACGTTAGCGCCGCCAAAAATGTAGCGACTGGAAGACGCATAGGAATAGAGGCATGTGTGCGCGCGGAGTGCTATGTCGACACGAATGCAGCTACGGCATAAAAAGACAAGTAACAATAAAAAGTTACCATGGTGGGATCTTTCAACTTGTGCGAGTTGCGTCAGTTACGGCAACCCGAACCGGTGGGCGGAAAGAGGTTACTCATCGACCCCTTCGTGATACAGTGATAAAAAATGACTCGAGTGAGTTGATCAGTCGTCGAGTTCCGAGAGCAGGTAAGAGCCGGTGGTGTGTATGTGTGTGTCGTCAGCGCGAGAGCCAATACTATCAATACTATCTCGAACTTCGCCACTACGCACCTCACCACGTCGACAACGTCGACGTCAAGGTAACGTTTTAAGTGTGGCTAGAGTTTTCTCTCCCTTGCGGTTTCGTTACTTGAAGGAAATGGTTATAACCGGCCGTCAAAGAAACCGCTCCAACTTCCATGACGTGCTTTCATTTTAAAAGTAGTCACTAACAGGATGAGAACTACATGGCGTTTCTTTCCAATGTCCGGCGTCTAATACGGTCAGGGTGCCCTCCGTCGTGCACACGCTTGAGGCTCGCGCTGGAGGCGGGGCAAATGAAGAACCTCCCTGCCGTTCTAATCCTGGCAGTAACTGTTGCAGAATTCGTTATCGATTCCACTCAGTTGTAAAAGGAGCCAAACGTCGCAGAGACAGGGAACATAGCACACCACCCACGCAGCTTCTCTATGGTTTTGTTCAGCGCAGCAGAGATTGTTTTTGGAAATGCAGATCCCCCCCCCCCCCCCCCCCCCCCCCGAAACAAAAACAAAAAACCTTACAGGGTTATTTTTAGCGCAAAAATAAACTATGCTTCGCTGAACCCTCATTTTCCGCTCAAAGGCAGCACTAGAGGCCTGAAGCAAATGCCAAAGTTTCTGCCCTAACCGATATCTTAATCAAAAGTGATGAGCGATTTTGTGAAAATTGCACCGGGAAAATGGGGCCCATTTTCCCATTGAAATTTTCAGAAAATCACATAACTTTTGAATAAGATGTCGGTTTAGGCTGAAAAATTCGGCATCTGGTTCAGTCCTCTAGTGCTACCTTTGGGCGGAGAAAGAGCGTTCGGCGATGCATAGTTTAGTTTTGCGGCGAAGAAAACTCGCTTTCTGTTTGGAACACCCTGTAGTATAAGTATATTTGCTTTTAGTCCCACTGGATGGTATTCTGCACACTCGGAAAGAATTATCTTGGTGGTCTGGATGGCAAGTTGCGAAGATAGAGACTCTAGGGGCGACAAAGACAACCGCGCAGGAGATAAGCTCGCTCAACAATCTGAACCGACCGTTCACTTGACTGGAATATGTTCACTGTTTGATGTGATATGTGCATGTGGTTTTCCTACACTTTCCTAGCAAATAAATATTTCTTCAAGTAAACCTCATATGCATCATATGCTTCATATCGCAAAAAAAAAAAAATCCTGTACAATGTTGATTAAAGGATAGCCGGAGGAAAATATTGGGAGTGTGCGACTCCTATACTCATTCACCCTTAAAGGGGCACTGACACATCAAAATCATATTTTATTTTATTATCCGAAACGATTGAAAATGATGCCAGGACGTTATCCTCAAAATTCGAAACTTGGGAATTCAGTATTTCTTAATTAAAAAAACGATTCCCAAATGCCGAATTTAAAGTCCCCGCGCAATCCACGCCAGTGCAGTGAGTCAAATTTTGCGGTCTCCTGCAACTCGACTTTCTTTCGGACCTCCGCTCCACGCTGTGAAGCAAAGCGCCATTGCTATTGCGACCCGAACCAAGGAGGAGGTGAGCAGGCGGGATAGAAAGGTGCCGGCGCGGGAAAAAAACAGTTTCTTCCCCGACTCACCGATAATCCTCTGCTCAAGGGTCCCCAAGTTTTCCGAGGGAGGATACAAATTCAGGAAGCGACATCAGACTGAAATCTGATTTTTGGTATTTCAAAAAGAAAGGCCGTAGTGCGTTCGCCATTGCGTTAAAAAACATGTTTTACGATTCCCGTTATTAAATGTTATAGAAATGTTGTCTACAAAGCTTCTAAATTTCCTGATTTTTCACGTCACCAATCAAAGGAAGCAAGGAAGTGAGCGCAAGAGGTATAAACGCCAAAAATAAAAAGGCGCGCAAGGGAAATTTTTTTTTTTTTATGCATTTTTTTTTACGTATTTATGGCTACAACTTGCATCGTTTTAGACAATAAAAAAGAATACGACCTTTGGGGTGTCAGTGCCTCTTTAAGCTGAGACGAGAAGCTCCGCCTTCAGCTCAAGCTTTTTGCCCTTACTCACACAAGTGTGAACGCGGAAGGCATGCGCAACCAAAGCACTGCGGAAGCCAGCGAGCTCGTGCTGAGGGCAGAGCTTCTGGCCTCAGCTTAAGGGCAAACCAAGCATAAAGGGGACGTGCCACTCTGCCTTGGCAGCTGGTTGGCCGTGCCGCGACGGACAGCGTCCGCATTACGTCGCATAGTGAAGTCGGCCGTTTCTGCACCTTCCAGCGGCCATATTTCTCAACCTCGCTCCAGAGAAAAGCTTTTGGCACCTGGACAGTTTGAAAATGTATACATATCTAGTGTTGCTTCAAGAGTAATCATGGCAGTGTGTTTCTGTCATTGAGGCTTATAACTGTGGGTGACACGACTGTACTTGAGCTCAGAGTAACTCCTACAGGTGAGACGGGCGCTTAACATACGATTTGCAGAATTCCCAAGTTTGGGAGATGTTAATAGTGGGCGCTTGAAGGAAGTGGCCGCTTCCACGGTATTTTGTTGTAGACATTCTCGACATCCAGGCTACTGGATGGTAAAAGTTTGACGAAAACGGTCGACGTGAAGACTGGAGGAGGGGACTCCTAACTGTTCAGTTTGCTCTCAGAATATTAAAGGAACTTTGTCACTTCATCAAATGAACATTGAATTCATATTAACCACCTTGTGTTAAAAATGAATTCAAGGTGACCTATTCTCCAGGATTCAGACGACAATCAATATGGCAGCAAGCAATCAGCTATGTGCTACTTGGCAGAAATTTCACGAAATGCCGAAAATTGTTAATGTACTTCATAACAATGGTCAGTTAAAATATTACCAAACGTAATTCAAGCTAACCGTTCCCTGTGGCCGTGTCTACAAGATAGCTTTTTATGTCCACATTTTCATTTCTACTAGAAAAGCACATTTTACTGTACCCTCCTATTTAACTGATAGTGCAGTATTAATTGTCGCCTGTACACATAACATACCTAACTTCATTGCAGTTGTGCAGGGATGGCAGACGTCAGAGAGGACCAGAATACCGAGGAACAGTTGTTGGACCAACTGATCAGGAAACCGAGGTATGCCTCTTCTCGAGAAGCACTCAACGACATGAGGCTGAGGCTGAAAGAAGACGGGGTCGACATCTTGAGGCAGTGTTCCGCCGGAGAAAAAGAGCCCTGCTGGCTACGTGGGTGTCTCGCAGTCTGCAACAAAATCCTCCACACTGCATCGCTCCAGATCACCGAAAGTGCCGACAGAGGGCTGGTGATGGAATGGGTTTTTGTTACAACACCAAATGATGCAGACACCTTGCAAGCAGATTTTCTCAAGGACTGGCTGCTTAGCCGTCACAGCTGTATTCATACCGTCAGCAGAGCCGGAGACCTCCTCTCTGGCTGTCCGTATCCAGGACTTCGAAGCGTTGAAGCGAGTTCAGTCTCAGGGCTTGGACACGTGACCGCGCTGGAGCACTTTTCGTTGTTTTCTGCAACGCTCACGGACGCCTCCGTGGAAGAGCTTGCAGACATGTTGGGCAGGAACCACAACCTGAAGTCATTCAAGATCGTTCTCAGTACTGTTCCCGAGTCCGGATCGGAAAAGATTCTTGCGAAGCTCGAGGGTTGTCCATCCCTGGAGGCAGTAGAGTTAAGCTACACCTCATTGAGTGCTTCTGCTGCCCGTGTCCTCGCTCACCTATTGCGCACAAGCAAGTCGCTGAAGAAACTTACCATGCAAGGGGTTGACAAGGAATGCACAAAAATTGCTCTCGAAGGTTTGCACGACGGATCTTCGCTCGAAGAGATTAACCTCTTTGGCCTGGAGCCACACGAGAGCCCCTTTTTCATGAAATATTCCGAGGTCTTCAAGAACCTAAAGGTTGTACGCCTTCCCTGCAATGACCTCGATAACGCCTCCGCTTTTGAGTTTGCAGCGCTCATCGAAGCCTGCGAAACCTTCGTAGAGCTTAGTCTCAACTCAAATTCGTTCGGAGACGGGGGAGCCGTGGCTATTGCAAAAGCCCTCCGACACAACAAGACCCTGCGCAAGTTGTCTCTTCCACAGGGCCAACTGACGTCCACGTCGCTCGTCGAGTTTGTAAATGCCTTGACTGTCAACACGACCTTGGAGCGCCTGGACGTCGCTGAAGTCGACATTCTGGAAGAACACCGCGCGAGGCTATTTGAAGATCCGAAAAGTGCCGGTGCCTTCAAGAGGATCTTCGTGATCTGGAAGCAGAAGTGGCTCAAGGACCTGGCAGCGCTTCTGCGGCGCAACGACCACATGCCGCAGGTCTATGTCGACGTCGATCCAGGAGTTCCTCCGGCAGATCTGGATGCCTTCTTCGACGCCTTGCTCGCCAGCCATACCGTGACGGAAGTGAGCTTCTACCCAAAAGAGTTCTCGTTTGACCACCTCGTCGACCGGCTCGCTGCACTTCTCAGAGGCACGACAACTATCAGGGCCGTCTACCACCGTCTTTCTCCCGACGAAAAACACGAAGAGACGCACCTCGTCAGACTCCTTGATGCTCTCCGGGACAACACGAGCGTGGCAGACTTCACGACGTATGTTTCATATCTCACAGTTCCCATGGGCGTTGCGCTCGGAAAACTGCTGGAGGTCAACAATACGCTGACTACGCTTACCCTCTGCGAGTACTGGTCTGTGGATCCCGAGGTCGCGAGGACGTTGGCGAACAGCATGCGCCACAACTACACCCTCCTCGACCTGCGCATCGAGTCGGACGCGGAGGACGTGGAAGGCTTGCCGGAGGTCTGGGAGGCGTTGCGGAGGAACAAGGCCCTTTTGTACCCCGCTGCGGAGTTCGTCACCGGGGAAGCTGGGGACGAACGCCCTGCCGAAGCACTCCGGAAGGTCCACAGGAGCTGGGCATTAGTTGAGGAGGTGATGAGGCGAACGGGGAAGCGGGAGGCCGAGGTCAGGCAATACATAGCGGATGCTCTGAGCCGTCTTGGAGCGTCGTGATTCTAACGTCGTCGAACTGATTCCTGTTAAAGAGCGGATTTACAAGACACGTGACTTGAAATATTGCTGAATGCCACCACGTTGATGAACTGATGAACGTTGATGGTCGAGTTTACTGCCAGGGTATTCGGGAACATAAAGGGGCACTTGGCCTTGTTCACTTTTTCGTGTTTGTCCGCTGTGTTGCGCATACAAGTTTACTTAGGACAGACTAATATGATTGTGTCATTTTATTTAGGTCAAAGAATAAAAATGTGGGAGAGGAACGGCGGTCACTCACTGCAGTGGAATACTCATACATATGTGGCAAGGCACGCCTACGTCACTGGGAAAATGTCACAATAAGAAATATTGGCAACAGCTCCTATCGGTTTCAATTAACACGGCCCCAAACTGAGTGCTCTAACTTATCAACAACTAGTCTACTGTCAGAAAAAAAAAACAGCGCACACAGACATTGCGTTTCACTTGTCGAGGAGGCTTTTACTTTCTTGTAGCTTGTACGTTTTAGGTTCTCTCTGCCAAAGAATGTTTTCTGTTCTTTCCCTGCCAAAGAGGAACACGCTTTCTGAGGACAATTGACGTCCATGCATTCTTTACTTTTTCTGGGGACAGCATTTTTGGCTGTACGGAATGCTCTAAAGCAAGGGTGCACAACATGACACCCGTGGGCCACATGCGGCCTGCGGACATGACACGGCAAGATGTGCTCAAGGCGGCAACCAGTGTGATGATGGCAGATATTGAAAATCTGCCTGCGAGAGATTGAAAACCCGCGCCTTTCCCAATAAAACTCTTTTTGGCCCGCATCAGTTTTGACTTGTGCAATCTCTGGTGAAAATCGGCAACTTTCTTGAGGTAAAGATCAACTTTCTCACCGATTGGCTCCTTTTCTCCAAGACAGTAATTTGCTCCCACAAAACCTTCAATGATGCACTTCATAGTATCACTTATTTATTCACTCTACACTCTGAGGTTCGCACACATTTGTGGGCCGCCTCAGCAAAAATATAGATCTGGGCCCTTGGATATATGCATCCGATCCGCATCTGCATCCGATCCTCAATCTGCAAAATCTAATTCATTTTGATCAGGATCCGCCAGTAGACTCTACCTATCTGCAGATATGCAAGGCTCTACTTATTATCTTTTGTAAAAGTCAAAGATAAGATGCAAAAAGAATGCAGAACCTTCTTTTTAGAACAAATGCTCAAGTCAGATTAGGTTCCATTTTACAATGGCTATGAAAATTGAAGTATAGCTCAATGCCTTAGTTGAAATAAAGCCTCTTTCCCCTCCCCCTTTTAAACTTTGAAGTTTGTAAAATGTCAGCAAAAACCTTCATATCTGCTAAAGTATGTCTGCCAATAAGAATAGGTCTCCCTCACCGTTTCATGAACCTGCAAATCTCAAGATTCTAATGTAAACTGCAAAAACAACCGCCCACAAATATTACGAAAACCTGACGCTGCACTTTAGCGGCGTCGGAACCAGAGCCTAGTCAAAAAGTGCACTGTACTCGACTGCTGCACGGAACTACCTTGACCAACGTATTCATCTGGACAAAAACGTGCGCTTTCTTTTCCTTTCTCGGCAGAGGCTTTTGTATTTAATTAGAGGTTAACCTACAGTCGAGACCAAAGAAAGTCGACTCGTAACAGTACTGATCATTATTTCCTAGCACTTGGTGCAAAGCGGTGAAAGTTGATGTGCGCGCGCTGGTGTGAGGCAGTGAGGTGGACGTAAAGTGGACGTGAGCGGCGCAAGTGTCATTGATTCGCTGTGACTAACCATGGCATTGAGGCATGAGGCAGGCGTAATAATCAAGTAATCTCATCAGGAGTAAAATGCCCCGGTTTTGTATTATCAGAGTATAGCCTCCATCCCACTATTTTGGAAAACTTTGTGTCGACTTTCAGCTCCTCACATCGCCGACATCGTCTGGAAATGGAGGCCAGCGCGATTGATGAGCAATCTTTATAATACATTTATTTAAAGTCAAAGTTCAGCCGGTGCTTTGCGTCAATGAAACTAATCAAATGGTGTTAAAAGTGCGACATCATGGCATTCCTCGTCTTTCAGTAGATGTTCCTTTATCGGTTACATAAATTAGATGCAGCGAACGCCCCGTGACGAGCGCTTTTAGTGTGTCTGCTTGTGGTGGTACGTGTTCGAGCCATCGCCTGTGCTCTGACCTAAGATACAACAAACTATACGATGAGTAGAGACGCTACGAAATTCATGTGTTACATTTTATTTTCATTGTAGTTGTTGACGTTGCATGATTTATGCAGTTTGCCCACTAGATTTAGTGGGGAAAATAAAAGTATAGGTTCTTCACTCGCCGAAATGACCGTTTATTGTCTTCTGAACAAATTTATAGGGTTGTTCTTCAAACGCTGCATTTCACGCATTGTGGAACTTTGGAGAAGGTCGCTGCCAATTTGTCTAGGTGGTGTTCACTCTGCTGCTGTCGTCGCATCGGCTGCCACTGTAGTGTACTCGTGCTCAGCAACAGGACCCCCACGTGACAGTTGACGTGATGTCAATGCAAGTCATATATTGGCACTTTTTTCGTCAACATATAGTTTCCACCGAGCAAATGTCACGAACTACTCCTAAGAGGCGTCTCGATAGGCATTTTCATTGCACGAACGAACTTGCGTGTTTTTCCCTGCCGCATCGCCACTACCCAGCACCGAACACCGGGCGACAAGCCCGTCATTGACTCGTCATCTGCTTCAAATAAATTTGGGAATAAAGAAAAAATAACGCACACAAGTGAGTCCAAACTTCCACTCAGGCAGCCAAAGGTGCCCGTACGTATACCGAAAACACCAGTCGCCAACACGGCAAGTTTGTGCTCTTACCGTTTCCTAAATGAAAAGACACGCGAGGCAAAGGGGAGACGCCGAGGATATGTGAGAGGTCCCGCCGTTTCAAATTCTAATAAAAGGCGTTCTTACGTTCCAGTCATCTGCAAAAACCACAATCAGTCTCATGTCCTTCCCTGTTTCTGGTCAGGGCAGAGGGCTATACTTCGTTTCGCCGTAACTCGGCAAAGTGCGCACGACCCTTTGAGTCGCTCGGATTGACGGAGTTCAAGCACATGACAGTCCCCACCAAAGGTACAGGGTATCTGCGTGGTGTTGCCTACGCTCGGTGGCAAATCCTCGAGCGCGTGCAGATTTGAGGAAATCTACAATTCGCGAAGCAAAAAGCCAGAAGCGTCCTTTGCGCACCCTCGGGCCACCCTCAAGCCTTGCCAACTACATTGAAACAGGAAAGTGGGATGACGTAGCGGTAAAGGGTGCGTTCTTTGAAGGGTCACAAATCTGTTTCTCCCCCAACTGTGCAACCCCTGTGCAATCATCGCATTATAGCAAACACCCGCAAATCCGGTCGAAACAGGTTTGTTGTCTTTCCACGAGTTTGGCCTTCTCGGACAAACTCTGATCGGCGGGGCATTGCGGCCACCGTGATGGGGCCGAGATTTCGGGCAATGAACGCAAAGAACTGGTAAAATATTGCTTCGAACGTCATTACCTAGTTTGTTGTGGTTGCTGATGTTTCGCTTTGCTATACAAGAAACCACCGGCGGCGGCATCATAAAGGCTAACTCTAAAATTAAGGCGCTTCCCTTCGAGGCTTCTGAAAATAACGTCCAACACCGCTGAACAGGCACTCCGAGAGACACGTTCCAATGCTTGGAAGCGATAACGATAACATATGGGCTTCTCAGCTCGATGGTGTTCTTTGCGTATGCCGTCGTGTTGTATACCAAGTGGCCGTAGTTTTAAAATGGACACGTTCAACGGAACGCGCGATGACTGGAACTGCTAGCGTGAATATATATTTCTCGGGTATTCCATCACGTTTCCATTTGGAATTAATTCTGTAATTGCTATTTAGAAATATTCAATTAATTGTAAGACCTAAACAGCATAAATTTATATATCTATTACATTTTTTCTTTCATAGCTGTAAAGGAAGGTTGGCCGGCTCCCTTTAACAGAGGCCGTCCCTTTGTTAAAGGGATGGTTAGCTGAAATTTGGATTACAGAAAACAAAGCAGGAGGAGTAGGTGGGACGCTACAATCCCGACATCACCACTCGCAAGGCGATATCTCGAATGGACAGCCGTATTTTTGGAAAAAGATGTTGAGATTGAGCGAGGCCGAAGAGGCGCGTTGTGTCCACATATTTCGTTTCCTCCTCTCTTCGCTTTGCCCCCTCAAGGTGGTGAGGCGGAGAAGACGCGAAGCCGCTTCCTCTCCTTTTCGACTCTTCTCGAAGAAACAAGATGTCAACATACCTGTCAAATGCACCTCCTTTGTTTTTAAAAAAAATACGGTCATCCGTTTGAGATATCGCTGCATGAGTGATGCTTTGGTGTTTGTAGCATCCCGTTGCACACTTCTACCGCCGTGTTTTGTGGAATGCAGATTCCAGTTCAGCATCCCTTTAAGGGGGAACATGGGTCTTTGGAGCCAAAAACTTCCTAAAACTGCATCCTTTTGAAAATGGCGATGATGACCTCTACAGCTGTTGTTCTACCAAATCTACCGGGCTTCTGATTTCGTGGATGAATATTTGAGCTATAGATTAATTCATAATGTCTATGTGGGTTGAATGTGCATTGAAGTTAACATTGTTTTAACAAAACATAATTTTTGGACTTGTTGAAAATTTGCAGGAGAGGTATCTCAGCATCTAGAGCATATAGAAATATAACTACCGTAATATCCCGAGTCATCGCCCTTCCCCGAGCCATCGCCCACCCCATTTTTTGGGCCAATATCGATTTCTGAAAAAACACCGAGTCATCGCCCACCCCTTCAAATACCCCAGCGCGGACTCTGCGATCCGCGAACATTCATCCTACCCGAATGACGCGGCCGCGGACCTTACAGTTGGAGGACGTTCGTGACAAAGTAAAACGAAGGAGGGAAAGACACTTTTTGTTTACGCATTTCCTCCGTGAGCGACCCCAAAGCGGTCGTGTATCCGTGCGAAAAGAAAACGATGGAGATAACAAAATAAGAGTTTGTTAATGTAACCGCGGAGTGTTAAGTCAAAGTCTGTCTCCGCCGAAGTAAGGACACCGCGAACCTGCTCCTTCTTCCCGCCCGTCGCGACCGCGGTTGTGCAATATTTTAGGCAAAGCCATCGCGTAAATAAAGCTTTGCTGGAACGCCCTACACAGACGTTTGCAGAGCGTCCCAACCGTGCATTGATAGCCCGCCGTGCACGGACGCACGTATGTACGCACCAAACAAGAAAGTTGCGCAAGAGCTTGCGATTGACAAGGCGCCCGACTTGGCCCGACGCCAAAGTATTTGCCAACGCGACCGCCGGCTTTCCCGCTTTCCCAGGATTGCTCTTGGTCGCTTCTTTGGTCCGCTCGCTCGCTCGCTCGTTGCGCCTGGTCGGTTTTTCTATTTTCTTGTAGACTTTTTTTTCTTTTTTTTTTTTTTTTTTACTAACTAGGAGAACATAGTGGTGACATTCTTTCACGGAACAAACGTTCGCGCTATATGCAGATCGGCGGTGTTTCTAGCGCGTATGCAAGCAACGGACTTCGCTATAGTAAAATATTCTTTCGTGAGCATTTTTTCCTATAAAACAATGAAACAAAATCGAGTTTTGAGTTTGATGTATCTCTTGTGCATCCGCGCTAGATACGCAGAGAAAAATAGGCGGTTTTTTCCACTTTTTTCTAAGTGTTTGTGCTCACCCACCGAGACATGGCCCACCCCACTTTTTTATTGAATTTCAGGCGGTAGGGGGGTGGGCGATGACTCGGGATATTACGGTAGGGGTGTGCGAATATTCGAAACTTCGAATACTTCACGAATAATGCTTGCTATTCGATTCGATTCGCTTCGCCTTTTCGCTGTTCGAACTATTCGAGTTCTTCGAATACTTCGAAAACTACGAATAACGCGGAACTCATTGATTAGTGTCAACTTGCGGTCAAGTTCTCTGTTTTGTTTTTGGACTGCGCAGTATGGTTTCGAGCTTGGCAAACCTACACAACCAACCTAAGTATCTTTTTTTTTTCTTTTTGTAGGAAGGATTGGAAAGTTATTTGCACGCGGTAGGGCGATCTGTCCTTTGCTTGCCGTGATGTCCGGATTGCAGAGTTGGCTAAGTGGTCATGGTGCAAACGCTGCGATAGATAGGATGAAGGACTACGGTTTGCAACGGCACATGCATCGTCGCGACGGACGTCGCGACGTTTCGGGCGTCCGCCCGAGACGTCTTGTATACGTTCCTGTCCACATTCATTTTTAATGTAGCACAACCATATATTCGTGATTTCGTACCTACAGTGACTACAGTAGCCAAGGTGCTATGGATTCGGATATGGATTTATGGCTCACCTCGGCTATCGGTGATATCTGGCTTGTGTTATTTTCCGCTTGATTTTCCGGTTTATCAGTTTGCCAGTATTCCTTTTGTTATTTATTTCTACCCGTTTTCAATGATAAAAGTGAGACTTCCTCCCCCCGCCAAAAAAACAAACAAACAACATATTCTTAATTTATTGCATCTTTGTGGCACCCTCTATGGACAGAACTATTGCACACGGAAAGAGATGGTGCATAGTCAGTGCGGTTGCACAGGGCGATCGCGCAATCTGAAACTCTGCTGTGGCCTGTCGACCCGCCTCCGCTTGTCTACTTCCGTTTGCGTTCGCGTGGTTGCGTTCACGAGCGTAAAAAGAGATCGCACAAAGTAGAGACGCAATCATCGACTTCGTATTGCGGCTTGCGGACCCGCCACCGCTTGTGTACTTGCGTTTACGCTCAAGTGCCTCCTTTCGTTCGCGATGCGATCTCCGACTGCGTTGTGGCTTGCCGACCCGCCTTCACTTTTGCACTTTCATTTACGTTCTCTAACCTCACTCAAGGAATGGTATTTTACTGACTAATCTTTCTTCATCTATTTTTTTTAACAGTCACATGTGGGACATTTTTCTTATTGTAATAAAAGTAACCTTTTCATAAACGTTTGTTGAAAAAATTCCAGTTGTGTTTTTTTATTAAGCATTCTTGTTTAATCCACATCAAATAGAAACTATTTGTTTTCAAATATCTCCTCATTTGGAACTACTATTCGTATTCGAAAATATTCGATTCGATTCGATTCGTAACCTTTATTATTCGATTCGATTCGAAAGATTTTGATATTCGCACACCTCTAAATATAACCTTTCCTGAAATGCCCGACGAATGTGTGAAGCATGCAATGTTGAGGGCAGACTTTTTTAATACAAGTCTGAAAAATTTTCTTTTTGATCTTTTGTTTTATTACTTTTTAGCTATGCATTGAGAACTGCACTTCAATGTGTGGTAAAATCACTAATAATTGGTTTATCTTAAAAGTACTTCTAACATTGCATTCCCTACACATCGTAGTATCTAGCCATGTGTTAAAAGGGATATTTTGTTGAGCAGTCTTTTCTCTCTTGTTTCTCCAAAGAAAGGCAGGCAAGTTTTAATTATCTTGAGGACAGTTCTACTGACTGGGAAAATTACCAGGTATGTGAAATTAGCACAAAGACTTGAACAAGCTTGTGCAGTTTCATTGGGTTTGGTCATAAAATAAGAAAAAAGCTCCAAGACCGGTGTTCCCCCTTAAAGGGACCTTTATATGCCGTGTGATAACGATCTCCAGCTTTCTTTACTAAAGGGACCTTAGCTAAAGTATACCTTGACGCTGCCTTGTAAATGGGGTATCGGCCTTCGAGAAAAGGGAGAGGAAGTACCTCGAAGGGCATGTTTTTTGTCGACGAACAACTACCAGATGCACTGCAACCAACGAAAAAATCCCAACCTAGATGTCTGCTCTTCGCCGCCGTCGCCCCGAACAGCAAACGGCTGTGAGGGCAGAGCTTCGTCACATTGTCAATGTGTTTGCTTCCTTTCCCAGGTGCGAAGAGACGCGTTTTGGTGGACTCGCTGTCCGTAATGTTATCCCAAGCTGCAAAACACTCACCCTCCGAGATCGGCGAAGCAGTGGAGGCACATCTTGGACGACGCGTCCCACAACCTCAGCGTCTTGTCGTCGCCGCAGGTGGCCAACAGGCGTCCATCTGCCGAGAACCTAGGACAACCGGAAAGGAGGACGGTGAAGGGGAAAGTCTGCCTTGAAAAGTAGCTCGCCTACCGTGAAATACCAAGCGTGCAACAATGTTGCATTAAGTGCCCACCCCCGACCTTTGAAACGCCCGAAATACAGCGTGTCCCGAAAAACAACTTTTTCTTTTTTTCGACACCCTGTACAGTCGACTCTCATTAATTCAAACTCAAGGAAGCCAGTCTTTAGTTTGAAATATCATAAATTCATCTAAATATTATGTGGGGCAATGTAGTGATTTACTACAGGAATAGCTACACATACCAAGCAGATATTTTACACTTTCCTCTACACAGGCCTATTTATAAGCAGGCACACACATAAAACATTGGCGAGGTTCAAAGCAAATAGTGGCTTTGGCCGAATACTTTTTAATCGAATATTGAATCGTTCTTCCAAGCCTTTTACTACTGTTGTAAGATGCTTTAACGAAAATTCAGCCGAACTCGTGATGGTTGTTCCCAACCTTTCACTTGTCCACTTCTAAGCTCAGTTAGTTTTAATATAACTATATCTATGAACCGTGGCCTCGGAAAGTCCAATGCCTACGTTGGGTTGGCATGTAAATGACGGTTTTGACATAAAATAAACCTAAGGGACACCCAGCTATCCTAATTGAGGGAATTTATAAACCTGCTTGATATATGCAAATATTTTTTTCTTTAATCTCAAATTTAACCGCCTTAGGGAAAAAAAAGAATAATGAAAGCAGATTGTCAAGACAGTTCTGCTTGCATAATCGCAATGGGTTAGTCCCATCAAGTGCGCTTCTCCTTGAGCACCCGCGTACTGCGGAAAAGCAATAACCGCAAGCTTCATAGGTATTGCTTTCCCGCAGTGCACAGGTGCTCGGTGAAAAGTGCACTCAACGTGGCTAACCCACCGCAATAAACAAATATTAGTATGAATTAAGCAAAAACAATGCTTGAATTAAGCGACTTATAAATGCATTGAAAACATAGGGGGCCAACCAAAATTTTTTTAATTCATATGATTTAACCAGAAGTATGAGATATCCAAGTTTGAATTATCGCAAGTCCACTGTATAGGCGGAGGACGTGTATCAAGTACCCACCTCTACAAATGTCTGATCCCATTGAAGTGTTCCTTCGTGTTAGCTGGTTCTCCGAGAAGCAGGAGCAAAGCGGTGAAGTTTTATGCGCATGCGTCGGTGCGAAGCAGCAAAGCCCGACTCCAGAGAGCTCTGGCAGGCTTGACAAGAGTGCCACGGCTGCTTTCAAAACTAGGGGCCCAGCCAGAGCCCTATAGTGCTCCTCTACTACATCGTCGGATCAAAGGAGGACCTGCCCTATTATGTGCCTCCTCTGCTTTTCCACTCTCGGACCAAGCAAGCGTCCATCTCCGGTACTTTGCGGTCGTCTCCGACTTTCGTGAGGGCACTTGCTCGGTATTTTACGGCAGGTGCACTACGCTTCTCCAAAGGGCCAGAAAAGACAATGTGGTCAGGAGAACGGGCAAAAGGTCATAATCTAAACATGGCGTTAGTGTAACAGCGCGCAACAACGAGGACTAAAGAAAGGAACACACAACACAATACGAGCGCTGACTTGCAACTAAATGTTTACTAATAGTGAAAACAGGAAAACATAAAAAAGGCACTGAATAAGAGGGAGGGACAAGGGACGGACAACAACGACAAACGACAACTTCCGTTCATCCCTTGTCCCTTCCTCTTATTCAGTACCCTTAAAAACACGCTCGTCCTTTACGTACATAACAAAGGCACACTCAACCACGCATGCGCCTCCCAATCTGTCTCGTCACATTGGTGCTTCTGCTATCAATGCATCACTTGACTCTATTCATAGTAAACAAAAGTGTTCCTTTTTCCGATGATGCCACCGATGGCTTGCTGACACATTGCACTCAGTAATTAACAATGTGGAAGGCCTCTATCACTTATCTCGCCACTTCAACTCGGTGGCTTCCCATATAGTGGGCTCGTTGAGGGATGGTTTGCACTTGCAAGTCCCACAGTGCACCGACAGACGCCCGCCGACCGTGGCTCTCGAGGAATAGTCATGCTCTGTACTCTGGATAATCGTGGTAGCGTTACCGGAGAAAAAAAAAGTTTTTTTTACTGTGAATGGTGTGTTGATGGCAGGAGCACCATTGCAGTGATGGAAGTGCCATTTGACCTTTTGGAGCAGGCCTTGTAGCAGGCAAAATGTTGTTTTGGAGCAGGTAGTGGCCCTTTTGGAGCAGGGTCTGGCATATGTTGGCATATTACTTGAAAATTAAATAATGCTGCATTGCTATATAAAGCCTATCTCTATTATTGGAACACAGCGCCTGTCGCCTTTTTAAGACAGGATATATAAAATTCAAGAAAGTAAACACAAAAAAAAACATTTTTTTAAATAAAGTTTATCTGCTCGTCAGATAAAAAATACAATTAAATATGTCACCCTGAGTTCTGATGGTACAGGATATTTAGTTTTATCAACCTGCACTTCTTTTAAGGTATCTGCAGCAACATCTAACGACCCTCACTGTTGTGGAATGTTTTAGTTCAGATTAGAGTTGTCTTTCAAGCAGCAGCTTCAAATATTGCGGTATCTGATATTCGCTTCGAAAATTCTGATTCATTTTCGATGTGTTGGCAAAGTCACAATCGGATCACGGCGAGTTAACCCGTTGAGTGCGCTCCTTGGCATGCACCGACGCGCTGCAGAGAAGCGACACCCGCGGAGCAGACACCGCAGTCGCTCAGTGCTTTGTGCTCCGAAGAGGACGGTGAGGCACTACCAGTACTACATCCAGAGTTTGGTGCAACTCACCTATACTTCGTTTCAGCTTCGGTGCGAGCGCAGCCGAAGAATGCGCGCATGGAGCCCGTAACGGTGCCCACACTGCACGAGCCCACGTGCGAGTCAGGAATGCACAGAGCATTGGGCTTGCGCTAGCTTTGACTTCGCTGGTAGCTAGCGCACAGGAACAGGGCGGGCCAACATTGAAAACATCCACAAGCTCGGCCTTTCTTTTTTTTTTTTAAATAGGCTGCTCAGTGGGATGGTTCTTCGCTTAGCCTCTGCGGCTTTGGTCTCAGATGTTACTAACATTCCTTTCAATGATGATGATGATAATGCACCCTCGCAGTTTCGGTTCGCATAACAGTTGCGGCGCAAAAAATACCACGGTACCGCCACGCACTCTAGTAAGACTTCAATTTTTATATTTTATTGCTACATTTCATCTCGGGGCAGGCATAGCGCAATTCTTCGGTAAAATGACAATTTGGCGCTACATGTAGCAGGACTGCGTCCTTGGCGCAATTGGCGCAGCACTTCCATCACTGCCATTGTGACGAGACCAGGGGTTTCCCCAGGAATTGAAATTAGGGGGGGCATCTAAATTTTTGGGGGGAGGCCATGAGAATATAGGAGTCGTTGCGTTGCCGACGGTCTGGCTGCTTGGCACCAAAGTTGGCTCATAAGACTTACTTTTTTTTTTTTTTTTTACTGCGCTATTTTTTGGACGTGACGTTTAGTTACGCTGTTCTCCGAAGCATGCTTTTGGACACATGTTTTAAGTGCAGACGGCAGCAGGCTATCTGTGAGTACTTTGGACAATAAAAGAAAGTTTAATTTAAACAGTTTTCCTGTCCTTTTTTTAATTCATTCATTCGGATAATTCGACCGAATTTCTATGTCCCGTCGAGGTCTAATCAACGAAAGTGTACTGTATTGGCAGGGTATTTTTAGATATCCAGTGGACATCCGACGAAGATCCACTTCGGTTTGAATATACAGTTACAGATGTCCCACGTACGTCCATTGGGCGGACACGGGAAAGACACAGACGGAAACATCAAACAAGCAGGAAAGGTCATCCTCACCTGACGCTTCGCACCCAGTTGGCGTGTTCAGCAAGCGAGCAGACGACGCGTTGCCTCTGCACCGACCACACCTGAAACAGCGAGGCATTCCGACGGCTCAGAGTCGTCATCGTAAGTACAATGCCTGAAACGCGCCTTCATCAAATGCGTATGGCGTTCCCTACCACCCGCACACCAAAAGTGGTTCCAATGTGGCCGCAAGCGACATCGCATGAGCCAACTACGTTTTACTGTCTAATTAAGCGATTAGCTACAGAGATAACTGAAAGAGCCACGGCGGGTCAAGTGTCATCTTTCCTGCTAAATGTGGCGGGCAAACTGAACTCATCTGTAGGTCACGTAACGTGAAGTTTCATTCATGTGACGTCGTTTTTCTTGGTAAATTAGGGAAGCTGAATTGGTCTTGAGGTCACGTGACGTCCATTTTCCCGCTGAATATAGCGGGGAAACTGATTTTGCGTACAGGTCGTGCGACGCATTCGAGGATGTGGTGAACACACCAGCCAGAGACGCGTTCCAGATACCATAGTCGCAAGGAATTGGCACGCCATCACACTCCAGAGTGTCCACCCGTCCGGTACGGCGACACGGGGGCAGGCGGCGGACGCGACACGCTTACCTTCACGGTCTTGTCGTCAGACGCCGTCGCCAAGCTCTGGCCGTCGGGAGAGAAATCGAGAGACCGGACCGCCGCCGTGTGTGCCTTGAGCACCTTGCACTCGTACTTTCTGCGGGGACGAATTGAGCGATTGTTAGTTGGACTCGGCAAAATCTTCTGGCCGAACGTAACGAAACAAGCTCTAAAAGTTAACCCCCCCTCTTCCCCCCAGGAAGCCTCAGAGTGACAGGTAACTAGCAAACGTGTGCCGAAATAAAACTTTGGAATGGGCTAGTTGGTCTGAGATCATTAAAAGTTTGTGATCGTTCCTCGCGATTTATTAAAAAAAGCGGCCCTCTGTGTTGCTCGTGTCTCTTTATGTATTTTTACGCTTTTTGATATCTGTGTAACGGACGCGGTTTCTTTGGAGTTCTGAAGAAGCCTGTTAACTCTCTCCCGACCACACCCACTGAGCGTCGATCAACCGTGATCGATGTGCATGGAGATTTGTATCAAAACTCTCGCAGAGCTCCCATGCTCGCCGTGTCTTCTCAGACATAGTTTGAAGACTACTGCATTGGTTTTTTGCGTTTCTCTTCCTCTTTCCACGTCGCGGCCGTTTTTAAGTCGAGCGAGAACCTGACGGTCCGCCGTTGTTCACGCAGCTCTGGGTCCAGGGCTCTCATGCAAGCGTGGCTATTCTCGTGAATCCTCCAGCAATTTTTCGGGCTCGGATAGCAGCGTGCGTCCAATTACGAAGCCAGTTTATCATAATTCTGTTCTGATAACCCATGCTTCACCATTTTGAGAAACGGCATGTCGGTCATGGGTGTTGGCTGGAGTTTTATTAGCTCAAAACCTTCTTGAGCTAAAATTTAGATTTTGCAAGCTTTCTTGCTAAGATGAAAAAAATTTTGTATATGTCGATTTTTTACTTTTTTTTTTTTTTTCTTAGAGGGACACTGACACCCCCAAAAAATATTTTTTTGTTTGCCAGGCGATTAAATATGGTGTCAGAAAACTACCCAATCAGCATTTTGCTAAAGTGTCACATATATTTTTTATAGAGTAAAAAAACGCAACTAATTGGAACTGAAACGAAAACTGGACTGGGGAGAACGAAGAAATACAGAGGAAGAGGAAGATACCTGAAATGACGTGATTGTGCAACCTTTTTTTTTTTTTTTCAGTCATTGTATTTGCAGCTTTTTAGAAGCCACAAGAAATGGGTATCATATTTTTTTGTCCTTTTCTTGTATTGTTTCGATAACCCACGACTTTGATTATCTCTGTTGGTTGTGTCCAAACCATAGAAAACGGCACGTGACCACAAAGAAGAGAGTGAGCACAACCTCAACCGTCCAGTTCTTAACCAGCGGTTTTCGGGCGGAAAGAAAACGAATTTTGAGTCGCAAATTGTGTTCTGGGTAGTTGGGCCCTCATATGTCATGTACAAATAAAAACCTTGGGGAACATAAATACCCTGTCAGTGTCCCTTTAAAGGGCAACTCCGCTCGATTTCCGAAATTTTGAGATAGTGGGTTATCGAATAAATGTGAAAAGTACTTCAAAGCAACCCTAGACCGTTTGTCTCATTAAAAGCAAAATATTTTTCGTGCGATTTGGTATTTACCATAATCGCAAACCGAAACTGAAACTTCGGCACAGCCGGGCAACATTCTACCCTCAACGTCAGTTGCATACGCACCCGCGTGGAATACAATGGGTCACGTGATCTACCAGCGGTAACCCAGAAAAGACGCGGATGTGAGGGGAAGGGCGAGGAGGGAGGAGGGAGGGCGGGCCTAGTTGCGGCGGCGAACAGGCAACGCAAGCGGTGACTAACCGCCGAATTCAGAAACCTCACTCAAACTACACTCAAACTGAAGGGCCCCTCCGCTTCCTCGAGGAAGGCGCGAGGCCAATCGCGTCGGCGGATCCGCTTTCGCGATTGGCCAGCGCCGGCCCTCGCACCTTCCTCAAGGAAGTGTAGGGGCCCTTCAGTTTGAGTGTAGTTTGAGTGAGGTTTCTGAATTCGGCGGTAAGCAGTCTATGTAGGCAGCAACCCAGGCGGTTAGCCTGTTGGCACCGGTTGGCACGTTTGTCAGCGAAACTCCTCCCGTACAACTCTCTCTCCCTTTTTTTGTTTCTCTTGTCCTCATTCATTTTTTTTTCTTTGGCTGTCTTGCCTGACGTGGAGCGCGTCCGTAGCGCCGCCTGGTAAGCTCTCCCTGGAAAAGAAAATACCAAGAAAAAAACTGCGTATGCAACAGACGTCAGCCACAACGGAAATACAACGTTGGCTGCGCCGCACGTCGCCCGAGCGGATTTTGGTGACTTCGCGCATCTCAGTTTTTGTCGGCCGGTTTAGTGATCTTTTAGATGGTATTGCGTTATAATATTTGGCATTCGGTCTCTCTAGATGATACTAAAAGGAGTCGCAGTGTTTGCTAACAACCGAGAATGAAGCGGAGTTTCCCTTTAAGATGTGATCATATGCACCAAGTTTAAACCAAATTTAGAAGAAAACAATTGTTTGACAAACTGTATTTTGCATTAGGATTCCAAGTCTCCACTTTGACCTTTACATTGTTCAAAAACCCACTTATTTAGCTTAATTGCTACGTATGGCATCATATTGTAAACCTTATAGTTTCCCCAGAGAAAAAAAAAAAAGAAAGACGTTTACAACACCCTGTAATGCCGAATTGGAGTGCAGCTTTAAGGAGGAGGAGGGGAGAGTACTGAAAGGAGGGTATGCCCCTCCTCCCTCCTCCTCATCCCCCCTGCTACTCCTCCTCTTTCACCCTCTCCCCTCCTCCTCTTCCTCCACACCCTCCCCCTTCCTCCTTCCCCTCCTCCCCGCGTGTTGCATCATGGGAAATGTCCCATAATGCACCGCGCGGGACCCTCTTGACGTCACGAGTCCCGTCTGTTGCGTTATGGGACATTGCCTATACACAAACTCAACTCTCCTACGTCATGCCGCGGTGGTGGCGCGTCAAGCGCACTTCCGGTCTGGGGCGGTGGGCAGAAGTCGCCGTGCGAGACATGCATTCCTGTGTTCTTCCTGGAGAAACCAGACAAAAAACCTACCTTTTCATCAATATGCTACGACGGGGCTGTACCAAGAGAGTCTGGAAAGGTTTAAAGATCCGTCTTCATGCGTTTCTACCCCCTCCATTCATCCGAGAACAAGGATAGTAGCCGTGAAAAGAGCAAACCAGACGCTGTCAAACTATGATTGCTTGTGCGGGCAACACTTTGTGGTCGCCAGATGTATTTGTTTTGTTTTAACATGAACGAGAACCGTCAAGTTCTCCGGACCACCCTCGGATTCAGTGCGTCTTCAAATTCACACGGCCGCCTGATCGTTCGAACTTTCGTCTGCTCTTTCAAACTTGTCTGCTTTTTGTGGTCTGCTTGTTCAAACAAAAGCGGCCCGTACACCAAACTTTGACCCGGTGATTGTGATAAGAAGTAATTGCAGGCCTCAAAAGACTTAAGCAGGCTCGGTGTAAACAGTAGGGACAAGATGTTGATCATTGGTACCAGTGGCCATCACCGACTTGTTACGCCTGGTCTGTTCCCGCTTCCGATTTTCAGTATCGACGTCGATCATCGCTGCTACCTTCTATACTTTTGCAGCACGAGCAACGTCGCAACCGAAAATAGCTAGCAGAATCTCATCGTGGTTTTGGCATCCATTCTGCAGCGTTCATGCGGATGAATCGCAGCATGTCGAATTATTTACGCAAAGTTTAGCGGCGTAAGGAGCCTTGATAATTTTGCTCAGGCGAGTGGTAAGACATTGCTATGAGGACGGAGAATCGACAATTCCAACGCGAAAAAGTGTATGCAGACTCAGACAGGCGCCAACAACGTTACATTACAATGGTTTGTAGACACAGGACGCGGTGCTTCTTGCCCGCACTCCACTGTGCATGCGTTCAAACTGTCGTCTGCTCTTTCAAACTTGTCTGCTTTTTGTCGTCAGCTCTTTTAAACGACAGCGGCTCGTCAACCAAGGTAGACCCGGTAATTGCGATAAGAAGTAAGTGCAGGCCTCAAAACACTATTGAAGGTTGGTTGCGGTAAGTAGGCTTAGTGTAAACAGTAGATACAAGATGTTGATCATTGTTACCAGTGGCCATCACCGGCTTGTAATGCCCGATTCTACTCGCGGTTTTCAGTATCGACGTCCACCATCTCAGCTACGGTCCACGCTTTTGCAGCCCGAGCGACGTTGCGACTGAAAATAGCGAGCAGAATCTCATCGTGGGAGTCAGGCTTCAGCGCCCATTCTGCGGCGTCCACGTGAAATGAATCGCCACACGTCACATCATTCACGCAAAGTTTTGCGGTGTTACGAGCCTCGTTATTTTTGCTGAAGCCGCTGAAGTAGTCAGACATTGTTAGGAGGACGTAGAATCAAGAATTACAACGCGAAAAAGAGCACGGAGGCTCAGACCAACGCCGGCAACAATTCAATTCAATGGTTTGTTTATGGGCAATGGCGAGCTTCTTACCCACCATCCACCGCGCATGCGCGGCGCCGGTAGCGTCCGCTAGGGGCGCTCCGGTTTGTTTGTAAACATGAGTTGGCTTATAATGCAACGGGCAGTTATGCCGACGGCCAGGGATGGGCAAAATACATGCAAATATGTATCGAAATACAAATACAAAATACTTCGTCAAATATGTATTTAATTACAAATTTAATTACATTTCCAAAAACGTATTTAAATACAAGATACAAATACAACCAAGTGTATTTGGACTTCTCCAAATACTTTTCCAAATACATTCTTCAAAATTTGCGTCAGCGACTTCAGGGCACAACGGGTTTCTAGGTATCTCATTTTAATTTTGCATCGCACACTCGGGAGTTAGTGTGCGAGGCTCTAGTAGCGTAATAGAAATATAATCACAAAAAATGTAATCAGCTTGGACGTAATAAGTGAAAAAAGTACAGATCTTCAAGCAGCTTTTTTTGTCGATTACATTTTGGTATAGACCAACAAAGAACCGAGACGACCAAGACGTGCAGCACTAGCTAGATATTTTTTTATTGTTGCAACTCGCACCAGTTACGAAAATCTGGACGACCCACACATTTAGAATGTTCCAGGGGAAAATATGGATGGAAATCAGGCTGGAAAGCATCACAAGTTTTCACAGGCACTTATTTAGGCAGTCTGCCTGTGAACGTCGATTTCGTGACTATTCTTGCCCTGGACTAGCACCGTAATCACAAAGTCACTAAACGCTTGTGCTTGATTGAGAGACACTGCATTCAGTGCAGAACGTAGTTTTCTTCCTGCTGTGGACAGTGCCTTTAAAATAAAGCCGGAGGAGAAAGAAAAAAAAAGCCCCATGGCTGAATAAAGGATGGAGATTTTAGGTCTGTTCGATTCGGCCACAAAGTTCTGAACTAGTTCTGTCCGAGTTCAGACGAGTACAGGAGTCGTGCAGCGGCGGCGCACAACCAGTGCAGCCGCCGCGCTAGTGCCGGCGCTGTGATCGTCTGCATTTTGTTTGCTCTTGTTTCTCCACGCCACGTCGTATGCTACATTTAATTAGTCGCGGTTTGATGAGACCATCGTGTTTCCTTAGTTGTAAAGTATAATATCAGAATCTTTTCTGTGAATATATATTTCATTCGAGAGTACTAAAACGTTTTCTGCACGAAATGTGTTTCTGTCTCCATTTTTAACGGCCGTTTGGTTCGTGTCGTTTCCGTAAGTGTTCGTGTCTATCACATTCTTTTAGCAATAGTAGATTCATTCCAAGTCTTTCGAGTTTCACATTTCGACGATAGTTTCGCGGCATCAGAATGATTTTGAGTCGGGAATCGCTGGCAGCAGTGCGCGGTCTGTAGTGGCCACCTCAAAGACGAAGGCCCAA
Organism: Ixodes scapularis; assembly: GCF_016920785.2. Lineage (NCBI taxonomy): Eukaryota > Metazoa > Arthropoda > Arachnida > Ixodida > Ixodidae > Ixodes > Ixodes scapularis. Next base: position 64,304,151 of record NW_024609883.1, on the reverse strand, counting down.
CGAGAGCGTTTTGGCCAAGACAGTTATCAACCGTAACTTTGGCGTCAAGCTGAACCATTTATCTGATTCCCAAGAATGACCTGCGTGGAACTACCAAGCCAATGCCGATTCTCGGCGCTTTCCCCAGGCCAGTTAGTGGTCGTCCACAAATACCAGCGGACAAAGCATGCAGTATTATGCTCAGCTACGGGGCATGCGAGGGCCAATGTACTAAATCCCAGACCTCTGCGATGTATCGGAGTGGTCAGTATGCATCGAAGAGTAACTAAGGGCAGGTACTATCAAAGTGCAATACCTTTCCCCGTGTTTGTAAGGAAGAATATCAACACTGTGGGTCCCCACATAGCATATGTAAAAAAAAAAAAAAAATTTACGTGAGCCAATATTTTAACACTTACTACAGGGAGCCAGACCTACGTAAGCAGGTGCCTCAAACGCTTTCAGAATATCATAATCAAGCAAATTCCTACCCTCGGTTATGATTTCAATTCCGAGTTCACCGCGGGTACGTTATTATCATAAATGAAAGGAAATGCAACCTCCGTATCGGCGTTATTGTTAAACATCGCAGACATTTGAGCAAGGGCTGCGAAAAATGGTACCGCGAGCAGAGACGGACAAGGAGCGTCGTCTGCTTTCGCCGTCTGCTCTTGTCGTCTGCTTCTGCACCGACGTTGAACTGACTCCGGAGCCGGTGCAAGAATTTGAGAAACTGGGTCCGAACTCGTTCAGAATTGGGATGAATCGAACGCGCCGGTGCAGCGGCCGTGCAACTTCTGGTTGAATCGAATGCACCAGTTCCTGCACTGCTGAACTAGTTCAGCCAGTTCAGGCGAATCGAACAGACCTTATATCTTACATCCACATGTATAAAAACATGTATTTTCACCCACAAAATTGTATGTAATTACAATTGTATTTGAAATAACCACGTATTAGTATTTAAATACACACGTCAAATACATTACCCAATTTGTAATTAAATACAAATGCAAAATACAGAAAGTATTTGAAATACGTATTTCAAATACTTGTATTTGAAATACTGCCCATCCCTGCCGACGGCGAAGCCGCTCAAGCCGGAAACAAGCACCTAAGAGCTGCGCTCTAAAAAAAAAAAGTCACACAAGTTGGCTTTCTTTTTTATACATGGTCGGGAAAAAACTAAGGTCGGTTCACAAATTTACCTTTGAGCATGCTCTAGCGCATGGCACACTCCCTCGTAACCGCTTACAACGAGAAAACGCACTGGCACCATCCACCAGGTGGCCCCGGAACACTTCCAATAATTCCGACAACACGACAAGAGACCATCTCTCGTAGATTATGCATAGATTTCATCCCGCAAACGCTGCAAAAACCCCCTGTCTGTTATACGCAAGTCGGAAGTGTTACATAGTAGATGATACCAGTGCGTTCTCTCGCAAACGATGCACAGCGCAAATCCATCTGCTCCTTTTGCAGCGGTTGCAGGAACGTCAGGACGCCGAGCTCCGGCTGGCTCTGATCAAAGGATAGTGGGTAGACCTTAGAGTAAACGGCCTTGGGGTCCACCCGCTGTCTTTCAATCAGAGCCAATCGGAGCTCGGCATTCTGACGTCAACACAACCCTCACAAAAGAAGCAGACGTACTTGCGCTCCGCATTACAAGTGCTGTCGATGCGCTCGTCACACCCGCGCAGAACTTTGCGTACCAGCCCTCGGTGAGAGGTCAGCCGTCGCTTAGTTCTTCCTGCAAGCTTTGAGTGCCGCCGCATTTTTCTTTCAGACGATAAAGCGAACGACGACGAATCTTTACTAAGTACTCCATCCAATCTTCAGACGTCTGTACACACCAGGTTCTCCAAAATGACTTAACTATAAAAAAAAAAAAGATCAATTGAGCAGTTCTGCATTAATCCAAAGTATGGTCACGGTGATGAGCCACGTCGGAGTCGCATTCATGCACCGTGGGGTGCGTGAACAGAAGCGTTCGGAACAAAATAGACAAATGATCCATTATGTTCCCGACACACTTGTTTCCTTTTTGTTCCGGAACGCGTGAAAGCTAGTGGTGCAAAACTATCGATAGTACTATCGATAGTATCGATAGTCGCCAGAAATCCGACTATCGATAGTAAAAAAAACTATCGATAGTACTATCGATAGTCGACTATCGGAAAACTATCAATAGTAGTATCGATAGTCGACTATCGATAGTCGACTATCAAAAAAACTATCGATAGTACTATCGATAGTCGACTATCGGAAAAATATTGTTAATCGACTATCGGAAAACTATTGATAGTCGACAATCGTAAACCTATCGATAGTACTGTCGACAGTTTACTATCGATAGTTTTCCGACACTAGCAGTTTGCGTCGCTCCCTTTTTTTCTTTTTCTTGCTTTTTTTTTTTTCAAATCGGACACCAACTAGCCCAAGAACTTACTATCCCAACTTTGGTTCAGCTTTCAATGATGACGAAGACGGGAGTTTGGGTGAAAAGAGGAGGAAGGTCAGGCGAGTGGCGGTGTGGCAACTGTGTTCGCTCTAGTAGTGGTGCAAAACTATCAATAGTACTATCGATAGTCTCCATAGCCGCCAAAAATCTGACTATCGGTAGTAAAAAAAACTATCGATAGTCGACTATCTAAAAACTATCGATAGTACTATCGATAGTCGACTATCGAAAAACTATCGATAGTACTATCGATAGTCGACTATCGAAAAGCTATCGATGGTCGACTATCGATAGTCGACTATCGAAAAACTATCGATAGTACTATCGGTAGTCGACTAACGATAGTTCTGCGACACTATCGATAGTTTTTCCAAAACTATCGATAGTATCGATAGTCAATTTATCGATAGTTTTGCATCACTAGTGAAAGCCCGTTTCCCGGCTCTGGCCCTTGGCATTGACATTGCTACAACGGCATTTTGTTATCGGCTATTTATTTTTTCAAGAGAGTGCAGGCAGTGGGCATTGGGTACTACAAAAAAACCTTAAGTATAGAGAGGGTTGTTAACACTGGTGGCATAGCTCCGTGGTGACACCTCCGCTTTGCATACAGCAGACCCAAGTTCAATTCCGCCAAGTTTTTGTGGCAACTTGCTTCGAGAAAACTCCTCCAAGGACGTTATTCCATAAACAGCCGAATGAACCAGGTAAAATTGTTCCGCGCCACCAATACCAGGTAAGTACTTAATCAATATTTTAAAGTAATTTCCCTCGATGTCTTTGTGACAGTCAGATAAGTCCACATACTTGGCATGTGAAATTTGCTGCTGTCCAAACAAATAAAACACAATGCGTGCAACATGATCAGGTTTTTATACTCCCTGACACATATTGTTGAATAAACTGCTTAAAGGAAAGAAACTTCACAACATTGTCAAATAAACTGCCTAAAGTAAAGCAAACTACATACACACCAATCCACTCTCAGTTGTATGCAAGAATCAACAATGAAAGCAGCAGAGCCTAAAAAATGCTATGGCAACATCCTTTCACCATCGGCATACATGTATTCAACATTCTGATTTTACTGTTGAATATTATCTAAACCACATAATGTGCAGGTCTGTGATATGTATCCAATAGTTAGGTACCAGTCGACGAAACTTCAGCATAGTAGCGTACAATACAGGGCATCCACCCATGTTACAATAGCACCCCCGCCCCTACTTTTGAAATGTTCAAAATATAGGCAAAGGAAATATCAAGCGCTCATCCCAGCAAACTTCCGGACCCACAGAGGAAACCGAAATGCTTTCCTGCATCAGCTATTCCTCCAAGAAGCTGGTGTAAAGCAGTGAATCCTTATGCACGTGTGCCAGAGCAAAGCGGTGAAGCTTTACGGATGTGCACCGATGCAAATTTAAGCAGCGAAGCTTGACACAAGGGCCCAACCTACCATGTTACCCTTCTGCTTTCAAACCTTACAAGCGACCATTCTTACTTTTCGACTTTACAGTATGTCACCTTCCAAGATCTCCGGGTTCATTGTATGTCAAACAAAACAAAACCAAATAAAATGTTTGGATTATGGTTTCCCATATTTGGGGTGTGTTTATATAGCCTAAAACTTAGTCTGCCTCAACGGGCGACTCATCTCCCAGCTGTAGATGAGAAATTTAGCCAGTGCAGTACAACTGCTAGCCTGGGGTCTTTAACGTGCACCACGCAGTAGTGATACACGACCGCACACCGGTACGATGCTCACCCAGATTGAAACGGGCAGGGGTAGGGATTGAACCCAGGATCCCTGGGTTCTGCAACACGAGTTTTTGCTCCACATGCTCGAAGCTGGTGTGCGCTAGCCCACCGACCCCCCACGGTTTCCCATGACTGGTAGTTAATGCTCCTCATTTTAATGAGGATAACGTGAGGACTGATACAATTGAGACACTTGTTCTCTACTTCCAGCATGCTATTAACATTGTGATGTCTGAAACGTTATGCTTCTTCTCTAGCATACTGTCATAAACCAACGCATTGTTTACAAACAAGCCCGGATTTGTCCACACATAGTGTGGGCACTGCGCATGCGCACAAACTAAATTTGTATAGGACAAAGCAGCCGTGCATGAGCAGTGCTGACAACACCACCACAGTGGCATGATGTCTGAGTTGACTTGGTGTGTATACGACGTGAGATGCATCAAGATATAGGAGACCGATGTGTGCATAAGGTTTCTGAACTTTTGCCTGCATCGCACACAGTCTTTAAAAAGGAGCATCTAACTAAATGGAACTAACTTTGTTCATCACCAAGTACAGCTGGACTATATAAAAAAAAAAAGCTTGTAAAAAGAAAATGGCAAAGCCACTAGCACAATGTTTGACGGACGCAAAGACGCACAAACAAACTGCAACTCACGTGTTTGTGATCCAGAAGCGGACGGTCGTGTCACGTGACGCAGACGCCAGGCACTGGCCGGAGGGCGCAAACCGAACCGCGAACACGCTGTCCTGAAAGAAGACGTCGAAGGAGCGTCACATTCTAACCTGCTGAGACTGTGAAGTGCCACTACACCATCATTCTATGTTTAACATAAATTTTCTCCAATTCCACCAGCACTACTTGTGTGACTATACTCGGCGTCAACTTTTTTGTGCTATGTTGTCAAGACTGCTAGTGTAGTTTCTGTGGCTGCAGCAACAGACTGTTACATAAGCATGTGGCTTCATCTTGCATGTCGTTTGCTTGCACTCGTGCAAGCAATGCAGAAACTACACTAGCCTTGACAACGTACAATAGCAAAGTTGATTACAGGTGATCACAAATTTCAATTTGAGTATTTTAGCGAGATGAACACAGATGCAGTACACCCAATCCAGCTATACCACTGCTTTATTTTCAACATAATTTTCCCCCGATTTTACGAGCACTTTGTGTGGACTATACCTGGCGTCAACTTCCTTGTGCAACATTGTTAAGGCTAGCATGGTTTCCACAGTGCTGCATGAGCATGTGGCTTCCTCGCGCGTCTCTTTCGCTTGCACAAGTATAGCTTTCACAGAGCCGCACAAACTACAATAACCTTGACAACATAGCATAACAAAGTTAAGAATAAGTGCTCACAAATGGCAATTTTAGGTTCATAACGAGATAGATGGAGCATGCCCAACCAGTAGAACAAACACGACAAACCAAAGACCCCTATACTTTGTTTTACATTACGATGTACCGCATTGGACACTATGAGCAACCGGAGACCATCCGTAGCTCAGAATGTGTCACGGCAAGTTTCAGTTGGGCAGAGCGACGCACAGAGCTTGAAGTCATGTGGCACGGTAGACCTCAAGGCAGCTTGTTTGAGGTCTACCCACTATCCTTCAATCAAAGCCAATCGGTGCTTGGCATTCTGACATCGGCACAACCCCTACAAAAAAAGCAGACAAACTTGTGCTCTGCATTGACTTGGTCAGTGCACTGTGCTTAGCCTAGGCTGGCTCAAATGAGGTAAAATGAGGTATGATTAGGCAAGAGAAAGTTAGGACTGGCTCCATTCAACCAGGCTGACTCAGCCCAAGTTCGTTTAGAAGGGGCGTCGTTGCTGTTGGAACGAAAGTGTATCCTCGAAATTCTACCTTGTGGCCCTCCAACTTGAGTGCTCGCTTTTCTTCTTTGAGGTGCCACAGCATGAGGTGGTGGTCGGCTCCGCTCGCCACTGTCAAAGCCAAAAGTCTATTAGTGCTACAAACACTGGAACAGTCTCGCACAGATCATAATAACTGTATTTTGAGTCAGTCTCAATGCAATACACTAGAAACCTGACCGATACTGCGCGGCACCTGGAGAAAACAACAAATTTTTCACCTAGTTCGTACACTGTGCGAAGTAGTTCTTACCAAACTTGGTTGTCAGAAGGAAATAAAAGATGCTTCTTGCATTTCAAGCAAATACATTTTGATAAATAATACACAACCTCTTAAGTATCTCCCTTCCCCACACAAAGGTACAGCTAGTAACACTCTGCAACAAGCTGGACTTAATCTTTTTTTACTTAGGTTAGTGACACAACCAGAAAATGAAACTATTGCTAAAAAAAAGCATTGGTTCTCATTGAGCACTCTGCCTGTTTGTTCTCTAGATCCTTTAGTTTTTTGCTGTGTTATCACTACTACCGTAAAATCCCGAGAGATGCCCCACCCCCAAGAGATAGCCCACCCCTATTTTTGGCTTGATTTTCTATATTTTCTTAAACACCGAAAAATAGTCCACTCTTGGTAATAGTACTGTTGGGATCAATGATGGCCTCAGCGTAAATACGGCTAGTTAGCTATGGCAGGATATAAGCGAACGTTGCTGACTGGGAAGTGCCGTCACCTTTGCTTCGTTGCCCCTCGCCACCATAACAAGCTTGGAAGGGACACGACCTAAAAATAGCAATTTTTTAAAACTTTTCTTGATTGTACACTGAAAGTTAGCCCACTCCGTATTTTCATCCGATTTGCTCTTGATGTTAGGGGGGCTATCTCTCGCGATTTTAAGGTTGTATGTACCATAAAATCCAGAGTCAGTATGCACGGGACACTTTTCAGCGTAAGTGGCCAGGAAATATATGGGCGTCATTCATAAGCAATGTACAGAGAATTCAGCGGGTGGTTTAACTGACACCACTCGGTGACAAGCGACATTGCAGTCTGCAGATAGTTTGAAACAGGTAGCCATCTTTAAGCGTCTAACCTCGAATTCAACTTTGGCGATGATGCAGCACTTGCCAGTACAGTGCTGGTACCGCAGAGGTAAGTGGTTTCGGTGGTGCCATCTCATGTTTCGTACTTGAGACGCTGAAAGTATATGTCGCTGCTTATGATTTTGGGTGAGATATTTCCGTTTGAGGTCAACGTGGTGAGTGCAAAGGGCACCGTCAAATCACCGAGCTTGTCCCAATACCGTAATTTCGGCCTTTCTTCAAAGTCATCTTACTGCAACAGCAGACAGAGCTAGGCTCGGCGCCAAGAGCGCTTTCTATCGCCAGCATGGCACCTCATGAAATTAATCTCGCTGCGGCAAGTTACCTCACAGTTGCGGGGAAGCATCAGCGGGGAGGGGTGAAAATAGTGCTAAATAAGCGCTGAATTCGGCGCAGGTTAAAGCACTGATTCAGCATCGCGCTGCATGTGGGAACAGGCCCAGCTGCCGGTTCGCACTTCGCTGGTAGCTACTGAACTTACCAAGTTGTTTGCCATCAGGACTGAAGTGTAGGTCCGTGACATGCCCCTTGAATCCTCTAAACTCGCGTTCAACCGCTGGTTCCATCTGAAAACGCAATAAATAAATAATTAAAAAAGTTCTCAGAACACTGCTTTAACGCTGAAAATTGCCAACGGTTCACGCTATCCATTTTACCGACTTATATTCAAAAAAAGAAGTTTCTCGCTGTGTTGTACAAAACAAGAATAATGGATCGCTTTGTCACTGGACCGCCAACATACAAAAGCAGTAGTTTATATAGGCAACGTAAAAAAAAAAACAGGGCACGAAAGCTCAAGGAACTAAATTATTACCGTTCAAAACAACCGGCTTCCGACAATCCGTCAGTTGAAATTTGCCGAAAGGCTGAGCTTGCCTTGGCTTCGGATTTCAAAGAATGAGTGACATTGTTAGCCAAAGACATTAAGAAAACGCTTTATTTATATCTAACTAACACTTATAAATTTTATCTTGAACTAAAATACTTCTTGTGCGTTTAAACTACGAAATTTAAATTTTATTTTTTGTTTGATTTTGCGTGTGCAAGCTTCTCGCAACGCACGCAAGAGACCGCAAACGTCAATTTTTTGAAGTTTTGAAGAGCGGTGAGCGGTTGTTTTGATAGTTATTTTTTTAGCTCAGCTGTATGTCCGTGTTGATGTTTCGTTTCTGCTCAGCATTGTTACACCAACTGGATGCCTACTACTAACGTTGCCTACTACCTACGCTACTACCCGAGCAGCTGCAAGCATGTCGGTAATGCGAGCGATCCAGGTGAACAAATTCGGCGGTCCTCAAGTGCTCCAAGAATGCCATGTGCCCATTCCGAAAGTGACTCCAGGGAAGGTGCGCTTCTTTTCGCAATTGATCGTTGGAAAGCAGACGACCGAGTTCGTCTTCTGCTTGGTCCTCTGTAATCGCTGCACTGCTTGAGAATCGAAAGAAAGGCGTGGCACTGCCCAGTGTTGAAGTATCATGTTTTTCTCCTTCCTATCGTGTTTCCTTTCAAAGGTATCCACTGCAGTATTATATGTCTCGACCTAATGTGACCAAGGTTCGTGCGTGTTATATATATTTGCTATTTCTTTGACAATTATATTTTATTTTTTTTCTGGAGTCAGCTGGGTTGGTAATCAACTGTTGCACTGTCGACAGCGTTAGAGTGCATTTAATTTCTGAACAAACAGACACATAAAGCGAAGGGTGCCTGCATATGCGGGCTGTTGTGTTGACATTAGGTCAACGCCTCGCGCGAGAACGGGCTACGTCCTCCAGATGCTGCAGTACTCGTTGCCTAATGTTTTAAATCGTACACATAGATTTGGCACGGGTTTGATGAGTTTGAACAGAAGGGATATTCGTTCATTGTTTCTCTTGTCTTATTTGTGCCTATACACCAACTCATGTTTACAAACAAACCGGAGCGCCCCTAGCGGACGCCACCGGCGCCGCGCATGCGCGATGGGGGTGTGGGCAAGAAGCTCGCCGTTGCCCATAAACAAACCGTTGAAATGCGATGTTGTTGGCGTTGGTGTGAGTCCCCGCACTCTTTTTGGCGTTGAAATTGTTGATTCTACGTCCTCCTAACGATGTCTGACTACTTGAGCGGCGTCAGCGAAATTACCGAGGCTCGTTACACCGCAAAACTTCGCATGAATCATCTGACATGTGGCGATTCATTCCGCGTAGACGCCGCAGAATGTAGTTAAGGCCTGATTCATATGATGAGATTTCGCTCGCAATTTTCAGTAGCGACGTCGCTCGGACTGCAAAAGCGTGAACCGTAGCTGAGGTGTCGACGTCGATACCGAAAATCGCAAGCAGATTTTAACCAAGTGAATCAGGCATAACAAGTCGGTGATGGCCACTGGTAACAATGATCACTCCTTGTATCTACTGTTTACGTCCAGCCTGCTTACCAACCTTCAAACTTAAGTCTTTTGAGGCCTGCACTTACTTCTTATTGCAAGTACCAGGCCCACGTTTGGTCTACGGGCCGGTGTCCTCTAAAAATGCAGACGACAAGCAGAAACGTTTGAAAGAGCAGACGACAGTTCGAACGATCAGGCGGCCGTTTGAACTTGAAGACGCACTGAACGTAGCCCGCAGGTGGTTCGTACAACTTGACAATGTTCCGGCGCTCATTTTGGAACAAAACAAATAAATTTGATGACCAGAAGTATCCATGAATTCAACCCAAAATGCTTCTTGCCCAAGCAATCGTGGTCTGACAGCATGTGGTTTTCCCTTTTCACGGCACATATCCGCGTTCTCGGACGAACCGAGCACATGAAAACTGACCTTCAAACTTTCTCGACACTTCTGGTACAGCCCCAGTCGCAGCATTTTGACGAGAAGGCAGGTTTTTGTCTGGTTCCTTTCAAAACAACGCAGGAATACACGTCTCACATGGGCACTTCCGCCCACAGCCCCGGACCGGAAGTGCGTCCGACGCGCCACCACCGCGGCCTGACGTTACAGAGATGAGTTTGTGTATTCTTGATGGGACCTCCGACCTGCTCCTATGGAAACCTTGTTTTCCGGGTCACTAGTATGTAAAATAGTTTATCTTGCGTCTGGTGGGGAGGAGAAACTCTGTCAAGCGACAACTGTCTGTTTGTTTTTTTGGAGAGAAACAGTTGAAATTGAAGAAGCTGCAATGGATATCCATAAATTGTATTAACTCGCCTCCTCCAATTAAGCAATATATGTACAGGGTCTTAGACTAGCGCTTGAAGACAAAGGCTATGGTCACACAACGGGAGGGGAGGGGGGGGGGGGGGCCAAGGCATGTGTTTTGCACCCCCCTGATACAGCTGCCACTGGGCAGGCAAACAGTGGCCGGCGGCACCCAAGGGATACCAAGGGCACCGGCCCTGGGGGGTCTGGTTTGATTCCCCCACTCAAAAACAAGTTGATACGCGACTGACGAGGACAAAAGGAGAACTGGACACCACTGCTAATTTAGTGTTTTTTTTCTAAAGCTCGGCATGTTTTTAATTGGAACTGTAAGTTTATTTTCACTAATTAAAGAGTTGATTATCAAATTTTAGTTAATTATCCGACTTATCAGAAAGATTAGCCCACTACGCTACGTCCCCCTGGCCGTACAACTCGCCTGCACAGTCTGCATTAGTGTACCTTTCACAGCAAATTTTTGAAACAAATCCGTTTTAATTAAGAAGCAGTCTATACATCAGTGATGCCTCCGACATAAAATGACAGTTGATGCTGCTCTTACTCCACAGCTGGACCATCACGTGCCACGGAATAGGAAAATTTTCACTACACCTACTGTGCGTTTACAGTGATGCTCTTAAAGCTAAATCAGACATCTGGATTTGGAATGCAACTACCTGCATTATAACTAGGGCACCGTGTTTTTGGTCAATACCAATAGACCTCGAAATTTGTTAACCCTCAAACCCATTTTATGCGATTCGGGAAACACCGCGGAAAACCCAGAATCGAAGCTGTTCTATAATAAAAGAAACCAAAGTTTCATGGGAATAAAAATTTATCTGAAGCTTTGTTTTATGCTGATACAAAACGCAGCCCCACCACCACCACCACCAAAATTTCCGTAAGGCCGGTTCTTTCTGGTGAGCCATGCCCAATGTCCCACTGCCTTCACTAACTGATACCGGAAAGTTTTGCCAATATTTGGGTCATGCATGTTTTGCCTGCTCGTCTGGTTCCCTTCAGCCCCCGATAAGCAGCCATCTTTTTGTTCAAAGCCATATTTTGACACCGAAAAACACCGGGGAGTAAATGAACCTTGAGGAAACGCCCCCAAATTCTATGAGAAATTAACCCCAAAAACACGGAACCCCACTTTTGACTGTGCGGAGAGCGAATCGTCTGCTTCTTGCGGAGGAGTTGCGGTGACATCACAACGACGTCAAGTTCTGTTTGGCTTTGATTGAAAAGATAGTGGGTAGACCTCAATGTTAGATGCCTTGAGATCTGCCCACTATTTTTTAAATCGGCCAATAAAAGCTCAGCGTTCTGACATCATTGCAATGCCTGCGCAAGGAGCAGACAACTTCTGTTTCCCCACTCTCCAGGGTTAAAAAATGTCGTTGACACACTTGGCCGCCGATTGTCGCCCAGGTGCTCGTCCGCGTGAAGGCGGCCGGCGTGAACCCAATCGACACCTTGATCCGGGAAGGCACCTATCCCACGAGCTTTCAGCTGCCCTACATTCCGGGCAAGGACGGGGCCGGGTTGGTCGAGGAAGTGGGTGAAGGAGACACCCCCCTGAAGGCACGTGTGGCTCGGGTCTGCTCAATCGATTTGGCACAATGTTCGTGTCGGTTTTAGGGCGTTTGCTCGATTGACACGCTGCGGGGATTCGAAAGGCTGGTTGTGTTTGGTTTCCTATGCGTTGTGCAGCCCTGTGCTCGCCTAGTAGTGCTAGTAGTAGAATCCACTTTATGAAGAGGAAAGGAAAACCAGGGTAGCTTGACTGGAGTCATGTCTTATCTGGTGAGGGAAGAAGATGAACGGTGGGATGAGATGATGCGTGTTGTGTCAGGTTCACCGACTTCACATAGTTGAGAAGCGACTCTATGAATAGCTTTCTTTGTTGTGGTTCTTGTTTGCGGGAATTCTGTTTACCCTAGGGGTTTATGCCCGCGCATGACGAGAGAACACCACTGGCTTCTATCAGGAACACTTACCATTGGGGATATACATTTTTCATCTTTTTTTGTGCAACCTTCTTTTACCATCAGCTTGAAAAGCTTTTGACAATGTTTAACAATTTCTCGTAGATAGCACGTACATTTTTGATCTCGCAAGTGTACTGCACAACCATCACACTAATGAAATGCAGTTTCAGGCCGTTACCTCATGGATGCATGGTGCCAGCATTCCAGCATGATCTCCCATTGTAAGGCTCTATGAGGCTGCACAACACACTTGGTTGCTGTCGAACACAACCAGCCTTAAAGGCCGACATACATTTCGCGCTTTCCACTTTTATCCACCACCTCCTTTCCTACATCCTCTCCACGTTTTGCCTTGCCCCAACCTGGCTCCCCCTCGTAGCTTAGGAGAGGGGAGCGGTAAGAGGGTTATCTTCCCTGCAGAAAGCCGAGGTTGTACGTCGGCCTTTAAAAGTCTGCAAATTGTCGTCATGCGCTTACAGGCAGCGGCAATGTGAGCTGGACTAGAGTCACTACAGTATGACCCCATTACGACAGATCTGGTTGCAGCAGACAGTTGGTTGTAACATACCGGTTTGTCAGGTTTGGTTGGTCTTCCTATCTACGGTCGTTGAATAACTTCGCTTATTACAGATTCTGTTATATCATACATTCGGATATAATGAACTATGTTAGGGAGTTTGTAAGTGGTTCACCATTCTATTATGGCGGACTCTTCAACACTAGGCATTATTTCGAATGTTATGCAGCTTTGGTTCGGTGGCGATGGCATCCACTTTGCGAAGTGCTGTCATCGCGCATGTCGCCTCTCGAGCCTCGTACGACCCTAAGCGCGCCGTCATGATGATCATCGGTACAGCTCTGTAAAAAATCACTGCGTTTTTCTTAGTTCGGAAGTTTTAAAAATGCTGCTTTTTTTCCTATTCCCATTTTGTCAGCCTCACCAGTTAGAACAGACTCCAGTCATAATCAACCTCAAAGTCTGTAGTAAGAGCATCTGCATTCTGCATACTCTTTTACAACAGACTAAAATCCTAAGTATACTACGAAGGTGTATTATTATGAGTTTACACTGTAAATAGTATGGTTAGAGTACCAGCACCCATTCCCTGAGTAATTCTTGTGGGCGCCGCCATTTTGACGCTTAGTTTAGGCCGGGTGCAATTGGCAATTGTTATGATCTCCCCTTCCCAAGCATTATGGTACCGTGTCCGGAGGCCCAGGTGACATTGTCTTGCTTTTTCGTGGACTGTGCTTAGCATATCTGGAGGACGGAAAGCCATTTCTCGGGGTTTCAGGTTAAAGCTACAGATAGCTCTCAACAGGGACTTTAGCACCAAGATGACTGAGGTACATGGCATCACTTCGAAGCTTATATATTTAGTGGCTCTGAGCTGGATGGCGTACCAACTTGTTTTTGAGTGGGGGGGGGGGGGGGGGGGGGTAGTGACTTTGGTATTCCTTGGGCGCCGCCGGCCAGTGTTTGCCCTGCCTAGTGGCATCGTTCAGGGGGGGGGGGGGGGGGGGGCAAAACACCATGCCTTGCCCCCCCCACTCTGAGAACTGGGGGGGCAAGCGCCCCCCTTGCTCCCCGGTTGAGCACAGCAATAATAATGTTTTTTTTTTAGATTGAGAAGAATCGTTAAAATTTTTGGGTGAGTTTTTCTCGTGTGTGTGTCAATGAGAGAAGTCTACTTTACACTAGCCCTTAGTTATATCCATTTATTAAATCAGTACCATAATTAACCTATGCCTTCCCCTTCCCTCCACCATGAATGGGGTCCTCCGTCATCTCTGCTGATCCACAAGGGCTCCGCAAAACATCAATTGTTCAGAATCGCTGCATTAAACTATTAAAAAGGGGGTTGGAATGGACTACCGCATTTCCTATTGTCGCAATATGTCAGTAAGTTTCATACCTTAGCATGCCGGCATTTGAACCATTTTGGCTAGCACTAATTTGGGCCAGCTCACGTCGACACCAACTCTACCTCTTCGGCAAGGCATGTATTTGGGCTAGTTGGTGGTACATACTGTTTGGAGGGAACACTGCAAAAAGGACGTAGGACGAGGTCGAAGAAACACACAGACACACAGCGCCCTGTCTGTGTGTTTCTTCGACCTCGTCCTACGTCCTTTTTGCGCTGTTCCCTCCATACAGTATCTACCTCTTCGGTCCATAAAAGTTATGCAAACCATTAGTCAAAAAAAAAAAAGCAAAAGGATTTTTCTTGCAAGTTTTCTGGTTTACACCAAGCGTCGAGGGACATTGCCCTGGGGACTCGCTTTAGACTGGGCAATTTTCTCTGTAATTTTAGGGTTGCTGGCAAATTGTTCGCACTGGAACACAAATTTTTTGAGTTTGGGCCCATCTCAAATTGGTAGAGAAACCCCAACAACTCTGGAGACATTTTGAAGCAGTAGCAGCCAATCAGGAATGCACTATGCTCACATGACAACCCCCTGTTGTGGGGATGATAATAACTGATCACGATTGGTTTAACTTGTTTTGCACCGAATCGTTTTTGTGACTACCGTAATATCCCGAGTCATCGCCCATCCCCGAGCCATCGCCCACCCCATTTTTTGGGCCAATATCGATTTCCGAAAAAACACCGAGTCATCGCCCACCCCTTCAAATACCCCAGCGCGGACTCTGCAATCCGCGAACACTCATCCTACCGGAATGACGTGGCCGCGGACCTTACAGTTGGAGGACGTCCGTGACAAAGTAAAACGAAGGAGGGAAAGACACTTCTTTTTGTTTACGCATTTCCTCCGTGAGCGACCCCAAAGTGGTCGTGTATCCGTGCGAAAAGAAAACGATGGAGATAACAAAATAGGAGTTTGTTAACGTAACCGCGGAGTGTTAGGTCAAAGTCTGTCTCCGCCGAAGTAAGGTCACCGCGAACCCGCTCCTTCTTCCCGCCCGTCGCGACCGCTGTTGTGCAATATTTTAGGCAAAGCCAAAGCGTAAATAAAGCTTTGCTGGAACGTCCCACACAGACGTTTGCAGAGCGTACGTCCCAAGTGCATTGATAGCCCGCCGTGCACGGATGCATGTATCTACGCACCAAACAAGAAAGTTGCGCAAGAGCTTGCAATTGACAAGGCGCCCGACTTGGCCCGACGCCAAAGTATTTGCCAACGCGACCGCCGGCTTTCCCGCTTTCCCAGCATTGCTCTTGGTCGCTTCTTTGGTCCGCTCGCTCGCTCGCTCTTTGCGCCTGGTCGGTTTTTTCTATTTTCTTGTAGACTTTTCTTTTTTTTTTTTTTTACTAACTAGGAGAACATAGTGGTGACATTCTTTCACGGAACAAACGTTCGCGCTATATGCAGATCAGCGGTGTTTCTAGCGCGTATGCAAGCAACGGACTTCGCTATAGTAAAATATTCTTTCGTGAGCATTTTTTTTTCTATAAAACAATGAAACTAAATCGAGTTTTGAGTTTGATGTATCTCTTGTGCATCAGCGCTAGATACGCAGAGAAAAATAGGCGTTTTTTTCCGTTTTTTTTTAAGTGTTTGTGCTCACCCACCGAGACATGGCCCACCCCACTTTTTTAACAAATTTCAGGCGGTTGGGGGGTGGGCGATGACTCGGGATATTACGGTAGACGGTTTTGGGGAGATTAGTTAGCATTCTCGATACCATTTAAGATTATAAAAATGGGTTAACCAGTATGTAAATTTGTGTATAAATAGCAGGCCATAATTACACTTTTGATCACAACATACCTAGTCAAGTTTTAATGGTTGATGTGAATGCTGGAAGCCCATGCTGCTGGAGGTGATGCCAAGACACTGAGAAAAGTGTTTCATGTGAAGTGGGTCTGAAATGGGCCTAAGGAGGCATGAGCAAGCAATGACCTTGCGACATCCAAGGAGTAATAAAGCAAAGCATGACGTCGTCTTCGTGCCTCCTTGAATGATTCATAAAGGTATGGCATGTGATGATAGCGTTGTATACTCCGTCTGCCCCTAAACTGACGGGGTGGTGGAAACTGCGTGCTCGCCAGAACAATCAACCCGGCACTGCTTTCTGCACATGGGTACGGGCGGGAGCGATATTATAAGCTGAAAAGCTAGATAACAGGTTTAATGAGCATGTGGTTTCTGTCGCCCTGTCCGATTACGGGTGGACAGATTTTGGTCACCAACAGCTTGATGGTCCAGAGAAAAAGCGTACGTAAAACTCGTGTAAGGGCCACACATTCTTTTTTTTTTAAATTTGAAGGCCGACTTTTAAGGTGCGGCCCATACACGAATTCGTGTATGGGCCGCACCTTAAGGTGAAAATGAGTATCACAAAAAATAATTTACACTATCTTTTTTTACCGCAAAAATAAACTAGGCATCGCCGAACGCTCATTCTCCGCCCCAAGTTAGAGCTAGAGGTCACAACCAGACGCCAATGTTTCAGCCCGATCCGATAACTTAATCAAAAGTTAAGTGATTTTCTAAAAATTTCAATGGAAAAATGGAGCCCATTTTTGCCCTTTTTCGGTTTCTGGTGCCATAGAGCGCCATGTATTCGAAAACTCCATCAGCCGCCATTTTCCCATTGAACTTTTGAGAAAATCAGTTATAACTTTTGATTAAGTTATCGGATCGGGCTGAAACTTTGGCATCTGGTTGTGACCTCTAGCGCTACCTTTGGGCAGAGAATGAGCGTTTGGCGATGCCAAGTTTATTTTTTCGGTAAAAAAGACAGTGTAAATTTTCTTTTGTGACACCCTGTATGTGCATGCAAAAATGGACATACTTCCGGTCGGATGCACTGGCCCCAAACATCTTTTATTGGGCCTCGCTCCTCGTCATTTGAGCTGTCCTCGGCGCTGGAGTCTAGTTCTTCGGAGACGCGCTCCCACACAAGGTCATCCTCGGCGCCATCAAGGTTGTTAGAGATTCCGTTCACTCTCAAGCTCTTCGGAACGATGTCGAGTGAGACGTGGTCACAATCCATTCGGTCACAGTCGACAAAGATCCTCTCTTGAGCCGTCCAGTGGCCGTCTTAAAGGGCAACTCCGGCCAAAACTCAAAATGAAATAAACTACTGCTATCGATGTAGTGACACAAAATACGACCCCAGCCAAGATATCACGTCCGTCGGACGCCGCATTCCCAACTAATTCCGATAATAAAAATGCAACCCGCCGCGAGCCGCTGCTCCTTAGCGGGCGGCCAGCGGGTTGCCGATCGCCAAAGCAACATTGGGCCGTGACGTCCGTATCGTTCTCTTTTTTTCCTCCGGTCCGGGCATTGCGCGGAGTGCGCTTCTTTGAGCCGCTACCACCGCTACTTCGGCTTGTGATTGGCGCGTTTAGTCGTTGCTTTTATCTATAGCCCGTGTAGCTTCGGTATAGCCTTTTGTTTATTTGCTTGTGAGCACCCCAAGACTCGTTTTAACGAACAACTCTGTGCGCCCAAGACTGCCCAGCTGTTCCTCGAAAGATGCCGAGTGCAACTTGTAGCGCTGTGGGTTGCTCAAACAACCCGCTGGGCAACACGGAGGTGCTTTTTCACAAGTTTCCAACGGACGGGAAATTGGAGAAGGTGTGGGTGAACGCTGTTCCACGAGTGGACTTTGAACTTCGGCTTTTACGCGCGCGAGGAAAAAAAGAACAAAAAACAGACGTGTACAGTCCAGCACACGTGTGTTCGGGCGCCGCGGCCCGCGCCGGAGAGCCTCAAAGATTCGCGTCTGGGACTGACCAGCAGCGTGAAAGCGAGAGAGCCCCCAGTACTGTACGTCACTGGCAGCGCGGGTAGAGCAACGTCGCTCCATCCACGGAGTCCCGATGACGATTTAGGCCTAGCCACGAGTACGGAAGTCCGCACACACGGCGACAGCCGCCGAGTACGGCAGCGAACGAGTTCATTCGTTTTCCAGTCGCTAGCTTTTGGGTATACAAGCGACGAGTAGGGCATAACGCACGCATGGCGGCGGCTGCCGAGTATGGCATTGCACGAGTTCACGGGTTTTTCAGTCGCTAGCTTTTTGGGTATACGCACTAACTCTTGCTACATAGGCTGGATAATTACCACCTATATAGAATTAAAACAAAATCAGCTTACCTCCTATCTTTAGACGGCTAGCGCAACAGAGGTAGGTGCCGCTCGGCCTGCGTACTCGTTGATCGAGAACGATCTTGACGTCACGTTCACATAGCAGCCGATTCCCAGTGGTGCCGGGGCCTCGAGCGGCTAGTTTCGGTTTTGTTGGCCGCGCCCCAAGCAAAACTTTGAGGCGTCAATATCTTTAAAACTACGCACAATAACGAGAAAAAAATTACACCTCGCAATTCAGAGACACTGACTGCACTAACAACAGTCATAATCCCAAAATCGAAAGTATGGACCGGAGTTGCCCTCTAAGATGGCTCTCGCTGGCCATCCATTCGGTGTAGCATCGACAGAACTCCACCTTGAAGGACCGATTGACACTCACATCGAGGGGCTGCAGCATGCCTGTAAGCCCACCCGGTACGATGGCTAGGTCTGTGCTTTTCGCGCAGCTCCGCCTTCACTTTTTCAGTCGGACGACCGCGAATGCTATCCAGCACCAGCAGGGACTTCTTCGCTAGCATAGCCCCGAGGCGGTTTCCTCAAACAGTTTTCAGCCAGTTGACTGCCAGTTCCTCATCCATCCGGCCCTTTTCCTGCACGCGGACTATGATTCCAAAGGGGAACTCTTTAGCAGGAACCCTTTTCCTCTTAAAAATGACGTACGGTGGCAGTTTCCGCCTATCCACGGTGATGCTGAGCATAACAATGCAACGCTGGCGTTCTGCTCCCATGGTACGGATGAGCACACTCTTTTCGCCTTTGGCATTAACCGTACAGTTTTCCGACAAATGAAACCAAACTGGGGTCTGATCGGCATTCCCAATTTGGGACATGATGTATTCATGTTCCTTCCGCAGCCCGATAACATATTTCTAAAAGCTGTGTGGGGATTCCTGTGATCTCCCTTCCCCCGTGGCTGCGATAACGGCCACGGGTCGGATCACTCTGCCTCCTCCGCCGTGAGCTCCGACCTGTCCGTGAAGCCTAGGAGAGCCGCCTGGCTTGGGGGAGCTCTCCTCCTCACTCTCTCCCGGGGGGACCTTTTTCCATTCCCCCGCTCGGATCCGAATCACTGCTGACAGGCGAGGAGGCTTTCGCCTCGACTTTTCCTGCTTTCGGGAGGGGACTCGTCCGGGTGACCGCGAAAGAGATGGGACGTGTGTCGGCGACTTCTCCGATGCTTCCCCGGTCTTGGCTCTCCGGAACCCCGCGTCTGGCCAGGTAAGGACCTTTTCTTACCTTGCCGGCGCGGGGGGCATTTTGGATGGGGACATTGTAGTTCATTTAGAAGAGTATGTTAATAAATGCTCTTGGACTCTGTCCTTACTCTGGTATGTGTATCTTCTCTTCCGCTATATTCGAGAGTGAGCCAAGGTAGACGATCATTGGCACCGACGGAGGTAATTAATCGAGCCGACCCGCGGTAATGTAGCCCTAAACGTTGTCTACATTGCCGCGGAGATGTGGGGATTGTGGGCTACTAGGTTTGACGGCTCCTTTGAGATTGCTGCCGCTGTTGAGACAACCCTTTGGTTACTCTATCGGTACCTGTGTTTGTTGGTAGCTAGCAACATCCCATATAAAATGGCGCCCAACGTGGGGCGCCAAAATGTGGGAGTCTAAATACCGTTCGCGAAACAATAAGACCCGGGGCTCACTGAGAGCCCGTGTTCCCACACCCGCCCCGCAGCATACTCGCGTTCAACCGCCGCGGCGCGTTCGTTTGTTTGCTGCACAGCGCCGCTCTAATGGAAGAGACAAACGTACCACACAGTGTGCCGGGTGACCAAACAGTTTAATCACCGCAAGAAGCTATACAGGGCATATAATAATGCGACACACTGAGCACCGGTGACGAGAATTGACTCACCGCTCGATGCATTCCCGAGAGCCGACGGGCGCCAACGTACTGGAGACGGAGAGTCCCCCCTCTCGCGTCCGACACCCCCTCGTCGTCGCCTCCCTAGCGCAGCCTCGACCACAGGGGTCCCAGGATTTGGGGACAATCGCGTCCCCTTTTGGAGGGGGTGACGAGGGTACAGCTTCTAAGATGGCACTGTCCCCCTCGCCACCGACGGATGCGTGCGGCTGAACAAATGAATCCAGCGGTTCGCTCCGCGGCCGCTTTAGGGCCTCTCGAGGAAAGGAAATGACCGCATTTGCAGAGCTGAGAAGCTTGTCCTCGTATTCTTCGGGAAGCCGCTGGCAGATTGTCGTCCTTCATCGAATGAAGAGATGTTTTCGATTCAGAAATTTCTGAATTCTGGATTTCTGAATTGAAAGCGAGCGCCATCCAGCGCTCGCTTTGAAATCTCCAGAAGGCACGTCCTTCGCACATGTCAGTTCCAGTGCTTTCATTCTCAACATGTCAGTCGAGAGGGCATACCCACTATTGCGCACTTCTTTCAAAGAGCTGTAGAGCTCATTCCCCAGCTCCGGGAACTTGCAGGGCTTGCTGCAGAATGTGCACCTTGTTTTGTTTGTGCTGGCCAAAGCATCTTCTTGGTCGCGCCAGCACCGCACACACTTCTCGTCAACATCGTAGTGTCACCCTGCTCCACGCTTGCAGTGTTTCAGGGCGAAAGCCACAACTTTCAGTTTAAAACCAGCCGTGTACCTGGTCAAGTGCTTGCCCATTGCACTCGGCTTACAGGCTTGTGGAGACTAAACCTCACTAAGAAAAGCTTCCGCAAGCAGCGGCACTATCTCATGGTTTTGGTTGTTGTTGCGAAGCAGCTAACCAGCCATGAGGAGGACAGGATTGGAATGTGGAAAGAGCAAAAAGTGGTGACAACTCTGTCGCTGCGCCTCTCTGCGCCGCGCGCGGGGTCCCAGCTGAAAATTCTCATTAGATCCAATTGGAATTATAACTGGTTTTATTTGGAACCAATTGGTTTTAGTGGGTTCCAATTGGAAGCACACTAGCCAATGGGTCTCACCAATTGGAAAAAAATTTCCAGTTGGAATCTTAATGGGTTTCAATTGGTTCCCATATTGCAGTGACCAATTGGTTGTCCCAAAACCAAGCTGGTACCAATTGGAAATTCCAATTGGAATCTAATGGGAATTTTCAACTGGGGTGGCGTAATGCCGCGGAGAGTTGTGTAAACACGGCAGCTATGCCAGCACGATAGGCTTCACTGGCGCCGCGCGTCAAAAGGAAGGGGTGCCACTCATAAACAAACACTTTTTTGAAAATATTTTTTCGGGATATTTTGTTTTAAATTGGGGAGTGTGGCTTTTACACGCGATTATAAGGTACTTCAGTTACATTCCACTTGACAGTAACAAACACCAAACCTACCGCAAGCTGGTATACCTCTACCTCACAAGTTGCATGCAGATGAGTGACATTTGCTAGAGCATAGCACCCACTTTTGGAAGAGAACAGTTTGCCCTCCTAAGACTCACTATCATGTGCCCCCATGTCACTTTTGAAACCATCGGGGATTCTCTTGTCCCCAATAAATTCACATGAGAGGGACTTAGTGGCGTGTTCCAGTGCGTGACAACGGCAGGGATGTCGTCACTGTACAGCCGCTATCAGACAAACAATGTTTATTGTCAGGGTGCAACGACCCAGCTCGAGAAGGAGAGAAAGACGAGGTGGCATCTAGTGGCTAAGAATTATAGATGTGACAATGAAAGAAGTGAGAATACACTTAGTGTCTTGCTCGTGCTTCCTGCAACGCCAAACTTGTGCGAGAAACCATATCACCGTAAAATCTAAGGGAGCCTGTAGTCTAGGGAACTTGACTAGGGACCAGTTGGTCTAGGAAACTGGAATAGGGACAGAGTTTGTAATCTAGGGAGCTTGCTTAGGGACAAGTTCCTTAGATGCAATGGTTCCCATTGCATCTGGGGAACCGGCCCCCCAAACTTTTCACTATAAGGAAATCTTCCCTCTCCTGCCCATGGCTCCTTCAACACCGCACCGAACTTGAGAGGTGAACCATAGTACCACGAAATCTATGACTGCCTGCCATATGTCTCATGGTCCCCTTCACACTTAATGAATTTTACAGTTGCCGTTGCCACGATTAATTTTCCCTTTCACCCCACACTGCGCTTCCGCCCAGAGAGGAAACTGGGTGCTTTTCTGTAACACCGTCCAAACTTGAAAGATAAACCACAAAACCATAAAATCTACGGAGAGCGTCCCATATAATTTACGGTTCCCACGCATCTACAGGAGCTTTCTTTAAAATTTACGCTTCCTGTCGGTGTAACCCCTTTTCCCCTGAACCCCACGCTCCGCCTTCGCACAGAAAGGGGACCGGGTGTTCTTCTGCAACAGAGACGGGAGCAACGTGCATGGCTCGTATGCCCAGTACAGTCTGCTTAGCGCCACCGACGTCTGGCCACTGCCAGAGAAGATCAGCTTTCAGCAGGGGGTGTGCCTGGGCATCCCTTACCTCACCGCCTACAGGGCCCTCGTACTCAAGTGAGTAGTGCCGCCCGAAGGCATCGTGGAATGCCTTTGAGATGCAGTTCCATATGGCATAGCAAAGGCACTGGGATGAGCATATTGAAGTGTGAATGAGTTTGGCTAGAGACATTATCGTCTGTCGAGTATTATTCGCATACATTAAAGAGTACAACTTGCACCCTCTAGGTAATTGGTGTGCTGCTGAAGCTATTCGCTTAGTCCAGGTATCACTCTCATGCCCTTTCAATACTAGCGGAGTGCTCTATCGAGTGCACAAGCGACTTCACAACTGAGAAATTGTGAGTAAACTCGCATCATGTGAATTGAGTGTTAGTCAGCCGAACATTGTCTTCAAGCAGTTCCAAAAAGTGACAACAAAGACCTGACAAATGTGTCAAATACAGCAAGGTGACAGGGGTCAGAAAAGCTGTCCCCTTACTGCTGAGAGTACTGGGCAGTGCAATTTTAGGAGTGGGCTACCTTTTGTGTTTTACCTTGAAAAGGAAATTGTGCCTAAAACATCTTTCGAGGATGGAGAATCAGGATATTGCGGTATTCTTCCGTAAGTCTTCTCCACCTTGGAAATTTTGCTTGAATCATTTACACGTATCAAAGAGTAATTATATTATTTCCTTATCAAGTTATCTTCACAAACATTTCTAAACGCTCAAAACAATATTTTTGTAACTGATGCTCTTGAGGCTGGCTTGGCACACAAGCACGTTTTTCGGCATTTTGAGTTGCAGCTGCTGCAATGTCAAGACGTTTGGAAAAGTTGCTAACAAAGTAATTGCGCAGAAACCAAATTTGACGTTCGTGTTTACAGGGTGTAAGGTCGGCTCACCTTTGAGGTGCGGCGACTTTTATGCTGTAGATGAGAAATTTAGCCAGCGCAGCACCACTGCTAGACCAAGGTCTTTCACCTTGCAGTAGTGACATAAAACCGCATGCCTGTACGATGCTCGCCCATATCAAAACGGGCAGGGTTAAGGATTGAACCCAAGATCCCCGGGTTCTGCAGTGCGAGCTTTTGCTCCACAGGCTCCGAGCAGCAATACACAAATGCACTCTGGCACCGGTCCCGCCCGAAAAGCCACCGTCGAAACTGGCAAAAAGCAGCCGGTGAGGCAGAGCCTCAGGGTAGACGGCATCACCGGTGTTCTCCCTGCAGAGCCAAGGTGACCGCCGACAAGTTAGTGTTGGTGCACGGCGCCAGCGGAGCGGTGGGCACTGCTGCGGTGCAAATCGCCAAGCACTTCAAGGCCAGGGTGGCAGGTACAGCCGGCACCCCCGCCGGCATGGACGTGGTGAAGCAGGCGGGAGCGGATCTTGTCGTCTGCCACAGGGACAAGGACTACCTCAAGTCCGTCATGGCAGGTGCCTTTTTGGGTTCTTCGGGATCCTTGGTGTGCGTGGCTGCACCTTAAAGATGATTTCCGACACCACATTTTGCCGCTTAGCATGGAACCATGGAACTATTGCTCAGCGAGTGACGGGGCCGAGAGAGTGTTTTGGACGGAAACAAAGATAAGCTCGCATTTGAGTGCGCCGGAGGGCGTGGCTGCCGCTTGTAACTGCTCGTGATGAGAGAGCGTACTTAAGCCCCTTCGTGCACTTGTGCTCGTCTTAAAGGCCGATGTACACTCCACGCTTTCCACTTTTTACCTTGCCCCAAGTTGGCTCCCCTTGCAGCTTAGGAAAGGGCAGCGCTTAGAGTATTATCTTCCCTGCAGAATACCCAGGTTGTATGTGGGCCTTTAAATGGTATCAAATGTGCCACTGCGTGAGGCCCGTACCTGATGCAACCCTTGGAAGCAAACGGCGACGTTGCACCAAAACGAGCAGTCCTTGGAAGCGAATGGTAGTGGCGCACTCACTTGTGGCACGTGTCGAGTGCGTTCGCACAGCAATGGTTGGCTGTACTCGTAAGAAACGCAAAGCGTGGATTCTATAAAGGGCCTTTAAACACATCGGCACACTGATGCCATCAGGCAACCCTGCGACACTTCCAATGCGTGTGCATATGTTCAAATTTTCCCTACATCTCTCTTTTTACTTACGCTTGCAATAATTCTGACAATGTTATTTAAGCAACAATTTCTCTGCATAGATTTAGTTGTGCACGGGTCGGAAGTGCTGCACGTTGTTTTCTCCTTCATACGTGTACATTGTGGGTGTGTAGCAGTCGTCTTGCATGCCGTGAGTGATGGATGGGGCCAGCGTATGCTCTCGTAACTTGTCACAAGCGGGTGCGATGCACTCAGGTACATACTCTCAAATGCAAATGTGCGAACCATTTTAAGTGTTTGGACACACAGAGCGCCACTTGCTAACATATGGCATACTTTGTATTGATCGCTCCTCTACGGGACGTGTAAGAAAGCGTACCTGCGAGGATATTTCATGGAGCACGTGTTGGCGTAGTCTGGAGAACAGAAAATCTAGGGGGGAATGCAGATAATCTAGAAAAATAGGATTATTTAAGTGCATTTACCCCAAGACAGATTCTAGCAAAACAATCGGTCAGCCTCGCTCAGAGCGAGGAAATCCCTAAATCGGGGAAAATATCAAACAAAGGTCCTGTGAAGAGAAACAAAACGTCATTGACCGAAGACCCTTGAGTTAGCAAACATGCACCCCATTGGACACTCAATACGGAAGAAGAAAAAAAAAATTGTTTTCCCACTTGGTTGGATTTCAGAAGTGGACCAATGACCGTGGCGTGGACATCATCCTGGAGATGCTGGCCAACGTCAACTTGCCCGTAGACTTCAACACGATTGGACAGAATGGCCTCATCCTGGTGAGCTGGAGGTGCAGCCTGATGGCCCTTGGCCAACGAAAAAAACTGTGAATGTG
Organism: Ixodes scapularis; assembly: GCF_016920785.2. NCBI lineage: Eukaryota > Metazoa > Arthropoda > Arachnida > Ixodida > Ixodidae > Ixodes > Ixodes scapularis. The sequence continues at coordinate 64,278,436 of NW_024609883.1, read as the reverse complement.
TTTTTTCCGGAGGCTATCTTTATCTAGTGCCCATAGATGGAGCTGTGTGGGCAGCAGATATAAAGCAACTACCATAAAATCCCGCATTGACGCCCTCCCTCGAGATATCGTCCATTTTGTTTTTCTGGCTGAACTCATACTAGGTTAAAAAGTCAGAAACATCACCCACTCCCGATTCCCATCGGTCATCATGCAATGCTAGATGGGAATTGCATCAACTGCGTGATCTGCAGTATCAGTTGCCATGGCAAGTGACTTTGTAGCCCCACGTGTTTATCACACCTTGAAATGTGAATCTGCAGTGTCCGCAAGCTCCGGTAGCGGTTCCTACCGTAGAGTTTTCACGTGTTTATCGCACCATGAAGCTCAAGCTTTCCACGTCCACCAATTCTTTGCGGTATCGGTTTCTGTAACATGAATTCATAGCGAGTTCCCATGTGCTTATGCACCGTGGAATGGAACGGGAATTTGCCATGTCCACAATCTGCGGTATCAGCTCCTATGTCATGTGGTCATAGCTAATGCCCCCCCCATTTATCAATAATTATTTTTATAAAAGCTCCGCCGTTGAGTCTTCAAAGGTCATCCACCCTATATTTGTCACCATTTATATTTTCACAATGGGCGAGTGTTTTCACTGGGACTTTACGGTAAATGACAAAATCAAATTTGCATTAATTTTTCTTCTGCTGCTCTCGTTGGTAAAGAAGGAGTCACGGCTACAAAAATTGATCTAAGATACTTTTAAAAAAGTGGCCTTGTGAAGTGCCGAGTTTTGGCAGGAACCGTTTTTAATTTTCGGGAATTTCGCAGAATCCCCTCACAAAATCAAATTTTAAAATCAACAGAATGGCAGCAAAATTTGAAAAAATCCAGTGCTGCCATCTGTCGGCAGAGTTGCAAACTAAGTCATGAGCGTGCCTGGTTTGTCCAAAACAGTCAAGTGCGTGAACCTGGGAGAGCAGACGAGCTATGCTCGTCCTGAGACGGTTCCACATTAACGGATGGCTCCATGTTGAGGACGCTTGCCCAAAACAGTTAAGGAGTTATAGTAAAATCGTGAAAGCTTCTTTAAGATGGACACCCAAAAGCAGATCCAGCATATCAGAGCATTTGTGGTGCCATCTGTGAATAGCAACATCAACCAGACTGTTTTCACCTTTTCTTCCTGTGTAGGAAAAAAAAAAAAAAGAAAAGGGATTTTTTATGTTTACATTTTTTCCCCTCAATCCCATATGCGTGAAATTTTAGTATAAGTGCACCACCTAAGGGCATCTTTGCAAAAAGATTGAATGCGCTCCGATTATCGGTTTATTTATTTTAAAAAATGTTTTACACCCGAATAGCACACTGCGCTGGCACTCAGCAGAACGTAACTCGCATCCGCAGGTGATTGGAAGCCGGGGCGATGTGAAGGTGAATCCCTGCTGCCTGATGGGGAAGGAGTCTGCGGTCATGGGGATCGCACTCATGAAGGCAACGCCGGTGAGCCACGCTTGCATCTATCACTGACCTTCAGCTTGATTACACGCAGTCGCCGTATTGAAGCCATTGACCTCGGCGGCGCGACGCAATTCTTGAACGGACAAAGCTTTAGGGCTTTGGTACCCTGGGAGGATTCGGTGGCTCTATAGTTGGTGGCAGGCCAAAGGCTAATTCACGGACTTTGATCGTGTTCGCACACCTTTGACCTAATTACGACATGGGAACACACTACCACACTCTGTCGGGTAGCCCACACACAATGCTTAGCTTTTCCGTATAATTACTTTTGTTTTTTCCACAATTCTTTTTTTTTTAGTTAGAAAAACCTTGGACAATGTTGTAAAGGACCATTTCTTGTAGATGGTACATAGGTTTGATTTCGCAAGTACCGTGAAACCATCGCAGTGCTGTCCCCCTCGTCGAAAGAGATCTTTCGGACACCGGAAGAGAAGCGGCGTCCCGTTCTTTCCGCAGGAGGAATGGCAAGCCATGGCAGAGAACGTTGCGCGGGGCGCGGAAGAAGGCTGGATCAAGCCAGTCATGGACCGCGTTTATCCGCTGGGAGGGGCCAAGGCCGCCCACCACGACCTCATCAATAGAAAGGGGGCCAAGGGGAAAGTCACGCTCGACCCGGACCAGTGAACACCTCCCCACATGGCAGGCGTAAATTTCTTGCGTGCCACGTTTCGTAAATAAACTTACGAGCTCGGATGCTGGTGTCGCGGGCCTCTTGCAGGTTCAAGCATTCGCGACTGCTCACAACCATGTTCCTTGGAACCTCTTCAAACTATTCACTGCAAGAGAAGACACTAGTGCCACCTGTTGGGTACACTTTGTTTCTGTACATTTCTTTTTTTCTTCTCATTTACCCTCCATTCTACTCTGGCTCGAAAACGTTTAACAGCATTATAAACCACCATTTCTTGTAGATGGTACATACATTCGATCTCGCAAATACCGGAAAACCTTCGCTCTAGTGAAATGCTCTTCCAGGGTCGCCTCATAGAGGGCGCCAGCACGTCTGCTCGTCGTAAGAATAACCGCTCGGTCCTAAGAAGGAAACGCAAGTGTGCGGACGGGCGCCACTCGCATCTGCACTAGTGTTGCCGAATTGTGGGAAATCTTTCATTGTGGGAAAAAGCATGACAGCTAGGGAAAAAGGGAAAACAGAATTTAAACACATGTAAAAGGTGGGAAATATTTCTTAATAAGAAACTAACCTGAAACGTCGTTTTCTTATCTACATCGAACAAGAGAAAGGAAGTGGCACTAGCTACTCAGACATTTTGTTGTTTTGAAGAGCCAATCTAATTCACTACAACATACATCATCATGCACGTGCTGCCAGCCTGCTGATACAGTGCTGCCTTTTTGTGCGTTTTCCTCATAGCTAGCTACGCACATACATCCTCTGTCAGTGAGATAAGTCATGCATCTCTCTGTGGGTGGCGTTCCTTTCACATCACGAACACAAGCAGGTGATTTTAGTTTAGTTTAATTAATGACCCACTTGCCTTCATGTAGTTCCCCTGCTTCATTCAACCAATGTAGAGTGCAGAAAAGAGGGGAGGGGAACAGTTTGCCGAATGACAACTTCTGCATTTCGTAATTTACGAGATGCAAATTTCTACAAAACAAAAACGTGAGGTGGTGCTATATCTAAAGGTACTTGGCATCGTGCGTACGATATCTTAAAAACGACTTCTGCCACTAAAATGGTGATGGACGCAGGAAAAACCTTTGTGCCAATGCGGCAACACTGATCTGCACTGCCTCTCTTGAAACCTGCACTTGCTTCAACAGTTCCAAACACGAAAATCATGCATTTTAGCATCGTCTGTCACAAATCGAATCAGAGATACAAATAAAGTGCCACCGTCCCGAGGAACGGCCTCTCAAAGATGAGGAATGTTCGCAAAACTTGCAATTTTTTCAGCACCACGAGTCGGCGGAACAGGTTTTTCACATCCCTTCTAAATTCAAACTGTGCTTTTGCGTAATTCATACTTTTTGTTCTTCGAAGCCTGAAAAATCAGTCAGCGAGTGTACTAGTGCGTGCTGGAGGCCGACTGTTCGAAAGGGAGGCCCCGCCACTCTCGCCTCCTCGGTGATTATGGTAGAATCAAAACGTCTACAGTCGAAAATAAAAATAATGAGAGCATTATTGGGGTCCTCTTTTGGTGTTTATATTAAATTGGATTCACTCGCCAGAAAGACCATAGCAAGGCCACGGCCGCGTCGCCTCGACGGACTCGTCGAAGCAGGCACTCGAAGAGGCGGCGCTCTAAGCCTCGTGCACGACGTTGCGTCAATTGGGCTCTAAAATTTTGCCGAGCGTCCCAGGGTTTTCGCTCCTCTCGACGAGCAATGCAAGACCAGCAAGAACGGCGAAACACACGCTCGGTTTCCTCTAACCTTTAATTTCTCTTCTTCGCATCATTAGGAAAATAATTTACAGCCCCAGACAGAGCGGGGAAGTGGCGGCGACGGCAAGCAGACGACGTCGAGGTCGCAAAGAACCTAGCGGGGAAGCCGTCAGCTGCCGAGAGGCTCCGCCTTCGCGGTCCCTTTTAGCGTCGCGGACTCCGTACGTCCCTTGCGCTTGTCCGAGATGGAGCGGTGCGTCGACCCATCGGTGCAACAGACGGGGGAGGGCGCGTTTAGACACCCAGAAGGAATGGAGCTCTCAACTGTACGGTCAGAGTTGCATTATCTGGTTAGTTAGAGCCCGGAACGAGAGTGTGTTCAACTATGCGACTGGAGTCGCACGGTGTGTGGGCACCGTTACGCTACAGCTTCGCACCGCTAATACACTGTACAAAAGAAAGTGCAGACACTGTCTGAGTAGGGTGACCAGGTGTCCCTTCTTGGCCGGGACGGTTCCGTTTTAAAAGGTCCATTTCTGCCGTCCCGTTATCTTGGTCTAACAAAGCGTTGTGTCCTGTTTTCGTGAGAATCTGCATAGTACCGTTATATCCTGAACGTATACCAACCGCCCTCGAACTTTGGCCCACCACGCTTTTATGTCAAAGAAAATCCCGAAATATTGCCCACCTTCTCAAAATAGCAATTCCTAGGGACTGGGGACATCTGGGCAGACATTCCTTTTTAGAAGTCTCTAGGGACGCACGCATATATGCACCAAACAAGAAAGTTACGCAAGAGCCCGCTCCCTGTGATTGACAAGGTGCCCTACTTGACCCGAGGCCAAAGTATTTGCCAACGTGATTGCCGGCTTTCTTGCTTCCCCCAGCATTGCTCGCTTCTTTCGCCTACTTGCTCGCTGATTTCACCTGGTTGGCTTTCCTATTTTCTTGTTGACTTTTTTTTTTTTTTTGCCCTATCATTTTTTTAATCTACAAATCAGCAAAGGCTCAGGAGCCTAACAAGGGGAACATAGCGGTTTTAGAAACATGCTTTCACGAAACGAGTGTTTGCGCCGAATGCCGATCGGCGGTGTACATTGCCTGCATGCAAGCAACGGACTCGGCAGTACTAAAACATTCTTTCAAAAAGTCGGGTGGGCTAATCCCAAAGATTCACCCACCCGCCTTTTTTTTTTCCCCATACTGTCTCCCGTGAGAGGGTGGACATTCGTTCAGGATATTACGGTAGTTGCGAAATCAGTACTAAGTAAAGTGAATGGCAGAAAACCTAAAGAATGTTTACTTGTTACAGACCTAACGTCATGAAAACAAACAAAACACAATCCAGCTGCATCTGCTAATACACTTCAATAGCATAAACGTGCATTCAAGAGACTCTTGTATATTAGCGAATTTGATGTGCTTCGGTTGGCAATATTTCTTCCTCGTTAAAAATTGGAGAGGAGAAGCACTTGTGTTTGCCAAGGAAGAACTTTGGAAAAATGTGCGTGTTTAGGTTCATGTGCAGCAAAGCTTTTCTTTCTCCTCTTTACCCTGAGGACTATGGTCACCTCATGTCTCAGGCGTATGCACAAATACTGCCTGCAGACATGTCCAAAGCACACGTATGTATGAAGTAAACATGCTCCAACCGTGCTTGAGGCATGCCCACACACAATTCTTCGTCTGCTTCTTTTGCAGTGCGGGGGTTGTGGTGGATGTCAGAATGCCGAGCTCTGATTGAAGAACAGTGGGTAGACCTCGAGGCAACTTCCTTTGAGGTCTACCCACCATCCTTCAATCAGCTGTGCGTGCCTTGAGGTGTACCCCCTATCCTTCAATTAGAGCTCGACGTTCTGACGTCACCTCAACCCCTGCAAAAGTAGCAACCGAACTTGCGCTCCAGATTGTCTTGGTCAGTGCGCTGTGCTTAGCCTAGGCTGGCTCAAATGAGGTAAAATGAGGTTTGATTAGGCAAGAGAAAGTTGGGGCTGGCTCCATTCAACCGGGCTGACTCAGCCCAAATTCATTCAAAAGTGGCGTCGTTGCTGTTGGATTGAAAGCATATCTTCGAAATTCTACCTTGTGGCCCTCCAACTTGAGCACTCGATTTTCTTCTTTGAGGTGCCAGAGCATGAAGTGGTGGTTGACTTCGCTCGCCACTGTGGGGGCTAGCCACAAAGTCAATTGGTGCTACAAACACTGGAACAGTCTGGTCCAGATCATAGTAAAAACTGTATTTTGAGTCAGTCTCGATGCAATGCAGTGAAAAGGTGACCTATACTAGGCAGCACCTGGAGAACAGAACAAATTTTGCATTTAGTTCATACACTGTGTGAAGTAGTTCTTGCCCCAAACTTGGTTGCCAGAGGAAAATAAAAGATGCTTTTTGCATTTGAAGCAAATACATTTTGCTAAATAATACATAACATGTTAAATGCACATACAAGTATCTCCATTCTCCACACAAAGGGTGCAGTTACTAACACTGCAACGAGTTGGACTTTCCTTTTTTTTTTTTACTAAGGTTCGTATTCAGACATAACTAGAAAATAAAACTATTGCTAAAAAAAAAAAAAAAAAAAAAAAGATGTTTACAACTTCTAGTAACACCAATTTAGAGTGCAGCTCTTGAGGAGGAGAAGGGGAGGGTATGCCCCTCCTCTTCATCTGTACCCACTCGTCCTCCCTTCCTCCTCCTTTCACGGGCGTCGTCGTGCGACGTTTCGGCGCAGCGCATTATGGGACGTTCAACATAATGCACCGCGCGGTTACGCCGACGTCGCTCAAGCCGGAAACGAGTGCCTAAGAGCTGCGCGCTCTAAAAGAATCTGTTCCCATTGAGCACTTCACCCGTCTGTTCTTCAGATTCTCTAGTTCTTTGCTGTGTTACCACTACTAGTCAGTATGCATGGGACACTTTTCAGCCTAAGTGGCCATGAAATATATGAGCGTCAACCATAACCAATCTACAGAGAATTCAGCATGTGCTTTAACAAGCACCACTTGGTGACAACCGACATTGCAGTCTGCAGATAGTTTTAAACAGGTAGCCATCTTTAAAGGTATAACCTAGCATTCAACTTTGGCGATGATGCAGCACTTGCCAGTACAGTGCTGGTACCGCAGGGGTAAGTGGTTTCGGTGGTGCCATCTCATGTTTCGTACTTGAGACGCTGAAAGGATGTGTCGCTGCTTATGATCTTGGGTGACATGTTTCTGTTTGAGATCAACGTGGTGAGTGCAGACAGCACCGTCAAATCACTGAGCTTGTCCCAATACCGTACTTTCTGCCTTTCTTCAAAGTCATCTCACTGCGACCGCAGACAGAGCTAGACTCGGCGCCAAGAGCGCTTCTATCGCCAGCATAGGACCTCATGAAATTAATCTCGCTACGGCGAGTTACCTCACATTTCTAGGTAAGAAGCATCAGCGGGAAGAGGTGAGAATACAAAGCTAAATAAGCGCTGAATTCGGCGCAGGTTAAAGCACTCATTCAGCACCGTGCTGCATGTGGGAACAGGCCCAGCTGCCGGTCCGCACTTCGCCGGTAAGTACTACTGAACTTACCAAGTTGTTTGCCATCAGAACTGAGGTGTACGTCCGTGACATGCCCCTTGAATCCCCGGAACTCGCGTTCAACCGCTGGTTCTATCTGAAAGGGCAATAAATAAGCAAATAAAAAAGGTTCTAAGAACTTTAACGCTGGAAATTTCCAACGGTTCACGCGGTGCATTTGCCGACTTATATTAACAAAAAAGAAAAAAAAGTTTTTTTGCTGTGTTGTACAAAACAAGAATAGATCGCTTTGTCAGTACACCGGTAACATACAAAAGCAGCAGATTGTACAGGAAACGTGAAAAAAAACGGCACGAAAGCCTAAGAACTAAATCGACTAAATTATTACCGTTCAAAACTACCGGCTTCGTACACATTTGCAGAAAGGCTGAGCTTGCCTTGGCTTCGGATGTCGAGTAATAAGTGACATTGTCAGCCAGAGACATTAAGAAAACGCATTATTTATATTTAACTAACACTTGTAAACTTTATTTTGAACTAAACTACTTATTGTGCGTTGAAACTACAAATTTTTTAATTTCCCTTTTGTTTGATTTTGCGTGTGCAAGCTTCTCACAACGCACGCTAGAGGCCGCAAACGTAATTTTTGATTTTTACAAAGCAGCTGTTTTGTTAGTTTTTTTTGTTTTTGTTTTTTTGCTCAGCATTATCTCTGTGTTTAAAATGATATATTTCGTTTTATTAGCCTCGTTGGCCTCGTTCTGCTCAGCGTTGCACCAACTGGATGCCTATTACCCGAGCAGCTGCAAGCATGTCGGTAATGCGAGCGGTCCAGGTGAACAAATTCGGCGGTCCTCAAGTGCTCCAAGAATGCAATGTGCCGATTCCGAAAGTGACTCCAGGGAAGGTGCGCTTCTTTTCGCAATTGATCGTTAGAAAGCAGACGACCGAGTTCGTCTTCTGCTTGGTCCTCTGTAATCGCTGCACTGCTTGAGAATCGAAAGAAAGGCGTGGCACTGCCCAGTACGTGTTGAAGTATCATGTTTTTCTCTTTACCATCTTGTTTCCTTTCAAAAGTATCCACTGCAGTATTATATGTCTCGACCTAATGTAAAAATGACCAAGGTTCGTGCGTGTTGTATACATTTGCTTTTTCTTTGACAATGACCTTTTCTTTTTTTGCTGGAGTTAGCTGGTTTAGGAACTGTTTCACTGTCGACAGCGTTGTAGTGCATTTAATTTCTGAACAAACAGACACAAGAAGCCAAGCTGTATATTTTATTGGCCCCCCCCCCCCCCCCCCCCCCCCCTTTTCCATTTAAACCATATATGTACAGGGTTTTAGACGAGCACTCGAAGTCAAGGACAAAAGGAGAACTGGACACCACTGTGCTATTTTAGTGGTTCCTGCTAAAGCTCAGCAAGTTTCTAATTGGAACTGTAGGTTTATTTTCACTAATTAAAGAGTTGATTATCAAATTTTAGTTAATTATCCGACTTATCAGAAAGATTAGCCCACTATGCTATGTCCCCCTGGCCATACAACTCACCTGCACAGTCTCCATTAGTGTACCTTTCACAACATTTTTGAAATAAATTTATTGAAAATCAAGCAGCCTGTACAGGTTCCGTCAAAGTAAAACGGAGCGCCGGATCGGCGACCGAACTGCATCGCCGCGCTATCTAGCAGCTCCGGCTGGAACTGATAGGCTACATCTGCGCATGCGAACGTGCCTTCCGCTGGGGCCTTCGTTTTCTTCTTCCCACCCACACGTTATCGGTGGTTCGAGCGGCGCAACGCTGTTACTAAAATCGACACCTGATAGCTCAAGGGGCGGTGCTCAACGACAACACTCGCCCCTCTCTCCCACTTGCCTTCAGTGTTATCTCCCCGTGCGAGCCCGAGCCGAACACCTAGCAGTGTTTATAGGAACAGCGCTTGGCAGTTCGAGACGCCAATAATGCGAAGATCAAACAAGAAAGACGGAGGACACCGCAAACGGCACGCGCGGATGCGCAGACGGCACCTATCAGTTGCAGCCGGCGCTGCTAGATAGCGCGGCGATGCATTTCGGTCGCCGCTCCGGCGCCTCGTTTTACTTTGACGGGACCTGTACATTGGTGACCCCTCCGACATAAAATAACAGTTGATGCTGCTCTTATTCCACAGCTGGGACATCACGCGCTACAGAATGAGAAAATTGTCGCTATGTCTACCAGGCATTTACCGTGATGCTCTTAGAGCTGAATCGAACATCTGGATTCTGAGTGCAACTGCCTGCTTTATAACTAGGGCTCCGTGTTTTTGGTAAATACTGATAGACCTCGAAAGTTAACCCCCGAACCCGTTTTAAGCGTTTCGGGAAACAGAAACGCCCCGAATCGAAGCTGTTTTCGATTAACAGTAGCCCAAGCTTCACGGGAATATAAATTTATCTTGAGCTTTATTTAATGCCTATACGGAACACAGCCCCACACCAAATTTTCCCCATGTCCGGTTTTTTCTTCTGAGCCACGTCCAATGTCCTGTTTCCTTCACTTGCCAATATTGGAAAGTTTTTCCAATATTTGGGTGGGTCACTCACATGTTACCTGGAGGTCGGAGAATCCAAGATCCCCTTGTCTGTTTCTTTTCAACCCCCGATAAAGAGCCATTTTTTTGTTCAAAGTCACTTATTGACACTGAGAAACACCGAATTACGGGGACTAAATGAACCCCGAAGAAACATCCCCAAATTCTATGAAGAATGAGCCCCATAAACATAAAAACCAATTTGTGACTGTGTGGAGGGCGAGTCGTCTGCTTCTTGCGGAGGAGTTGCGGTGACATCACAACGACGCCAAGTTCCCCAGGCGAAAATTTTCAACTGGGACCAGTTGGTCTCAGTTGCAACTGGTTTATGGAACAATTCCCAGTTGCAACTGGTCCCAGTTGGAGCCGTCCAACTGGGACCAGTTGGTCCCAGTTGCAACTGGTTTATGGAACAATTCCCAGTTGCAACTGGTCCCAGTTGGAGTTGGTCCCAGCTGGAATTGGTCCCAGTTACAACTGGTCCCAGTTGGAGTTGGTACCAACTCCAGCAACAATGAAACACGGCACAAAATGGAAGGTTGACAAGACTTTATTGTCAAAAACTTGGAGAATGAAACTAAATAGGTTCGGTGACGTATACGCTCCGGGTTTAGCCACTTGTTTGCGACGGTTGAATCGCTTTTTCAGAGGTGGTATTCATGAGATGAAGGAAGATCGGCCGCTGGCGTCTGTAGTGAAGACGTCCTCAGCTTCTCTTCCCATCGCGTGAAGAAAGGTGCTCACCCGTGATCCTGCGTTGCGCAGGTGAAGTCCTGATAAGATGCGGTAGCGCTCCCACCTTGCAATCTCTGTCACAACAGTCGAACATTTTCGAGGTAGACCTCCCGCCATTTTCGCCATTGTGCTCTCCGCGGCGTGTTCTCTTCCGTCCAGGCTATGTGCGTCCGGTCTTTCCTGGATGTCCTCCGATCGCTGACTGCATCTTTCCATCCTCGAAGTTCACCGCCGCCACCGTAGTGTGTGTACAGTTGGGTCCAAAGAAGCGCAGCTGTAGTTTTGACATTTTCATAACGACGCCAACTTGGGCGATGGCGACCGCGACCCTTCTCTACCGCGTATGTCCGACTCAGGGTTGCCAGATAGTTTCTTGCTGAAACCGCCAAAAACCATACGGTGTAGCCCAAAAGTAGCCAAATGCAAGAGATTTATGTAGCCCAAAAGTAGCCATATTCGGCATAGCCCCAAAAATTGTTCGCTTGAATGTGCGAGCTCAATTCGAAGTCACTGCGTCTGCATAATTAGGGTTTAGGAGCAGCTTGCAAGATCTACATCTTGAAATGCATTGAACGTTTTATTTCAAACAATAGAAGTACAAAAATTTTCCACACGCGTTTTTGCAGTCACATAGTTATGAAGCACACGCACGTGCCCGGCTTACCCGCCTCTTACATGATTTCCGTGTTAAAACGGGCAAAAACTTCTTCAGTAGGGTTGATGTCCTTCCAGAACTCGTTCTCCCCAAAGAAAGCAAACTTTACATGGAGGATGTTTTGAAGAGTTGGAAGGGACATGTTCTACCTTAGGACTGACTTTGTGAGGGACACGTGACTCAATAGTCTCTCCACGGCGGCATTCGACATGGGCAGTGTCGGGAGCCCGATGGCACGCTCGGATAGCAACGGAAACCGGGCTGCTCCCGCATGCGCATTGATCTTGGCCTTGTTCGGAATATTCATTGTCCCTAATTTGTTGTCTTTTGTTATGGCTCATTGTGCTTTCAGAAACTTTCATGTTTCGCGGAAAAGCCTTCTTTGTTATGTCCGGCACAGCACGCGTTATTGGGCGACATCAAATTCTGCAGGATGTCTTGAGTTAACTTTAGTATCGTTTTTCCACGGATGATGTGCTTTCTGTAGGAGGATGGTGGGAAATTTGAGGAAATAAGAGACGCCAGTAGGAAGCAGAAAGAACTTGGGAGCACAAAATAAGCCACAATTACTACAAAAGCGATGTCGTCGGAGCTGAATCTAGATCACGGTAGCTCACTTGAGCTAATAGGTTCTAGCATCACGCCTACATATTTTCATGCAGAAAATCCCTGAAAGCAGGAATCCAGAAAGGGTGGACTGTCGCTTTGTGTCCATGCTGAAGTGTCTTTTGTACAACTACTTTAGACCAAGCAAAAAAAAAAAGTTCCGCGTTAGGATTTGAAATAGCCCAAAAATAGCCACATAGCCAACCGCCAATTTTCGACGCCAAATACATGACAAAGTAGCCCAATTTGGCTATTAATAGCCCAACCTGGCAACCCTGGTCCGACTCCGGCGTCGCCGGCGTCAGCATAGGCAGCGCCATCTGTCGACAGCGCGTACCACTAATCCGCACCCGCGTGCCACGGCGGCCGGCTGGCTAGCTCTGATTAGTCAAAAGATAAATTTATTTATTAAAAGAAAAAAAAATACTGTAGGTATTTAAATAAATGTTTTAATATATTTTAATAATGCACTAAATGTTCATTTAGGTGAACACATTTTGTCACTAATTATATTTTCCAATTAAAAAATTATTTAGTTAATTAAAATTTTTATATTATTTTTATAAATATATAAATGTACCCCAGTAATTAAAAATCCCTATTTGTATAAATCTAAAAAAAATGATAGTGTTTTTAGTTTTCTTCATTAGCAAAGGTCAATACACCCCCAACTTGTAACTGGGAACGGGAAAGGCATTCGAAGTCCGACTGGGAATCGCTCCAACCAGTTACTTTCCTAACTGGTTCCAGTGCACTCCATTCCCAACTGGGAGTCAAACCAGTTGACCCAACTGGGAATGGTTCAAACCAGTTGACTCCCAACTGGGAATGGTTCAAACCAGTTGACCCTTCAGCTGGCCCCAGTTGGACTCCTATTGGTCCCAGTTGATTCCCAGTTGGGACCAGTTAGTCCCAGTTGATTCCCAGTTGGGACCAGTTAGTCCCAGTTGGGACCAGTTAGTCCCAGTTGAAACCAGTTGAGGTGCCAACTGGTCCCAGTTAGAAATTTTCGCCTGGGTCTGTTTGGCTTTGATTGAAAGGATAGTGGGTAGACCTGAATGTTAGATGCCTGTAGATCTACCCACTACTTTTTTAAATCAGCCAATAAGAGCTCGGCGTTCTGCGACATCATTGCAATGCCTGTGCAAGGAGCAGACAACTTCTGTTTCCCCACTCTCCAGGGTTAAGGAATGTCATTGACACACTTGGCCGCCGATTGTCGCCCAGGTGCTCGTCCGCGTGAAGGCGGCCGGCGTGAACCCGATCGACACCTACATCCGGGAAGGCACCTTTCCTGTGAGCTTCCAGCTGCCCTACACTCCGGGCAAGGACGGGGCCGGCCTGGTCGAGGAAGTGGGCCCGGGAGACACCCCCCTGAAGGCACGTTGCAACGTTTGTCGGTTTTAGGGTGTTCACACGATTAACGTGCTGCAGGGATTTAAAAGGCTGGTTGTATTTGGTTTCCCATGTGTTGTGCAGCCCTGTGCTCGCCTAATAGTGCTAGTAGTGGAATCCACTTTATTAAGAGAAAGAAAAGCAATGTAGCTTGACTAGAGTCATGTCTTATCTGGTGGGGAAGGGATATGAGCAGTGGGGTGAGATTATTTGTGTTGTGTCAGGTCTACTGACCTGACATAGTTAAAGGGCAACTCCGGTTCATACTTTCGATTTTGGGATTATGACTGTTTTTAGTGCAGTCAGCGTCCCTGAATTGCAAGGTGTAATTTTTTTTTTCATTATTGTGCATAGTTTTAAAGATATTGACGCCTCAAAGTTTTGTTTGGGGCACGGCCAACAAAACCGAAACTAGCTGCTCGAGGCCCCGGCAACACTGGAAATTAGCCGCTATGTGAACGTGACGTCAGGATCGTTCTGGTTCAACGAGTACGCAGGCCGAGCGGCACCTACCTCTGTTGCGCTAGCCGTCTGAAGATAGGAGGTAAGCTGATTTTGTTTTAATTCTGTATATGTGCTAGTTATCCAGCATATGTAGCAAGAGTTTGTGCGTATACCCAAAAGCTAGCGACTGAAAAACCCGTGAACTCGTACGGTACCGTACCCGGCGGCCGCCGCCGTGCGTGCGCTATGCCGTACTTGTCGCTTGTATGCCCAAAAGCTAGCGACTGGAAAACGAGTTAGCTCGTTTGGTGCCGTGCTCGGTGGCTGTCGCCATGTGTGCGGTCTTCCGTACTCATCGCTAGGCCTAAATTGTCATTGGGGCTCCATGAATGGAGCGGCGTTGCTCGATCTACTCCGCGCTGCCAGTGATGTACAGTACTGGGGGCCCTCTCGCTTTCGCACTGCAGGTCAGTGCCAGACACGAAGCTTTGAGGCTCTCCGGCGCGGGCCACAGCGCCCGAACACACGTGTGCTGGGCTGTACACGTCTGTTTTTTGTTTTTTTTTGGCGCATAAAAGTCGAAGTCCAAAGTCTACTCGTCGAACAGCGTTCACCCACACCTTCTCCGATTTCTGGTCCGTTGGAAACTTGTGAAAAAGCACCTCCGTGTTGCGCAGCGGGTTGCTTGAGCAGCTCACAGTGCTACAAGCTGCACGCGGCATCTTTCGAGGAACAGCTGGGCAGCCTTGGGCGCTCCGAGTTGCTCGCTAAAATGAGTCTTGGAGTCCTCACAAGGCGAATAAACAAAAGGCTATACCGAAGCTACACGGGCTACAGATAAAAGCAACGGCTAAACACGCCATTCACAAGCCGAAGTAGCAGTGGTAGCGGCTCAAAGAAGCGCACTCCGCGCAACGTTTGGACCGGAGGGAAAAAAAGAGAACGATACTGACGTCACGGTGCAATGTTGCTTTAGTGATCGGCAACCCGCTGGCCGCCCGCTAAGGAGCAGCGGCTCGCGGCGGGCAGCATTTTTATTGTCGGCATTAGTTGAGAATGCGGCGTCCCCCGGACGTAATATTTTGGCTGGGGTCGTATTTTGTGTCGCTTCAGCGATACCAGTAATTTATTTCATTTCGAGTTTTGGCTGGAGTTGCCCTTTAAGGAGCGACTCCATGAACAGCTTTCTTTGTTGTGGTTCTTGTTCCTGTGGAATTCTGTGTACCCTAGGGCCTTGTGCTCACTTACGACGAGAGAAAACCACTGGGTTCTATTGAGAGCACTTGATAGATAGTGATAGCACATACATTTTTGATCTCGCAAGTGTAGTGCACAACCTTCACAATAATTAAATTCAGTTTCAGGCCGTTACCTCATGGATGGCACAGTCTGATCTCCCGTTGTAAGGCTGCACAACACACTTGGTTGTAGCCAAACACAACCGGCCTTAAAAGTCTGCAAATTGTCGTCATGCTTACAGGCAGTGGCAACGTGAGCTGGACTAGAGTCACTACAGTATGACCTCATTACGACAGATCTGGTTGCAGCAGACAGTCGGTTGTAACATACCGGTTTGTCAAGTTTGGTTGGTTTTGCTATCTACGTTGTTGAGCCAACTTCACTTATTACAGATTCTGTTATATCATACATTTGGATATAATGGACTATGTTAGGAAGTTTATAAGTGGTTCACCATTCTATTATGGTGGACTCTTCAACAGCAGCCATTATTTCGAACGTTACGTGGCTTTGGTATGGTGGTGATGGCATCCATTTTGCGAAGTGCCGTCATCGCGCACGTCACCTCTCGAGCCTTTTACGACCCAAAAGCATGCAGTGATGACGATCATCGGTACAGCTCTATAAAAAATCACTACGTTTTTCTTAATTCGAAAGTGTTAAAAATCTGTTTGTTTTTTTCTATTCGCATTTTGTCAGCCTCACTGGTTAGAATGGACTCCAGTCATAATCAACCTCAAAGTCTGTAGTGAGAGTATCTGCATTCTGCATACTCCTTTTACAACAGACCGAAATCGTAATTATACTACAAAGGTCTGTATAATGTGTTTACTCTGTAAATAGTATGGTTCAAGTACCACTTCATTCCCTGAGTATTTCTTGTGGGCGCCGCCATTTTGACACTTAGTTTAGGCCAGGTGCGATTGGCAATTAATTGTTACGATGTGAAAGTGCGTCCCCTTCTCAAGCTTTACACTACCGTGTCCGGACGCTCGGGTGACATTGTCGTGCCTTTTCGCGGACTGTGCGTTAGCATACCTGAACGACTGAAAGCCGTTTCCTGGGATTTCAGGTTAAAACTTGAGATAACTGTCAACAGGGACTTTAGGCACCAAGATGGCTGAGGTACGTGGAATCACTTTGAAGTGTAGCTTATAATATATTTAGTGGCTCTGAGCTGGACTATTGGTGTTCAGGCCGGAAAAGCACAACAAGCGCCAGGGGTTCTCAAATGGGGGTCCGCAAAGTCCTGCCTCATCAGTCAAGCACAGCAATAGAAGTTTTTCTTTTTGGATTGAGAAGAATCATTCCAATTTTTTGGGTGAGTTTTCTCGTATGTATGTCAATGAGAGAAGTCTGCTTCACACTAGCCCTTAGTTATATACCCATTTATGAACTTATTATCATAATTAACCTATACTTTCCCCTCACTACCGAATGGGGTCCTCCATCATATTCGGCGATTCACAAGAAGTCCGCCAACATCAATGGTTGAGAATCACTGGTTTAAGGTATTAAAAGGGAGGTTGGAATGGACTACCATATATCCTATTGTTGCAACATGTCAGTCAATTTCTTACCTTGGCATGCCGGAGGTGCCCCACGTGGCGTTTGAACCATTTTGGCTGGCATTAAACTGGGCCAGCTCATGTCGTCACCGACTCTACCTGTTCGATCTAAAAAAAAGTTAGAAACACAAATTTTTGAGTTTGGGTCCAGCTCAAAATGGTTGAGCAACCCCAACAACCCGGGAGACGTTTGAAACAGCAGTAGCCAATCAAGGATACATTATTCTCACATAACAACCCTCCATTGTGGTGATGATAACTGATCATGATTGGTTTAACTCGGTTTGCACTGGATCGTTTTCGCAACCAGATGGTTTTGGGGAGAAGCTTATAGATAACAGGTTCAGTGAGCATGTGGTTTCTGCTATCCTGTCAGATTGCAGGTGAACGGATTTTGGTCACCGACAGGGCTTGATGGTCCATAAAAAAAAAAGTGAAAGCCGTTTACAACTCCCTGTAACACCGAATTAGAGCGCAGCTCTTGAGGAGGAGGAGGGAAGGGTACTGGGGGGGGTGAAGTGACCTGGGGGGGGGGGGGGTCACGTGACCTTGGGGGGGTCACGTGACGATGCCGATGATGTCATCAGTGACGTCACTGATGACGTCATCAGTGACGTCACTGATGACCTCACCGGCATCCGCATCGTCATCGTCATCATCACTGATGACGTCATCAGTGACGTCCCTGATGACCTCACCGGCATCCGCATCGTCATCGTCATCATCACTGATGACGTCATCAGTGACGTCACCGATGACGTCATCAGTGATGATGACGATGACGATGCGGATGCCGGTGACGTCATCAGTGACGATGACGTCATCGGGGAGGTCACGTGACCTCGGCGGGGGTCACGTGACCTGGGGGGTGTCACGTGACCTCGGGGGGGTCACGTGACCTCGGGGGGTCACGTGACATCAGGGGGGGGTCACGTGACTTTGGGTGTCACGTGACCTTGGGGGTGACGTGACCCTGGGGGAGGGGTCACGTGACCTCTGGGGGTCACGTGACCTTGGGGTGACCTTGGGGGGTCGCGTGACCTTGGGGGGCCACGTGACCTCGGGATGACCTTGGTTACGCCGACGGCGACGCCGACGCCGCTCAAGCCGGGAACGGGCCCCTAAGAGCTGCGCTCTAAAAATGAAAGCCGTTTACAACTCCCTATAACTCCGAATTAGAGCGCAGCTCTTGAGGAGAAGGATGGAGGGGGTACTGAGGGGAGGGTATCCCCCTCCTCCTACCTCCTCACCTTGTCATCCTGCCTGCTACTCCTCTCCTCCTCCTCCTTCACCCCCCCCCCCCCCCCATAGCACCCGAGGTCACGTGACCCTGTGACGTCGCGGGGATCACGTGACCTCACGGTTACGCCGACGCCACTCAAGCCGGAAACGGGTGCCTAAGAGCTGTGCTGTAAAAGCATATACTTCAGTTATGCTCCACTTGACAGTTACAAATCAGATACCAAACCTACCACAAGCTGGCATACTTCTACCTCACAAGTTGCATGCTGATCGATGAGTGACATTTGCTAGAGCATAGCACCCACTTTCGGAAGGGAACAGTTTGCCCTCCTAGGACTCACCATCGTGTGCCCCATTGTCACTTTTGAAACCATCGGGGATTCTCTTGTCCCCAATAAATTCGCACTAGAGGGACTTAGTGTCGTGTTCCAGTGCGGCACAACGGCAGGGACGTCATCATTGTACAGCCGCCATCAGACAAATGATGTTTATTGTCAGGGCGCAAGGACCCCGCTCGAAAAAGACAGGTGGCATTTAGTGGCCGAGAATTATAGGTTTGACAATGAAAAAAAGAAGCGAAAATACAACATTCCCCCTGCCCCTCCCCCCTCCCCCCTTTTCCGGTTAAGAAAAGAAGAGAAAGAGAAAAGAAGAAAAAAATAGACACAAAGGAAACACAATACAAATTACATAGCAGTGAATACAATATACAAAGTATGATAGACAAGAGAGAATAAATGTACAATGAGCTCAATTAGAATCGGCACGGTTTGTACATAATAATATACACGTAGTAATTACAAGCTTCGTACACCAATTTGCACACAGAAAAAATATGAAACGTCATAAACATTATAGCATTTGTAAATCGCAAATAAATTCCGAGCTCGGTTCTAAGGATCTATTGGATACGCATGTGACCAAAAGCAATAAACAATCGCACACAGTGACATGTACAACATTCACACTGCATCTCCGAATCTCACAGGTTTCCGCCGCTCGCGTCTAGAGCGTCTAATATTCTCGTTTGCTGGCGCTATTGCGGCGGTGTTAGATGCAGCCGCTGCACCTACATTCAACTTCACCATCCTGTTACCGGTGGATCTTTGACCGAAAGTGTCGTGATCACCATTAGGCTGGACCGGTGGACTTCGTGCAACAACGCCTGAGGGCGTACACTGATTAGGAATCTGACAGGCATCCATGACAGGAGGCAGTTCAGGAGCCCAGTGAACAGTCAGGCTTCCTGATGGTCGATATTGTGACGTGTTTGAGGGTGTCGACTGTTTCTCGGGTGGAACGACAGCAACAAGTTGGACGCGTTCCAGGCTCTTCCGTCCTCCAGGTGGAATGTCTAACGTCCAACTCTTTCTAATATTTTCAATGGCTTGCTGAACTTGGACTTATCGTAGCTCGTTTTCTTTGGAAGCCAGTAGTGAACGAACTGGCAAACAACAAATGCCGGTCGTTTGGCTCCTCGTCGCTGGTCAGTGTATTTCTTGCTGGACTGTTGCCGTTGGCATACTCATTCTTGTAGACATTTCATCTCCTTCACTGGGTTGCGGAGAAATTCCCGAGGTGACAGACCCAGGATATGGATGTGCGTCTTCGGTTTCTTTCCGTGGAGGAGGAGTGCTGGCGACAGACCTGCTGTGGCATGTGGGGTACACCGGTACACCCCTAGGTAGTTGATGGAGGGGACTGCTTCTTGTAAACCACGCTTCTCAGCGGCAGCGAGCTGAATGAAGATTTTCAGTACTCGATTGAATCTTTCGACAAGCCCGTCGGCTTCCGGATAGTACACCGACGAGTACGCATGGTTTATGCCCCGGTCTTTTAGGAAGTCGTTAAGCTGTAATGACGTGAACTGTGGCTCATTATCTGACATGAGACAACCTGATAACCCTTTAAGCAAAACTGATGACAGAAATGTCATCACTTGAGAGGTTGTCATGTCATGGCAAAACTGAACCTCTGGCCATTTAGAAAAATAATCAACAAGAGTGATGGCATACCGGCATGCCGGCTCTGCGTGTTCAACACAACATCTTTTTGGCGACGAGGATGCTGAACGGTCCCTGCTGATCTCCAAGTTCGTCGGGGGCCTGCACGTCTTCGCTTCCCTTGGTCCGCTGACCTGCGATCCTGGTGCTGCTCAATTCTGGACTCAGCGCAATTAGGCCTTCCCGCAGCGTTCAGACATAGGCCTGACTTTGAGAACGTTGACGCAGCCTTCTGCTAGATCGGATCAGGACGTCAGATTGCCGCAAGCTAATCCGCTTTTAACGGAAGATGACTTTTTCGAACATCGCGCCGCCCAAGCCATTTCTGGATGTGCCTGGACGACTTCCGGTACCTTGGGACGAATGATACAGGCGGTTCCAGCGCTACATGGTTGCAGCCAGTGCTGCCGAGTTTTCTGCCATTCGCCATCAGTCAATCCCATCCTTGTCGCCAAAAAGATGTTGTGTCCCAGCGCGGGACAACGGCAGGGACGTCGTCACTGTACAGCTGCCATCAGACAAATGACGTTCATTATCAGGGCGCAAGGACCTCGCTTGAGAAAGAGAGAAAGACAAAGTGGCATCTAGTGGCCGAGAATTACAGATGTGACAATGAAAGAAGTGAGAGTACAACACTTAGTCCCTCTCCTGCCCGTGTTTCCTGCAACGCCAAACTTGTGCGAGAAACCATATCACCGTAAAATCTATAGGAGCCTTTATTCTAGAGAACTTGACTGGGGACAAGTTAATCTAGGGAACTGGTACAGGGACAAATCTTGTCATCTAAAGAACTTGTTTAGGGACAAATTCTTTAGATGCAATGGTTCCCATTGCATCTAGGGAACTGGTCCCTCAAAAATTTGCACAAAAAGGAAATCTTCCTTCTGCCAGTGGCTCCTGCAACACCGCACCGAACTTGAGAGGTGAACCATAGTACCATGAAACCTATGGCTGCCTGCCGTATGTCTCATGGTCCCCTTCGCACTTCAATAAATTTTACAGTTGCCGTTGCCCCAATGAACTTTTCCTTTCATCCCACGCTGCACTTCCGTGCAGAAAAGGAACTGGGGGCTTTTCTGTAGTCCGAACTTGCAAGATAAACCACAAAACCGTAAAATCTACGGGAGCGTCCCTTTTAATTTATGGCAGTCCCACCGCATCTACGGGAACTTTCTTTAAAATTTAGGCTTCCTGTCACCGTAACCCCTTTTCCCCTCAACCCCACACCCTGCTTACGTGCAGAAAGGGGACCGGGTGTTCTTCTGCAACAACGACGCAAGCAACGTGCACGGCTCATATGCCCAGTACAGCCTTCTTAAAGCCACCGACGTCTGGCTGCTGCCAGAGAAGATCAGCTTCCAGCAGGGGGCGTGCCTAGGCGTCCCCTACCTCACCGCCTACAGGGCCGTCGTGCTCAAGTGAGTTGTGCCACCCGAAGGCATCGTGAAACGCCTTCAAGATGCAGTTCCATACATCGTAGCTAAGGCACTGGGATGAGCATATTGAAGCATGAATGAGTTTGGCCAGAGACATTAGCGTCTATCAAGTATTATCATCATATATTAAAAAGTGCAACTTGCACCCTCTAGGACAGTGGTCTCAAACTCATTTGGGTGTAAGGCCCAGATATCCCACAGCGGAAAAGTCGAGGGCCAACGTAAGACTGGAAGGGATGGGGAGGGGGGGGGGGGGGGGGGGAGACTTCGTGCTTTATGCTTTCTTTGAACTCTTCTCACATCTTTAGAATTGATTTGTTTATATGACTACATTAGGCCCGACCTGATGTGATAACTAGAAATAAAATGACTCCACCCCGCTAACGTGCTGGCATTTTTAATAGAAGAAGTGAACAAGCAGACTGTTATTCCCTTTGCTCAATTCACTCAGGAATTAACCAAGCTCAGCATGTCTCTAAAAACGAGCAGTTAATTTGACAGGTCTTGCTTTTCTGACGATTTTTATAACCACACTCGAGCAAGTACTTGTTTTTTAATAGTGATATTTTTTGAAGGTGAGAATCCCGAGCTCGTAGCTTCACATTAAGCACTTGCTCCTGCTGATCGAGAGCTCACGCAACCGAGATGCATCCTTCAATGAATAGTTCCCGCTTGCAGCCCAGTAATGGAATTGTTGTACATTACGAAAAGCTGGGAAGCAGAAAATAAAGCGAAACAGAGGGCAAATGAACACAGATAAATATAAACTATGTGGATACCTTAAAAGAGCACAGCTACTTTTCGAGCGAAAATGAATCGACGAGATGACGTCACTATGGCGCATGCCATTCTTAGCGCTCAAGACACGGGAACTGGGACTCGCAGCCGGTTGCCTCGGGCCACGTCCCAGCGAGTGGCGGGCCGTGTGTTTGAGACCTCTGCTCTAGGCGATTGGTGTGCTGCTGCTGAAGCTACACGCTTAGTCCTGGTATCAGTTGTGACCTCTCCAAGACTAGCAGAATGCTCTATCGAGTGTACAAGCGACCTCACTATTGCAAAATTGCATGTAGAATCGCATCATGTGAATCAAGTGTTAGTCAGCCAAACATTGTCTTCAAGCAGTTCCAAACGGTGCCAACAAAGGCTTGAGAAATGTGTCAAATACAGCATGGTGACAGGGGTCAGAAAAGCTGCCCCCTTACTGCCAAGGTCACTGGGTGGTGCGATTGTAGGAGTAGGCTATCTTTTCATGTTTTTTTTTAACAGGAGATCGTGCCTAAACATCTTTTGAGGATGGAGAATCTCTCGGGGTATTACAGTGTTTTTGCATAAGTCTTCTCCACCGTGGAGATTTTGCCTAAATTATTTACGTTCATCAAAGATTAACTGTTATTTCCCTATCAAGCTATCTTCGCAAGCATTTCTAAATGCTCAAGACAATTATATTGTAAAAAATGCATTTGAGGTTGGCTTCGCACACAAGAACTTCAGTGATGTGATTGCTGCGCCAATTGCGCCAAACTGCGCCAAGGAGCTAACCCTGCTACATCCTGCTACATTCTGGCAAAATATGGGTAATCTGCGCCAAGCTTGCTTGAAAGGACCATTTTGGTCGCCTTTCAAAACAAACTAAACTGAGAACCGCAATTGAGCATGCGTGAGCTAGGTAGCGCAGCGGCCGCCCAACACAATGTATACTGCATCAATCGTCTATCCGGTCTCGCATGGCTTTTCCCGCGGTCTCGCGTTTCGTGCTCTCATCGTCTCGAGAATCTCGTTTCGCGTCTTTTTAAAAAAGATTTCAACGATAGACGTGGGCGTGTGCGGACGCTCCGACGTTAGTGTGCCGGGTGCCGGACATGTCGTCATCCTGTGAAACAAAACCACATTTTTGCGCGGTGAGAGTTACTTTGTGAGCTGAAGTGCTCGCGTGACCACAGTCGCCGTGGTCGCGCGACGTCGTGTGTTACCGTCCCCATATCGCTGCAGATATGGCGCTTTCTAAACTGAAACGCATTGACATTCCTGTTGTTGTTTAAATCATATGATGCTACGAAAATCCCTATTTAACTCAAAGACTGCTTGGCTCAGTATTGATTATTTAGGTTTCTCTCGGTGGGCTTTCTTTCGAGAGGGACCCCAGTACGTGAAAAATCTGCCGTGACAGAAAGTTGGTGAAGTGAGCTAAAGCAAAGAAGGCAATGTCTGCACGCTGAACCCGCCCAGCGCGCTTATTTGTTACGAGTTCAGTCGTTGCACAAAGCGTTTCAAGAACTTTTTTACCCTGATTCGCGATGTCATACACCAATGCGCCCAGGTTCTTTTTGTCTGTGTGTTTAGCCTGTACCTCGCCTGCCAGTCTGGCAAGCACGCGTCGCTGGACTGTTTATAGCCATGTGCTGGACAGTTACATTTTGCATACAATTTTGGGAACCAGTTGGCGACGGAGCGGAGTGGCATGGCTTCGGTTTCAATTGAGCAGCCGTAGTCTCCGCGCGCGTGATGAAGCACATGGAACTGCAAGCCTGCCGAAGTTGCCCTCACATACATGTGAACATGATTGCACAACAGAGGCACCATCCGGGATGTTTGCAATCCATTGTTTTACGTTTGCTTACTTTTTTTTATAAAAATCTGCCATGTCGGGAGCCAGTAAAACGGTGGCAAGTGTTTTTTCGGAATTGCTCGGCAACGCTTACAGCACTGTATACTTGCGGGATGTCTCAGCAGTAAAAACACAAGCAGCGAGTTCGGTCACAACACAACACAAAGTGCGCTTCGTTTGTCCAGCACTTAAAACGAATGTTTATTTTTCTAAGAATATCTGCTCCAAAAGCCACTTTTTCTGCACCGAAACACTGTTTTGGCTGCTCCAAAAGCCGCTTTTGCTGCTCCAAAACACTGTTTTGGCTGCTCTAAAAGGTGCTCCAAAATGGCTTAGGCCAATCACATCACTTGAACTTTTTCCGGCATTTTGAGTTGCAGCTGCTGCAATGTCAAGAGGTTTGGAAAAATTGCTAAAAAAGTAATTGTGCATAAATCGGATTTGACGTTCGTGTTTACGGAGTGTAAGGTCGGTCCGCCTTTGAGGTGCGGTGACGTTTATGCTGTAGGTGAGAAATTTAGCCAGCGCAGCACCACTGCTAGACCAGGGTCTTTAACGTGCACCTTGCAGTAGCGACATGCAACCGCATGCCGGTACGATGCTCGCCGAGATCAAAACGGGCAGGGGTCAAAATTGAACCCAGGATGCCGAAGCTTTCGCTGCACATGCTCCGGGCGGCGGTGCACAAGCACATTCGAGCACCGATCCCCCCCCCCCGAAAGTCACCATCAAAACCAGCAGGAAGCAGCCGGCGAGACAGAGGCTCAGGGCAGACGGCGTCACCGTTGTTCTCCCTGCAGAGGCAAGGTGACCGCCGACAAGTTTGTGTTGGTGCACGGCGCCAGCGGAGCGGTGGGCACTGCTGCGGTGCAGATTGCCAAGCACTTCAAGGCCAAGGTGGCAGGTACGGCCGGCACCCCCGCCGGCATGGACGTGGTGAAGCAGGCGGGAGCGGATCTTGTCGTCTGCCACAGGGATAAGGACTACCTCAAGTCCGTCATGGCAGGTGCCTTTTTGGGTTCTTCGGGACGCTTGGTGCGCGTGGCTGAACCTTAAAGATGATGTTCCACACCACATCTTGCCGCTTAGCATGGAACCATGGAACCATTGCTCGGCGAGTGACGGGGCCGAGAGGGTGTTTTGAACGGAAACAGAGATAAGCTCGCATTTGAGTGCGCCGGAGGGCGTGGCCGCCGCTTGTCTTAAAGGCCAACATACACTCCGCGCTTTCCATTTTTTACCTTGCCCCAACTTGGCTCCCCTTGCAGCTTAGGAAAGGGTAGCACTTAGAGAATTATCTTCCCTGCAGAATACCCAGGTTGTACGTGGGCCTTTAAGCGGTATCAAATCTGCCAGTGCGTGAGGCCTAGGCCTCATGCGGCCCTTGGAAGCATACGGCAGCGTTGCACTGAAACGAGCAGTCCTGGTAAGCGAATGGCGGCAGCGCGCTCGCTCGCGGCACGCGTTGAGCGCATTCGCGCAGCATCGGTTAGCTGTACTCATAAGAAACGCGAAGCGTGGATTCTATAAAGGGCCTTTAAACACACTGATGCCATCAGGCAACCCTGGTACACTTCCAATGTATGTACATTGGTTCAGATTTTCCACACATCACTCTTTCGACCTAAGCTCGCGATAATATATAAGCAACCAATTTCTCAGAGATGGTGCATGGATTTGATCTCTCGAATACTGCAAAACCTTGGATTTAGTTGCACACAAGTCGGAAGTGCTACGCATTTTTTTTCTTCTTCATACGTATACATTGTGGGTGTGTCAGGCATGCTGCGTGCCGTGAGTGATGGAAGGGGCCAGTGAGTTCTCCCGTTGTAAGTTGTCACAAGCGGACGCGGTGCACTTGGGTATTCTCAAACGCAAATGTGCGAACAACCCTAGATAGGCAGTTTTAGAATAGCGCACGTGAAAGCTTTACATACGCAAAGAATAGCATCGTTGCCACCACGCGTGCGCCGAACGCTAGACACGCTTTGTGTGCGCTACTTTAGCGTACGCTGTGTTTCAGAAATTGCGTGCGTACACAAAGAGTCTTTGTGCACCTCCAAGGCGGATTCGTAATGAGAAGTTGGCTAAAGCCAAGACGAGCAGAGTTAAAAAATGGTGGCTCCCTGGATCATGACTGCGGCCACTTTGTTGGTGACTGCGATTTTCAATACGGGACAACATTGCACTCAATTTGGAAAACTCAGTAAGGTGGGCGCATTGATCACCGGCAACTTGATGCTTGCGACGCGCGAACATTTCTTGGCGAAGGTACGGTGTGCGAAGGTCAGTACACGAGACTTCTTTTGCCGAGGCAACGCAGGCGGGACACAATCGGCGGCATCACATTCTCATGTTTAAACAAATCTAAAATGTTAGTCTGAACCAATAAAACTGTTTTTTTCTCAAGTTACATCATTTCGCGCATGAAATAAAAACTGTGACTATTTTGGTGGCGTTGGAAGTGCGAGATCCTTGGGCTTTTGCGTCGCGGCAGAGAAACGCTATTCTAAAACTCTCTTACGTTGCATGCTGTAGCGCAAGCGCAAAATTTAGTGCTTACGTGAGCTAAAATTGCGTACATTATTCTAAATCTCCCTAATGTCCGGAGACACAGAGCGCCACTTGGTAACCTGTGGCATACTTTGTATCGATCGCCCCTCTACAGGTCGTGTAAGAAAGCATACCTGCGAGAACATTTCATGGAGCTTCGGTTGGCATGGTTCGTAAGAAGAGAAAATTTATGGGGGAACGCAGTAATCTAAGGAAATTGAATCATATAAGCGCATTTACCCCAAGCACCTAAAGCTATGAAAAAAAAAAAAAAAAAAAGATTCACAGATGAAAGAAGCTTGATAAGGGGGGGAGTCTGTCTGCTAACACAATGCCGGAGTAGCAAAACACTGAAGACAGATTCTAGCAAAACCGTCGGTCGGCCTCGCTTCGAGCGAGAAAATCCCCAAATCGGTGGAAATGCGAAACCGAGATCCTGTGAAGGGAAACAAAAAGTCGGTGACCAAAGACCCTTGAGTTAGTAGACGTGTACCCCATTCAACACTCACTACGGAAGAATTTAAAAAAAAACTCTTTTCCCATTTGATTGGATTTCAGAAGTGGACCAATGACCGTGGCGTGGACATCATCCTGGAGATGCTGGCCAACGTCAACTTGCCCGAAGATTTCAACACTATTGGACAAAATGGCCTCATCCTGGTGAGCTGGAAATGCAGCCTAATGGCCCTAGGCCAATGAGAAACAGCGAGAATGTGTTCTTTCAGGAGGCCGTCTTTGTCTAGTGCCCATAGATGGAGCTGTGTGGGTAGCAGATACAAAGAACTTACCATAAAATCCTGCATTTACACCCTTTCCCGAGAAATCGCCCATCCTGTTCTTCTGGCTGAATATTCGTAGGTTAAAAGTTCAGAAACGTTGCCCACCTTCGATTTTCGTCGGTCATGCAATGTTTGACGGGAATTGCATCAGCTGCTTGATCTGCAGTATCAGTTCCTGTGGTGTGCGACTTTGTAGCGGGTTCGCACATGTTCATTGCACCATGAAGTGAGAATCTGCCGTGTCCATAAGCTCGGGGGTCAGCTCCTAACGTAGAGAGTTCCCACGTGTTTATCGTACTGTGGAGCCAAAGCTTTTCATATCCACTATTCCTTTGTGATATTGGTTTTTGTGACATACAAATTCATAGTGAGTTCCCATGTGCTTATGCACTGTGGAACGTTTAATTTGCTGTGTCCACAATCTGCGGTATAAGCTCCTGTGTCATGTGGTCATAGCTAATTCCCCACCCCCCCTTCCCCCATTCATCGTTAATTATTTTTATATAAGCTCCGCTGTCGCGTCCCCAAAGGTCGCCCACACTATATTCTTCACCATTTTCCTTTACACAATTGGTGAGCTTTTCTCCGGGACTTTACGGTAAATGACAAAACCGAAGTATTGCGTTCCTTTTTCTTTTGCCGCTCTCATAGGTAGAGAAGCGTCACGGGTACAAAATGGATCTAAGGCATTTCCGGAACAGTGGCCTTGTGAAACACCGAGTTTCGGCAGGAACATATTTTTCCACTTTGCACTGAAGTTTGACGAGCAGGAAGTCCCGAACCTCTGAATGTTGCATGTGCCAGTCAGGCACCGTATTTATTCAAACATAAGGCAAGGTTTTTTTCCAAAATCCGTAGTCTCAAAGTCATACCCCGCCTTATATTTAAAGCTCAGTATAGCAATATGACGATTTTTTTTCTGTTTCTTGGGTCCTTCAACTGCCCCCTCGCCTTATAATCGTGACCGCCTTATATTCGAATAAGTACGGTAGAGTGTAATCCTGTTATTTTTATGGTGCGAGTGCTGCTTTTAAAGCGGTCGTGGACAAAGGGGCAATGCACATGCTTTTAATGAAGTGGGTGGCCGTCAACACACCGTCACGCCAACGTTGACTAATGTCGCACGCTGCTGTGTCTTCTCTAAAAGCGGCAGTTGCTTCCCCGCAAGACTCAGATAAAAGAAGTGGAGACTTTTCCAACACTCTGCTCCACAGGTGGAGCATATACTTACTCTAAGCAGATGAAGGGCTCTAGGCAGATGCATAGATGCCATGGCAGCCATCTTGAGCAAAGATAAAAGTAATGCGGAAAGCCAGTCATCTGCTTCTTGCGCAGGAGTTGCAGTGACGTCAGATTGCCAAGCTTTGATTGGCTTTGATTCAAAGGAAGGGGGTAAACCTCAATGCTAGATGCCTTGAGGTCTGCCCACCATTTTGTTTACAGTGCAGCTCTTAGGCACCCGTTTACGGGTTGAGCGTCCTCAGCGTCAACGCGCGCTGCGTTATGGGACATTTCCCATAACAACGTCACACACGACGTTGTTATGGGAAACCCGTTTTGTTTGTCTCTCAGATATTGCCGCTATTCCCTGTGGTAATTGAAAAGAGTCGAGCAACTGCCCGCTCTCCAGAACTGACACTTGGGTCACGGTAACTTGCGACCCCCCCAAATGTTGCTCGCGTGAAAGTGGCATTTGTATATTTCTGTTCTGGTATAATATTTTACTTTCGATGGAGATGTCATAACGGATCTTGGATGCGCACTTGCACGGTGCTTTAGCAGCACCGTGCAAGTGCAAGCGCAGTTCGGGTGAAAAAAAGGTTCTTATAAATAAGCCAACGAACCGAGTGCAATTAATCTTTTCCCAAAGTTGTCTCTGGGTGGTGCAGTCATCATACTCAAACTTCATGAATGTAAGTTTTAAGGAAACATTTTGAGCCTATAATATAGTTTTTACTTCATGTACTGTAGGGAGTAAAACAACAAAAGCCATTGATCGGTGCTGCTATTCATTGAGGCGGCACAACTTAGTCCCTTAACCAGTTTTAATTTTTGGGAATTTCCGACCCTCTGGCGTGTAATTGTTGTCTCTAAAATCAAATTTGTAGCCCCTCCAAATTGTATTTCTAGCCACAATCAGAATGGTAGCAAAAATTTGAAAAAATCCACCGCTGCCATCTGTCAGCAGAGTTGCAGCCTAAGCCACGAGCGAGCCTGGTTTGCTCAGAAACGGTCGAGTGCGTGAACCGGCGACAGCAAACGAGCTACGCTCGTCCTGAAACGGTTTGGTGACGGCGCCACGTTGATGACGCCCGTCCAAAACGGCTAAGGAGTTAACGTAAAACCGTGAAGGCTTCTTTGAGATGGACACCCGAAAGTGGATCAGGCATATCCGAGCGTGTGTGGTGCCATCTTCGAATAGCAACATCAACCAGACTGTTTTCACCGTCTTCCTGCGTAAACTAAAAAGAAAAATCTGAATTTTTTAGGCTTACATTTTTTTTCCCTCAAACCCACATGCATGAAAAGTGCAATAATGCACCACCTGAGGACATCTTTGCAAAATGTTTCAATGCACTTCGATTATCGGTTTATTTATTTTAAAAACTGTTTTACTCGCATCCGCAGGTGATCGGAAGCCGGGGCGAAGTGAAGGTGAATCCCCGCTGCCTGATGGGGAAGGAGTCTGCGGTCATGGGGATCGCAGTCACGACGGCAACGCCGGTGAGCCACGCTTGCATCTATCGCTGACCTTCAGCTTGATTACACGCAGTCGCCGTATGGAGGCCGTCGATCTCGGTGCCGCTACTCAATTTTCGATTGGACAAAGCTTTAGGACTTTGGTGCCCTGGGAGGATTCGGTGGCTAGTCGGTGGCAGGCCAAAGGCTAATTCACGCACTTTGACCGAGTTCGCACATCTTTGACCTGATTACGACGTGGGAACACACTAGCACAATCCGTCGGATAGCCCACACAGAACACTTAGCTTTCCCGTATACAGTCGAACTTCGATGTAACAAACTTTTATGCAACAAAACCCCCAGTGTAACGAAGTGCACAACTTTTTCTAACCGCAAGTGTATGCACGCCTTGTATATTTTACCTCTATGTAACGAAGTCCCGTTTGCTGAAATTTCGATGTAACGAAGTTTCGTGGACAATTCGGCACAAACTTTTGGGTCCCAAAGGAGATTTTGGGAAGCACACACGCTGAAACGGGCCCCCGATAAAGCGCAAAGGGTGAAACTGGCCGAATCTGGCGAGTGCGATGTACAGAACGGCCACTAAAACACACTAGAGCCGTTGCCGTTTCATTTGTCGGCTACGTTCGTGCTGCATACTTCGTTTCAAGGCCTAACTAGAAGCGTGCGTCTCTCGTTGTTTTGGGTGATGGAGCTTTGAGAGCAATGAAGCCGCCCCTGACAACATTGACCTCGACGACTTTCTATACGCCGACTTTGCTGTCATTGCGGTGGAGGAGGTGACCGACGAAGCGATAGCTAGCGACGTTCGTGGGAACTCGCTCATCAAGCTCGCTGTCATCCCCATTTTGCAAGACACGTGCAATGTGCCCAGTACTCATGAAGAGGTGGACGCTATCAATGTCTTGAGGCGGTTCACGAGCACACAGCAAGACGAAGACGCGATGCAGGCTGTCTGGCTATGCGAACGTCGTGTGATGCCAATAATAATGTCAAGAGTGGCCCAGAAAAAGGCGACGGGCTACTTTCAACCGAAATAAAGGCATCCTCGGTGAGTTTTGTGCACCCGAGAAACATTTGTTGAATCTTTCTTTAACGTTTGCCCCGAATTTCTATGTAGCGAAATTTCAATGTAACGAAGTCAACTCTAAATTTTACTGACTTCGCTACATCAAGGCTTAACTGTATTTATTTCTTTTTTTTTTTTCTTTTTATTAGTTGGCAAAACCTTTGACAACGTTGTAAATGACCATTTCTTGTAGATGGTGTGTACGTTTGATATTGCAAGAACCGCAAAATCATCGCTTTAGGGCAGTGCTGTCCCCCTTTTCGAAAGAGATTGTGAAAAGTTGGTCATGAGTGTGGGAATGTGCCCTTCGCACGCAAATGCACAGACCAGCCTCAACTGCGGCGCCCACCGCTGCCAAAAAAATTGACCGCATTTCCACGGGGCAAATGATGTTGATTGGGGCGAAGCTCTGGTGGTGCTAGTCTGCGTAGACGCTGAGCCGCAGCATGCCAAGCCTTTCGTTCGTTTTCATCCATGTCAGAAAGAGAATGTGTGGTATGGAACGTGGTTATATATGCATTTGAGCATTTGACTGATTGAGCCAATGCATGCAAAGTTTAGTGTGATTATATACACATTTGACCGCAGTGCCCTCTTGTACAGACGTTGAGCGGCTATATGCAATGCTTCATCCATGACATCCCCAGCTTTTGAGTTACTACCACATCTCAGAGCCCCTACTCGTCCCGAAGTCATGGCCGAGAGTGGTTAAGGCGATGGACTAGAAATCCATTGGGGTCTCCCTGCACAGGTTCGAATCCTGTCGACTGCGCAAACATTTTTTCGTTTTTTTCATCTTTTTTTTTTTTTTTTTGCTTTACACAAGCATGTGAGCACGTGAGCTCACGAGCACAGGCACCAGCAAGCATGGACGCCGGACGGACAAGGCTAGACCCTAAGGAGC
The DNA here is from genome assembly GCF_016920785.2 of Ixodes scapularis. Taxonomy (NCBI): domain Eukaryota; kingdom Metazoa; phylum Arthropoda; class Arachnida; order Ixodida; family Ixodidae; genus Ixodes; species Ixodes scapularis. Next base: position 64,246,558 of record NW_024609883.1, on the reverse strand, counting down.
TTCGCCCCAAAAACCAGTTTGCGTCCCATTCTTTCCGCAGGGAGAATGGCAAGCCATGGCGGAGAACGTTGCGCGGGGCGCAGAGGAAGGCTGGATCGAGCCGTTCATGGACCGCGTTTATCCGCTGGGAGGGGCCAAGGCCGCCCACCACGACCTCATCAATTCCAAGGGGGCCAAAGGGAACATCACACTCGACCCAGACCAGTGAACACCGCCCCACATTGCAGGCATAAATTTCTTGCTTGCCACGTTTGGCAAATAAACTTACGAGCTCGGATGCCGGTGTCTGCGAGCCTCTCGCGTTCTTGAAGGGTTCAAGCACTCGCGACTGCTCACAACCATGTGCCTTGAAACCTCTTAAAACTTCTCACAGCAAGAGAAAACACTAGCGCCACCTGTTGGGTAGACGTGGAACACTTTCTTGTTTCCATACGTCTCTTTCCTTTTTTTCTCGTTTACCCTTAAATCTTATCTGGCTCGAAAAACTTATAAAAACATTATAGACTACCATTTCTTGTAGGTGGTACATACATTTGATTTCACAAATACCGCAAGACCTTCGCACTAGAGAAATGCTGTTGCAGGGTCACCTCATAGAGGGTGCCAGCACGTCCGCTCGTAGGAATTGGAGCTCGGTCCTAAGAAGCAAACGCAAGTGTGCAAACGGGCGTTGTTCCTTCGCCACCGTTCTCCACTTCCGTCTGCGCCACTTCTCTCGAAACCTGCACTTGTTTCGGCAGTCTCAAACGCGAAAATCGCGCTTTTCAGTGCTGTCTGTCTCAAATTGAATCTGAGATACATGTGAAGTGCCGCCGTCCCGGGGAACGGCCTTTCAAAGATGGATGTTTGCATAAACTTGCAATTGTTTTAGCACCACGAACCAGGAAATATGTTTTTTTCTGCGAACTTCGGATTCGAATATTGTTTTGATTTTGTTACTCATAAAAGTAGGGAAGAAAACTTTCAGCCTTTCCACTCTGGTGAAGGAAGACCAGCAAAGCTGTGCTATGGTGGAAATTAATTAATAGCTGGCTGCAAGTCGGCAAACTAGAGTGAAAAGGTTGGAGAGGTCACCGCTGTCGCTCATAGATGGTGGTAGCTGTCCAGAGCTTAGTGTCATCATTTGTTTGCTGGCGGACACGATACTGGGGAAACTAGCCCTGAACAGCTCGGCTGTAAAAATTTATGATTTCCAAAATAAGCCGTTTTTTTGCCCGCATCCCTCCTTAATTCAAAATGGCGCTTTCGCGTAAATCACATTTTTGCGGAAGCGGACCTCGCTTCCACAGAACTTGCTTCCCTGCCGTGCACCGGTGCCCAGTAAAAGGGTGTCCAAACAGGACACTACAAAACGCACGACTCCGACAAAGTGTGAAAATTGAAGCGGACGTTTCTATTTTTACGATTTGTCGGAGTCGTAAAAAGTTTTGCACGAGTCTTGAAAATTTTCACGATCACAACTTCTCTCCTTGCCTCCTTCACTTTGGTCTGACGTCACACGCCATCTGCGTCTGGCTCACCTCGCCAACGCCCTCGCGTACCGCCGTCGCCTCGGCTCGAAGGCCAAGGAGGTTCGGCTTCGGGTGGATTTGGGACATTCCTGCATTGAAGGGTGCGTTTCGCCTGCCTTGGATCTGCTTTCTTTGTCGAGATTCACTTTTGTCGTGATGGCGTCCGACGCGGTTTCGTATTGTGAGCGGAGGCCTTGAGCGATTGACCGACAGCCAACAGAGCGTGTGAGTGGCTCTCCGGACCCACGTGATGAGCAGAGCAAGGCCGCCCTGGAGGAAGCGAGGGGGAGATTTGACGGGGGGAAGTTTCCCCCCAGGAGCTTTGACGGAGGGAAGTTTCCCTCCGACAGCCGGAAGCGGAGCACGGCACGATTTGCCAGAGTCATGAGTTTTGTAGTATCCTGTTTGGACAGGCCTTAAGAAGTCCACTCAACAGGGCTAATACCCCAACCTCGACGACCTCTTTGCTGGATGAACAAAATTTTGCTTTGAGGTGTCGTGCGCTGTCTAAACAGTCCACGACGGACATTTTCAGGGGATGAATAAAGTTATCTCGTACATTTCACCAATGTTTCATGCGCGGCCTACCTGCTTATGATTAGGGCCTGCGTAGAGGAAATCGTCCAATCTCTGCCTCGTACGTGTAGCCATCCGTACAAAAAAAAAAAAAAATTTAATCGTCATATTTAGATAAATTTCCGATAATTCGAACAAAATCCGTGGCTTCCCAAAGGTTGAAATTAGAAAGTGTATCATACGTACAACAAACTGTGCTTTAGGGCAAATGCGAGCAAAGGCGGTCCGAATGCCACGCATTCGAAACGCCCCTGGGAAGTGGCAAGAAAAAAAAAAGTCGATATTGTTTTTCATTGCGGAATGCGTTATATACGTAGTCGTATAGTCACAGACACAGCGGGTCGCGTCTTCCCAACGCCGAGCTCTAGCACGCGCTCCACGCCTTCCGCCGTGCTTTTGCTGCGCAGGCATGCAATGCCGATGCATCGTCAGAGGCAGGGAGCTCACGTTGGAGGCGGGACAACCGAAGCCTGCCGTTCTCACCACACTTCCCAGCTCAGACAAGAGGAATTAGTCTCGTAACAACCCTCGGAGACATCAGTAGAGATTTCTGCTGTGACCACATTTCTTCGAAGCAAGTCCCTACATTCAGCACGGGTCGGCAGAGGGCACCGGGACGACGCAACGGGTGGCGCGCGACGTCGACTAGAAATTCGGGGTAGCCTACCAGAACGACACTTCGCAATTTCCTCATTATTTGCCTCGACTCGTTTGTCGAAAAATTCCCAGCCAATTGTAGTCGCCAACAGGACGGGAACTGCAGGGAGGTCTCTCTCTTGTCCCGTCTCCGGCGCGATCCGGCATCCCACGTGCCTTGAGCATGCACGCGCATTCAAGGCACAGGCTTGGGTGGGCTTGTTCGAGTTTTCGGGCCTAAAGGAGGAGCCACGACCCACCAGACAGAAATAGTGCATATTTACGACCGATGTTTTTGGACAGCTTAAGTCTGGAAGTTTTGATTTTTCGGACAAAGCCGTCGCTACCGATCGCCGGAAACGCCGCCAACAATGTTATTAAAACCCTCAGTTGGGAAACTCACCCTTAAAACCTGGGCCGCAGGTGTCCACCGAGACTGTGCTAAATACGATAACGGCGTAACCTTTTAGCAACGAGTTAAAACATGAAAGTTGCTTTACATAGATACTGCAACATGGCCCTGCGAGATGGCGCCACCGGCCCTTGCCCAACTCGACGTGCAGCCGTGCAGTTCCCAGAATGGACACTGCAGAAGAAATGGCGGCATTGGAATCGCCATTAGCTCGGTTCTCGAGTACGGATCGGAGCCACTTTTTTAAAGCAGGCTCTATGGCAGTTTTCCAAACGAGTGGTTCTAGTAACGTTGGCCACCGAGAAGCCACCATTTTAGATTCTATGTTGGCTGCACATGAATTGGCTCGGTTTGGTAGCACTACTTGAGTAGTGCCGAGTCCTACCGCTGGGTGATGCTACGCTACGGCTTTATTTTTCTCTAGCTCCGCGTTATTTATAATCGTTGTCATTACCATTTTGTTTTGCTCATTCGACATTCTGCAGACGTGGACTTGAACCTCTCGTCTTGTCTCAGTGAACCGTGTTCTTGGACTACGCTGGCTGGGACATCATGGCCCCATCCGTTCTTCCGGCACCACAAAGTGTCGCTAAGAAGCGTAGGAAGTAGTTGACCCTAACTGCTCTATTATTCGGACGTTTTTTTTTGGTCTTTGCGAAGTCCGAAAAATTGGTCAGCTACCGTACTAGTGCATGTGAAGGCCAACCATTCGAAAGAGAAGCCCTGCCAATAGCAAAGCTGGGGCTGCGTTGCCTTGACAGACTCTTCGAAGCAGGCGTGTGATGAGACGGCGCTCTAAATTTCATGCTTGACGTTGTGTCGGTTGGAGTCTAAAAATTTGCCGACCGTCCCAGGGTTTTCGCTCCTCTCGACGAGCGGTGCAAGACCGCAAGAACGACGAGATGCACTCTCGGTTTCTTCCAACCTTTAATTTCTCCTCTTTGCGTCGTTAGGAAAATAATTTACAGCCCCAGACAGAGCGGGGAGGTGGCGGCGACGACGAGCAGACGACGTCGAGGTCGCGAAGAACCTAGCAGGGAAGCCGTCAGCTGCCGGGAGGCTCCACCTCCACGGTCCCTTCTAGCGTCGCGGACTCCGTGCGTCCCTTGCGCTTGTCCGAGATGGAGAGGTGCGCCGACCCGTCGCTGCGACAAACGGGGGAGGGCGCGGTTAGATACATCATCTGGCTAAGTTAGAGCCCAGAACAAGAGTGTGTTCAACTATGCGACTGGAGTTGCACGATGTGCAGCGTACCTGCCAACCTGTGGACTTTCAAATTCGTAAAAGTCCCGTGGCCGCGGGGTTACGCGAAGCGATGTGTAGCTAAATGTCAGCCTGACCAGCGTGCGAAACGCTTACATCACACGTGCACGTGCTACAGAATCCAAACTTCTCTCGCTTTTTGGGCGGCACGAAGCGTGGAAATTTTGACGTGTAGGACTTAAGGAACACCTGAAAGAACCTCTTTTGAGGTTGGGAGTTCGGCATTGCGCCGCGAAGCCACAGTGATCAGGAGAATGCTACAGTTACACGTGCAACAAACACAGACGCCATACTTCTCGCCTCGAAACTGGCCGAAACAACGAGGCCCAACGACGTCTGAACACGCCGAACCAACCTACACCGGTGCACCGCCGAACACACAAACAAAGGCTTTGAGCTTTGGATTGGTTTTCGATCCGTGGCCACCGGATAGATGGATAGTAAAAACCACGACGCTGCTGTGGACGGCACCTATCGTCCTCTTGTGGCGGTGCAAGATACCGCAAACAACGGAGTTACAAAAACAACAAAAAAAAAAAAAAAAATATATATATATATTTTTCGTAAGATTTGAAGCAAGAATCGTAAAATTAGTCCCAATTCATACGTTTTACGAAAAATTTGGAAGACTTGGCAGGTATGGTGTAGGCACCATTAGGCTGTGGTGACACCACTAATACACCATACAAAAGAAAGTCTGTAGACATTGGGCCGGGACGGTCCCATTTTAAGAGGTTCATTTCTGCCGTCCCGTCTTTTTGGTCTAAGAAAGCTTCGTGTCCTCTTTTGGTGGGAATGTGCATAGTATCATGATATCCTGAACGTACACCAACCACCCTCAAACTTTGGCCCACTATCCCTTTTTATGTCGAAGAAAATCCCGATGTATCGCCCACCCTCCCAAAATAGCAATTCCAAATAACTGGGGACACCTGGGCATAGCTTTCTTTTTAGAAGCCTCCAGGGACGCACGCAAGAAAGTTACGCAAGAGCCTGCTCCCTGTGATTGACGAGGTGCACGACCTGGCCCAAAGCCAAAGTATTTGCCCATGCGATTGCCTGCTTTCTCACTTCCCCCAGCATCGCTCTTTGTCGCTTCTTTCACCTGCTTGCTCGCTGGTTGCACCTGGTTGGTTTTTCTATGGGCGGTGAGTGGCGTGAGGGCCACAAGTGCATGAGGGGTATGAGGGGCGTGAGGGCTGTGAGTGGCATGAGGGATGTGACGGCAGTGAGGGACGCGAGGGCCATGAGTGCGTGAGGGGCCTGAGGGCGGTGAGTGCGTGAGGGATAAGAGGGCCATGAGCGCGTGAGGGGCATGAAGGTGGTGAGTGCGTGAGGCCTCCTTCAGGCGCAGCAACTTTCTCAGCAATTTTGGTGTTGATGGCGGGTTGTTCCCTAGCTTTCCCCAGATCAACACGAATTGCTGAGATCGGGCCCAGCTTGAAACAAGCAAGCAACTTGGAGCAATTTTGAAGTGGCTGCATCCAATTAGGGACGCAATATTTTCACGTGATATCTCGTGCAGGTGATGATGACAAAGAAAGACTTGGTTCTGGTTTGAAATTGATCGTTTTTGGAAATAAACTGTTTCAGAAAGATGCATTAGTCTTCTCAACTTGATTTAAATGCATAAAAACATGTTTATGGCACGTTATTCTGTGTCTAAATAGTGCAAGAAAAATAAAATTTCGGGATGATGATGGCAAATGGCAGCAATTGGTTGCTGCGTGTGAACGCGGGCGGCCCGTGTTGCTGGTGGTGTGACGTCAAGTTTCTCGGCAAAACTGTCCCATCTGAAGCGGGCCTGAGTGGCGTGAGGGCCCTGAGGTTCAGTGAGGGTGAGTGAAGGGCTGAAGGCGAGTGACTGTGAGGATGAGGGTGAGTGGGGGGCTGAAGGTGAGTAGCTGTGAGGGTGAGTGAGGGGCTTAGGTGAGCATGGCAGTGAGGGTGAGGGAGGGGCTGAAGGCGAGTGTAGCTGTGAGGGTGAGTATGGCTGTGAGGATGAGTGAGGGGCTGAAGGTGAGTGTAGCTGTGAGGGTGAGTGAGGGCGGCCTAAAATGCCGACCTCTGCTTAGCAGTACTAAAACTCTTTCAAAAAGGTTGGTGGGTAAATCTCAAAGTTTTGCCCACCCGCATTTTTTTTTCTTCTCTTGAACTGTCTCCCGTAAAAAGGTGGGCGTTTGTTCAGGATATTATGGTAGTTGCGAAATCAGTACTAAGTGAATGGCAGATAATCAAAAGAGTGTTTGTTACACACCTAACGTGAAAATGAACATACGACAAAACATACTTTAGTTGCATCTGCTAATACACTTCTCATAAACGTGTGTGCAAGAGACTCTTCTATATCACCGAATTTGACGTGCTTTGGTTGTCAATGTTTCTTACTCATTGCTAAAAAAAAACAGGAAAAAAAAGCACTTGTGTTGTCAAGGAAGAACTTTGGGAAAATGTGCATGTTTAGGTTCATGTGAAGCAAAGCTTTTCTTTCTTCCTTCCCCCCATCTATGTCCCGCTCTTTACCCGGAGAATGATGGTCACCCTATGTCCGCAGCACGTTCCTTCTATGTGGGTCCTGTCACGTTGGTCGTGCAAACACTGCCTGCAGTGTTTGATGACCCAACACAACACACCAAGGGCCCAACACAATCGAAGCGCATGCCTGCAGGCATGTTCGATGCACACATATGTACGAAGCACACATGCTTCGAACGTGCTCGAGGCATGCCAGCAGATAATTCGTCGTCGTGTCTGCAAAGAATTGCTCGACTCTCTTACAATGTACGAGCAGTGTGGTCGTTGCAGCTTTGTGCGGCCAACTTAGCTGGGCACGAGATGGTGTTCTGCTCGATCTGGGTCGTGCAGTTTGTGGGCACTGTTAGTCGTGCGGCAGCATTGCATAGCTAAGTTGCAAAGCCTCGAATGAGAGAGCGTTCAACTGTGCAATCGAAGCCACGTGCTTTGTGGGCACCATTATCCAGTTAACATGGAGAGTCAAGATTGAGAGAGCGTTGAACTGCACAATTGGGATCGCGCAGTCAGCGGGTGGCAGTGCACAGGTCGACGACGTGACTATACTCTGTTTCACCTCATGATGTACCGCAGGAAAGGCTACAAGAGCAAGCTCCTTGCTCTAGGGCACATCTCGGCGGCACGAGCTCTCGTGCATTAAAGGCAGCTGCCAACGCTGTGAGCTCGCGCTTCTAGCCTTCGCTGCGGTACAACATGAGGTGAAACGGAGTATAGTGGCGGCTCCTGCGGGCGCCAACTACAAATTCGTTTTGCGCCGTAAATATAGCTTTAAAATATCTTTTCGTTGTAAATTCATTTTATGACATCCTTTACCCCACCAAGCTGTTTTTTCTTTGCATATATCCTTTAAGCTCTAAATGAGAAAAAGCGTCTTCATCCTCTAGAGCCTCGTAAACCTCACCTCCTAACGCTGATGCTTGCGACCAGCACAGAGTCCTCTTCAAGCTCTCGCACACACAGCTGCAAAAATGCGAGGAAAGGATTAATGTCTTGCCTCTCACTGCGAGAATCGGTCATTTAGATCTAGAGTGCACGTAACCAAAGTCGTCAAAAAAAAAAAGGTTGCGAGCACGAGCTTGCTAGCTCGTGCGCTTTGCTTCGAGGAGTGTCTTTCTAACCCGAGTGCTCGTTCTACGAAAGTGCATTTCAAAGTCACAATCTCATGCTGTAGTCTTCGGTGCCCCACTAGCTTAAAGGAGCACTCGAGTGCTTTTAATAGAAGCTTGTTTTTGATGGCATATTATTTGTTGGGCTTTAGTCAATAAAACTGACCAGCCTAGATGGCAAAACGTCGTAGCAAACTTGCCAACAATGGAAATGCACGGGCACTATTTTCTCTTGCTCTTGGGGGGGGGGGGGGGGGGGGGGGGGGGGGGGGGGGGGGGCAATTCTTAGGTTTATGATTTCTATAACGTTTGACCAACGAAAATAGATAACTGCGTGGAGATTCCGATTGTTAGTATTAATGCTCTTTCTAGGCACGTTGTCCATTATATTTTGGCAAAAATGTCAATTATTTTCATGTAAGAGACATAATACACCAACTATTGTTTGAAAATGCCATCTGACAGCACCCCCTGGCATCTGCTCCAAGACTATCTCAGAATCCACTTGAGGTCAAACAGAGTAAGAGATGCCACCCACTTTAATGGAACCCAAGGTTTCAAAACGGAACAAAGGGGTTAAAAAATGTTTTACCTTTTAAACTCGTTACCCGAAGAAGCCCAACAATTTTTGGGCCCATTACGCCGAGAAATCTTAACAACATTGTATATTTGGGGACGACTTTCGGCGACATTTTAACCGATGCACGTACAGCTTCGATCGCCGTTTGAGGTGCAAGCGCGCACGGTTTTCGTGGCTCCGACTTTTCTGCAGCCAAAAGCTGCTTTCAAGTGTAGAATTTGAGCATGACTCGAAGATGAATCGAACTGAGTGGATGCTATTACAATCAGTCTCCAAAGCACGCTTCAACCAGAACCTACCTACTTTACCCACGTTGAACACTAAGGGCCTATTAGGTAGTCCTGAAATGCTTCCAATCCGCGTATAACCAGAGCGAAGCTTCCGCAGGATTGCCGAAATCAAATCCACACACCATCTACGAGAAACGACCGCTTTTAACGTTGTCGGACTTATTTTGAGCACACAGAGAAAAACTGAGGTGCGTAACATATGCGGGCCGGAAGCGCTCCGGGGCTACCCTAGATTTGGGGTACGTCCTCTCGTCGTATGAGGCCACAAGCGGTTGCAATGCGGTCGATCGCGTTCTAATGTAAACACATAGACTGCCCTTAACTCGGATGTTCCAAACTGCACAGACTTGAACCTTGGGTTTTTAACCCTCCGACGGTAGAGTTTTTTTTCCCCCAAAAAAATGTTTTCCAACGATCAGGTTTTATTTCCCAAGGAATGGTACGGAGAAAGGGTCAATGCACATTTTTTTCTCAGATATCTAGTGGGAGCACACATACAGTGCTTGCAAGTTGTTTGAGTTTAAAAGCAGCAATTGAAAATATTGACGGTTGCACAGTTGTCACCTTTTTCCCCCACTCGGTTTTATTTCGATGCCCGGCCAATATTTCGGTGGTTTCAGATTCCGAACCGGAGGTACTTTACAGAGCTTCTCCGTCGGACGGTCGGATTGTGTCACATAAATTCAACTCTGAGGAACGATCCCTCGGTCTCAAATGCAAGCTTCTTTCTCTTTGCAAACCCCAACGACCCAACCCTACCCAACAAGTACCCTGACGGGGACTGGTCCCGAACGAAAGAGGTGGGCATGACAAGCGCTCACCCTCGCCAAGAGAGTGGCCTCACAGTCCGGCTGGTCCTCCGCCCTTTCGTACACTTCCAAGCAGACGGAGTTGTGGCCGGCTGCCTTGGCCACTTGTTTCTGCCACTTCGCCGGCACAGGTGTACCCTCGGGTAAAACAGGTACCAAGGTGGATTCTGGCGTTCCCTGCAAACAAGCGAGGAGTTGCAGATCGGCAGGTTTAAAGATTTTTTTATTGCGCAAGGTGTTTTAGGGCAGGTGTCCGAGTTTAGAGGGTCACAAAAAGCTGTTACGAAAACAAAACGTGGTCGGAGGTCTTAACAAAAAAAAAAATAGTTTGTTTTTTCACCAGAGGCCACATTTTAATCGCCGCAAAAACGGGACTTAATTTTCTTGTCGCGTCACAAGCAAAGATAGTCTTCGCAGACGGCACATCCGCTAATGGCCGGTTCATACGGCAAACTGATCTGCGGACGAATTGATAACGTGACAACATGTCCGCGATTCGTCCGTCTCCCAAGCCCATCCACATGAGGGACCCGATGAGCAGACGCCAGCGAGGACGGACCAAACCTGTTGGCCACCCCACGGTGCCGCGAAACTCCAAAACTCCAACATCGCACCATGGCACCGTCGTCCCAAAAAAAAATCTATGTTTGCTACCGCAATAAAGAACTATACGCCGCTGTTACGTACAAATCGAGACAAAACACCGTGATAGGCTTTGCGCGAAGCTTCACTAGCTTTACTAACACAAATCATGACAGTGACACAGGCATGGTCCTGCTCGAGAAGGGTTCGGCGTAGAAGCGACGAAGTTATGGGCTGGCGGAGGGGCGTTTGGAGATGCTTTCAAGCACCCCGCGCTCGTGCACAACACTCAAGTACACCACAGCCACAAGAGAGGTCTTGCTCAGTGAAATCCAGACTGGACGTGCAAGAATTATGGCGGCATGCTAGACCGAGTTTTGACGTAAAGCTCCTCGACACGGACCCAGAGGAGTACCGGAACCCGTGTCACATCAGCTGGACAAAGTTTCTGCAGTTTCTTTCATGCGTGGAACTAGAAATCGCGCGACAAAATGAGACAGCGAATGCACAAAACACAACGACGTGCCATGTTTGTTTCAGTCGTCCAGAAACAAAGAAAAAAAAAGAAAACCACGTACCGTTGCCAGACTAAATGCTTTTCAAGTCAACCTCCCGCCAAAAATCTGCGAGTAAAAAAGGCGCTCGACTTTCCGTGCGTCTGCGGACAAGGAGTGTATCGCAGGAATCGGTGATGTGCCGGTTACGTGATACACAATCCGCGGACAAAAATCGCGATTCGGTCCGTCGTCTGAATTGGCTGTGAAGGGCTGTCCAAACGAGACACTTCAAGCACGCGAGAAGCGAAGCTTATCCGCCATATTATGTGCGGCACTCCGTTTCATTCTGCCTCTTTGGCCGGGAGGGGGGGGGGGTGCTTCAATACCACGTCCACTTGTGTCCTTCACAAAGGCCTAGTGCATGCTCATCACGCGGGTCCAGACAGTCACTCGCACGCCCTGTTGGCTGTGAATCGCCCGAGGCCTCCACTGCTGTTCAAATCCCAAAAACGGGAAGGATACGAGGGCACAGCAGAACAAATGGACAGGCAACAGGCACGCCACTTGCAGGTGGCGTGTGACGTCGGGTCTGAAGAGCACCGAGAAAACCAGAGGTGGCGAGAAGAAAAGCCGCAGTGTTTGCCTGGTGCATGTCCAAACAGAAGACAGACTGCCGGATTTCAAATTTCACTTCATGTGGTGGAGAAGTGTCGTGCCACACGTTCTGAAGTGTCCTCTTTGGACACCCCTTAACGCGAGCGAAGAATGCAGTTCATCTGCTACGAAGCTTTGCTGGCAGGCAGAAACAAAAAGAGGAAACACCGTTAGACGTCCAGACCGAAAAAAAAAAAAACGCATCTCCACGTGGTGAATGATGTTGATTGGGGCGAAGCTCTGGTGGTGCTTGTCTGCGTAGACGGTGAGCCGCAGCATGCCGAGCCTTTCGTTCGTTTTCATCCGTGTCAGAAAGAGAATGTGTGGTGTGAAACGTGGTTATATACGCATTTGAGCATTTGACCGCAGCGTGACATGGATGAAAACGAACGAAAGGCTCGGCATGCTGCGGCTCACCATCTACGCAGACAAGCACCACCAGAGCTTCGCCCCAATCAACATCATTCACCACGTGGAGATGCGTTTTTTTTTTGTCCTACACGAGCGTGTGAGCTCACAAGCAGGAACACGAGCCCCCGACGCCGGACATCGGACGAACATAACTAGCCCCTAAGGAGCTTTGCCCCTAAAAAAAAGTTTAACGTCTGCTACGAATTGAGCGCAGCGGGGTGAAATTCTGATCATCTGCTTTACGCTGGAAGCCAATGACAATCTGCACTTTTGCAAACCTTACGTTTTTCTGCTGCCCTACACAACCCAACACCGACCGGTGGGTGGAGGAGTACTAAGGACAAACACATCCGAAGCCACCTTTCTCGCTGCTTGTGTCTTGGTTAGACATTTTCATCAAAATATTGCCCGACTGTGAACTTAATTGGGACCAAAACTATCTCTCTGGCTACATATGGGCAAGCTATGGCACCATGTCCAATCAACAGCGGAGAATGCTCTCTCACCTTGACCAAAAGTAGACCCCAGGAATCCGACTTGAGCCCTCACTCCATAAGTAAGGTTCAGCGTTTTCTTCAAACTCAAAATGCTCTTTCGTTTTCTTTTTTTTGTGTGTGTATGACAAACAGGTGAACCTCTCAGAAACCGTGGTTTCTACTCATCTAGAACGCAACAATAAATAAGCTTGCAACAAATCACCTATACTTCCAAAATGTTATATCAGACGACCATGAAACAAACTCCTGTTTAACAAAAAGAGTCATGAGCAATTTAGATGGCCATGAACAAAAAATTTCCAGGTCCGACACGACTATGTACATGTGCGAGTCTGGCCACCACAAAGTTAAATCTACGCAACGGGGCGCTGAACAAGCTTGTATGGCAATTTTCGGTGTCAGACAAACAAATCTACATTTATCAGGGTTTATGCTGAAGAAAACAGAACAGTAGCACGAGATTCCCCAACTAACAGGGAACGTGTGTAACTCAAACACTTGGAAAACACCCAAGTACCGATTAGACAAATAAGGAAGTAAGGGGTTATCACGGAGCATTGAATTCTACTTGTCAAACAGATTTCAATTTGTTGAGATCGCGGGGGAAACTTCCACATTACTGCCAGTCACTTCCGGTGTGCCTCAGGGCACGGTTTTGGGGCCAATTGCGTTTCTCGCGTATATAAATGACATTGCAAATGAAATTCATCGACCTGTTGAAGTCCACCTTTTTGCAGACAATTGTCTGATGTACATAAGAGGTAATTCACAAAGGGACCAAGTGTTATTAAATGAGTCGTTAATGACTATGCACGAGTGGTGTCACAAATGGGATATGAAGATAAGTTTTGAAAAGACAACTTTTGTAACAATCACAAAGAGGAGGTTGCCTAGAATATTTCCGTATTCCTATAATGTTGCACTCTTGCAACAATCCGAAACTTTTAAATACTTATTTACAGCTTCCTGGTAGATGGTCACCGAGAGTTAAATAACCAGTTTGGAGTCAAGCCGCATTTCCCAAATCTTGATGTTTTTGAATACTCTTTTTTTGTAAAAACAATTGAGGAGTGGAATAGTTTGGATGGCGACCTCTTCGTTGGGATTGACAATGCCAATAAGTTTGAAAGTATCATTTGATTTATATGCAGAGACGTACTAGTATGTTTTGGTGGTGATGACTTTCGGTGGTGTTGTTCAACCGAAATCGTACTCAAATGATTCTATTGTGGTGATTGTTCTTAATCTTCGGTTCTTTAATTCTGTTGTTTTATTGCTGTACACTCCTGAAACAGCCCGAAAGGGCTTTCAGTATTGTAAATAAATAAATAAATCCAGTGCTCTGTGAAGTATCAATGCCATTTTAAACTAATTTCCTTCCCCGTGACAATCAGTTCAGACAGTCGGTTCTAGGCTGCTCATGGCATTGTGCATGAAAACTGCACGATTGTTTATAGAGTCCACTGAGAACTGCACGTAGGATATTAGCGGTACTTTTCCCCAAGCGTCTAATGGTGGCGGGGCAAATTGGCACGGTGCAACGTTTATTTTGCACGTCAGCGGGCATCTCCATTTTGTGTGCAGGACTTTATGGGTGCTACTGTCAATGAATGTAGTCCTCAAACGTGGCTTGGATGGGTTGTTAAGAGACACTGGTTGCATCCTTTTCTTTCTCGCAGATTGACTCTATGACAGCACAAAACTCCTACTGCAAGCACAAACCAAAAAAAAAGAAGAAAAGATGCCTGGCTTTTTACCTTGATGTAGATTCCCTTGGAGAGGGCAGGCACGCTGGGACAACGGGGAATATCCCTTGTGACGTCGTCGCGGGCACAGAGCAGAGCAGCCTGCAAATCACAAGAAAGGGTTGGCATCAGAACCATACACCACATATCACTTGCTTTGTTCCCACAACACTAGGCAACACCAGCATTGCTTCAATGGCCGCTCTGGTATCCATAAAGACGAACCTCTCAAAAACCACGGTTTCTACACAGCGAGTGCACAACCAACTAAAAAGAAAGTAGTAGCAAGTCGTCTAGGTACTTTCAATGTGTTGGACGGACAGCCATGTTGAAAAACAGCGCAACTGGGACAAGGACAAAAAGACGAAGAGAACACAAGACAAGCGCTGACTATCAACTGGTTTGTTAATAGGACATAAGGAAGAAAGACAATGAAATAAAAAACATGATGTTCGCGCACTTGCTGGGCGCCTCATGGAATATGTCTCCTTCTTTCTTCATCTGATTGTAGAACATGTTTTCTTTCTTTCCGCAGGAGCTTTTATTACTCTAAATGGACAGCCATGAAACAAACTCCCGCTTGGAGGGGAACTCCCCCGATTCTTCGAGCTACCTAACCCAAAGGCATCACCTGAATGCAGATGGCTTCTTGATTCCAAAATGCTATCTCGTTCTCGCAGTCACTCTAGTTAATTAAAAAAGTGATATTTTGCTTGCTGCCGAAACTGAAACATCGTTCTCCCTAGTCTTTCCCCAGTTTTCCCCGCCACCCAAACGTGATGTCACCGGCAGGCAGCGAGACACACAGCCAATAATTGGGTAGCTCGTACCCGCCTTTCTCGCGTCGAACAACTAGAAAACAGGGGCGTTCGTGCTATCTGACGTTGATAATAATCTATAGCTGCACAGAGTATGACCTCTGCCCTAAGAATAAACATATTAATATTACCAAGGATATTTTTATAAATTCTTCTCAAATAGAAATTGTTCCCGCGTTTAAAACTTTGGGCGTTATTTTTCAAGAAAACTTGTTATGGGACGACCATATTAATCATATCGCATCAAAGTTATCTAGCATCGTCGGTATTCTATACCGTCATAAACACATCCTACCACTTAGAACAAAGTTAATATTATATAATTCATTATTTTATTCACATTTAAATTATGGTCAACTCATATGGGGCACTACTACCTATACCAACCTCCACAAAATCTTTATGCTACAAAAAAAGATATTAAGAAGTATCTCTAATGTGCCACTAGAACATCCAACCGATGATCTTTTTTGTAAGATTGGTGTGATGAAAATTTTTGATTTATATAAATATCGTTTATGTGCAAGGTATAAAATAGAAACAAATTTATCCCAATGTCACCTTAAAAACTTAGCGAAGCTAACAGATAAAATTTATAGGTACCCAACACGAATTAAAGAACCTTGGGAAGTACCCTTTTTTAGAACAAACTACGGCCACCAAAGTTTAAAATATACTTTGCCCTCTACCCTTAACCAGCTTAGTAGGCAAGGCATTGAGCTTAGCAATATATCGGTGAGCATCTTACGAGAAATGTTTATTTCAAATGTTTATTTCGAGCCAAATTGTCCGTGATAAGCGCTAAAATCTTTGAATCGATGGTTTCTTTCGCGTTTATTTCAGTGGTGTTTAAGGGGGGACATGAGCCTAAATATTAAATTTTTTTGAAAAAATTCATTTTTTAATTTTGAGGTTTTCAGTTTTAGAAACTAATTATACACCCTTACACCAAATTTGATGACCATATGCCAAATAGTTACGTTGATATGAAATATTTTCAACACATTGTGAGGCAGTAACAAAGTAAAGGAGTTCAATGTTTGAATGCATTTTTCTCAGTTCCACTTTTTGCTGCAAATTTCACACGAAGGAATCTTTTGTTTGAAGGTGAAAGTATTCTGTTACCACAATCAAGATGTTTCTGAACTGAAATTTACTCAGGAATCGGGCTATCTACTTTATTTTGTTTTAAGTTGAAGTCCTCAGGGAGAAAAAATTAAGTTTTCAAATATTGACAGATGACAGATATGCATCTCATAGTTTGAGGTAATAACACTTCCTGAAATATTTACATTTAAGTTATTAAAACTAGGTAGCCCGAGGTCCCATATCCCCCACTTTATATTCAAGCAGTCAAAATGGTGCTTAATAGCTTGATTTGCATATCATAGATTTCTTAATGAAAAGTGACACATCATCTTATGCAGGTATGCAAATTTGTCCTAGAGAGCTGAAAGTTTGCACAGTACACCTACATTTGAAGCTAAACCTCCCCTGCAAATTTCATTTCGATCAGTTGAGTAGTTAAAAAATTTTACCTCTAGCCAGTGTCCCCCCTTAACGTTCTGTGTGTGTATTCACTATTGTGTAAACTGTATCAATATGCTACTTATCTTGTTTAGCGTCATTTCTTTCTTTGTAAAGTTGTTCAAACATGTAGTACACATGTCATGTTTCAATTTTGTATAAATCTTTAGTGCCTGCATCGCGACTGCTGGTGTAGGTGGTTTGGGGCTCGTCAAGCTGTTTTTACAGCTTTTTTCCCAAGTCACCTTTTCAACATTGTTTTTGTTGGAAAAAATAAAGGTACTATTATTATTATTATTATTATTATTATAAAGCTGCCATCAAGCACGCGCCTCAGAAATAAAACACAAAGAAAAGCACAGCAACACAGATGCTTCATCACGGAAGCCGTCGTGAAGCCAGCACTGTTCACTGCACCTGCACAGTGGGGGAGTGTGATGTCACCAGCTGAGCGCCGCGTGGGAAAGGAAGACGTGGCGCACTGCTTGTAGGAATGCACTTCTTGTAGGAATGCGCTGCGTGCAGGAATGCTTTTGCGATCCCACACGTAAGCAGTCCTAAGTGTCTCTGGCTAGTTTTTTTGACGAATTACCCAAGTACCACGCAGAATGCTCGAAATGTGGGTATAGGTGCCCCATTTGTTTGTCTTACCTGAAGGAACATGTTGTTTGTTTAAGAATTTATTTAGAAAAGTTACTGTTGCAGACGATAGCATGTGTACCTACCCTTGTAGCATGCATATGTTCCTTGGTGTTTAAGTGATTTGTTTGAGTAGTGAGCTACCTTGAGCTCAACGACGCAGTGATGACTGCCGTAATACAACTTGAACATAGAAGTGAAGCAACGAGGCAGAAAAAATAACTTTTTTTGGAGAAACGAAACTTCCTGCGAGCTGAAATCAAAGGAGCGACACCGTAGCAGATGACAAAACAAGCTCCTACTGCCCGCCGCCGCTCCTCGGGCGTGCGCGCACCAGCCGTGCCACCGTCAATACGAGTCAGCCAGTAGGAGAGCTAGCCTCCCACCACGTGACTCAAGCGGCAAATCGCCTAGCCGATTTTGTTGTTTTTTTGTTTGCATCGTGCGCTCTTGTTGTTCCTTAAAGAAATACGGCACCACAGCTACGGGAAAGCTGAATTCATCCTCTCTCTGGTAATACCAAGATGGCGCCGGTCAGTCAAGCGGGCTGCATGCTGGCCGCTGCCCAAAGTGAGCTTCTGAAGTGCAATTTTCTCGCAATTTTTTTATGTCGACACGTTATAAAATTGGTGCTTTCTTTTTTGCCAGTAGGAGAGCTTCTCTCCTCCTCGCTTGTTTCGTCCCATCAAGCAGGCAAACCGAAGCGAGGAGGAAAGAAGCGAGGCCGCTTCCTTGCACCTCGACCGTTTGAAGAGAATTGTGACGTCACATTCCTCGCTTGATCGCGCCCTTCTTTTCCAAAAATACAGCCATTCATTTAGAGATATCGCTGGATGGGTGATGTTTCGGAATTCGTAGCATCCAGCTCAACGCTTTTGCGGCCTTATTTGGCGAAATCAAAATTTCGGTTCAGCACTTCTTTTAGGCTGAAGCTTACAAATCATCAATATTTTGCAGCAATTTTCTATGATAGATTTCTTCGCCAAGTGAGGTGACTTATATCAAGAGCTGTATATCTATCTGCCCTTGTAGCTTATCGGAAAATTGTCCTACGCAGATGAAACGTCATACACTGCATTTAGGCAACAAGATGAATAGGCCCTCCAAATTCCATCAATACTGAGCGACTGGTTTAGAAGTTCACATTTGAAGGTGTTGTCACCCCTCAATGAATTTGCATGCAGTTTCCTTCCATAATGCTCCTAAATAACTTTGTGAGGGCATGACAAGCTTCCTTTTTCAGGAAATTCCGTTAAAAACGTTCAGCCTTTCCACTCTCGTGAAGAAGGAAGACCAGCGGAGCTGTATTCGATAAACTGTGTGTTCTTCTTCGTCGTCGAATTCATCGTAGGAAACGAATTCATCGTTTCCTACGATGAATTCCCATCAATGTGCCCAACTATCCATTCTTCTATTATAGCTGGAAAAATTGCCGCCATCTACGAGCAACGGCGGAAACCATACTGGTTGTGTGCTTGCCGCAGTCGCTTATAGATGGCGGTAGCTGTCCAGGTAGGTTTGTGTTGGCGTACACGGACACGTTCCTGGGGAACCTGGCCCTTAACAACTCCACTGTAAAAATTTATTACAGTCAATCCTCATTAATTCAAACTCTCTTAATTCAAACTTGTGGATAATTCAAACTAACATGCAGGTCCCAGCCTGTGCATCTCTATGGGAGGAAACTCCTGATAATTCAAACTTTGCTTTATTCAAACAAATTTTCGGCCCCCCTCGGGTTTGAATTAACGAGATTTGACTGTATTCTCACATTAAATTTGATGGACGAAGACATGACCAGCAACATAAAATTAAATGTAGAGTAAAAAATATTTTGAAAGGAAATTAATAAAAGGGACTCTGTCATGCCCTAGGCAGAGCCGTGTATACAGACAGTTTGATCAATGGGAGGCACAAGCAGAGCCACGGCATGCACCAGACGCAAAGAGTGGGCTTGACATGCTCTCTTGGCCAACCAAGAGCCGAAAAGAATCCCCTAGCGGTGGTAACGAGAAACTGTTTTGATCAAAGGTATAAGTTTGTAAATGGTTTTAATAAGCGCGTAAGAGTAAAGTGTAGTAACCCTTTGTGGTTGAAAGTAGGGTGCACGTGATGTTTTGATCATGATCATGCAGAAAGATTTAATAAACGAATGCGCCGCTCAAATTTGTTTTGCTCGAACAGAGTTTCACCGCTCAGACGGCAGATTCCCGGCCCTCAGCACTTGGCGTACGGATTATGTTGATCGCTCCACAAGTTGCACTCTTTCACCATGATTTATGATGACCGTGATCAAAACACCACGTGCACCATATTTTCAGTCAGCGAGAGTTACTCCGATGCACTTATCAAGTTTGTTTCTCGCGACCACTGCAAGGGTAATATTTCCGGCTTCTGGTTGGTCACATTCGAATTTCTGAAGACGCCCTGGAACACGCCCAGCCCGCTTTCGGCCAATGGCGCCTCCTCATTTGTCTCCTATACTTCCCAACGAATGGTCAAACTCTCTACATATACGGCTCTGGCCCTAGGGAGCCTACCCAGGAATGCTTATAATTAATTTCACATTCCCATGATGTTTTGCTATTTCTCCATCCCTGGGATAAAGGAAGGAAGTGAATCCATAGGCACAGCTTTATAAAACTTAGCAGTTACTTTTATGTATGCGCTATGAATGCGCCCTGAAAATTTCATACAGATAGCCCTAGAAATAAGAAAGTTTAGGCTCGACGCAGTCTTCCCCCCTTAATGGATATACTAGTACTACGCAGTCGAGCACAGTTTAGTTGGCCGTCGACACAGGTTTCTGGGTCCGACATGACCCTATACGCAGGATCGGCTTCCACAAAGTTAAATGCAAGCAATGGACTCTTCCGACTGCTGCGGATGTGCTCGTTAAAGAAATTATTGTTCTATATAGGTTTAGAAAGAGTTATAGACGTAAAGACAGGGGACGGGACAACACATCTTCTAGTTCTATCGTTCTAGTCGCCGACAGACTGAGAAGGGCGAGAGGTCTTTTGGCTGTCCCGCCTCCGGTGCGAGGTTCCTGCCTTCGATGGCACCTTGGCATCGCGTGACCTTCGAACACGCACATGCAGCTAAATAGCTAGAGGAAGGCAAAGAGCGTGTGCTGGAGGCACTGGAAAGACGTGCAGTTCTTTCCAGTGCCTCCAGTGGCCATGGAAGTTGGCAAGACAACTTGTACAGCCAAAACTTCTACACTCCAACAGCAGGTCGGATGAATGATGCCGCATCAGTGCCACGAGGAGTGGTCCTCACCTGAAGGGCGCCGCCGATGGCGATCACCTCGTCAGGGGCGTGGCTGTCTAGGATTTGCGACGTGGGGAAGCGGGACGCCAGGAGATTCCGGACGCGCTGGATCCGGCCGCTGCCGCCACAGAGCACCACCTGGCAAAAGAGATGCGTGTGCCCGACGGACATTGTTCGAAATGAAAAAATCTTTCGATGTGGCGGTCGGGGCATGGCCGGGCCGGACAGCAGCGTTTCCTACGGCTTTTGCTCTCGCTTATACTCTAGTTCACCTTATGATGTACCGCAGGAAAGGCTACAAGCGCAAGCTCCTTGCTCTAGGGCAAATCTCGGCCTCACAAGCTCTCGTGCATTAAGGGCAGCTGTCAACGCTATGACCTCGCACTTCAGCCTTCGCTGCGATACAACATAAGGTGAAATGGAGCATAAAAACAATCGAAATCTTTTCTAGCCACGTGGGGGCACGACCGCACCGCCCCTTTCGGTACCGCCCGAACCACCTCGAAAACCTGTTCCGACAGGCATGATTGAAACTCTGTGCCGATCTACTCTCATGAAGGAATCACGGCACACCGATCGAAATATTTCTGGCTTCTGATGAATAAATGCTTGTTTATGGAACAAAATGTTCAGTTGCGCTAGTTGGCTCATGACTGGATAGAAGCACTCAAGGACAGGGACAAAGTGAAGGAGGTAATGACAACTTTGTCCCTCTTGTCGTTACCTCCCTTCACTTTGTCACTGTCCTTCGACACTTCTATCCAGCGGGTTGTTTATGGAAAATTGTTTTTTGAGAAGACGAAGAAGAGTTCTGCGTAAGCTCCTGCAGGCAGAAGACCTCGAGGCCCATAGGTCTAGCTAGTCTGGAAATTCGTTGAATTTACCATAGAGTGAAGAGGCCCAAACGGTGAAATCTATATGCTTTCTTAGAAGGGGTTAAAGTGCTGTAAGAGTGAGGTCCCGGCACTTCATCGAGCAGCGGGCCACGGGAGAAACTACCGCCCATGCTAAGGCCTGGCCTGCCCGTGATTAGGAGAAACATGCTGTCTTATCTTCTTTCCAGCTGAGTCGTATTGAAAAATTTACTCAATCTCGCTCCGTAGCAAACGTTTTGTACCTTGGATACGATACGACGCACTAGAGTACTAATCAGAACTTACTCGAGGAAGATTTGGAACGCAGCCTCGCTGACAAGTGGCGAAACAACTGTTTTTTTTTAAAACCTGCTCTCGTTGCACCGAAGTTCATAGCACAAAGGCATAGGCAGAAACTATGCCACCATTATAGGTGTTTGTTAAAGGGTAACTGCAAAGAAAAAAAAATGTTGTTTTTTTAAACAGCCTATTTGGGATAAGCATGTCACAAAACAAATCTTCCGCGAAAAAAAAAAATTTCTTTTAGCAATATTTACGCCACAGGATGTAATTTAGTCGGAGTCACAACCTCTCCACATTTGAAACTCTCGCTCTTTCGACGCGCGTTATATATCTGGAATACGTCACTCCGTGACGTAGGGCAGCCACTCCGTGACGTATAATACCAACTTTGTGGCGCGCGATTTAAAACGGACAAAATAGCCGCAAACTAAAATCAGTCCCGCGCGATAAATATTGCTGTAAAAAATTTTGTTTTTGTTGGAAAAATTGTTTTGTGACATGCTTGTCCCAATTAAGCTGTTTAAAAATACACTTTTTTTTCTTTGCAGTTACCCTTTAATCTTTTGGGCTATGTTGTTTCCTTTTAGAAACTGTGCCACCAAAAAAAACTTTAGTTGTGAGAACAGCTTCGTCCTGTCCTGTTTCTGTTTGTTTCTTCACTTTCTCTTCGTAATTTGAGCTCTTTTCATCATGTACACCACAATACATATCGTATTTTCCGACTGCAAGTCACATTTTTTTTTTCAGTATTTTCATCAGCACGGTTTATGCTACGGTGCAATTTATATGCATTCTTTTCTATAAGTATAAACTTTAACCGCAGAAATTTGTCACGGGTATATTTCTCGTTCGATTCGTCGACACGAATATTGAAACTTGCTCTCGCTTGCGCATACACTGCAATCTTATCACACGCATGCAGGCCTTTTATTGTAATTTTGCCACACCGACCGTAGAAATTTACAGGTCTGATTTACACAAAGGTGTGGCTTATACATTGAAATATATGGTAACAAGGTATGACTGGTAGATTACACGAAGCATATGTTGCACAGTGAAAAGCTGTACAAATTAGTCCGCAGGTGTGGACTAATTCGTTAAGAGAAATGCGGTGAATTTTGCAAATTTCAAATTACAATAAAGGGGCACTCAAGTGGTTTTTGAGTTTGTGTCTTGATGATGACAACTGAATCTAGACGCCCTAAGTATCCCTAAAAACCAAAAAATATAGTCATACGGTGATTATTTCTTTAATAAAAATGTAATTGAAGGCCGCCAAACCTCGGATCCATCCGAAAACGAAACCACTCTCATTGGTCACCGCTCGCATATCAAAACGATCTCGGGCCAATGGCGTTGGACAACGTCCCGTCGCGCAGCGATCCCGAGGTAGCCGCACCGGCCTAACATTTTTATCATTCGAGCTTCGATCATGGTGGAGTTTTCTACGCTCGAGGACCTGACGCCGTTAGAGGTTGAAATTCTTCGGCGGACAGCCGACCTGAGGATGATTTCCTATGACGCCACCCCGACTTGCGATGTGGACGATAGCAGCGCTTCCGAGTCGTGTTCGGGTCCCCAGGACGAGCAGGCGGTGTCCTCCGCGCAGAAGAACTCACTTTGGTCGAAGCAGTCGTGACAAAAACGGGGCGTCATAGGCATGTTTTGTGTGTCGTCTTGGCGGCCGGTGAGACGTAACCATGTGCTTCCCCGAGGTTCATCTTTCGGCAGGACGATGAAACACAGACCTTTTCGGGCGTTCTTCAATTTGCGGTTGGGGCAGGTCGTAACCAAACAAACGTTTGGCATCGCAGCGTAACCTCTGGTACGTGATGTCAAACGATGTCGCCACGTCGACTTTCGCCTCGGGAGGATCGGGAGACACGAACGCACTTCCCGAAAACCCGGAGGGAAAGAGTTCATGATACGTGCGCTTCCGCGCATCCCGAGAAAACTGGAAATTCAACCCCGCGGAGGAAGGCAGGAGAAAATGGAGTCCCTTGTTTGTGAAACTACAATTGCAGTATCGCGTATTCTAAATTAGAACTATTTTACGTCTTGTGAAATTATCATGCACAACATATCTAAATGAACTGAAAATTGTTTCTTTAGCGAAACTTTACAAAGGCCGCCAAAATTTTCAAACATACGATAAGTTCATTGGTCGGCGCAGGAACAGAAGTGTATTTTATTCCTGCGTGATTAATAGGCTGTTCTGCCTTCTAAAACTGAAGATACTTTTTCACTGACAGTTCCTTAATGCCATTGCACCAAAAAATAGCTTCCCCAAAAACCACTTGAAAGCCCCTTTAATGCTGCATTATGCAAGCTTCTTGGTGCGCTAATAAAGCGGGCATTTTCTGAGGAGCACCGTATACGAAAAACTTTAAGTGCAGGTGATGCACAGGGCACATACTATCGAAGAAAGAAAACGTCCTTTCTTCGACTGAAATTTGCCCCTGTGGTCTATGCACCGGAAAATGCGGTACCTAGACCGAGAAATTACGGCAGCAAAAGACACGGGCAAAAACACACCTTTTCGATGTCGTCAACGCCGAGGCGTGCCATTGCAAGAGCGTGGTCGATCGGTTCGATGCACCGGGACAGCAGGGGCCCCATCAGGGATTCGAACCGTGCCCTGCACAGACAAACAAAGTACTATAACCGGTTCTGCACAATGGAACGTCCAAAAACACCATAAGAAAACAATATGAAGGAGAAGACGGATGTCTTACCCCCATCAACCTTTTTGTTCGTCGTGTCATTTTATTCTATTTCTATCTCTATTGGTGTGCTCAAGTACGTAAAACGGTACAGACACGACGTCGGTGCGCTAGGAGAGGATATTAACGGACAGAATTTTACCACCTCGATGGAAGCCTCAACTGAGCCCATTCCATTGCGCTAATGTTTCAACAACTGAATCATGGCTGCTGGAAAGAAACAAAAAAACGGCAGTCTCAGCCAAGACAATTGCGTCGCGCTCTACATACGTCTATACTTTCTTTCGCCGTAACTTGGGAACGAGCGAACGCTAAGGCTCCTTCGAGCAAATCGAAGCGGTACAGGGGCAAGTCTGTGACCCAAAAATTTG
The DNA here is from genome assembly GCF_016920785.2 of Ixodes scapularis. NCBI lineage: Eukaryota > Metazoa > Arthropoda > Arachnida > Ixodida > Ixodidae > Ixodes > Ixodes scapularis. The sequence continues at coordinate 64,221,949 of NW_024609883.1, read as the reverse complement.
GATCCTCTTTTGTGCGTCCCAAACGTCACTTTTCTCCATTAGAAGAAAAGCCCGTCGCTCAAAATTTGCACGAAGGCGACTTCCCCTCCTCTCCCGCCCGTGGCCTTGACAGCACTGTGTGTAACTAGTGTGATCACGTGTCTGTCTCCGATGCAGTTTGCTGAGTTACGACGGGACGAAAAATAATAAAATCACCCTTTTCCCGCACGACGGGAAAAGGCGCAATGCGAGAACCGCAAAACCACTTATTCACCGTCATGAATGACGGGCGTTGTGGAGACTTTTTTTTCCCCGATAGCACACGACTCGCAGCTCGCGTCAAACTCCCGAATAGTCGAGAGCAATGTGGGCGTGTCCCGACGCACCGGCTAATGTTGATGCTGAGGTCCATGCCGTCGTGCACAGACTCGGCAAAGCACTGGGCAGAGTCCAGGGTGGCCAGCACGTGCTTGGCCGTCTCGGCCGCGTTCCAGAGCTTCGCCAGGGCGCGCCGGCTCTCTCGCAAGTTTGCCCGGGTCTGCCTGCAAAAAACGGATGAACGGGGATCAGGCGATTGCCGACGACGGATAAACGATATGAACTTTTTGTTTGAGACGCCATATGGTTAGTCCCATTCGTTCATAGCATAGGCTGGGCTCGTATCTGAGGCGAAACAAAGTATACCGAGTGCAAGTTCATCAGCATTTTGCACAGAGGTTGCGATGACGTCAGAATGCCGAGCTCTTATTGGTCGATTGAAAAAAATAGTGGGTAGACCTCAAGGCACCTAGCATTGAGGTCTACCCACAATCCTTGCAATCAAAGCCAATCAGAGCTCGGCATTGTTCTGACGTCGCTGCAACTGCTGCGCAAGAAGCAGACGACTTTGTCTCTGCATAGGTCCGTTACACGCACAACTTTGAAAGTAGAAGTGAGAAGTGCCATTCAAGGTGGCAGAGTCCTCTAAGCTCAGAAAATAGATTAATTGTTGTACGACACGTAACCTGTCGAAGGAAACTACTGCCATGGCAAAGAGTGTGACGGGATCCTCGCAACACAAAGGCAGAGAAAGCTCGTGATAAAGTAATGCTCCTTGATGGTTTGCCCACTTTGAGATACTTTGGTTAAATTTCATGGCGATTTGTAACTTTATTTTCTTCGGGTCGATTAAAATCGTCAAACCATTTCGGGCTTCTCTGCCAGCAATATTTGGTTTCAAGTATTAGATACAGGTGCGAGCGAAGGCGACGACACTACAGCACGAGCATGTTGTCTTGGCCGACACTCACTTCCCAAGTGTGCATGCATAGCAGGGTTACTCAAATTGCTGAGCTTGCTCCCTAAAGCTGCTCCTTCACTCACATGACGGTGAAATGAGGTATCGGAGCCTGCAAGTCTATTCCAAACCTTGAATGCAAATAAAACACCCATGATATTCGATTAATAGTCCAAACATGTACCCCCCTTGATATTTGACTCCCACCAGAAAGCATTTACCACAAAAAACAAAATCTCCTGGCTTACACATTCCGTCAAAATGCAATAAAGATGCAAAAGCACTTGACGGGGTTTTTAAAAGCAGCACTCTCGGATGTTTCCGCTGTCCCATGACGCTGCGGTATCGCGTGACACCTAATGTTACGGGACATTGTGACATTGTGCAGTCGTATCAACACGAGCAAAAAAGGCCCATGAAGGGTTTTCACATCAACCTACCACTCTGAAACCCATACAAATAAACACACGCAAAAATGTTGTTTCTGCACATCGACGAGCCCTCTGCAAACCCCGCGCTCACCTCTGGTACTCCTGCACGCAGTGCTCGACGAGGACGGCGGTGAAGTCCCGCCCCCCTAGCCGGGGCTCCGCCACGGCGTGGGAGGTCAGCCGGTATGCGCCGTTGCACACGGACACCACGCTGGCGCTCGTTGTGCGCCCGCCCAGCCGGTACACCAGGTACTGGCTGCGAGAGACGCCGCTGCGGTTGAACCGTCGCATGCACGGTGCTTGGAACGCATCCCAAACAAATCTGCTTGGCATCCTATTCTAACCACGCGTCAAAAGTGGTCTCCAACTGGCAACGAGGGATGTCATGAGAGCCGGCATCGGTCGTAGTATCTCGGGCCGTGACGTCTCGAGAATCGGTCGTAGTAGCTCGGGCAGAAGATCAGTCGCGACGTCCCAACTCCTGGCTGATGAAACTATTCTAGGCTGTCGAGCTGCAAAGCGACATACAGCAGAACAGGCGTCTGCCGCAACCAGCACCGCTACCGTGCCAACGCCAGGATAGTAGTAGGCAACAGCGCAGCGCATCTGCGACATCGTTGGGTGCAAGTCGAGAGACCACATTCGAGGAAGCAGTGAAAACACCAGAAAGAAGTCATAAACACTCTCGTGCTTTAGAAGCCACAACAGTCAGTTTACGAATCCCGACAGAATGACCTGCCCGTCGGGCAGTCTTAGATGTGTCACTTCCCCCAACTCCGAAAAAAGAAGAAAAAGAAAAGGATAGATTGCAATGTCTCTCGATTGAAGAGTATCTGGTTAAACCCTTCAAGCACTCGACGACAAAAGTAACCGACCGATCGTGTCAACGACTGCCTAATTATTTTGCAACTTTCTAATCGTGACCAGAGCCGGTTATACTACTCAGAGAGTTCAGCAGCCTTTTGGAGACAAGGACAGTCTAAAAACCACAGCTGTGAATCTGGCAATTGGGAAACCATATGTTCCCCCTGGTGTTGTTGACAGATAACAAACCACGACTGTCTCTAGATAGGGTAACCTGCCATATGGTGTTGTCGCTAAGTTGGCTTGTTCAAGCTAAAGCCCCTTGACGCACTTGTGTTTGTCCAGCAAGTAGGGGCTCAATTGATTTGCCTGCACCGGAGCAGAAAAGTGCAGGGTACTGTACTTCTGGTTGTGTTTTGACAGAGGCTGCACTCATCTATCAAACTTGGCAGTGTGCACCAAGTCTAGGTAAATCAAATGAGCCCGGTATCAAGTGTATCAATGCACGAGGCTCACTCTTTGTGCGGCCCTTAGAAGCGAATTGCGGCACGGCACCAAATTGAGCGGCCCTTAGAAGCGAATTGCGGCACGGCACCAAATTGAGCGGCCCTTAGAAGCGACTGGCGGCATAGCGCTCGTTCGTGGCTTATGTCTCGCACATTCTCACACTTGTGACTTGTAACGGCACTCGTAACAAACGCAAAGCATGAATCTCGCCAAAGGCGTTAGTCCTAGTGCAGTGAAAGCTCCCACCCATTGGCTAAACTCTTTCAGTACAAATGTCCCTGACTGTGAGTCACTGATTTGTAGCAATAAGAAAACTTGCAACTCACCAGACAGCCAGCGAGGGGGTTGTGCTCATGTGATAAGCCAGCGCAGCCATCGTTGGTTCGTTCACCAGGCGGAGTACCCGAAACCCTGCCTTGGAGGCCGTTTCCCTGCACGACACCAACATTGCCTCACTCGCCGCATTCGCCCAAACCCGAGGACCCGTAATAATGTGAAACTACCAAAGGAGACACCTCAAAATCAACTGCAAAAGTATTGGCAGATAAAACTAGTCTCTGGACCAGCACAGCATGCAGTACAGCGGCAGTTCCCTTTTACATTGTTTATGTCGACGCATGCTGTTTCCCACTTCCATTACAGTTCATTTACTGTCGAGACCAGTTATAACGAAGTCGGTTATAACGAAATAGCGGCTACAGCAAAGTGATCACGATTTCCCACTCCCTTTTGCACTTCGTTAACCGAAGTCAGTTATAACGAAATAGCGGATATAGCAAAGTAATTTCCGATTCCCGTTGACTTTGTTATAACCGGTCTCGACAGTATTAGTCCCCCAAAAAGGTACTCCTGCGCTTTATTCATAGACCCTGATGTGTCTGAAAATTTGCCAAACAGACTAACAAATATTGCTGAAACAGTAACCCAAATATTGGGTCAAAATAAGTTTTCTTGACGAGTTATTGAATTTAAAATATTGGTCACCACCGTGAAAGTCTCTACTGGCAACAATGAGAAAGGGATGTCAGGGGAAGGCATGTGTTCACTCTTTGGACTGTAGAATTTGTTCCTGACTGATTACAAGCAGTTTCATAGTGCCAAATGAATGCTTAGAAAGCTCGCTCCAGCGCCCACACAAAGGAACGAAACAAGTGCTCGGCATAGTCCACTTTTAAACTACCCGCTCAACCGCCACACGCCTGCCTTTTCCCGACGTCACGGCACTGAAAAGAGCGGGGATATTAGAATGTTGGTTTTGGCATCATTTTCACTCGCCAATTTCGCAATAACTATTCTGAATTTCGCGATACTAAATAGCATATCGGAAGGAGTAAAGGCCGGTGAGTCTGAAAGGTATAGTTAGTTGGGGTACCGCAAAAAATCGCCGGAGTACCCCTTTAAATTCCTACAAGGGTCTTTACACAAAGAGGGCATACAGTCATTGCACGTTTTAGAGCACAACACAAAGAAATAATAAAATGTGGAATCATGAGTTGCAAAAGGGGGGCAAGTGCTTCCCACAATAAGTATTGAGATAACAGGTAGATTACTACCGAGTCTGGTATTTTTTTTTCCAATTGTTAATAGAAAACGGCAAGGGAAAAACTTCAAAGCTATTGGTCCTAGGAGTAGACAAAAACAGTTTTCAAGAGTTATCCAAGCAACGTGAGATAAGAGGTTACGTTCACCTGTCAGTAGCAGGAAAAAAAACACAAAAAAACATGGGAGCTGAATTTAAGAATCCTAACCAATCTCTGGAAAAGAAAACGCTAACAAAAGCCGACCTTAACCACGACGAAAGGCATGTCGATTTTCTACGCCATACCCAAGTCCTGGCAAGCACATGCGTCAGGAACGGGGAACAGCCGAGCTTCGGCTGACTGAACTTCCTGTGCACTGGGGTTCACTTAAGTGATGTATTTCATGTTCACAGAGGGGAGCCGACATCATACAACAGATATTTAATAGCTAAAGTAAAGGTAAATAACACTCAAAGGAAACTAATAAGCTCACAATGTGACAACACCATCGTTCCGTCTTTCGTGCACGTTCCTGACAATCTTTCTTCTTCCTTTTTTTTCTCGTTGATATTGGCGTGCACACTTTCTTGTCACTGTGTCCTTAACTCCGTGGTGAAGAGAGAACCTGACCTTGTAGGTTAAAGCTATTATTCCTGTCCACCACGTTTCTCCAAAATGAAACTACCCGCAAACAAAGAGCATTTTGCACCCTCCGACATTCACCTGATCAACTGTCGCTGGTCGTCGTTCAAGTCCGGCGGCACGGTCACCACCACGGGGTAGTCCTCGTCTCCGGACCCCTGGCTCTCGGCCACCTCTGCGAGCGGCCGATCGAGAGGTCGGCACGTCGTCAACTTCACAGCACACTGAACGATGTAGAACTCCGATCACTATAACTGTACCCTCAACAACCACGAGAACTCATAATAAGCTTTAAATAAAAAACGTGACCTATCACCGAGCCATCCCACGCCCGAAAGTATGCTCTCCGACTTTCAAACTAGAAACTTTCGTCTCGTGGGCCATGGTAACGTGTGTGTCTAGCTTCCCACATGAGTAACTGATTGCAATTGGCTACCCATGCTGGACAACTAATCGCGATTGGTCAGACATACTAAACAGCCAATCACAATTGGCTGTCAGTGCGGTACCCAATTGCGATTGACTGGCTGCACAGGAGTGGCCAATAGCAATTGGTCACGATGATTGGCCATCCTACAGGATGGCCAATGCAGTTTCCACGAGAAGACCGATAACATGTAGAGGCAAAATATAATCTACACTGGGATTCTGGACCACAACCAATAAAGTCACTGACAGGGCGCCCATATCAGATGCCTGGCCTCCACCATGCGCTCGTTGCACTCTATCATGCTTTGGCTATGTGTGCACACTTAAGGCTCAAGAGAGGCCAAAGCACAATCGAAGGTAGGAAGCTCGCGCTGGAGGTGGGAAAACTGGAGGAGTTAGGATGCACGACCACAACCACTCACCAAACATCTTGCGGAAGAGATAGACGAGCACGTCGTTGCGGGCGTGCTTCGTGGCTGCCTTTCGATCTTCGCTGCCCGAAGACACGTCGAAGTGGACGCTGCCACCTTCAAAAACGATCTGCGTGTGAAAGTGTAAAACAAGAACTCGAATTCACCAGGCTGGACGAACGTGCAGAACTTGTGGCAAACCTTGAAATTGAACCTTCGGCAGCAAGCAAGAACGGTTAGTCAACGAGTCTGTGTGCATGAGGGAGAGTGTGATGCTTCGATCGACACTCGGCACATGTAACTGCGAGACGGGAACATCACACTTTGTTTCCGCTCCCTCCTGCTATGCCCACCCGGCAGTAGTATTACTTCATTTTGTTTGACTGACTAGTATGGTTGTCTGCTACACGTCCACTTGGATTAGAAGCTTAAAAGTACTAGATTAAAACTTGATCGCTACCGTCCTGAATATACCTTCGCCACGCATTACGACCCAAATCTCAACTTCTCGAAACAACTTCTGTGCCACGATAAGCTCACGAAAGTAACTGAAGAATAATGAACTGAGAATTCATGCCACTAGGGGCCGTAGCAAGCCAACCCTAAAACGTGAACATGTGTTCCCAAAATGTTGAGTCGGGATCGACCCCGTTTGCTAGACGGTCAAACGGAAGGGGGTTCAGCTCACCTTGCAGGGACTCTCCTGTGCCAGCTGCGAGAGTTCGTCCTCCGTGGCCATCAAGAGCGACTTGAGATTGCAGATGGTTCCAGTCGGGTTGCGGACCATCTCGCTCTTGGCCGCAAGGCCGACCGACTAGACAACGAAACGTGACGGAACGCTTTCTAAACAGACAGACCTAATAACCCAAACATAACTTATATACGCCTCTCCTGCCTCTGGGTTACCACCGAAATTATGCTTACAGAATACTGAAACTGGATGGATCGTGACAGGCGCCAGCTTGTCCCACCTAGAGACGCTAGATGTGCGACGCTTTAGAATAGTGCAACGCTTTAGAATAGAATAGTTGTCACCAGCTCTTGCCAACGTGGCTGACTAAAGATGCAAGAAGTGCTTTCCTCCGTCTTGCTTGCTAAGACTTTTCACGGCAGAGAAGGACAATACCACGATTAACAAAACAACAGCGAGTATGCAGGCAAGCTGGTGATGATTAAACATAACGTAATACCTGAGACTGTGGTGCGGAAAAATGAAGTTTCAAGTCAAAGAAAAATAAAAACAGAAGAATGTCTCGAGAAGTTGAAACATTCTCCTACTGCTGTCTTTTTTTTTTTTTTTTTCGACTTGAAAATTTTTAAAAAATTTTTGCACCAGTTTTAGGTGTTGCATTATGACTAGATACCCCAATGTTCTCTTAACATTCTATCTACCGCCCAAAAGGTTGCATTCCCGAACCACAACTGTTGCAGACGGTTCCCACACGGCTCGGAGTATCAAGATGGCAGCGCCAACGAGCTGCTGGCACGTAAGCAAACGTCATGTGATGCGAACGAACAAATGGCCGCCTTGGCGACATCAGACAATGGGGAAGGAAGGTGCCGATACTCTGTGTGTAACCACCTAGTAACTCTACTGCCACCCATACATTTAGCCTCTACTCACTCCTGACCAATGGCATGCATAAATATGAAACCCCTCTGTGCCATTTCTTAAAGGGATACGGAATCGAAACTTAAAATATGCAGAAAACATCAAGAAGTAAGTTGAATAGGATCAGCTAAACCTGTAATTGATAATCTGATGGCCGTATTTTAGGCGGATGACTATATTTTTGATCTTAAATGTTGGGATTTTGGAGAGCACTTCAAAATCAGCCATCGAAGAGCAAGATGCATCTCGGGAGATCCCGCAGATCCGGCACCGTCTTGACGCTGTCATGTCATGCAGGGTCTATTGTACTATAGCTAGGAATTTTGCCACTCGGAGGCGTCAACGCGTTACAAACTCGTTTAGTCAAAGTACACGAGGGTCGTAGCACATCGCGGAGCCGGTGGAGCTGCCTCCTGTGCGTGATGGTAGACCAACGCAAAGAGAGCAGTGGGTATGATGACGTTTAAATACACCGCCACATCACCAGTAGCCATGATGGCCAAGATGCGATTCCGCCTACAACCATATTTGTATGACCTGTCTGCCTTGTCTTCGTTGTCCGCAGCAAGTAACCGAGCTTATTCACGAAACAATCTTATGACAAAAAAGGTGTGTATGACAAAGCCTAAGAAAAAATCCATATTCAAAGTTTTGTGCAAGTTACGATGAAATCCTACAACAGCTCCAGACCTGCATGTACTTTTTACGATCAAATCCACATGGTCGGCAACATCACTCACTTACGTCGTCGCGCGGACCATCGGGCATTTCAACATGCTCTCTGCGCATGTCCTGGCTTCAAGCAGCAAGAGAAAAGAAAAAGGTACTTCAAACTGAATGCGAGGAGACAAACGCTGGAACCACGGACACCTGAAAAGCAACACCAACAACAATCCCACCAACCGACCGACCGCCAAAAACTACCTGTATCCCGTTTCATTTGCGCGAGAATGCGTGCAGATGTGTCACGGAGATCAAGCCTCATGCTTGCACTAGCAGCTTTGACGGCGTTGTACATTAAGTATGAAACAGAGTATAGGAATGCTAGGCCTAGCAAGGCACTCCGACGCAACGTTGCTCTGACAATCCGCCCACGATAGACCCTTACCAAAAATCTTGAAAGCCAGCGCGCGCAACGAATAATGGGAGTCCTTGGTATGCCCCTCCTCCCCTACCACGTGACCATGCGGCCTACGCGGGCAGGCGCAGGTTACCACGGCAACAACTTGTAAGCAGACGAGCCGGGCGAGCAACGAGCCAACGGCTGCCCCTTTCTCATCCCTCTCCTATGTACCGGCTCTGTCGTCTGCTGCATCAACGCTTTGTCGAACCTGGTCAAAACCTGCCACGGTTGCGATGCAAACTAAATGGATTCGGTGACACTTCAATACGTGAAGGTAAGTTACGACGAATAACATATTCAAATAAGTTCACCCGTCGCGATGCTTTCACGTTGCCACAAATACGGTACACCGCCAACAACGTACGACTCGGAGGATGGGCGGGATGGCGGATGGCTGCAACGGCTGTTGGCAGTAGCTGCCGGGACGCGCGCGCAGTCATGGAGGCGTAGCGAGAAAGCAAGTGATCTGTACCGACGGTTCCCAAAATTCCTTGCCGTCGTGGCGCTGTACGTTTTGCAACAGGTCTATTGGCTGGCTCGCTGAATAGAATAAGCAAATGTGGCCTTTGTGGACCCTTCCGTACAAATAGTTTGAACCCTGACCTCTATTCTGGATTAAGGCCAGTCTTCTCTCCAGTCATCCCTAGCTTGTTTTCAGATGCAGCAGTGGCGAACACTCTTGTTAAAAGAGACACTCGTCAGTTCTATCACTTTTTTTTGTGTGTTATGGTCTTATAGAGCTCAAATAAATGCCATATAGATTGCCTTTGCAACATGGTTACGTGCAGTTTTTAGCATGTCCTTTATATCCTGACACGACAGTACGCCAAGAGACATAGAGTTAGAGCAGTTTCTGGGAGCTACTCAATGCCGGTCAAGTCTTCCTCTGCCAAGCGTCATGTCAGTGTCGAGTTGCAATTGTCTAGTGGACCAGCGGTCCATAAAATCGGTTGTAAAAAAGATTGTTGCCAAAGCGGTTACCAAAGGTGCGGTACCAGTGTGGTTCTGCTCCCAGTCTGAACAGGTATTTATTAGAATTTACGCGGCTTTTGGTCACACTCTTCTAGCTCAAACCTATCTTCCTGGCCGTCGGCTCCCTCACGCCTCCCCGAGGTTACGAAACATGCCACAGCGATTTGTTTACACAAGCGCAACTTTGCAGAGTCGTGCGGGCCGTCTTCTTTTAACAACCATGGTAGTTGTTTTGACTTCGTAGCGATCGAGTTAGGAACAGTCAACCAAGGCGGCCATTCTGTCGTCGACATGTTCGGCATTTGAATACCTTTAAATCAACAATTCGTAGCGTCGACATCACATCACACGTACACAGCCCCCAAACCACCCCAAACAAGCGTTGTCGGAAAGACCATCGGAAACTGAAACAAACGGCCAGCTTTGCTGTTACTTTCTTCCCCGAAGCACCACGGCACAAAGCTCAGGTCTAAGTAACTTCTATGAGCGAGTATATTTCCCGTTGTGGCACTGCTCTCACTGACCTGATGTCGTCGCGACATGCTATTGAAGCTCCCCAGACATCCATGAGGTGGTTTTTGGTTATCGTTTAATTCAGTTTAAAATATGTATTCTTGCATTTTCCTACCAAATATTGGTATCGGTGAAGTCATACTTTAACCCTTTAACTCGTGTAATGTTGAAGCAAAAAACGAGCTCCGAAATTTGGTTTCCACACAATTTAACGCAGGATTGCCTACATCTATATAAATCTTGCATGTTTGGACATTAGGGTTACCAACTCTTCAATTAAGGAAGTCGGGACGGGGGGGCAGGCCGAGGAAGGAGAAGGGAGACACAGGGGTTTATACAAACGACAATGATAACAGGCACTACCCGGCACCAGAGTTGCCCCGATTTTGCTTGCCGTGGCGTGTATGCTAAAAAGGCTAGAGCCACTCACAGCCGACGCTAGCCACCGCAGCACTGCTTCGTGCTTCGCAGCACGACGTGAATTGTAAGGCCTGCATTCGATCACTTATAAAATTCTTAACTGGAGGGAATGGACCTAATCCAGGACATATAGCTGTCCCGACAGGGAAAAACAGAACTCGGATGCCTCATGAAAAGTAGGGACAGTCCCGCAAAATCTGAGACGGTTGGAAACCCTGTTGGACATACATCTATTTCGGAGTGTTGCTGATTCCTAGAAGAGGCCCGTTTTAACGAACTACCTCATTGTCATCTGACTGAATGATCACGCCCACACCTTTTTGGACGTCACGTACAGGGTGCAGCCGCAAGGACTAACACACTTGGCACGCCTTGCAAAAATCGAATTCCAAAAGTACATACCTGAAATTGAGCATGCGAACACAGTTTCGCAAGAAGTTTCATGTCTATTTTTTTTAGAGCTGAACTCAGAAGTAAGGAATTGTTAAAAATAAAGCAAAATCGGAGGCTGTGCATTTTCCATGTCCTATACCAGCCTGTTGTCTGCACACAGGTTTACGAGCTTGCTCCCAGGTGGCTAGCTGCATGCAAAAACGCTCAGAACCAATAGTAGGGGCTGACAATAAGCAAGATAGTCACAATAATTAATACTTTTAACAAAATATATGAGCAATAACCACCTGGGAGCAAGCTTGCAGATAGATGTGCAGACGACGTGCGTCTGGTATAGGTGGTATTCACTGGACGCCATATTTGAGCTTACTGCTCACAGCGCATGCTAGTGAGGGGAAGGAGAAAATATCTCCTCACAGGGACTCTCCTTTGTGTGCCCTAGACTTCTTTAGACGTCGCTATTCTTCCTCCAAAAAGGTTATAGAAGATTAACCCATCACTCAAAATTCGTACAAAGGCAGCTTTCCCCGCTCTCTTTCTTGCGGGGTGGTGTGAAATGGACGATGTGACGTCAGTGCAAGGCATGTGTGTGTGTTGAAAGCGTTGTGGAAGCTTGCGGTCAGCACGTGCTCAGCAGCAGCGAGCTCAGCTATGACTGCCAGTGAGTACCACCTATAGGGCATAGGAAATGCAGCCGCCATTTTTTTGCTCTATTTTTTTTTTTACTGCCTTTAAGTTGAGCTGTAAGAAAAATAGACATAAATCTTTTTTTTTAAATAGACGTTCGCATGTCCAACTTTAGGTATGCGTGTTTGGAGTTCAAATTTTGCAAGGTATGCCAAATGTCTCAGTCCTTACGGCTGCACCCTGTATTTAATGCAGGGAAGAGTCGGTAGATACACTGCAACAAACAAATAATCTAGAGCAGGGGCCTCCAAACCCCGGCCCGCTTCCAGCAGACCTGCTGCTACCGGCGCAAAATAAAGTGCAAGTGAAGAAACGGTGCTGCATTGCGCTCCAAATGTGCAAACGAAGATACTAGAAACAAGAGAAAAACTGCGTTGTAATGCGGGTCCTTTCGCCATAACATTAATTAAACGTGGTCATCACCGCCGTCACAATTCTTTGTCCCCTGCTTCACGTCTCTGCAGCTATGTTAAAATTTCTTTGCATTCTCATGTATATGGAGCTTAGTGTCCTTTGTCCCAACTACTGCCCATTGTCAGCATTACTTTTATCATTCTCATTATTCTTTTGCACTGGGCAAATGTGCCAAATTTACCATGCACTTTGATTTATGCCTGGTGAATTTTATTGGTCACAATTTTTCTGTAAGGTCATAGTTAAATATTAAGTTTCAAATTGAAATATTGAACTGCATATTACTACACCTTATTGGTAGTGCATTTCATGCCAAAGCAGCAACACAAACGAAAGCTAAAACCTTGCCAACTTTTCGGCACTAAAGTTTTGCTGACACAACACGAAACCAGATGAAATGACGAATCGAGCGCTTATTCTTCAATCATGGTGTTTCAATCCTGTTGTGGTGTTTCATGGTGTTTCAATCCTGACAGCATCTCAAACGTCTCGATTTGAGATGCTGTCACCCGTGTTCTGTCTTTTCTAATTTTAACAAGCTTTCTCCCAATCACAGGGTTTAAACATCATCTCGCCTGCACTTCGACCATTTTTTTCCATACCTTTTCTCCGTTTGAGAAGGCGACCACAGCTGGGGTGACTCTGTCACCTGAGTCATTGGCGACGGCTTCTGTATTGCCATCCTGAAAAGCACGAGAGCATATTTAGTTCAGAACAAAAGTTTTAAACAGATTGAAACATCGCCTACGTTCGGCTTGCATTTCATAAGGTGTGTAATGTCCGTTCAAAGTGTGAAAAGGTATACCCGGTTGCGATCCGGCACGTCTATGAATGGCCTCAACATGTCGGCAAGAAAAACGTGCTCGTGACAGTCTGGTCGGAACATAAAAAGTAGGCGTCGAGATAGTTAGCTGCTGAGCTGGAACTGTATGCGAAGGCTTTAAACGCCGAGCGAACTAGACACCGCACAGTATTCCCAGGGCATACCTTGTGAATTGCCAGGCAAAGGTTGGTGTTGCCGAAATACAGACCAAACGAAGCCGCCATACTTTTTGTTTAGGGCTTGTCCCGCGCTGAATGAATCAGGAGAACGACGAAACGGGAGAAACACAACAATCAATAATAGCAACTAAAAACTCTAGAATACAAATTATTTATCTTTTAAAATATAAAAACGAATTATGGCATTCCAAAATACATTTAATTTTAAATATTTTATGGTTTAAACAATTACAAATTTAAACTTTATTATTGTTTAGAACGAATATAAATTTTCTTTATATAATTAAGAAAAAATGCGAAACCAATTATTTTATTGTGCTTTGCGAAATATTGTTTTGTGAAGGTTTAATAAAGTTTAGTATGTACTCTAGCGTTCGCGTGGTAAATAAGCTAACTAATTTCTGCAGAGAATTCGTCTTGTTTCAACCAGTTTCAACCAGTCATTCAGGATTTGGTTGGTCACTGAAACAACCAATCAGGAGCGGCCAGATCTCTTACCGGCCCTCGGTAGGTGGCGTCTACGCAGACGTGTCGAATTTTCATTCATACGGTACATTCCCCCGTTGTCTTCCCTGTTTGCCGACTAAGGACACGTCGCTTTAGCGATTTAAAACGGCACTACCTCGCGCAAGTCACTGCTCGTGCAACTTTGTTACACCCGGTCAGCCAAGGCGCAGCAAGGACCGGTAAAGATGCCGTCGACGGTTCACTACCCCGCAATTCTTCTCTACACGTTGTCTCTGCTGGCAGTGTTTCTCGTCGCGGACTCCAAAACTCTGAAAGAAGGCGATTGTGAAGGTGAGTCATTTTTTTTTTTTTTTTTTCAATTGCGTACTAGTTCGCGGTGGGTCCTTCCTCATCCGAGATATTTCGCACTGATTTTAAAGCAGACGACCAACTCGCAGACGACCCCGCCACGTCTGACAACAGGCGAACGATGCGACACGGGCTTGTTAGATTTACCCTGATGCTTTCTCAGCTAGAAGTCGCGATCCCTACAGACGTGATCGGAGAGCATGAAATATGCTGACTCAGCCATCGGACTAGAAAACTGACGTTTCCACGCATGCGCAGTAGGATCGTGTCCCCAATCCAAAAATCGTGGATTGCGGTATTTGAGTACAGCACGCCTTGCAAAATTCAAATTCCTGATCGTACGTGCCTGAAATTGGGCACGCGAACGTAATTTCGCCAAAAGTGTTTTCTATTTTTTTAGCGCTCATTTCTGGGGTAGTGAAATCCTCATTTCTGGGGTAGTGAAAATAAAGCGCAAAACCGCTTAAAACCGAGGCGGAGCGCAAGTTTGTTTGCTTTTTTTGCAGGGGTTGTGGTGACGTAGAACGCCGAGCTCTGGGTCTCAAGACAGCTTGCTCTGAGGTCTACCCACTATTCAATCAGAGCTCGGCGTTCTGACGTCACCACAGCCCCTGCAAAAAAAGCCGACGAACTGTGCTGTGCATAGCAGAGGCTGGCGATGAGCAAGATAATCGCGATAATCAATACTTTTAACGAAATATATGAACAATGACCACCTGGGACAAGCCCACAAACCAGTGTATAGACGATGAACACTCGGTATAGGGCATAAAAAATCCTCTGCTGCCGTTTTTGCTCTGTTTTTAATATTTTCCCGTCTCTGACTTGAGCTCTGAAAAATATAGGCATGAAGCTTCTTGATGTTCTCAAGTCAAATTTCAGCTATGTATATTTAGAATTCAAATTTTGCAAGGTATGCCAAATGTGTTGGTCCTTACGGCCGTACCCAGTATCACATATCCTTGAAGTGGGTTAGGAAAGCAGTCCACTTGCAGATAGATTTTGGAATTGGTCGTGACTGGATACTGCTGGGACCAGTTCCGTAATCCAGCTGCAGGACTGATTTGATTTTCACACTTCAACTGCAACGTATTAACAGTTGATGTCTGCGGTGGAGTAAGGCTTTGTTATCAATGACCAAAAACCGTTTCATTTGCAGTGTGTGTTGGAGCATTGAAGAAGCTCCATGACAGGTTGGAGGTTGAGGAGCGGTCTAACGAGGGCTCCGTTGAGGCTGGCTTCCTGGAGTTCTGCAAGACGTCCAAAGGGCCTGAGCACCGCTTCGTAAGTTGCTCAGCTCATGTGTTGTCACAGGACAAGTCAGGCAGCTGCACTTGATTGAAATGTCATGCAAAGACAAGCAGCTGTCCTAAGGCATTTCATACTAAAACTCTGTAGCTTTTCATGAAAGTCTGTTGGGCAAGTATTTGCTGAGGTTGGATTTCTAGTAGCGAATGCAGCGAAAGTGGTGAACAAGGCAAAACTAAAGGAAGTGAGGTTGACTCTACAAAGTGTGGTCATTTTAAAGCCATAAGAACTATGTCGGTTCTCATTGTTCACTTTCTTGTGCAAAAGACAGAGGCATCAATGAGGGTGGATGAAATTTTCGCTATGTGTTCCAAGTTGCGTCGGTTCCTTTCTGCAGTGTTACTACGTCGGTGGTCTGGAAGAGTCTGCCACGAAGATTGTGAACGAACTGACAAAGCCATTCAGCTGGGGGATGCCTGCACTCAAAGTCTGCGAGAAGCTTGTTGCCAAGGATTCGCAGATCTGTGACCTTAAGTACCGTAAGTACCGGCCCCCATTGTTTTCTTCAGTCTTGTCAATCCTGCTCGTCGGGCATGAGATTGTCCCGTGGCAGCTCCAGCTGCCTTGTTTCTATGGTGAAGAGAGTGAGACTTATCTCGATGAAGTGTCTCAAAGGTCTTGTCTGGAAGGTTCTTTGGGAGCACTGATCAACTAAAAGCAGTTGCCCACAAACTGACACATTGAAGAAACCCTTGAGCACTTGGCCTCCTTGAAATGAAGTTCAGTGTTACCATCATTCTGAGACTAGGAGTTTTGAGTCTTCAGCGAGATATGAAGCCCATTGCTCTTGGAGGTTTATTTCTTAAATTGCCTACCGTAAAATCCCAAGAGATATAGCTCATCTAAAATCGAAAGCAAATTGGGTGAAAATAAGGATTAAGCTAACTTTCAGTGTGTGATAAAAAAAAAAAATGTTAAAAAAATGCTAGTTTAAGATTTTGTTACCTGCGAAACTTGTGATCTTAGGGAGGGGCGATGAACCAGAGAGGTCTGTTCTTCCCAATCAGCAATGTTCGCTTATTTTCCGCCATGGCTAGGTACCACCATTCCTACCAAGGTCACATTGGACAAAGCCCTTTAATTAGTAGGAATGGGCTATTTTTCGGTGTTTTTAGAACAAAATAGGGATGGGCTATCTTTCAGGGGTGAGGGATCTCTCTGGACATTATGGTATTTGACTTGTTTTTTCTGCCTTCTTTGGGCCTAGTAGACAATCCTGGTCATTTTACCCCTCTTTTTCTCCTTTGCCCCCAACAGCGAAGGTCATCGACCTCAAAACAGTGAACCTGAAGAAGCTGAAGGTCAAGGACCTGAAGAAGATCCTGAGCGACTGGGACGAACGCTGCGAGGGCTGCGTAGAGAAGACGGACTTTGTGAAGAGGATAGAAGAGTTGAAGACGGTGCACATGCGCGAGGAACTTTGATGGGTGGGAGACGCCCACAGTGCACCGCCAGCTCTTTGTCACAACTCAGCCACCCTGTACAGCCCTGCCACAGCCTTTTCGCCACATTGCGTCATGCGTTCCTTGGGGAAAGGGGGGAGGGGGTCCTAATTTATCAACTTTCTATTGAGAGTCATGTACAAAGCATCCATTAAAATGTCTCTTTGTTTATGCACACACAATGCTGATGTCTGTGTCATCTGTTGCTCAGAGTTGGAAAGGCTTCTCACTAATATGACTGCTTGATTGTTACGTTGGAGCACTGAAGCACAGTTTGAAGAAAGACTAAGATTTCAAGAGATTTATTTGCCTAAGCAAAGACCGCCATGTTTTCGATTTTCCAAATAGTCCAGCTTAGTGCCTTGTTCCTTCATGTGCCCTTCACACTTTTTCTCAGTTTGCGTGTTCCTCAAGATGTTCGAATTCATATCTTTAATTTCTATCTCTTCCATCGTTTGGTCTCTAACTGATAAAATGTTTTTGCCTGCATTAACGAATTTCAGAAAACTGAATATATTTTTGAATGTGCAGCGCAGCTAGTGATAGTGACAGAATGGGTAAGACATAATACTTATAATAAAAAAAATTAAATGGAAGAATATTTTTCTGCCAGCTAACCTCCACTTGGGCATGGTGAAATAAAAAAAAAAAGGAATTGTGGGTGCCTGTCAAATGCATATAAGTGAATAAAAAAAACTGGCTAAGTAGAGAAAATAAAGTCAGAACACGTCTTTGAAGTAGATGTGCCCTGTGCTTCTTTTTCTTCTTTTTTTTCTTGCTGGCTCAAGTATTTTTCTCTCGCATAAAGGACTTAGTTCTGTCGTGTCCTTAGGATGCCCTGAAGTTTTAGGATGTCCTGGACGTTCATAGAACATCCCAGAACGTTAAGACATCCCAAGGACATATCCTAAGGTTATTCGCAGAACTAAGTGTGCTACTTGGGAGGCACCCCCTTCTTCCCTCGTTGGACAAATATTATCCATAAGTGGATGTCGGCCGGCACATGTAGTGGAGGGTATCCCCCAAAACTATTTACAGGGTCTAGAGGTTCGAACCAGATACCAAAGTTTCAGCCTGAACGGACATTTTAATCAAAAGTTGTGTTTTTCCATAGAGCTTCATGTATTCGATAGCTCCGTCAGCCACCACTTTCCCATTGGAATTTTTAGAAAATCGAATAACTTGTAGATAAGATATCGGTTCGGCGCTTTCTTTGGGCGGAAAATGAGCGTTCGGCAATGCGTAGTTTAATTTTGCAGTAAAAAAGAAATAATAGTAATTTTCGGGGGAGACACCCCGTAGATATTTTGTTTTTCTTATCTTTTTGATCTAGGCATATTGTCAGACTCAAATTTATCACCACCGCTACCAGCTCATACCATACTACGATGCGTAGAGGGTTTCGTTTTCTCAATCGCACTCTGTACATTTGTTCATCAATCCAGGAAACACGGAAATGAGTCACTGTATTTTAGCTATAGTACTTTAGCCGCTTAACTCAATCCTGTTTAATTTTAAGACGTTAATATAGAGTAGAAAAAAAAAAGTATGCGTTTACGTGACAGCAAATGTCCAGATCTAGCGACTTTTGGAAGGTCAGCAAGCAACGTGCACTATTCTAGTTTTTGTTCTGTTTCTGGCGAGGCGCGTTTTTGTTTTGTTTTTGAGGCGGCGCGCTATCTTTACAAGTGTAGCCAACGCCCGTGGAACTCGTCGAGCCCCGAAGCAACGTCTGTTTTCTCTGTCGTTATAAAATTACGCCCTTCTGCTGAGGGTCTTGTCGACGGATCAGCGACCCCGAAAAACAATGGAACTGCCGAAAGGAAAAGTTGTCACCGGTAAGAGCTAACTTCATCGTCCCGAGTTGCCCAATTGGGAGCCCCATTGCGTTGGTATATCGCTTCTTTTTTTTTTTTTTTTTAATCCACATTATTAGCTTGTATGATTTGATCCTCACTGTGTCTTGCGCGCGTCTGCCAAGCTCTTTCAAAGACAGCAGTTTCTGCGTTTATCCTGATTTCAGAATAGTTTACACAAGTGAACAGAACCAACGACCTAATGTGTAAACAATCCCGTTATGTTCTTTATGTTAATCTGTATATTATAGATATGGCGTTGTATGTGTGCTCCGCACATGTGTGCATCATTGTTTTCTCTTGAACTTATGCCCGCAGTCAGGTGAATGAACGTTTCCCTGATCGTAAAGCAGGTGTTCGTCATCCAGTGCTTTCTGTTAACTACTGCTGCCCAAAGAACCAGCTGCACCTGAAACATTAATGTAAAAACAAAACGAAACTAGGACGTGGCACTGTTTTCATCTACCATGTCACAGACAAGAGCAACCAATCGGCCTCCAACGCTGAAATGTGTACTTTTCGAATTTCCCGCGAAAGAAGTTCCGGTCAGGTTGTGTCAACGTAAAAACAAAATCACTGTGGGAAAAAAAAAATACCGGAAAGCAAGACAAATAATAAGGATAAGACATTGTTTTTTGGTAGCTGACACAAACTGATCAGAGCGAGACACGCGAAAATTTATCGTCGGCGTGCACTCCTCGTGTGGGAAACTGTTTTGCGCTTCGTGCCGATCTGATTAACTGATAGCTTTCGTCCTCTGCCAAGTTATGCCCTGTTGCAATTGGTACTAATTATTGCTGCAGGGACTTCAGTTCAACTGGTTTATCGCATGCCCACGTGACCAGTTGCTGCTGGGAATGTGCGCAATAAACCAGTATAAACTGGAACCAGTTCAGCTTGCTCTCTTTTCACTTTTGTGTTGCATTGCGTAATCTCTGCAAAATCCACTCCTGTTCGTTCCACAATGACTTGCGAGTCGCAATACTCTGTAAAAAATAAAATCTTAATTTTTTTTATATGGATATACTAGAACAGTGTATAGCGAATCGTTCGAATTTTAATTCGTGCAATGAATTTCAACAAAAAAATTACATTGTTCAATGTAATTTTGTGTAATCTTTTATATTTTGTATAATCTTCATAATTTTGAATGTAATCTATGCTTCATTTCGAAATTTTGGAAAGGGTAGAGAAGGAGAGAAGGCCTGAAGCTTTGCCCCCAAAAGTGGACCCATGCAGCGCCGCCTATTTTGCGTCGGCATCGCCGCAAGCGCATCTTGCAGCGTCTCACAACGATGCGCGACGCTCGGCAACGCCAAGACGGACGCGTCTGTCGCTTTATGGCGTCTCTAGTCGACTCTTCAGCGTGTTCCCCGCTTGGGGCGGGTGCGGGATCCACTAACGATGACGTAATGTGCAAGGCCTTGTCTCCTAGGTGGCATTGCTGTCGCCTGTGCGTGCCGACCAAAGGAAGCGACGCCAAATGCGTATCCGTGCGACCCGTTCCAGTGCTTGGTCCCGTGGAGCCCTCCGCCCTGGGCACTGTCCTGACCCACGAGCACCTTTCTGACACCCTGGACGATCGGGTGTTTGTCAGTCAGCCCCAAGTTCACCATGCCGCCATGAGTGCTTGTCCGTTCACGCTCGAGAACCTCTGGTGGATAAGACAGTTCCCGTGAGTCTGGACTTTCTGCTATTGAGTCACGTGGAACTTTACAATAGTGACACAGAACAGTAACGAAATATGCACAAAAATAAATGCAGAAGTTATACACATACTCAATTTAAATGGGCTAGTACAAGATTATAATATTTTGCTGCACCAGTGACGCTAACTATGAAAAATGACAGCTCGTTCCATTCAGCGATGGCATGAGGAAGGGAGTGATTCGTTCGAACGCATTAGTTTTACCGGAGGTTCGATATATTGGACGATAGTTATACAGGCGGAATGGCATTCTATTGGAGTTAGAGGAGTGCGCTTTTTGGCTCTGGTCTATGGAAGTCAATTTCGGGAAGAAGGCAACCGCAACATAGCTCCCTCCGGGTTTGAAAGGGAGGAAGTCTAAGTTGACTTTCTAGAGAAGAAATACTAGTATGTATGTATGAAAAACTTTATTAAAGGTATATCATGAGGGAGGTAGTTTGAGGTGGCCCGGAGGGGGCCATCTCTCACAAGCACTAGGTGGACTCCTCAGTACAGGAGCCCATTGGCGATTGCCGCGGTTCGGGCTCGGTCAACCAGGGCCTTCTGGCCCTCCAGGTCGGAGCAGTCGAGCAGGGCTGCCTCCCAGTCCTCCCGGGTGGGGTTGGGTTTTGGGACGAGGTTCGGGGTTGATTGGCATGCCCACACCATGTGGAAGATGTCCGAAGACTTCTCCGCACAGTGCGGGCATTTTCCTGTATAAGCAGGATCAAAGTGTTTTAAAACTGCCGGGCACAGCAGGGTTTTGGTGTAGAGACGGAGGAGTGTGCGTTCCTCTGCCTTTGTTAGGCCCTTACAGGGCTTAGGATAAATTGCGTGGCCGAATTGGTATAATTGAGTAATTTCTCGAAAAGTGAGGGCTGGATTGGGTTCGGGATCCATTTCGGAAGGGTCTGAAGGCGTTGCCCGGAGAGTGAGCGCGCGGGCGGCGGCGTCTGCCGTTTCGTTGCCTTCGAGGCCCATGTGAGCAGGAGCCCAGACGATCGTTCGAGACGCGGGGGCCCCGAGGTAGTCACTATCTTTAAGGATGCGATACGCAAAGAGAGGAATGTACCCCTGTTCAATATTTCTGCAGGCCCCTCTCGAGTCGGTGATGATGACTCTCGAGTCCTGGTCTGCGGCGGCTAGAGCGATGGCGATCTCCTCCGCATGTGTTATGTCTTTAGCTCTGAACGTAAGGCCGTTCACCAGGACGTTTTGGTGGACGACTGCAGCCGTGTACCTCCCCCCATGGTGAGGGCCGGAGGCGTCCACATAGAAGATTCCGGGTTTGGACCCATAGTGGCGGGCCAGTGCCTCCGCCCGCGCAAGGCGCCTGCCACTGTGGTCGTCACGTGTCATGTTGGCTGGAAGAGGGCGCACGTGCAGGGCGCATCTCCAGACTTCGGGGATGCGTACGCGCTCTTCTGTCAGTGTTAGGTGATGGATGTGTAGTCGGGCTAATAGGTGGCGTCCCGACGACGTCTTTGAAAGTCTTGTATATTGATTGGTCAAGTGTGCCTCCTGGAGCTCCGCGAAAGTGTTTACCATCCCCAGGCCCATGAGGCGCTGGTTGGACGTGTTCATCGGGAGATCGAGGGCACGCTTGTACATCTTTCTAAGAAGCACCTCAAGGGCGGTCTCGTCAAACTTGCGCAGGTGGAGGTAAGGAGTCGAGTAGAGGACTCGACTGGTCACGAACGCGTGCGCCAGCCGCAAGGCGTCTTTGCACCGTAACCCCCCGCGTTTGTTGGAAACACGGCGGACCATTCGGCCCACCTGGTCCCCCACCTTGCGCAGTTTAGCCAGTGTTGTATCAACCCGCCGATGTTTGTGGATAAAGAGACCAAGCACTCTAATCTCATCGTGTTCGGGTATCGGGCCGCTGGCCAGGGATAATTCCATTTTGGTGGTGCACTTAGGCGACGGGCGAATGTGCACAAATTCGGATTTGGACGTGGAACATTGAAGGCCGCAGCGGCGGGCGTAGGCGTCCACGATCTCCGCCGCTTGCTGCAGGTTGGCCTCAATGTCTCCCACCGACCCGTGTTTGGCCCAAATGGTTATGTCGTCGGCGTACAACGCATGCTGGACGCCTTCGACTTTCGCCAGTTGAGCCGGAAGTTTCATCATGGCCAGATTGAAAAGTAACGGCGAGAGGACCGCGCCCTGTGGTGTTCCTCTCGTTCCCAGTTGATAGGGGCCGTGTTCTTCGTCTTCTATTCGGATAAAAGATTGTCGATCCGAAAGATGGTGTAGGATAATTTCGTGTGTGACGTTGTCGAAAGCCCCCTGCAAGTCTAGGGCGAGTACTGCCTTATCGTTGAGGGGGCATTCGACAGGGTTGAGAATTTCTCGGTCGAGCTGAAGCAGAACATCCTGCGCGGACCGGTGCTGGCGGAAACCGAACATGGTGTCTGCGAATACATTTTGGTTTTCCAGAAACCCAGACAGCCTGTCCCGCACCATGGTCTCCATCAGCTTTCCCGCACAAGACGTCAGGGAGATGGGGCGGAGGCTGTCTGTGTTTATGGCTTTGCCGGCTTTCGGAATGAAGGTTACCAGGGCGGTCTTCCATTCGAGTGGGATGGGTGTCTCACCAAGCCAAATAGAGTTGATGAAAACGAGGAGGGTTGCATAGGCGGGGTCGGGAAGATTGGCAAGCAGTTTCACAGTTATCATGTCCCGGCCCGGTGCCGTTCCTCGTTTCATTTTAGCTAGGGCCGCCTTCAGGTCGTGCAGCTGGAAAGGCTGATCCAGCTCCGCGTTCTCTGAACCCGCATACGAGTACGCAGGCCCTCGGGGGTCCTGTTGGGTGCAAAGGTATTGGTCGCGTAGTGTGCAAGCTAATTTTGAGGTATCTCCATCGAAGCTATGAATAGCTCGTTGGAGATGTTTTTGTGTTTCGGCGCGGGTTTGAGTCGGGTCAATTAGGGCGCGGAAGAGGCGCCACGGGCTCCGGCTAGACATTTGTCTGGCCGCCGTGTTACAGCGGTCCACCCAGTTCGAGTCGGCGAGTTGGACCGCGTACTCTGCCGTTCGCTGGGTGAGCTCGGCGATACGAATTTTGAGCTTTCTATTATGTTTTTGGCGGCGCCATCTGCGGACGAGGCTGTGCCGCGCCTCCCAGAGGCGCAGAAGGTGGTTGTCCACCTCCGGCGTTGCCTCCGAGAGTTGAATATGGGTTTCCGTCGAACGGAGGTGTGTAACCAATCCTTGTGCCCACGCGTGGTATCCTTGTTCGTTGATGGAGGCCGAATTGATGTAGCTTTGCCGGAACTTATTCCAGTCGGGGAGTCGACCTTGTGCGTGGGGTCTTGCCAATGGTTTAGTCCTTATGGTGATATTGATAAGGCAGTGGTCACTACCAAGGGTTTCCTCGGTGTTGGCCCACTCTGCGTGTCTAATGTTTTTCGTAAAGGTAAGATCCGGACACGTATCCCGGGTCACAGAGTTACCCACTCGCGTTGGATACGCAGGGTCGGTGTGGAGAGTCAGGCCCAGGGTGGACGCAAGTTCCGCTAGCTTGCGTCCCCGCTTCTCCTCACGAACGTACCCCCAGAGCGTACTAGGGGCGTTGAAATCGCCCACAATCACGAGGGAGTCCCTGCCCGCAGCCTTTAGAGCGCGGCTAAAGAGTGCTGCGAACGTTACATTTTTGAGTCTGGGGGAACAGTAGATATTGAGTATGTGGAGGGGTGCATCTTGTTTCTTGAGCGGAAGGAGTGTCACCATCACATACGAATATTCAGTTTGAAGTTCCAAGTCGACTAGATTTGCCGTATAATTTTTATGCACACAGACGCAGGAAGAGGGGTCCTGCTGGAAGGTGATGTAGTTTGTAAGAGTGGCGCCGCTCCCTGGCTCCTGGAGAGCAACCACCGCAGGAAGCGAGTCGAGAGTTGAAAGGAAAAGTCGGAGATTCGCCCGCTTTGCGCGGGAGCGGAAGCCCCGGCAATTCCACTGGACAATTTTGACGGGGGTGGCCGAATTGGTTCTTGGGGAGCGCCTGATCTTAGGGCTGCTCGCCATGGTGAGTTAGGCTAAGGAGGGATGGTAGTGACGCTGCTCCGGAGCCAGCACTCGCGGGGAGGGGGGCGTCCTCCAAACCGGAGAGCGAGCAGCTGTCGTCATCGTCTACATCTGGGGCGCGTCTAGGTTTGAGAGGGCGGCCGGATACGTCCCTGTAGGGACCGCCGGGCCTGCGCGAGGGGCGCAGGGAGTGCGCAATTTGTTGGGCAATCATCGCGGGGATTGTCTCTTGCAATTTGGAGATGGTGTTGACCATCATTGGGATTCGGTTTTCAAAGGCGGTGAATCGGGCGTCAATCGCCGCGAAGCGGGCCTCGAAACGGGCCTCAAATGCGGCCGCCGCACTTGACGCTGCGTTCGGCGCCACGAGCTCACTCTCCATTTCCTCAGCCGCGGGGGGGGAGGGGGGAGGAGGACGCTGGTTCATTTTGGATTCCAATTCGTTAATTTTCTTCAGCAGCTTCTCGTTTTGGGCCCTGAGGGCTGCTATTTGATCTTGCTCGGCGCTGCGCGCCCTTGGGGGGGGAGTGAGAAGTGGGGAGGAGGAGCCAGCCCTACCCGAACCGCTCACCTGATTTCCGTTTTTGACGGCGTCGACCCAGGACCCGGTCTTGCCACGCTTCTCCGCCGCTCGTTTCTCCAGGCCGCCGTGTGGTGGCGACTCCGTCGACGGTCGCTTTCCAGCACCTCCGGTAGGTGGCGCTGGCTTCGTGGTGTTAGAGGTTTCTCGGCGAGACTGGTCGCCGGGAGGCCCAAGATGGCGGCTTTTCTTCTTGGGCGCCATATTCTTTTTTCCTCCCGTCTGGGCGGCCATCTTGGGTGTGCGGAATTTCGCCGCACAGTCGCGAGAGTTGGTGGCATGGGCGCCACCGCACACAGAACACCGGGGAACACAGTTATGAGGGGCCCGCACCCCCTCCACTAGCGGAGCTTGGAGTCCGCAGAGTCCACACGTGTTCGGCTGCAGGTTTGGGCATGCATCCGCGCGATGCCCGACGGCCCCACACTGGCCGCAGGCCGGGATAGTTTTGTAATAGTTTTGCACAGAGACGACCATGTTGTCATAATGCACGTAACGGGGCTTCTCTTTACCCGCGAAGGTGATGCGTGCCTTGTTGGATGTGCCGAATTTTCGGATTTCCACAATGGTACCGGCGCGCCAGCACACTCGGTGTTGAAGGGTTTCGGTGGTGTCCGTGTTACGGACCACGATCACTCCGTGGCATGTGTTGCCGCCGTCCTGTCTCAAATAACCCTGAAGCGGGATTGAGTCCTTCTCAGTGTTGACTGCGAAATCCCCGATGAGCCGGTCGGCCGCCTCGATGTCCGGGGTATGCACGATGATGATGTTTTGGTCTCGCGAGGGCAGAACGGAGATGGCGCGGGCCCGTTCCGGTCCGAGGTACGCCGAGATGGCGGTTCCGTAGCCGGTTTCCGTGAGCACCTCGTGAAGAGAAACACGTTCTCGGGGTTTGAGGACTATAACGTAGTCTTCGGGATCGGGTTTGGGCATTGGGCGCGGCTTCCACTTCGTGAACGCCTTGCCCTTGCTTCCCGTGGCGCGTGTCGCGGGAGCATTCACTTTTCCGACCGACGAGCCGGGGGCCATGGTGTCGCCGGGCGTCGCCATCTCGGCTTTGTCCTGTAAGCGGCGTGCAGCCGCCTGAAGTAAAGCTTGACTCCGAATTTCCGGAAAAACCGTCGGGCTTGCGTCATCGGTGGTGGGAACCGAAGCCCACGCCATCGCCTCAGGGTCGTAGCCGCGTAATGGGAGCGCGGGAGTCGACATTTTTTCCTCGGAGGGCCGACTCTACCCGCCTCTCGGCGGGCGTGCTGCGGCGGGCCGACGGAGCGGGGCGATGTTTATACTACGATCACGTACAGTTCTCCGGGGTTTGCGGAGCCCGGAGAAGACGTCCGTTCTCGTCGGAGGTTCGCAGCCGAGTCCTTATATACGATGATAGGATAAATCGGGCAGCTTGGTTTGGGCTGACTCCAGAGGTATTCAGATGGCGGAAGCGGGTTTTAATTTTGGCCTTATTTAGGTTTCGTAGACCACCTTTCGGACATAATTACGTCCGATGAATCCGAGGGTCTGGAAGACCTCCGCAGCAGTGACTTCGAGGTGAGGTTTCCATGAAAGGTTAGGCGTTAGGGTCTTGCGCCAAGACACTGAAACAGCTTCAATCACGTCCTTGTCATTTGTGTATTGAAAGGCTAATCACATACATTTCATGAGTGAACTGGATTAGTTTCCACCTCGGTATAGTGACATCAGCCATTTTTTTTCACCAGTCGTTAATTTCTGAGTTCACCTCGAAGCTTGAAATCATAGTTTTCAGATGTGATGGTGTTATAAATGACGCAGTCGTCTGCGAATAGATGTGTTCTGTCAGGAGATGTCTCTTGGAAGTTCGTTATTCAGTGGCATATTTAAGCCATGCGGCACTCTCCGAAATCGCAACCAACCAGTAGAGCGGGGGGGGGGGGGGGGGGGGGAGGGGGGGGGGTGCTGCCAGAGATGGCACCCCCTCACGTGTTGGGACGCCTAGTGCCCAAAGCCCCTCAGCACCCCCCCCCCCCCCCCCCCAAAAAAAAAAAAAAAAAAGCAGCGGTCCAAGAACGGAACCCTGTGACCCTGTGGTGCTCCTGAGGGACAATTAGGTTTGATTCATAACCGTTAATGACTACGTATTGCACACTGGACGCACGAAAACTACTAATCCAAGAAAATACGAGGGGATCTGGATGATAATTTAAACGGCGTTGATGGGGAACAGTCATCCCCCCCGTCCCCACCCTTACGGGGGTGTACTGCCCCCTTAATTTTCCGAAGGCACTCCCTTAATTCACGACTCCTCTATTTTCAATGCCCCCCCTAACCCCCCCCCCCCCCTTAATATTTAGGCCCCCCCTTATTTCAATTCCTGGGAAAACCCCTGATGGGGAACACGGTCCAAATGCCTTTGAAAGGTCAAGAAATATGGCATCAATTTGTACATGGCATCCATGGTTAGTTTTTAACTCATAAACAAATTGACAAAGCTGCGCACTAAAGAAAGAAAGAAAAAAGGTTCGAAGTACATTTAAGCACTTCTTATGAGTTGTGAATGCGAAAGCATGCAAGCTGCTCGCCGCTCCCTTATTTCGTCTGCTGCGTACTTTTCGTCGCCGGTCAGCGCGCGCGCTCTCCTGGGCGCGCTGACCTTGGACCAGACTTCGGAAATAACCCGTTACTTTTTCAAGTAATTTTGTAATTGCCACGTTACTTTTCTCCGAAAGTAACTGGAGCAGTACTACAAAACATTCAGCAGCTTGAAGAGAGCGAGTTCAAGAAAATAGAAAACGTCAGGAAGGGGTGAACAGCCGAAATGAAAACACGATTTTTTATATGACTGGTCACTGCAACCACTAGAAAAACGGGCAAGGCATGTACAAATATACGAAAGAAAAAAAATGAAAGCCGCTTACAACTCCCTGTAACGCCGAATTGGAGCGCAGCTCTTGAGGAGGAGGAGGGAAGGGCACTGGGGGGGGGGGGGGTTAAACTAACCAGGGGGGGGGGGGGTCACGTGACCCCCAATGCCTATGATGTCATCACTGACGTCACTGATGACGTCATCAGTGACGATGACGATGCGGGTACCGATGACGTCATTAGTGACGTCACTGATGACTTCACCAGTGATGATGACGATGACGATGCGATTGTCGGTGACGTCATCAGTGATGATGACGATGACGATGCCGGTGACGACATCAGTGACGTCACTGATGACGTCATCAGTGATGATGACGATGACGATGCGGATGTCGGTAACGTCATCAGTGATGATGACGATGACGATGCGGATGCCGGTGACGTCATCAGTGATGATGACGATGACGATGTGGATGCCGGTGACGTCATCAGTGATGATGACGATGACGATGTGGATGCTGGTGACGTCATCAGTGATGATGACGATGACGATGTGGATGCCGGTGACGTCATCAGTGATGATGACGATGACGATGTGGATGCCGATGACGTCATCAGTGATGATGACGATGACAATATGGATGCCGGTGACGTCATCAGTGATGATGACGATGACGATGTGGATGCCGGTGACGTCATCAGTGATGATGACGATGACGATGTGGATGCCGGTGACGTCATCAGTGATGATGACGATGACGATGTGGATGCCGGTGACGTCATCAGTGATGATGACGTTGACGATGCGGATGCCGGTGACGTCATCAGTGATGATGACGATGACGATGTGGATACCGGTGACCTCATCAGTGATGATGACGATGACGATGTGGATGCCGATGACGACATCAGTGATGATGACGATGACGATGTGGATGCCGATGACGTCATCAGTGATGATGACGATGACGATGTGGATGCCGGTGAAGTCATCAGTGACGATGACGTCATCGGGGGGTCACGCGACATCGGCGGGGGTCACGTGACCTCGAGGAGGGGGTCACGTGACTTCGGGGGGTCACGTGACCCCCCCACGAGGTCACGTGACCCCGGTGGGGGGCTCGCGCGGTGCATTATGCGACATTTCCCATGATGCACCGCGCGGTTACGCCGACGGCGACGGCGACGCCGCTCAAGCCGGAAACGGGCCCCTAAGAGCTGCGCTCTAAAATATCGAGTAAGACAACGCCCGAGTAGGCACTCCGTCGACTTCCATGGTGTTTTTCTTCCTCTCCCGGGCAGGAGAAAGCTCTTCGTGTTTATTTGTTTTTGTCTTTTACACTGTTTCACCTTTTCCAACTTCGACGTCTCCCGCCACCTGCACAGACATCAAACGCGGATCCATATCCCCTCGATTCGCTGGTTCACAACTCGCGTAACAGGCGATGTAGCCTCGCGCGAGGGGGTCGAATTCTTTTTGTCTTTGATGTGCGCTACTTTATTCTAGCACGCTCTTGAGGCAGGGCTGAAAAGCGCCCGGCGCGAGGCTAACAACATTGTCTTTGAGGGGATGGACGATACTTCTGGTTTACTCGTCTGGGCATGGTGGTCTAGTCCACTCCTCACTTTACAGTCAACTGTCAACATAAAAGGGGGAGGGGGGGGGGTTAGGCCATCTAAGAAGTGCTGACAGAGAGACAGAGAGTGAGAGAGAGAACGCTTCGCTCGCTCTTTAAGCCCACCCCTCCCCTGGCCTCCACGAATATTGGTATGAAAGTGAGAACCGATGAATGATCGATAACCCGTAATCGCCATTTTTTCTCTGACTGGTCGAGTTTTCGGTCATGAAGTGTCCGTCGTCTCCGTGGTCATTTCTTAACGAGGTGACGAAAATTCAGGGCGTTAAGGACAACGGAAACCTAGAGTTTCAGTGCATACTTTGCTTGCCAAAAAAACACACACACACACACACACACACACATTCTCATCAGCAAGAGCAGCGAACTCTAATCTACGGAAACACATCAAGGTAAGCTGGGACACCTGAATTCAGCATTGGCTATACATTGTACCGTTAGAACAAAGTTTCTCTTTTCTTGTGAAAAACAGGCGAAACACCCGAGTCAAAAGGGAGTTTTCGAAGATCGTTTCTTTAGCTCCGAATTTCGCAGCAGAGACTGCACTAGCTTCGTCCGCATAATTCTAGGGATCACTTCCGGAGGCCGTAATTAGCGGGATCCCAGGTGTAATTACAGCTTTCGGTGCCTTGTCAGCTTACAGGTGAACGGAGTGCACCTACACTCTTTCTCTTAAATAAAATATTTTATTTTTACAAGGACTGGCGTAATACGGACGAATGAGAAATGAAAAGTACTGGGGTGCAGAACATTTTTCAAAAATATCAAAATTGTTTGTATTGTTTACCTACTGGATAAGTGTACGGAAAAAGTAACGTCAAAGTAATTTGTAACGTTAACGAGTAAAGTAATCCGTTACTTTTCAGCGAAAGGAATTTGTAACGGTAACGCATTACATTTGACGCCCAGTAATTTGTAATTGTAATCCATTACATTTGTCAAGTGTCGAGCACAAGTCTGCCTTGTGCTCGTCACTTGAAACGGCGCGCTGACGGACGCGCAGCGCCATGGGGTGGCGGTCGTTGAAACTGACGCGCAGCGGCCAATGGGAGCCTCGTCGACGCGCGCCAGCCAATGGGACCGAAGGCGAAAATTCGTCCGCTCCTCTGGGATCGGGGAATTTAGGTGCCGTTGGCTAGCTTTTCACGTGGTTTCATAGCTAGGAGCTGGTTTGCCTTGGAGACAGGTTTGGCGCGGTTTCAAAGCTGATGACGTCGGCTCGCTCCATGAGACAGTTAATGCTTTCGCATTAAAAAAAAAGAGGCAAAAGGTAGCAACGACACGTTTTCCTCTCTCGTATTGAGCGCTCCCAAGCGGACAGAAGAAGAACAAAAGAACGAGCCGTTTCTTTTCTCAAGGCAGACGAGACCGCTTGAGCGATTACGTGCAATCGATCGACCTGCGGGTCATGGTGACGCGCTTGTCTGAACCGTAGCGCCTCTGGTACGGGCCAATGTAACTGGGCCGACCTTGCACCATCAAGCGCCCTGGGCGAACTCCGGCCGTGGCGCCCCCCTCCCTTTTTATACGCCCATATAGAACCGGCATCACGTTGTTAGTAAACGTGTGAGTGGTGGCCCAACACGAGGCGTTTTGTCAGACGAGAACCGCATTCCGAAAACGAACGGTGATCAAACGCTGTAATCAAATAAAAAAAAAGGGGGCGAGGCGGTGCTCTCTTATTGATGGCGCCCGTGCGACCGCCCAGATCGCCCACCGAGGAGGATAGAAGGGTAGGAGAGGGCATGAAGTCGACCGCGTAGCCTCCACAAGCCATGCTCCCTTGACGCCTCGCCTCTTTCTCATTTTCCTCCTTACTCTCCTCACTTACCATGCCAACGTGACCACATCACGTGACCGTAGCTAGCCTTCGTCTTGCTATGGCGTACTATCTTTTTTATATTAGAATACACCGCAGTCTAGCCTTCGATCTGATAAAACCTACCGGACGGAGCGCGCGCATGCCTGCTAGGAGTCCTGCTACCATCAACCATTTATCTCACACGTGACATGTCACGTGCACCAATCGCCAGAGAGATCTGCGGTCACGCTGGGCACAAAATCGTTTAAACTTTTTATGACTAGGCTTCACCAATATTGCAACGTGCCCCTCCTAGTACTTCTAACCTCCTTGTCGCCCACCCATAAAACCGGTGCTGATGTCACCTGCAATGCCCTGTTGTCCTCTCCTCGAGAGTGATTGCGCTCTCAGGGAAAGGCTAGACAGGCTTAAAATATGACTAGAGCTGGAATTTCTAGGACAAGATTGGTGCTGGAATCTGGACAAATTAGGGACAGCAAATGCCAAAACATCGGGACACTTTCCGGGACATGTACGCTTCTGTGAGCACGCTCAGAATGTTTGTTAATCTTTTTATTATTCCAGAACGCACGTCCTACTCTTGTGCACTGAAGAAAATGGCCAGGAACATCTCAAGTGATTGCTTGCTTAGGCTGTGCCTTTCCTCCGTTAACAAATTCTGAAAGTCGGACAACGAGCGCTCCACTTTCTCAGAGACAAACGGCAAAAACCTGAGGGCTCGTTTGGCATCCAGGTCATATAAGCGCCATTTGGTGTTTTAGGTTGACGTATACCCATTCTATGTCAGGGATTTTGTCAAGCGATTTAAGAAATTTATCTTTCGCAGAGCCGTCCAAACAAAGCGCGCCAACAGAAGCGCGCGCGGAAATGGCGGCGCGTCGCCGGAACCCATGACAGTTCAGGCGACGCGCGGAAATGGCGGCGCGTCGCCGGAAGCCATGACGGTTCAGGCGGGCCTATGAGCCTACACCCACGATTGCCTCTATTTCTTTTCCCAAACTACATCGTTAACAACAACGGCCATCGCAGACCAGTTAGGAGCTTGCGCGGCACTATCGGTCGGTGGCGTATAGTATTCGCGACTCCAGCGAAATCGACGCCGCGTAGCGGCAACGCCGAGAAGCTCAAGAGAGGAAGTCGTCTTGACTCTGTCGTCTGCTTTCGCTGCTTGGTTCTCGTAGGCAGCATAGAAACAAACGTCGTTTTCAGTAATTATATTTATGCTGCCGCCGTGTCATTCCTACGCACTGACTAGAAGGTTTTTACCGTCGAAAAATCGCTTTGCTTTCATACGTAACACCGATTTTACGCTGCAGTACAAGCAATTTATGGTGGTCCGCGTGCTGAACGACGAAAACGCCCTTCTTTCCCGCCGAGGCAGGAAAGGCAGCTGGCTTATATAAGGCAGCACATGAGGTTTGAACGCCGTCGGAGCCGTTGGCGAAATAATGCCATGCTGGCTCCTTGTGATTGCAAAAATATTATTAATGGGTGAAAGGCGCAATGTATAAGGGCGTTTCAGTTAAGTAATTGGACCCTTAATGAGAAATCGAGACAGTCGGGACAATATTCAATCTTTAGGGACACTCAACGTGAAATCGGGACAAGTCGGGACAACAAAGTTGAAGAACACTAAACGGGTATTGCTTGACAGATGTGTACTGGTAGCTGATACTGTTATCGGGACACTTTTAAAAATCGGAACATGTCCCGGAAATCCCAGCCCTAAATATGACGGAAATTGCGTATATTTACAGTTTGGTATATTAGCAGCATTAAACGAAATCAAACAGAAAGACCGACGTGCCGGTAGGAAATATTTAGTTGTGTTATAACCCAATCGCTTTTTGCCAACAGTCGGCTCGTGGCCCCTAAATTGCATTTTCGAGCTCATCGGCCACCAACTTCACCAACCGATAAGCTCGTTTTTGAATTCGCCCCGTAAACACCTGCCACAAATCGCGGCTTGTTGGGCTTCACCGCATTGCACCGGAGTGATCGGAGCAGCCATTGACATAGGGGTGGAGCGCCGGGGTTGGAGCGACTGGCTCAGAAATGATTCCCATTACCACGGCGCCCAATGCTACAAGTAAGGTACAGGTCAAGAAGGTAGCGGCAAATGCCCCTCAAAGGGATTTATATATCCCTCCGCCACCTCCGCATCCAATAGCGTCCCATCGTTCCTTGACGTCGCGGCCAACGCGCGAGGAGGGTCTTGCCTTTCTGTAGATATCTTTCGTCTTTGAGTTAGCATTGCGAAAGCCACGAGAGGGGGATTAGAGTTTTCCCCCTCCAATGGAAACAAATACGACTTTCTGGGATTAGGTTCCCCCTCCGATGGATAGTAAGGCTGCTTTCAGGGGCTCGGTCCCCCTCCGATGAATACAAAGGTCGCTTTCTTAAAAAGTGGGATCGGAGACAAGTTGGCATCACTCTGTAGCCAGTAGGGAGTTTTAGTATATCGTTTTTCTCCACCGCTACCGCTTCTGTAATCAATTGAAGCGGAACAAGGAGCGTTTCCAGTGAACTCTTTTTTCGACTGCGGCGGGATTTGAAACGGGCGCATCACGCTTGTGGCTTGTAACCGACGTTAGCTTCGTCCGATTTACCTTACCTCCCGCACCGGGGCAGAAAAGTGCAGGGTGGTGTATCTCAATGCACATACCGGAAGTACACTGCCCTACACTTTTCTGCACCGGTGCAGGGGGTGCAGGTAAATCGAACGAATCTACTATTACAAGTCGACCTTGAGCTCGTTAAGCCTTACTGAGCTCGATTCCAGAAATTCGGGGCCGCCATAATGAGATACAGACTAAGGAGCAACCTTGCTCCCCTGCTTTCAGGGTCAAAACTTCACCCTTTTCTGAAGGAACATAGGCTACATGGTCGCTCCACCCTTTATGAAGGAATATATAGACCTTTCTTTTTATTTTTTTCTAAAAGCGTATTTATTTCGCCGGCGATCGTTGGCGGCGAGTCAAACTTATGCCCCGTTTACACTTGCAAACCGGCGGTCAATCCGCGAGAATTCTGACGCCCGGCGACGGAAGCAGGCAGAATTTCCGGCGGAGAGCAAGATCGCTCTGGGACTAATTTCGAACGCCGGAAAAAAAGTTTTCTCTCGCCGCAAGCCAATCAGAACGAACGGGGGAAGTGGCGCTGGCTGACGTCAGATCCCCGCTGACGAGCTGTCGACGATGGCGACGAGACGCGCGCGGGCAAGGAGGAGGTATGGGTGTACCACGGCCGGTCTTGAGCGGAGAGCGCGCCTCTCCTCTCTAGACCGGCCGTGGGTGTACTAGAACATAGAGGAGGAGGAGGTTTGGGAGCTCTCGTTAGTTCTCGTCTGTACGGGAAACTGCGAGACGCTCGCGCCGCGCTCCGCAGGTGGCAACAAATGTGAACGGCCCGATCTTTTTTTTCGGCGAGCGAATCCAGTCGGCGGCGAGTGCATATTTCGCAAGTGTGAACGAGCCATAATCCTTAAATCCTATCGCAGCCAACGACCCGATAAAGCCAATCAACCAGGGCAAAAAGTTCATAGTCATGGCGCTTGTTTCCTCTGTACGTCTGCTATCGCCGGCTAAAACAATCAGGCAAGAAAAAAAAAAAAAAAGCACTGGATCGCGGCGCTTTTTTTTGAGTGATTGGTTGTGTCGGCAGAACTACGAAGACGATTAGCGCATTAGCGCCGTGACGATGCGCTCTTGGCATTATCTGATTGGCTAACCGAATCGTAATGTCGGCTGCGGTCGCACTTTGGTGAAACGGAGTATAGACCGCAGGCGACCGCCGGCGCGCGCAGCTGGTTCCCGATGAGCCGTAGCCCGCCTAGTGGACTCACGACGAATCGTAGCGTACCAGCTAGGGGATAGCACAGCGGGCGTATTACGTCAGAACTTCCGCCAAAAAGTAAATTGACAGAGTATCGAACCATTGGACATTGGCCACTGTCTGCCTGCGTAGGTTCAAGAGAGAATACAACTATATGATGACTGATTAACTAATATTCGCTAATAAACTTTTTATTATATACAGTATTTATTCTAAATGTTCCAATTGCAATATTGAAGACCGGAATGGGTGGCTCGAGCAATTTCCGTTTTTAATAAACCGGCTTGGAAATATTCATCGACAAGTTCTCTTTTAGGATTTCTAAAATAAATGATTTCATCGCTGTTTTGCAGGCTAGTTTTCCAATCGTTGGAAATTGAGGTTGCATATTGCACCGCGAGTTAACTTCTTTGCAATACACTGTTTTCAAATATCTCCCTCGATATGGCTATGCCACATGACGCTCATTGGTCGTAATGAGCAATGTGAACTCCCTGCAAGTTGATACCAATCACGGTGCACATTGGTGCTCATTAAGTGTTACCCACCAAAGTTGGCTTCTTCTCTGAAATTTCCTGTATCTTCCCCCATATTGTGGCTTCTCTGCAGCAATTCCAATAACGCCATTGAGTGAAATAACAGTTTTGCTCATTGGTGCTACTGACACATTCACGCTCATTGGGTTCGGCTCGGGATTTCTATTGGAAAACGCCTCCCATTTCCAGCAGTGTAATGGGTGCGAAGACCCTCCCCCTCCCCTCCACCCCCCCCCCCCCCCCCCCCCATTAACTTTAGTTGCCACGAGGGGCTTCTAAAACCGAGAGTACTAAGGATTCAAGGGGCACTTACAAAGAAGCAGAAGCCACGGAAAACGTTCCATTAAATCATGCTCGTGAGTCGTGACACACTCTTCTCCTGAAGAAATGTAAACTTGTCTCGATCATTCTGATGAAACCGGAGGTCATAGGAGTGTGCATTATGTGTGCAGGGCATCAGACCCCCCCCCCCCCCCCCGCCCCCCCCCCCCCCTCCACACACACACACACGAATACACACAAAGCTCCGCGCAACCAAGCATAACAAACCATAACGCACGCGTAATACAAGCACGACGCATTCCGTGTT
Source organism: Ixodes scapularis (assembly GCF_016920785.2). Lineage (NCBI taxonomy): Eukaryota > Metazoa > Arthropoda > Arachnida > Ixodida > Ixodidae > Ixodes > Ixodes scapularis. Next base: position 64,185,838 of record NW_024609883.1, on the reverse strand, counting down.
TCAGGGTTTTATCAAAACGATCGAGACAAGTTTAATTTTCTTTTTTTAGTGTAACAGTTTGGAGGAAGCGCCACCGTATCCTCGTGGAGGGCACTTCGGTTACAGGGAGACGTGCTGTGATTTTGAATTACGACCGGCGTACAGAATCGTTTTCTGCCGGGCAGAAAACCGGTTCCCAGGTTTCCTTTTCTATTCCCTCCCTCTCCCTCTTTTCTCCTCTTCTCATAGGAGCGTGTCTATCCTCTCAGATGCCCCGGCGGAAAGGAGCAATGTTTCCCTCTTTCTGGTCGGTCTTTTAACGACTTTTCACGGTGGTACAATTTGTGTCCAATCGCACTGCGATTCCCGTAGTTTTGCAATTAAGATCGCAGTCGCACTGTCAGAGTCGCTCGTGCGGCAAAACGAAGTAATTTATGCTGTGGCAAATGTCGCTGGTAAAATTAGCACACTAGCGATTTCTAGATGCCCGATTGATTTTCAATTGGAGGAACACGGTCTGTATTCCTTCAGTTGAAATTCCTATAATTGGTGTATCCTTCACTATCAGGGCACTTAGTGCACGTGTATCGTTCACGAAGGCAATGATTGGTGCACTTCTGCGTTCCCGGTGGCATTCGCTTTGGAAGATTCATTACGTTCTGAGTAGCACAGATTGCGAGGAAGCTACATCGAATCTTCAGGTACAGCCACCCGAACAACCTGGTCTTCCACGGAGACGACGTCCACTCGGCGGTTCTGGAGGAGATGCGCTTCTTCAAGAGCCAGGGCGGGGGCACCGTCGTCGAGAACACCTGCCGCGGCATGGGGCGGGACATTCCCTTCATGCGCAGGGTGGCCAGCCTGACGGGACTTCACGTGGTTGCCGGCACAGGCACGTGACTTTCAAGACGCGTCACCTGGGTTTGTTCAGACCAAGGGAAGTTAGTCAGCCCCAATGGGTGTATCTGTGTCTATGCTAGGCACTGCAGTGCTAGTCTATAGGCTCTTCAACGTGCATCACGCAGGATGGTTACACAACCGCGTGGCGGTACGTTGCTCATCCAGATCGAAACGGGCAGGGCCGGAGATTTGAGCCCATGGAGTCTTCCGGAGTTCTGCAACGCGAAATTCCGCTCGCTCCGAGCTGCAGTGTGCGAACTTCCGGCGAAATGTTGTCACTCACCGATTTGTCTCAAAATTGATACAGCACATCATTAGACACATTTCAACAACCCTATTTTTCGGACCCGCGGACTATAGATGATTTTACGCGGTGCGGACCATATCTACAGGAATAATAATTGGGATTTGTGAATATTTATACAGCGTGTAGTTGGTCAGCCATTTCAAAGTTGCGACGAGTCACTCAGTGTAGATGAGCAATTTAGCCAGTGCAGTACAACCGCTAGCCTGGTGTCTTTAACGTGCACCACACAGTAGTGATACACGACCGCACGCCGGCAGCGCGAGCTTTCGCTCCACTCGGCCACCGATCCCCCTATATCTACGCTTTATTGTTGTTGTTTTCCTGTATCGTTCTTCATGACGATGCGCGACTGATCTTGCGTATAGCAGAGTAGGTTACTGATAATTTACAACTATATACCGGGTGTTTTTTTTTTTTGTTTTTGTTTTTTTTAAACTCAACCGATTTGTTTAGAACTAGCCGTGCCCCGACGCACGGCTTTTTGGCAGGTGGCTTATACGGTCCTGGGGAACATAGAGTATAAGGGGCTAATCGTAACGATCAGTCGGCTAATTAATTAAAGTTCGTTAATTAACTTTTCAAATAATGAAAATAGGCGTATGATTCCAATTAGAAACTTGCTGAGCGTCGTCGAAAACCACTAAATGAGTCATTTTCAGAAAGACTTCGAGCGCGTGAGGAGTGCATGCACTAAAGTTACCACTCGTTGAGCAGCTCTAGCGGTTGCGGTAAGGCGCCCGCGCGATTTTTCCGTTTTTTATCTAGCCCCAGCGTCGCGTGATGTGAATTTTCCCGCTGAAGTTCTCATAGACCGCGTTTCCTCCTCCGCTAAGCCCTCTGCAACGAAAAAGCCGCTACTGCGACTTCGCGCTGATGGCCTTGACTGTAAAGTTTCGGATATCGCGGAGGGTTGCGGAGAGCATGCCGGTGCGGCGAAAACGATAGACGAAAACGCTACGCTGAATTTAGCGAGGAAACCGAATCGGTGTATAGGTCACACTACGTCAGGTCGAGTGTCGTCGATTTCCTTGGTAACTTTGGCGGATAAATGCAGCCACGGACGTTCAAAATTCTGGGCTCAAGGAATTCCATTAAAAGCATTTTATTTGTTCTTTTAATGTCTGGCTGCGTAGTATAATTATGCGTTCTTTTTTTTTTATTTTCGGCATATCGACGGTTAAAATAATTTAATATATATATATGAGGTGGGCGATCTAGTGGGGATGGATGTTTGCAGAAAATTTTACGGTAAAGACGCGTGGATCCCTGCGCAGCACATATGCGCCTAATCAAATTGTTATCACGGGTCGCAGGTTACTACGTCACGGCCAACTACACGGCGGACACCCTGGGCAAATCGATCGAAACGATGAGCCAAGAGTTCACGGAAGATATCACCGAGGGAGCCGATGGAACCGACTCCCGCTGCGGCGTCTTGGGGGAGCTTGGCTGCAGTTGGCCTCTACGGGGTGAGCTGTCGCTTCACCGACACGCGACTGACTTCACGCCTCGGTGGTGGCGCTGCTGTCGGCTCATGCGCGGACGCTTCACTTGAGGAGAATCCGCCTTCTGCGCACGCGCGCGCAGTGCCCATACAATGGTATGGGTAATCACCGCCTTTCTGTAAACTAAACAGGGTGTCGGCACCAATGCGCGACTCTGGCCAGTCATGCTGATGTGGTGGTGCTGATATCGGTTCCGGAGAACTATGAACTATGGTTGGTCTTTTTTCGTAGCCTTATGCCACGGCCATCAGAGGTTGCGCTTTTTTTTTTTTTTTTTTGTGCGGTTTGTAAGAGATCCTGTATCCATTTTCACGTGTCTCTGTCTTAATCGGTGGCATCATCAAATATTCAGAGACTGACAATTCATTTTGCCTTTTCAAAAGGTGCTATAATTTTTTATCGCACTGTACTGCGCCGAACCGTCCGATTTCGCTTGGGGACTTAATGTTTGCAAATCGCCTCAAGTTTCGGAATAAGTGATTTGAGGGTATGCAGAAAGAATAAATTAACCAACAATATGAAACTCTCTTTCAAAACCCTGGCTGCCACCAAATCCGCATTTACTCGTGAATAACACTAGAAACTGCAAAAGCTACGCTTCGGCGAGCCAATCATGGCGTCGGAGTATACTTGACGGAGGACCATTGGAGTACACTCTTCTCGCGGAGAGCTGTTACGTGATTCCCTCCCTTGTTCCAATTGGCTCATGCGGACCTTATATAGCTTTCTCCCTTTTGACAAATTCTGCTGGTACACGCTGACAGGAAGTGTGAGGTAACAACGCTCGGTAGAACTGTGTCGCGTCATCTAAATACTTTTTTTTTATTATTTGATTTTATTGTGGTTTGCAGATTTCGAGAAGAACGTGCTACGAGCAGCCGCCGGTGTCCAGGAGGCGACGGGATGTCCAGCCATCATCCACCCCGGACGCGACCCCAAGGCCCCGTTCGAGATCGTCCGCATATTTGCCGAGGCTGGTGGAAACCTGAAACAGACCGTCATGTCGCATCTGGACCGTGAGCCCGCTTTTTTCCTTTTTTTAAGCGTTCAACGCTTCGCTTGATAGGCAGAGTATCGCCCTCGTCTCTTTTTGATCTGTTTTGCGGGAAGCGACCGTCGTCGCTCTTGCAGGAGACACGGTGACGTGCGGCGTACGACCTTGGCCAATACCGCTTAGAAGACAAGGCCGGCGCATGACGTCGTCGTTGGTGGGTCCGCGACTCGCCCCAAGCGGGGGAACACGCCGAAGCTCGACGAGGGTAGCAGCAAAGCGGCAGAAACGTCCGTCTTGGCGTCGCCTCGTGGTAGTGCCGTGTATGACGGACGCTGCAAGAGGCGGCACTGCGTGGATTCACTAGTGATGACGTTCGGAGCAGTGAAGGGCGGAGGCCTTGTCTTTTAGGTGGTATTGCCTCGGTCATTGTTGGCGGGGTGGTGCGCCGGTGGTTAAGGGCGCGGTCCAAACCATCTCGCAAAATGGCGTCCGGGTACGTCTGGGACTTGGATCCCATTTTACAGCTAAGCTGTATATGACTCGTAGGTTGGGGTTTTTTCGTGTCCGTCAACAGAAAACTCACGCGCGCGCCTTATCACCGTTCGCGCACGCTTTATTATTTATCATGTGGTTTTGACACTTGCTTCGATAAGAAAACCACAAAACAAGTGTCGAAACCACGTGATAGATTATAAGGCGCGCGAAACAATGATAAGCACGTAGCGCTCCCCACATGAGTTTCACGGTAAAGATTGGGGTTGCATAAGCTGCCACGGCAACGGCAGCGTACTCTTTCATATAGTATAAAAGAGTTTTGGTACAGTGCATTTACTTTTCTATCGTCATGTCATTTGGTATAGATTCGTTTGCTGTTTACAAACACGAACTGCCGCTTGCATTCCAATCGACTTCCGGTCGCACCGTCTTTGCAAGCCTGTTGAGCTTGCTTATGTTACCAGTGCTAGAAAACATAAATGCTACACGGATAGCAAAGTCGGAGATTCAACGAGGGCCTTCGGCTGTACAATATTACATCTTGGAGGAGGCAATTTGGTTTACAAGAATACTCGAACATTTTTAACAGATCTCGCACTCCTTCGTTCTTGTGACGTTCACCTGGAGAATTAATTGGTGGTTAAACGTTTCATCTTCGTTCATTTATTTTATAAACCGGAAGTTCTCTGGGACGTCAAAGACTGGAGCACCACCTGATGGCGTTTGCCATAGATGAAATTATAAACAAATCGGAGCGCCCCTAGCGGACGCCACCGGCGCCGCGCATGCGCGATGGGGGTGTGGGCAAGAAGCTCGCCGTCGCCCATAAACAAACCATTGGAATGCGATGTAGTCGGTGTCGGTTCCCGTACTCTTTTTCGCGTTGGAATGGTCGATTCTACGTCTTCCTGTGAATGTCTGACTACTGTGGCGGCCTCAGCGAAATTAACGAGGCTCGTTACACCGCAGAACGTAACGTGAATTATGTGACATGCGGCGATTCATTCCACGTGGACGCCGCAGAATGGACGCTAAAGCCTGATTCGCATGATGAGATTTCGCTCTCAATTTTCAGTCGCGACGTCGCTCGGGCTGAAAAGCGTTAACCGTCGACGTCGATACTGTAAATCGCAAGCAGAGTCGGACCAAGTGAGTCAGGCATAACAAGTCGGTGATGGCCACTGGTGACAATGATCAACATCTCCTTGTATCTACTGGTTACATCGAGCCGACCAACCTTCAAACTTAAGTCTTTTGAGGCCTTCACTTACTTTTTATCGCAAGTATCGGGCCAACATTTGGTCTACGGGCTGGTGTCGTCTAAAAGAGCAGACGACACTGAACAGAAAAGTTTGAAAGAGCAGCCGACAGTTCGAACGATCAGGCGGCCGTTCCAACTTGAAGACGCACTGAACGTTGTCCGCATGTGGTCCGTACAACTTGGTGGTTTTCCGGCGTTCATGTTGGAACAAAGCAAATATGGATCTGATGACCACAAGTATCTATGAAATTAACCCAAAGCGCTTACCAACCAAGCAATCGCGGTCCGACGGCGTCTGGTTTTCCCTTTTCACGGCACATATCCAAATTCTCGGACGAATTGAGCACATGAAAACGGACCTTCAAACTTTTCTCTACTCTTTTTGTACAACCCCAGTCCAAGGGCGGATCCAGGACACCGTTTTTGGGGTATAAGGGGAGAGGGGATTTGTAAGGATACCATTCTCCCATTCCTTCTGTGCACAGGGGGGTCTATCTACGTCAAACTGCCTTCCGAGAAGGGGGGAGGGAGGGAGGTCAACTTTGGTTTGGAGGGGGGGGGGGGGGGGTCGCTCCCGTCTCGCCCCCCCCCCCCCCTCCCCCCTCCTCCTTGGATCCACCCCCGCCCCAGTCGTGGCGTTTCGACGAGAAGGCACGTTTTTGTCTGGTTCCTTTCAAAACAACGCAGGAATACACGTCTCACATGGGGTCTGCCGCCCGCAGCCCCAGACCGGGAGTGCGCCCGACGCGCCACCACCGCGCCGTGACGTAGCAGAGTTGAGTTCGTGTGGCAATTGTTGCAGGGCAATTGTTGCAGGTGATACCACAGCTTCCCAACCACCTTCACGGTGCGGATTGGAGCTTTAATTTTGTTTCAAATCAGATGGTAGTTTATTTCTGTACATTTTATGTGCGGCTAATATACTGGGTGAAACAAGGAGACGGTAGGCTCTTTAAAGCGACCGGAAAATTCGGTTTTTTAACCTATCGCGCTACGACTTTGTGCAGCGTTGCCCACAGATGGTGCATTTTTTTTTTTTGTAAAATTTGCAAAGAGCGAACTTACCTGAGGAAAAAGTAAAAAAAAGAAAAAGGCTTAGCTCCTATGGAAACTCAGCGACGCCACCGGTCTTCAAACAACACGGCGCCGTTTCGCACGGGACACAAGAGATGGCGCAACGAACGCCGCCAACGAACGAGCATACGGCGCCGAAAGCCAGAATCTTCAGCAGACAATATTTTCGACTCAAAAGCGACGCACGTTCCGCAGGCGGCGACAGTCGCAGAAACAAAAACAGGCGCGGTAACAACGAGGAACTGCAGTTCCTTGTCTGCTAAATACGCCGGCTCTCGGCGCCGTATGCTCGTTCGTTGGCGGCGTTCGTTGCGCCATCCCTTGTGTCCCGTGCGAAACGGCGCCGTGTTGTTTGAAGACCGGTGGCGTCGCTGAGTTTCCATAGGAGCTAAGCCTTTTTCTTTCTTTACTTTTTCCTCAGGTAAGTTCGCTCTTTGCAAATTTTACAAAAAAAAAAAAAAAAAAAAATGCACCATCTGTGGGCAACGCTGCACAAAGTCGTAGCGCGATAGGTTAAGAAACCGAATTTTCCGGTCGATTTAAAGAGCCTACCGTCTCCTTGTTTCACCCTGTAGCTTGATCTCTGCTTTTAACAAAATCATGGTATTTTTAAGTGCTTTTTTTTTAATCCGTGCATATAACTCATTGGTCATGGTTTGCGCAATCTACCTTTTCTTTTGTTCATCAGTTTAAGTGGGAAAACCGTGTCATTACATATTTGAAATGTTTTAGAAAAGCTAGCGTATGGGATATTTGGGTCGAGTTCAACATTTTCACTGTGCAAATCGAAGGCAGTGATTAGGTCACGAAACTCTCCCAAAGAATCTTAGTCTATTTTTCTTTAACTCTAACTGCTACGTTGAGTTTGCTTTTTTTAAGGAATGGTGTAAAACAGATAATAGGTAAATGGTCACTTATGTCGTGTGTAAAAATGCCAGAAGAAACCCCGCGAATCTTTAAATTAGTTATACATAGGAATGACGTGTGCATCTACTTGCTGGGAATCGTGCAACAGTTTTTTTTTTTTTTTCCCGATCTACGTATTTGCAGTGTCTTGGAAGCTACAAAAGATGGGGTTTTTCTTCTTTTTTTTAATTTTTAATATTGCATGGTAACCTTAGATGGCCCACGACTTATATTTGTATATATTTGGTGTGCATCAGTTTGAACGGCACGTGGGAAGGAGTGGGAGCGCCTGAAACCGGCCAATTCTCAATCGGCGGTTTTCAGGCGGAAAGAAAACGAATTGTGAGCCGCAAATTCTGTTCTGGGTAGTTGGGCTCTTATATGTCATGTACAACTAAAAACCTCGGCGAGGATAAATACCCTGTCAGTGTCCCTTTGAAGAGCGGTCCGAACCAAACAGAAACGCGGGCGCCGGAACACGGATTTTGTTTTCGGGTGGGGAGCAACTGGGTAGGGAGCAATGACGGGTAGGGAGTAACTGGGTAGGGAGTAACTGGGTAGGGAGTAACTGGGTAGGGAGCAACTGGGTAGGGAACAACTGAGTAGGGAGCAATGACGGGCAGGGAGTAACTGGGTAGGGAGCAACTGGGTAGGGAGCAACTGGGTAGGGAGCAATGACGGGTAGGGAGCAACTGGGTAGGGAGCAACTGGGTACGGAGCAATGACGGGTAGGGAGTAACTGGGTAGGGAGCAACTGGGTAGGGAGCAATGACGGGTACGGAGTAACTGGGTAGGGAGTAATATATTCAGGGTTCCGCAACTCTCAATCAGAGATGGAAGTGTTTAAACTTTCCCACTCTCCTGCCTGTTCTGGCGCGCTAACTGGCTGACTAGACCGTAGCCTTCAACGTTTGCCAAGCTGCGGACTGATGAAACCATAGAGTTAGTACAATGAACGCTAGAGGCTCAGCTGGCGCTAGTGTCTACGGGACTTCCGGTTGCAAATTGAAGCAGACAGCATGTAGTCTACTTTTCCAATCTTCCTGTGTATTCCTATGGGAAAACGCGCGTGAATTTTGTCTCGTCGCCGGAAAATAACATGAATAACTTTTGTTATTTCGGTTGTACCGGATAGTATGTACCTTCATTAATATTGTGAAAGGGTAATTGCTTTAGTTACAGCGTTTTTCCTTTACGAACGAACGATGCTAAACTTCGCTATATTTCAGTCCCAAACCTCTGTTCCATGGCAGGTATGTAGAAACAAGCGACAATTCGAAGCAAAAAAACGATTAAAAGGAATGTAGAGTGTGTTCAAAGTTCGCCAGCATTCCGTTGGTGCTTATATATCTTGCTAATATGCCTGTCCTCTCACTATATGAAAATGACCCCGTCGTGCATCTTTACAAGTGGTTAAAAAAACGTTCGGAACGTAAAGAATAAAGTACGTGGGCTACGAAAGGTGTGTTTTCTTATTATTTCCTATGTTGGGCAGTTTTTATCGCGCACCTGTCCTCTGGCTTCCCCCTATTTGCAAAGGTTTGGAGCGTGCGGGTGATGATTTGAACACAGAACAAGAATCTTCGCACATATATTCATGAGCAGAAAGAATAAAGCGGTACTTATTTATTGCAAATCGGACTATATTACGTGACTCAATTTCTTTTGATCGTCTGCAAGCACAAGGAGTTTCTTATCCAGTGTTACTGCGTCGTTCTTGCCGTCTCTCTTGGTTTTCCACATGTCCTTAGATCGTTTGGCACGTGTATCCCCCATGCTGGAAAGCGTCGACGCCGTGTTCGCGCTAACAGTGTCCGACAGTGCACATAAATACACGTACGAAGCGGTTTTAACACCGTTTTTCATACCACGAATTTCAAATAAAAATACTGTAACTGACCAATCATTTCGTCAGCGTGACTGAGAAATGTTCCAATGTGCCTAGTACGTACAAATTATTCGTGATATTTGCTCTTATAATCGAGCGCAGAGAGAAAATGCACTTGCTTTTTCCCATAGAAATGCATTACCGGAAGTCAATTTCTGACTGCTTGCTGTCTGCTTCAAAATACAACAGCACACTAGCGCCAGCTGAGGCCCTCTAGCGTTTATTGTAATAACTCTATGGACGAAACGACATGAGGTGATTTTTTTTTTTCACTCATCTTGCGTCACTTCCGGTGACGGAAGCGACATCACTGATGACGTCATATTTTGCAGCCAATAGGAGTTTGTGTTGTTGCTCTTCCAAAACGCTCGCCTTCAGACAATTTCTCATCTACAGGGCGTTTTTTTTTTTTTTAAGCGTTACAGATTTGTTCAAAAAAAGCCGTAAAAGCTTACGTGGTTCTTGCGGGTCAGTTCTACGGCCAGGGGGATATTAGGGGATAACCTTAACGATCAGTCGGCTAACTAAGTATAATTTGTTAATTATCTTTTGAGTTAGTGAAGATAGACATATGGTTCCATTGAGAAACTTACTGAGCGTCATAAAACACCTCTATATCAATTCTTTTTAAAAAGGTATAGACGCTTTCCGCGAGTCAGTTACTCGAGCTGCCACCAGTCGGCGCGCCCTTCGCACGCTCTCCGGGCCGCCATAGCCGACCTTCAGTTTCTCGCCGTTGCTCCGCGTTGTGTGCTGCATAGGCGACTACCGGAGCTTCGTTTTCGTCTTCTTTTACGTTCCGCGTTGAAATCTTGTATTTTCTTTAGGTCCTTTAGATATTTAAGACTTTCATTTAATCGTTTGATATTTATATTTCGACATAGCTCTTGTATTTTCTTATTTATGGAATGGAATCGGACAGCGAATGGATCGACGATACAAGATTATGAGGCTTCAATGACCATGTAAGTTCATCCCATTCTTAAGTTTTTGTCGCTAATAAAGGGCAGTCAACAATGTAAATTGCCACTGACGCAGTAAGGCTATCACGGTCGTGCTTCTCGCTGCATGTGCGCGCTCGTTTCCGTAAAGCCGACCCGCCATGTAAGCGATTTAGCGTGCGACAGACGAGCGACGGAGATTTCTCACTGTCGCCCGTCGCATCGCTCTCTTTTTTGGGATTTCTAGAAAACGTCGCTCACCGTCTTGGTCGCTTGCTCCGTCGCTTCCATGCGGTTTGCCTCGTCGCGCGACTGACTGAAGCGGGTCGCCGTCGCTTATGTGGTCGCTCGCCAAATAGCTTGCATGCGGTTTATACTCAATTTCCATGCACACACCATTGAACCATTGGCACCTCGATATAAAAACCGCATGCAAGCTATTCGGCGAGCAACGAGACAAGCGACGGTGACCCGCTTCGCTGTCGCTCGGACAGTCGGGCGATGAGGTAAACCGCACGAAAGCAACGCGAGAAAACGACCAAGACGGTGAGCGACGTCTTCTAGAAACTCAAAAAACCGAGCGATGCGACAGGCGACAGTGAGAAATCTTCGTCGCTGACTCTCGTCGTCGTCGCCGTCGCTCGTCTCGTCGCACGCTAAATCGCTTACATGCGGGTCGGTTTTACGGAAACGAGCGCGCACATGCAGCGAGAAGCACGACTGGATAGCCTTATTTCGTCAGTAAAAATTCGCATATATCGCAATGGTGTCGACTGCCCTTTATTAGCGAGAAAAACGTTAGAATGGGATGAGCTCACATGGTCTCTGAAGCAATAATCTTGTATCGTCGATCCATTCGCTGTCCGATTCCATTTCATAAATAAGAAAATACAAGAGATATGTTGAAATATAGATATCAAATGATTAAATGAAAGCCCGAAATATCGAAAAGACCTAAAGAAAACACGCGATTTCAACGCGGAACGTAAAAGAACGCGAAAACAAAGCTCCGGTAGTGGCCGGTGCAGCACGCAACGCGGAGGAACGGCGAGAAACTGAAGGGCGGCTATGGCGGCAGTGTCACGTGACGTCAAGATGGCGGCGCCCATGAAAAGTTGCCTGAAAGGGTCTATAAGGCAGTAATAGCATCTTACGGGCGTTCTGAAAAAAAAAAAAAAAAAAAAAAAGGTTAGTTTGGACGTTTTTCTAGGTTTCGGTTTCTTATCGGAGCGCATCTCTACGCCCGCGGTCCTGCTCCTCGGTGGTCGCGGCGCGAAGCCACCGCCTCGCCTCCTTTGTAAGATGGAGGGAAGTATTGAGTGAAGTATTACGCCATGGCCTCCGAGATTCCGACGCACGCTTCGGGATCTCGGGGGCCATGATTGCGCACGCGCGTTGCGCGTCTCGGCAACTGGGGAGCAGGACCGCGGGCGCAGAGATGGATCGAGAAATCGACTAATTGGAAGCCAAAATGGCTGCAATAGTCGCCAGCGGTGCGACCCCGGGAAAAAACAAGACAAAAAACAATACTTTAGCGCTAGTTTTTGCGGCCAAGACTACGTCATTGGTGTTGTTTTTCACGGTTTTATTTTTAAAAGAATCTGTAAAGCTTAAAAATACAAAACAAAAAACGCCCTGCATAAAGGAGCCATGAGGCCACTTGAGGCAGGCTATCGCTCCGCTTTCTACAGAAAAGAAACCGAACTTGCGTTAGTTTTTATTTTATTTTTTTATTTTTTGATAGCTTTGGCGCTAAGTTGGTGGCATATGGGGACCAGTAGAAAAGAGATGATATTGGCTGAAACGTTTTAATTAACTTCTTAAATTATAATTCTTTGGGGTTTAATCTAGTTGGAGAATTGACCCACCTTATAGTTTAGTCGTGACGCGAAATTTTTATTAAAAAACGCCACCGTATAGCTAGCGCCTACTAGCTACGACTTTTTCAATCAAAATTTTAAGTCAAGGCTACACTATTATGAGGTCGAGGGTCAATTTCCGAACTACATTATGCACACAAATATTATTTTAAATGTTTTAGTTAATCAGTTCTCTAAATATTTCTCCCGTAAATATTGTACATAGAATTATGTAGGAACCAGGTATATCGTACCCAACATATTTTACGTACAATATTTGTGGGACAAAAGAAACTGTAGTGGACATCGCTCGATGTAACCGCCGGGCCACTCGGTCGCAAAAGCCTGAAGCTCGTGTGTCTCGTTCTGTCTGCTTGAGCCCCCCGACCGGCTTCTTTCTTCCAGTAGCACCACTAGCACGGCTGTTACGGACTGTTTTGTGAAGCGAGAGCTCGCGCTGCAGAACCCAGGGATCCTGGGTTCAATCCCTGCCCTTGCCCGTTTCGATCTGGATGAGCATTGTACCGGCATGTGGTTGTGTGTCACTATACTGCGTGGTGCACGTTAAAGACCTCAGGCTAGCGGTACTGCACTGGCTAAATTGCTCATCTACAGCTGAAGTCGCCCGTTGAGGCAGACTAAGTTCAGGCTCTATAAACATTCACACGCCCATTTTCAGACCTTTTTCAAACGTCCGTGCTGTCGCCTGTCAATTCGATTCAAGCGATGTTCATTTTTTTTTCTTCTTCTTGAAAGTCTGACGTTGTACTTGGTTGTACTCAACGTTACTGGGTGTCCCAAATAGCGGCCAGGCTCTTTAAATCGACTGCAACAATCGGTTTCTTAACCTATCGCGCTACGACTTTGTGCAGCGTTGCCCACAGATTCGCAAACAGCGAACTTACCCGAAGAAGAAGTAAAGAAAGAAGAAGGCTTGACTCCTATGGAAACCCAGATCAGTAGGGCGCCCTATTGTTTGAAGACCGGTCGTTTCGGCTGCGTTTCCAAAGAAGTTAATCCTTTTTCTTTTTTTACTTTTTTCCTCGGGTAAGTTCGCTCTTTGCAAATTTCTGTGGGCAACGCTGCACAAAGTCGTAGCGCGATAGTTTAAGAAACCGAATGTTGCGGTCATTTTAAAGAGCCTGGCCGCTATTTGGGACACCCGGTAGATTACCTCAGTTGTGAAACTCTCGCAGAAGAAATAGCGCACCCCCCCCCCCCCCCTCATTCACTTCAGTCTGCCTCCCGTCGTTTGAAGCGCCATCTAGATTTTCGTTTCATAGCCCTGTGTTCCATAGAGCAGAGCTGGAACACCATGCATCTAGAAGCTGTGCTTCGAAACGTACGCATTTTATAGAATACGCTGTAGTTACCAGAGCAGCCGTCCGGCGCGTCAAACGACAGGGGGCGAGTCGTGGTAAGTGAGGGGGGGGTACTGCTCGTGCAAGCAGCGTCTGTGAGTAGTTCCGTACTTGAGCTAACATAATAACGTTGGTTGTACTATCGCCTGTCCTCCATTGCTTGCTCACGTATTCCGAGCAGAGATTGGGCCCTAGCCTCCTCTATTAGCGCCGAGATGTTTCAGTGGCGCCCTCTTATGGTTTCCATCCGTGACGTCACGACTGGGATTTGCCTCGCTGTGACGTCACCAGTTGTTACCCTGGCTACTTACCATCAGGTGCGACGACGAGTTCGATGGTGCGTTTAAAAAGCACAGTGGAAGCTAGGACCCATCGCAATCCGAAACTAACACCGTCAAAGTTGACAATCTGGCAATGCTCATATGCCCATGGTTTGGCCAATCGTAGAAAACTGACCGCAGCGACGCTTTTGGTCGCGCACATCGCTAATACTCACAAAGGCTGGCAGTTCGACGACGGACCCATATACAGGGTGTCACAAAAGAAAATTTACACGGTCTTTTTTACCGCAAAAATAAACTAGGCGTCGCCGAACGCTCATTCTCCGCCCAAAGGTAGAGCTAGAGGTCACAACCAGATGCCAAAGTTTCAGCCCGATCCGATAACTTAATCAAAAGTTATGAGTGATTTTCTGAAAATTTCAATGGGAAAATGGAGCCCATTTTTGCCCGTTTTCGGTTTCTGGTGCCATAGAGCCCCATGTGTTTGAAAACTCCGTCGGCCGCCATTTTCCCATTGAAATTTTCAGAAAATCACTGATAACTTTTGATTAAGTTATCGGATCGGGCTGAAACTTTGGCATCTGGTTGTGACCTCTAGCGCTGCCATTCGGCGGAGAATGAGCGTTCGGCGACGCCTAGTTTATTTTTGCGGTAAAAAAGACCGTGTAAATTTTCTTTTGTGACACCCTGTAGAGCGCCCGGTCGCAGATTTGGAGCGCGAGGATCTGGCAGCCCAGAGCATTAAAGAGCCATTTCTCGGAAAACCTGGACGTCAGCGGACAGCTTTTGTAGCGGCGAGGACCCGCACTTGTTCACTCGGGAGAAGAGTGTTTCGGCGTTTCGCCGCAGCGGAGCGCCAGTCATGTGACTCTTCTCTCATCCGTTGTCTTCCGCTCCACATTTTCCATTTCGGCGGCCACTTCTCGTGGCGATCTGCCAGGGTTTGTCAGTATATAGGTATATAGGAGGAGGCTATGACTGGACACGAAAGCTGCGTCAGCGTTCGGCGTGAACTCGGCTCAGCTCGCATTGAGAACGAGTGCCGCGTCTGCGTTCGGCGAGGACTCGGATCCAATCACACTTCGCGTCCAAACAACGGCGACTGACAATGTTGCTTGATGGAATTCTGAAAAAAGTCTAGTGGCTCCCGTGGTCCTCAACCTCGCCCCAGGGTGTAAAGAACCTCCACAAAGAATACCTTTCAGGGGGTGTATAGCTGTAAAATAAACACTTGTTTTTTTTCTCGGGGACGCGCGTTGTAGATTTTGTGGAGCAAGACGCACCAGCACAGAGAATTGCCGTGGTCGTTCTAGGAACGCTTCTGGAAGCCGACGTCTTGGCTGAGTTCGCCGGCCTGGGCTGCTACTGCGAGTACGACCTGTTCGGCATCGAGACGTCCCACTACCAGCCCGAGCCCCGCTTCGACATGCCCAGCGACGCCCAGCGGCTGTCCTTGCTCAAGTCCCTGGTCGACCAGGGCTTCGAGGACAGGATCGTCATCAGTCACGACATACACACCAAGCACCGGCTGGTTCGTACATTACCCAGACACCAAAAACTCTCCTTAAAAATAAAAGAGAAGACAGTTGTCCTTAGCGTGTATGCCCCCCCCCCCCCCCCTGGCCAAAAAAAAAAAAAAAGAAAGATAATTTTTTTGCGCGAAGAATTAAAAACTGATTGGCTTAGACATTCCACCAAATGCAATGAAGGCGCAATAGCACTATTACACAGTTCCTACCCTGCTCATAGTCCCTGCTCAACGGAAAGGGAGGGAGAAAGGAGTGTTAGCGCTTACCGGTGTATCTCCATTCGGCTGAAGGACCATTATGGCTGAAGCTTTACCCAACCCCAGCGGAAGATTTTTCAAGGGGGTGTCCTCAGAGAAACTAGGGGTGGCGGGGAGGGGGGAGGGGGATGTACACACTTGGGGTAAGTATGGAAATCACTGCCCCGCAGAACAATCAAACTGCAACCAAAGGATTATGCGCGGGGGAACGTGACGTCACACTCGGACGCATTGTAAGGGATCGGCGATTTTTTAGTTACCAAGACTAATTTATTTTGCCGAATGTCCGGGGTTTTATCTTATCCGGGATGGTATTTATTATATCTAAATTTAGAATAGTATTTGGAGAACGGCAAGTGAAAGTGATACCAAAACGATATCATTCAAATTTCCCCGCGCTTTCTACTGGCATGACGTCACATGCTGGAAATCTTGCAAATACAATAAACAGTTTTTTTTTTTTCTACTTTTTTCCGGATTGTTCAGCGTGTGAGAAGTCGAGCTTTCCCAGCATTCGTTTCACACCATTTAATTTCTTGTAATCCGTTGAACACAAGTGACAACCTCCTCCCCACACGCCGCTTCCTCCTCCCGCGGCAGACGACGCCATTTTTGAAGGTGGCGCTCCGAACCAGAAGGCGGCGGATGCCGACCGTCCGTGTCTGACAAATTTCAGCATCGCAGGGTACGAATTTGGTCACGTGGAATGCACTAACTAACCGGTGAGCAGAGAGAAAAAAAAAAATATATTTGAAAGTGAAGCTGTTGGCAAGGAGGAAAGTTGAATAGAATGACTTGTCTTGTTTTCATGTTTGTGACTTCTACGAAATCTAGAACAGAAAGCTGCTGCGGCAGGTTCGCTGGCCAGCTTTCTTTAGCGAATAAGGAATTCACGGCGCCTGGCGGCCTAAAGACGAAGCTATGACAGGTTAAAATACGTGATGAAAATCGACACTAAAGGTGCTTTACCTGTTTCCACATTTGTCACTCCTCTCACGTTGCCGGTGAACTCAATAAAAAATATTATTAGGGTTTTAGTTTGTGTTGAGCCAATTTTGGAGATAAATCAGAAACCACAAAAAATTCGAAAAAAAAAAAAAAAAGCCGGGGCTCTGAAAGAAGAAACGGAATGCAACATGATGGACGAAGCACATACCTTTATGATGTAGTATGTCAAAACAACACGGACGATAACGAGGAAGAACTGGACAGGACGCAGCGCAACTTTCGACTGAATGGTTTCTTTCGATGACGTACAATAAAAAATGTAACAGGCACACTAGGGAGAACACAAAGATATGGTCTAAAAAAAACCCAAAATATATCTTGTTCTTTCTTTGTTATTTTCCACTTATTACTGTTTCCTGCCCGGTTCCATTCTCGAGTCAGCTCCGAGTTCCTTTTTAATCAAGCCGTTAATTACATTTTCAGTTATCTTTTTTTGTGTGCATGTGCGTGGGCAGGGGGAGTTGGGATGGCCGCGATTAGGAGGCACTGGAAGTAGTCTTGAAACATGAGCGAAATCGCTCCCACAAAAAATATGAATCGCAAAAAAAAGTACGAAGTTTAAGAAAATAATAAGGTTCGGTATAATTACCTTATTAATTACTTTTGAGTAATCAACCTCTTAATGAGTAAACTTAAATGTGCGACATACCATCGAAAACTACTAGATAAGCGCACTCTACAAGAATATATGGCACGCGGAGCATCTTACAGCGTTCCGTTAAATTTGTTTGGGCACGCTTCTCTGCGCCTGCGACCATGCTTCCTGTGGCCAAAACGCGCAACTAATGTGCGCCGTCACACATTCTTCGCATGGTGCATGTGAACCTAATCATAGGCGTAGACTAGGGGGGGGGGGGGCATCGGTGCTCGTGCCCCCACTGGTGACATCCGGGGGGGGGGGGCGGCAAAGCCCCCTCCGGGCCCGGGCCATGATCTTTACCGAGACGCACCCCCCCCCCCCCCCCCCCCCCCGGGAAAATAGAAAGTCTCCGCCGCTGAACCCAATAACCACAGCGTAATGTATTGTCGTGCGAAGAGCACAACGTTTCATTTAGCCGGCTCGCTCCAGGCTTCTTTCTTTCCTCCGACGCGCTGGCGTAGAGATCCGTTCCGTTGGGGGAGCAAAACTTAGATGACGCGTCCAATATTAATGTTTTTCATTAGAATGCTCGTTTTCACGAATACCTGTCCGTGTCAGTCCGTGCGTCCATTTGTCAGCGCCATGCATGACGTCGCGAGGGAAGACGTGTCGGCGCAGTGTGTTGGCGCAGTTGGCGGCTGGGACAGAGGGAGAGGGTGACGCGTGCTGACGTCAGCGCTTCGGACCAATACGAGCGTCGCACAGCTGGCACGGAGCCAGAGTCGAGCAGGCGTCGCGCCGCTTTGGAATGCTGCCCAGCCCAGCTGCCCCTGCGATGGATGTGGTTCTTTCCACGAGTGACAGAGGAGGTGAAAATGGAATGGAAACTGGTCGTAAACGACAGGAAACCGGTGATAAACGAATGGGAAGGGGTGAAAAGGGCGTGAGGAAGAACCAATGCTAAAACATTTCCATCAAATAAATTCTATTGATCGTCGACAATTTTTTTTAGCGCTATAAAATGCTGCACGTGCCTTATCTTTTTGTAACGTGGGCAGATTTGGTAGCATACCTCAAAATCTACTTATTAAAACGTTAATCCTAGAGGGCCAGTTGGTAAAGACCAATAGAACTTGGAGGATGCTTAAAGGGCCCATGAAACGAATTTTCGGCTGAGATAAATGCATTTATATTGGGATTTTACTAATATCATATCGTTTAGTGGGCCAGAAGAAAGGTAGAAAGCCAAAAACCTGATTTTCGGTACGGAAATTTGAAAACACAGCGGACTACTTCGTACCTCTTTGCCTTCGAAAGCTCTCTGCCTTCCCACTGTGATACATCCGCGGAGCCCAAAGCGCGTCATCCGACCCAAACGCACGTTACACGACATCCCGGACCTCACTTATTCCTTTCACCCCTAAGCTGACCGTGCGGTGGAGGCTATGCGCTTGCCGGACCAATCAGTCGCCTCCCTTTCATCACCTGACCTTATTCTCCTCGAATGGGTACGCGCGAGGGAGCGTGATCACGTGGCAAAAGTGTGGCTGGCCCAGGGAGCACGTAGCTTCCACAGCACTGTCAGCTTAGGGGTGGACGCGGGGTTTGGGGTGGAGAAAGCAACCTTTGTCCGAGTTTTGAGGGTTGGGCTAATCTTGTAGGAGGAGAATGGTGGCGGTCCCGGGTACACTAGAGTAACTGTATAGGCTCTGCTTGCAAGCGGAACATATACAGTTACTCTAGGGTACACAAACGAAGGACCGATCCAGTAGGGAGTCCCTCCTTTCTGTCTTTTTGAACTGTTTGTTACAATGAGCGATTTGTGAGTTGAGGAGGAAAGTTAAGAAGGAAAAAGTAGAAAAATCTTTTCATGAACGTTGAAAGAATTGACAACTTGTAGACCCTAAAATGAAAAACAATAAAAAAAAAGACAAACACAACAAATTGGCATTTTCTACTTTTGACATTGTTCATCTTGTCAAAAGGACAGAAAACACACCTCCTTCCTTCGATATGTTGCGATTCCGCCGCGTAATCGCGAGGCAAAATCTAGAATATTCCCCGACCTGCAGCCGCGACGGCGGCCATGAGATCCACGCGGCATGACGTCAATGGGGGTCTTGTAGAAAGATAGCAAGTTGTGCGAATACCTGCTCGATAAAAACTTTTCTATAAATCTTGTCGTTCCAACATAAATATAAATGCGTCAAAAACCTGGCATCATCGACAAAACTTTGATTATACATAGTTTTAGTGGGCCATCTATCCTAGGTCCACAAAAACATCAGCTCTATCTGCTGCCGCGAACAGCCGCCAGAAGCCGGAGGGGGACAGAGCCGGACTGGTATGGCCGGACCCGGATGAGACTTTGCTCCTTTCACCATATTGTTCGCGCTGCGCCCGCCAGCACGTGGTCACGCGGTCGCGAGCGGATGAGTTCTCGCTGCTCACTGATGGCTCTAGAGAGCACCGGAACCCCGCGCGACCCCCATTGACGTCACAGCGCACGTGACTCGGAAGATGGTGAAGGAGTTGAGAGGTGCCGAAGACCTCAATATTTGTCCATTTTTAAAATAAAAACTAGGACATGCAGGCAAAAGCGGTTTTCGTTCTTTACTTCAGAAAGGTCGAGACACCAACCCCCAAATTATTTAAGCAAAACACTGTGTCAGTGCTTTGCTGAAATAATTTGGTAGTTCGTGTCTCGACCTTTCTGCAGTAAAGAAAAAAAAATTTAAGCTTACTAGCACCTCCGAAAAATCTTTTTTTTTTTTGCCAGGCGATTTTTTATGGTGTCAGAAGACTACATAGTCAATATTTGCTACAGTGTCAGATATACTTTTAATAAAGTAAAAAGACGCAATTGCTCGAAAAACCGAAACTGGACTGGAGAGAAAGAAGAAATATAGGGGAGAAAGTTACCGAAAATCACGTGGCAGTGCCACTTTTTTTTTTTTTTTTTTTTGTTAATCAACTTATTTGCAGCGTTTTAGAAACCACAAGAAATGGGTATACTATTTTTTGTCTATTTCCAGTATTGAGTGTGTGCCTTCGATGACCCTCGGCCTTGATTACCTTTGGTGGTTGTGTCTAAACCATAGAAAACGGCACGTGACCAGGGAGAAGAGAGTGAGCGCGACTCAAACCGGCCAGTTCTCGTTCAGCAATTTTCGAGCGGAACGAAAACTAATTTCGAGCCGCAAATCATGTTCTTGGTAGTTGGGCTCTGATATTTCATGTACAAATAAAAACCTTGGCGAGCATAAATATCCCGTCAGTATGCCCTGCAATGACTTTTTGACTGGTTTTTAATTCGCACCGAAAGTCAGCGCACTGAACGTAGTAACTTAGTGAAAAAGCCCCGAGCGTCAGTGATTTCATATCAGCGTCTTTTCTCCATTTCGAAACGCCCAGATGAAGTATGGCGGACACGGCTACTCGCACATACTGCTCAACATCATTCCCAAGATGCTACAACGTGGCTTCAGCGAGGAGGTGGTCCGCAAGATCACCCAGCTCAACCCAAGCACCTGGCTCACGTTTCGCTGAACCATCCGGACGACGTTCACTGCAGCACGTCCTCCCATCCCCTCTCCAGAAGTTTGTCCGTCCATATGCATCTTCCCGGGAACCTGACGTCGGTGTCACGGGTCACGTGACATCAATTTTCCTGTCAAATATAGCGGGGAACTTAATTTCAAGAAGCTCCACCTCAGAAACTATTGTTAGCGTCTTGTAAACAAATTTAAACGGTAGTTTATATTTTTTTCAAGGAGAACTATGTGACGGAAGGGTGGGATAGCAGAATAAACTGGAAGACTCCTTGTTCATCCTCAAAATATGCTTGTCCATGCATGGTGGCAAAACTTGTAAAAGATTGTTTGAACAATATCATGGGCGTCTGGTCCCAGCAACTGTCGCTTTCCAAGTTCAGTCTCTACATCTGGTGGACAACCTTGCCGCGATCGGTCCTTCCTCCTTATCAGCCTAAATTCACCAATGGTAAAGAAGTGAGCTCAAGGTCTCATGCCTTGCCACGATTGAGGCCCTCTTCTTTATCACAGACTAAACTCACCAATGGTAAAGAAGCGTGTTCAAGACCTCATGTCTTGCTACTATTGGTCCCTCCTCTTTGTTGCAGCAATGGCAAAAGAGTGCGTCCCAGTAAAGTACCAAGAGCTTCCTACAAGTAGCGACATTCTTTGAAGCGCCGACTACGTGACGGTGCAGGTTTTAGAAAGTGAATGGTGGAGCACGGCAGAGGTTTGAACTGAAGGCCGCCATAATTTGTTCCAGCGGAATGTGCTTTGTCATTCGTATGGGTTGTTGCTGGGTCATTCCGTGGCAAACGTCCCAGGCGTTGCGCTCGACCACCTTCAAATTAAAAAAAAAAAAGTCATGGTTTTTTGTTGCATTATCTGTGACCATGCCCCAAATATATTTGACGAAAAAAAAAAAAATTTTTTTTTTGATGGCGTGAGCTCTGTTTTAATTTTTAAAAATAGCGTGAAACTAGGTATCACTCTATAGTTTATGAAAAATCAGCTTTTTTTAAACACCCAACAACAACTTTATTCAAGTCTGCACGGCTGTGCAGATTAAATCTGTGCAGTTATGTTTAATTTAAATAGTTAATTTTTTTTCTCAAAATGTTAACATTTTTGTTGTTTTATTAAAAAAATATCTAATTGCTCCAGGGACTTAATAGAACTTTTTACCGGCTGCCCTGCAGGCGTATAATCTATAAAAAATGTTTAAACCGCTCAATTAAATATCTCCCAGTAAAAAAAAAGTCCCGAATTTGCCAAAAAGTGTGTTTTGACGCATAAACAGCCGTTTATTTCACTCTGAGGTGGTCCAAGTAAAAATACAAAATATGGTGGGTTTGGAAGAACAATCGATTGTCTTTTGATTCTGGAAGTTTGATCAAAGTAATTTTTGTTTAAAATGAGAAAACATTTTTTGAAGTTGAACTCTCGCACCACAACCCGGCGTCGCTCCTTAAACCCTTTAACTGGCAAGATAAGAAACAGACTAGAATTTTTTTGTACCTTTATTTATTCTCTGCAACACGCTAATACACTCCAGAATAAATATGAAACTGTTTCATCAAAAACTAAACTAGATACAAAAGGTCGACAATTTTGTTGATCTGCCGGTTAGCGGTAAAGTTACGGGCCGAGTCAGCGGCAGTGCAATGATGTTAACCTGAAACCTGGGCCCCCCGGTGGCAGTCACAAACAATTTTACGGCTGAACGAAAACGACAAAGCAGTTGTACCCGCCCTTCAGACGCAAAAAAGCATTTCATTTGGCTCACTTGTAGCCAGACGTACACTGTGGCAGAGAGCACGCCCGCCTCTGGCCTGGTTTCTGGCCAATGAACCAAGGGCATACTCTCCTGTGGACCTTGTCTGGACTGTGGACATTGTCTAGACCTTTTCGGTCCAGACTTTTTCGGTTCGGACCTCGTGGACTTTTTTGGGAACTTGCAGGTAGGGGATGACAGCTCTTTTCCATTCCCTTGATTTGGCACGACCCTTACTCGGCCTCTGTGGTCCCTCATCTTCCTCGTGGTCAGGAACGGGAACGGGAACGAGCGCATGCCTACGGCTCTTTTTCTTTTTTTGGAGGGCAGGTGCTGGCAGCTGTGAGCGAGCATTTTTGACGCGATGAACCGGTACCCGCATTCGAAGCAAAAATTGTGGTCGCGCATTCGTCTTTGCTTGCTGACCTTTCTGGTGCGTCCGCACCTTCTGTTTCACGAGGTACGTCGTCATCGCTTGAGTCAAGCTCCGAGTCACTCGGAGCTTGACTCAAGCTTGACCTCGCTCCGCTTTGGGTTTCCCATAAAACATAGTCTTGTCCATGGCCACAAAAAAAAAAAAAAAATAAATAAAAAAAATAAAAACATTCCTGAACTGCATTTAGATCAATAAACAATCTTATTTCTAAACGGACATTACCTGCTGCACAGCAGGTAATCATTACCTGCTGCACAGCAGGCAATCATCTCTAAAAAACAATGCGGGAACTAGGACATAAACCAACAGCGCACTCGAGAACAGATACCCTAAAGTTGCAAGCGCAGACACACACAAACACACAAAAGATTCACTTATACAGTGCTTTGTAAGTGTTTTTCTTGTTGTGCTTAGAACATGAAATGTAAGCCTAGCACACCAATTTAATTTTAATACGAGAGCTATTGTCGATAAATACTTCCAATACCAAAGCTGTAGGGGCACGCGTGCAATCACTTTCGCTATACCAGCATGAGGTGGGCTTCTTTGCCGTGAACTGGCAACTCAACAATTTTGTCGACTATGATCGCGGACCGCCTGGGAGCGTTTCACACACCTAAACGTGACAATATTTCTATACGGTGTTACTGATGCATGCTTTTACGAAGTTGTAAAATATGAATTCGCTTATCTAAGATAAACGCTTTCCACAGCTCCGAGAATGCAACCACCAAGCAGAACGCCAGAGAATGACAAAACGCGCGCTTTTGACCACTGAAGCAGCAGCTTGCGGCGTCTATTAATAGTTTTATCAACTATAATGAAGAACATGTGTCTCAAAAAAGCTAAATTTAGCAACGTGTGTTTGTATTTAGATTCCGTCTCATTTTAGGGTCCTTTTTACTTAGGTCTACAATATTGTTGATCTGCGGGTTAAAGGGTTAACGCCTCTTCGCCGCAGAGCACGCCACCGACAACGATAGTTGACACGTTTAGGTCCAAAGAAAGAACTGAGTTTACTGCCGCTTCCCTTTGTCCGTCTTTTAAACTGCAAGGGAAGAAACGGCGGGCATCATGTTGATAATAGGAGGTGCCATAACAGGCCCATTGTGCCCTTTGTATCCGAGGGGCGGCTCCTCACACTCCGAAACGCGATGCCTAGTCGACGGGCGGCATCAGCTGACATGGACTTCTCCTAAAAGGGAAACGCGACAATATCGCCGCGAAATCTAGCCGTCACGTATACTGCGGTTAAAGGCGGAACTATTCAGCGACGCAAGAATTTGCCGTTTCAACGCCAATATAAACACACCTGAGCCTCCAACGGCGCGCATTCGTCAACACCACATCGCATCGTCGTTTGAGGTTGCCCGTTCGCTGGGCTTTTTGTTGCTGTTTAAATAGTGTAGTGACGTTGACAATAGAGAGTGATTGCGATGTGTACGTAAGAAACAGCAAGCTTACTATAGATGCTCTGACCCGGCAGCGCTAAGCATCTGCTGATATCAGACAGTGGAAGATCACAGGAGGCAGTGGCGTACCAACTTGTTTTTGAGTGGAGGGGCAAACCCGACCCTTTCCCCCCCCCCCCCCCCCCCCCTTAATCGAAAATTCGGCGCAACTTTTGTCGAACTTTTCTAAAGATGTGGCAATGATTCGGCAAAATTACAACGTTACCAGACTTAACATTAATATTTTGTTTTTTCTCGCGAAAAAAATTTTGCTTCTTCTTCTTAAAATAAATACAACTTGTAGTGCCTATTGAAACAGTTATGATTAAATAAGGTGATATTCTACAAGATAATTGTATCGATGTCGCTTTTGTGTGTTTACTGGCAATTTTAGTGTTTGCTTGCAGAAAGTGGCGTGACAACGAGGTTGGGTAGTAGCGGGAGCAGTCACGAATCACACTACGAGAGTTTTGATTTTGAGGCTTCATCAGCGCACGCCTGCAAGTGTGTTTACATTGTTAAAATAAAGACAATCACTGCGTTTTTAATTTCTCTGGGAGTCACCGTTTCGTGCGCGAAAACGGATGCAACGGTTGTTTAGCCTTCACCAGAAGAGATAACAATACTGTAAATATGCATGTTTTTCGATTTGAGTCACTTGACGTCAGCTTTGCATGAAAGTGCGCGTTCCATATTCGCAACGTGCCGTTTTTAACCTTTAAAATTCCGGTTTCTGGTGTTAGGACACACACGGACGTTTAGGAAGATGGGGAGAGTTAGGAATGTCGGATGTGCAACGTCGAGCATGATAGTTCTGTGTTTAACGAATACTTTTCATCAGTGTTTACTAACGAGTGCTTGGACTTCGTCCCCACTCTCCCTGAAGAGCTTTACGAGCGCATGCATCCTATTAACGTTAACTCCGCTGGTATTAAAACATTGATTGATAAACTAAAACTTACTTCGTCCGCTGGAACCGATAACATCAACCCTAAAATTTAAAAGAAACACCCGTGTTATTTCTAGTGAGTATTTAAAACTCATCTTCATTCAGTCCTCATCTCAAAGCTGCCTTCCATCTGACCAAAAGGTGGGAAGGGTAATTCCCAGTCTTTAAACAGGGCAGCCGCTCTTCCGCATCTAATTATCGCCCTAATTCATTGACTTCAATTTCTTGCAAACTACTTGAGCATATCCTCTACTCCAATATCATGAGGCACCTATCATCCCATTTCTTTAAACAGCAGCACGGTTTTCAAAAGGTACTTTCCTGCGAAACGCAACTCTGCGACTTCATTTATGACTTGCACACTTTATAACCTTGAATGTCACGTCCAAACTGACGCAGTTTTTTTTTTTTTTTTCCAAAGCTTTCGGCCGTGTTTTTCATCAACGCCTTCTTTCTAAGCTATCATCTTTTTGCCTCGACCAATAACCGTTTGCATGGATTCGTGACTTTCTTTTTTCCCGTGTACAGGTCACGTCCATGATGATCATGAATCTTCCTTAATAAATGTATCTCCTGGTGTTCCCCTGGGGTTCGTACTTGGGCCCTTACTCTTTTTAATATTTATTAATGACATTCCCATTGGGATTTCTTAAAAAAAAAAAAAACGCTTTTTCGCCGACGACTGCGTCATCCATAACAAAGTAACTTGTGTGCAAAATAATAACCAGCTTCAGGAAGATCTAGATAAAATTAACAATTGGTGCAAAGAGTGGATTATGTCACCAAACAAGTATAAACGCAAACTAATCCACTTCACCAAGAAAAAAACCACTCTGCCATTTAATTACTTCTTGGACTCCGATCTGATTGAGACCGCTACTGTGTATAAATACCTTGGTGTAAGACTAACATCTGACCTTCCCTGGAATAACCACATTGAAGTCATTACCGCCAATTCATCTGGAACTCTTGGACTAAGCAGACGTAACTTAAAAAAATCGCTCCACCCTTTGTCCCTAAGCTAACCTTTAACACGTACGTCAGACCAAAAATAGAATATGCTTCAACCATCTGGAATACCCATCGACTGTACCTCATCAATACGCTGTAGAGGCAGTTCAGAACAGAGCTGCTCGCTTCATTTCATCCACTTATGACTTTTCTTTCAGTGTCTCGGCGCTAAAAACTGAACTAACCATGTCCTCTTTGCAGCTTCGCAGGAAAGTCTCTCAGCTGTGCCTTATTCACAAAATCTACTATCACATTCCCGACCTCAAAACCACTTTGTTATTACCCCTCGACCGAACATCTTCTCGCCTCAACAACGTCTGCACCATCAAACACACTTCTGGCTCTACGAACGCTTTCAATTGGTCATTCCTTTCTCAAGCCATCAGCCACTGGAACAGTCCCCCATCCTCCACTGTCACCATCTTGGACCCTGCTGATTTCTCCTCTGCAGTAAAACTACACCTTTCTTGGCCCATGTGATGGTGTGCGGGGCTAGGCAGTTCAGTGAAAACACTTACGCAGAGCGCTTGCCAGGCCAGACTTGTACGTAGTTCAACTACTTTACTCAAGTTACTGTAGTTTAACTACTTTTCTGGGTAGTTTAGTAACTTTTAATTACATTTCTATTCTAGTAATCAGTAGTTTACTTTAACTACTTTTCCGAGTGACTTCCACTCAAATTACAAATTACTTTCTAATTTTAGTGGTTGTTTTGCCTATTAACAGAGAACAGAGGTCGGAAGGTCAGCTGATATTTTCAGAGGGGGAAGCATGCGGAGTAGAAAAGGGGGGGATGGGAAGGAAGAAAGTGATTTAGATAGTCCAAAGAACCCCAAAATTTTAACGAGCCCCCCCACTGCAACAACACTGCTACGAGGCGCGGGGAGCGAACAGACACGACGCAAGAGAGGTCGAGTAACTGTGGGATTAGCTCCGAATAGTGGCGTTTCTTTGTATTCCGAAGCTCAAGGAGGCTTGACGCATTTGAAGAAAGGGCTTGTCCCCGCTTCTCTCCAATGTAGGAATTCTTGCCCACTACAGGAGGTGCACACACTGCTCCTTTTACGGTGCAGGCGATAGAACCCCTAACAACGACGCTCACGCCGGATGGGCTGCTCGTGTATCACTCGAAGCGCGTTAACCCACCCCCGCGCCTGCGTTCACGCCGCTTCACGGTGACGGTGTGCGGCTGCTAATTACAAATCTATTAACCCACCTAGCCCCCCCACCCCCCGTACACGCCGCTTTGCGGCGTCCGGTCGGCAACCCAAGCCCCGCTGCCCCCCATGTACTTCCGTAAATAGAGTCGATACGATTTAGTTTAGCGATGTTTCGTCAACAACATTCGTTTTTTTAGTGTTAATGGTAAAAAAAAAATGTAAATATCGCCAAATGCCTCGACAAAACAAAATGTTCGAGAAAAAAAAATAAGAAGTAAGCCGGCCCACACCATAAATAGAACCCGGGTCTGACACGTATGAGGCAGACATCTCACCACTAAGTTACGCTACCTCTTCGGAAACTCGCATTGCATCCGCTGCCTATGTTGACGGCGGCAGCGCCTATCTCCAAGCAAGCAAGCAAAACTTTATTTTGTGTAAGGGCCTACGTCCTGGTCTGGACGGCCCGTCCGGCCCATGACTCGCGGATGGATTCCGTAAGGTTACCGTGTAGCCTTGTTCGTGGAGCAAGGCTTTACGAACCAGCCAATCCGGCGTGCGTGAGCACCGTTGCTAGGGTTTGTATCGCCTGCGCGTTAAAAATATGCCCGCGCGGGTCGGGGGGCAGTGCCCTTGGTATTCCTTGGGCGCCGCCGGCCTGTGTCTGCTCTGCCCAGTGGCGGCCGTTTCAGGGGGGGGGGGGGGGGGGGGGGCAAAACGCATGCCTTGCCCCCCCACTCTGAGAACTGGGGGGGGGGGGCAAGTGCCCCCCTTGCGCCCCCCGGTTGGTACGCCCATGACAGGAGGACACCGCTGCGCAAAACAGTCGAACTAGGAAAATCCATAAAGCAACAAGAGTGCAAAAAAGCTTCTTCCCACCAAAATGCACCCGACAACTGAAAGACTTGCTGCCTACCTGCGTGCGCAAACCGTGACACCGTCGCACGCCTTGCCAGGCTCGACGGTGGCGTTGTGGCGTGCCCCGTACAAAAATGTCAGATCGGAGCGGTTCCAGTTCGGATCCGCGGGATTCTAAACTTGTGGACAGTTCCGATCCGCGCTATTCTGGGACTAACCAGTCGGATCCAGGGAGGCGCAACGCACTGGAATCGCACGGTGTTCGGTGGATCCAATCCGCTCCCCTTTTTCCAATAGAGTCAGCTCCCAGCCAGCGGGCGCACACAGCTAGGCGCACATGCGTGACTGGAGGAGGGGTGGGATCAAGGGGAGGGGGGGGGGGGGGGGGGGGTCGGCGGGGATTTTCCGCGGTTTCTCGCAGGTCACGTGTTAGGGACAGGCGCATCCGCTACGCAGGCGCTGCGAGCGGGCGTTCTCCGCGCGCACGCCTGGCCTGGCTTTGTTTTCTGTTGCAGTCGGCGGCTGCGCAGCGCCGAGAGTTTAGTCAGTTTAGTTTCCTTCTTCGCTCTCGTCGGACCGTCAGTCGGCGCTCGCCCGGTGGCGAAGTTCGCACTGCTGGCGCACGGATACTGACCCGCCCATCGTTTCCCTGGATGGATACCCACTGACCTCGGCTTTGAATCTTTATATAGTGTGAAGCTGCCGACCCATTCCACTTTGGCTCGGCATCTGGATGCGCTTGGCGCTGGTGTGCTTGGTGAAAATACTTGGAAAACTCGGATACCGCTTGCCCGCCGGAACTTCCCGATGTGCTCAACGATGGATGCTTAAAGGGGCGATGCAACGATTTTATGATTAAAAGAATTGGCATCTCGTCATTTTTGCGTTGTTTATCGTGTCCCAAAGGATAGAGAAAACACTTCCTTCATTAAAGATGTCGCGATTCCGCTGCATAATCGCAAAACAAAAGTCAAGCTTTTCCCCCCACCTGCAGCCCCAAGTGGCAGCCGAGGGAACTACGGCGGAAAGATTACGTGACCTCGCTCGGCTCTAAGCCGCAGCATAGCGCCCGCTAATGTACGCAGAGAGAGGGAGAGGAAGCGTCCTCCGAGATAGCACACGGGAAGCTACACGGCACTCCGAATGACGTCACTAGGAGGGGGACCAGGTGTGACCCTGAAGGCTGGGAGTGAGTTGAGGGTGCCCGAAACGCCAATCTTTATCTTTTTTTTACGCAACAACTAGGACACGCAGGCGAAATCGGTTTTCTGTTCTTTACTTCAGAAGTGTCAGGGGGCAACTTTCAGAAATCTTTGACCGAAGTCCGAAAATCGTTGCACCGCCCCTTTAAAGGGATGGTGAACCGAAATTTAGATTAAAAAAAAAAAAAACAATGCAGGAGATGTAGGCGGGACGCTACAATCCCTACAATACTACTTGCAAGGCGGTACGTATCTCGAATGGACGGCCGTATTTTTGGAAAAAGGTCGAGATCGAACCAGGCCAACGAGGCGCGTAACGTCAATATACCGTGTTTCCTCCTCTCTTCGCTTCACTCCCTCGAGGCCGCGAGGCGAGGAAAACGCGAGGCCGTTCCCTCTCCTTCTCAGAGAAACATGACGTCAACATTCCTGCCAAATGCGTCTCCTTTTTTGAAAAATACGGTCATCCGTTCGAGATATCGCTGTATGAGTGATGTTTTGGTGTTTGTAGCATCCCGTTGCACGGTTTTTCTGCGTGTTTTGGGAAATTTAAATTTCGGTTCAGCATCCCTTTAAGCGTACTGTGCGTGTGTTCCGTGCATCGTGTTTGGTGACGACGCGCACCTTGCATTGTCTGCTGCAGTCGGCGGCAGCGCTTCGAGAGTTTCGGTTCTCCGCTCCCGTTGGACTACCTACCGGCCGGCGCTCGCCCGGCGGCGTTTGCGCTGCGGGTGCACAAATACTGACGCGCCTATCGTTGCCCTGGATGGATACCCACTGACCTCGGCTTTGAATCTTTATATAGTGTGAAGCTGCCGTCCCACTGCAGTTTGGCTCGGCATCTGGACGCGCTGGTGTACTTGGTGACATTACTCAGACAACTCGGGTACCGCTTGCCCGCCGGAACTTCTCGATGCACTCAACACTAGATACTGTGCTTGTGCGTGCTGTGTGTGTTCCGTGCACCGTGTTTAATGACGACGCGACGACGCCTGGACGACCGTGTGCACCTCCGGAATTACCGCTGCGCTCACCACTGGACTTTACAAAGTCAATCGCGCGATGCCCTTAGCCGTTACAAGCGAGAGGTCGTCGCGATTTCAGACCCAGTCCACCTGGGTCTGAAATCGCAACGATCTCTCGCTTGTAACGGCTAAGGGCATCGCGCGAAATTCTTTTGTAGAGTCCAGTGGCGAGCGCAGCGGGAATTCCGGAGGTGCACCGCCTGGGTTTAAAATTGGGGTTGGAAATGCACGGTTCCAGGCTGGATACAAACTGGTGCCCCAATTCTGGGTCTAGGCGGAACTTGCATTTTTTCATTCCGGCCTGAATCTGAGGTCTAGAGTTTAGAACCCCGCGGATCCGAACTGGAACCGCTCAGCTAGATCTGACATCTTCGTACGTGATGTAAAGGTCACCATGTTTCGTATTTTTCTTTTGGCCACCTCAAGGCAGAATCGACGGTCTTGAAACGGTAAAACACAATTTTGCACGAATTTAGTAGTTTTTCTGCTTGATATTTAGTTGTACGGCCTAAAACGGTTTTTCTTCTTTTGTGCAGTATACCTACAGGTCTGTCAATAAGAATTTTTACAGTCACCTGCAGCAACGAGAGAGTTTGTAACAAAACTATAAAAAATGCTAAAATTCTTACACATTCCTTATTTTTTTTAATTGCTTCAAGCCGATATTCAGGATGCTTCTTACATAGCAATCCAAATACCGTGTGGTTTTTAGGCAAAAATATTCCACCTTTTCATAAATACATCTTCTCATGGAGAAGTAAGATATATTTATGGAGAAGTCCACGTCGCCTGACGCATTGAGAAGTCCACATCAGCTGATGCCGCCCGTTGATTAGGCATCGCGTTTCGGAGTGTGAGGAGCCGGCCTCGGATACAAAGGGCACGACAGGCGTGCTATGGCTACGCACTGGCGGCACCTCCTATTATCAAAATGATGCCCGCCGTTTCTTCCCTTGCAGCTGAAAAGGCGGACAAGGGGAAGCGGCGGTAAACTCCGTTGTTTCTTTGGACCTAATCGTGTCACGTGGTGAATGATGTTGATTGGGGCGAACCTCGGGTGGTGCAGATGATACTGATTTTGGTCATAGGTAGTGCTGATGGTGCCGTTTTCATTCATGTCAGCAGGAGAATGTGGTTTTCTTCTTTTTCTTTTTTTAAGAAGACAGGTGGGATGGTAACTCAGAACCCCCTACTTTTTTTTCTTCTTTTTCTTGATACTGATTTTAATCATAGGTAGTGCTGATGGTGCCGTTTTCATTCATGTCAGTAGAAGGATGTGTGGTTTTGTTTTTCTTTTTGTAAGAAGACAGATGGGATGGTAACTCGGAACCCCCTACTCTTCTTTTTCTTGATACTGATTTTGGTCATAGCTTAGCGCTGATGATAGGATTGCATCTCGGAGCCCCCTATTTTTTTTTTCTATTTTTTTGCTCTCGCTGCTGAACTAACGACCAGGGGCACGCCGGACGGACATGGCTAGCCTCTAAGGAGCTTCGCCCCTAAAAATTACTTAGATTAAACTTTCAGAATCAAAAGACAATCGATTGTTCTTCCAAACCCACCATGTTTTGTATTTTTACTTGAACCACCTCATGGTGAAATAAACGGATGTTTGCAACCTCAGTATTTTGTTCTATTGCGATATTTAATTGAGCGGTTTAAACATTTTTTATAGATTATATACCTGCAGGGCAGCCGGTAAAAAGTCCTATTAAAGGGACACTGACAGGGTTTTTATGCTCGCCGAGGTTGTTAGTTGTACGTGACATATGAGGGCTCAACTACCCAGAACAGAATTTGCGGCTCGAAATTCGGTTTCTTTCCGCCCGAAAACCGCCGATCAAGAATTGGCCGGTTCGAGTCTCGCTCACTCTCTTTTCCGCGGTCACGGGCCGTTTTCTAAGGTATCGATGCGACCACCAAATTTAATCAAAGTCGTGGGTTACTGAAGGCACACACTCAATATTAAAAATAGAAAAAAATATGAAACCCATTTTTTGTGGCTTCTAAAAAGCTGTAAATACGTTGATTGAAAAAAAAGTTCCACAGACAACCGGAAGCATTCTGTGCGTTCGTCGTTTCGCGTATCGTGGGACTCGCGGGGACGGCGATGGCAGCGGACGACGGGCGTGGGACCTCAATTTCAGAACTGTCGTTCGCGGTACCGGCGAATTCTGTCTACCGTTAAAAGAGAAATTTGGGACTGATCAAAAGAATTGGTATTCAACCCGTACGACACGCCCGGCCACCCAGCCGATTTGCACGAAGACGTCGCCGAGCCGTCGCTAACCTTCTCCTGGCTGAAGACAACGCTCGCGCAAACGTCAAGCACGACGTGTCTACTTCGAGTCGAATATGCACGCGTACGATTTCTTTACTAGGTGCGAATGTCCCCAAAGCGTGGTGCTTCCCGACTTCGACCCGGGAGTGCTTTTGCTAGAGAAAAATCGACAGCAAACTTTCCAACTTAGTTTCCCGCCTGAATTATTACTAAGGAAAGAGATCCACCAGAAACGAGATGCCCCAGTAGCTTAGTGGGAAAGACGTCCGCTTCACACGCGGTAGGACCGGGTTCGATCCCCCGTGAATTTCTTTTTTTTTTTTTTTTTTTTTCAAACATTTTTTGATGTTTACATATCTTTTTCTTTTTTTTTTTTACCAATCATCACTGAAAAAACAAACAAAAAAATAACAAACCAATGTTGTGGACGATACTTCGCTGAATTAAACGGTATGGGATTTCCGTTTTGACACCTGCGAACTCAATGTAATCACTTTCCACAAAATGCAAGGAGCATATAAATCAGGTAGCGTCCGCTTTCCGAGGTGCCCGTAAATGTTCTACAGGAATTGCAGCCAGCCATTGGTCCCGATCCCGTTGATCTTTCGACAATGCCACTTTTTTTCGGATGCAGGACATGTGAGCCAGCTCTTCACGCAACATCTTGGGTTTATTCTTTTCGGAGCCGATCATGGAAATTCACCACGGGCACTCACTACTCATCTCCAACTCCTCAATAAATCGCACGGCAAGCAGTTTCCGCACGCCGCATCGCACGCCGCATGTCGTGTCGTCCTGCTACCGGAGAGGAGAAAAAAAAAAACAAAAAAACGCACGGTCGGGTGTAGCCACGTGACTTCCGCCAGTCACTCTCTTCTCTCCACTTCTCCGACCTCCGTCGGGTTTCGGTTTCGGTTTCGAGCAGTTGCGTCTTTTGGCTTTATTAAAGAAATACGCTACTCTGTTGCAAAATATTAATTGGGTAGTCCTCCGACACCATAATAAAGCGCCTGGCAAAAAATAAAAAAAAATTTTGGGGGGGTGTCAGTGTCCCTTTAAGTCCCCAGAGCAATTGAATATTTTTTTAATAAAAAACAACAATGTTAAAATTACAAAAACAAATTGTTTTAAATATTTAAATTAAACAAAATTGCACAAGGCCAACGAAAGCCGTGCAGATTTAAGAAAAAAATATTGTGGGGTGTTTCATTAAAAAGTTGATTTTTCCTAAATTATGGAGTGATACTTAGTTCCAAGCTATTTTTAAGTTACAATCGCGCTCACGCCATCAAAAACTTTTTTCGTCAAAAATATTTTAGGGCATGGCTGTGGATAATGCGGCAAAAGGCCATGAATTTTTTTTTTTTTTTTTTTAGAAATCGGACGTTTGACATGGAATGACCCTACCTGTAAAAGTATCAAGGGACTTTACGTCCCAGGTCTTATGATAGACTTGAAACATTTTATTTCCGCTTTCAGCAGATTGTAGCGGACAAATTAAGCCCAATCACCCTGCACTCCTCGTGGACATGAGTGTCATTAGCGCAGCAAAATGACAATATGCCACGCAGGTAATACTTAGTCCCTCTTGAGGCAATGGCTTTCATTAATCTCGAAGACAAAGAACACCACAAACATCAGAGTTAGAACTTTTCTTTATGTCCTTATAAGTGCTTCCCTTCCAAAAAAGACATCACAATGACCATGCTGGTATACATTAAACCTGTTTATCTAATGTAATAAGCATCTTTAATAACAAGCACTCTGGCATCTTCCAAGAAAGAAAAAATTCTGACAGCCGCAGGCCACAAAAACAATCCTTGCTCAACAGAAACACTGCACTGTGGTTGGTCAAAAACAAACAAAAACTAAGGTAAAAAGCTGCCAGAGGGTGATTGTAAAGGCTCACTAGTCAAACAAAACAAAACTACTAGTAAAAGAAGTCATCCAAGCATTCCGTCATTTTACCGTCCTTTAGACCGTTATCCTGTGCGGCATACAGAAGCCGCCGGCTTTTTGTTTACAAAAGTGGGAAGTAGAAAAAGGTAATATAGCTACACTGACGATGACTTGTAAATAATCTCCGTCCCAAGTTTACGTGACCACCAACGTGCAGCTGGGGGGGAGGGGGAATGCCGCGCTCGGCGCGTTCAACACTCCCGACACACACACGACGTCACGAATGAAAAGATGTAAACGTAAACAACAACGTGCATAGTTAATATATATATGTATATATATATAAACCTATAGGCATCTATATATAATTTACACAATGCTTCCACTCGTGCACCCATCCACAATTGCATGTACACGTCTAGAGCTCTGTGTCGCAAACGAGCCATCAGTCTCGTACACCACACTCTACACTCCGTTTCATACTTGGTGTACGACACTGTCAAAGTTGCTAGCGCGAGCATGGAGTTTGATCTTGCAGATTGTTTGCACGCATTCTCACGCAAACGAAACTATAGACAAAGCCATGTGCTCGCGCCAGTAGCTTAGACTGCGTTGTATATCAAATATGAAACGCAGTATAGTACCGCTGGATTAATGTAAAGAGTAAAAAAAGAAAGTTGGAAAATCCTCGTCTTCTGACTGGGTGCCAGCATCTTTGCTCCAACAGGCTTTGATATCAACCAATCAAAGCGGAGAATGACGTTAGCTGTAGCACAAGACAGCTGCATTCGACTGCTCGCATGCTCGAGGCCCTCTCGTGCAGACGTAGTCTGCTGGGACAAGAGCAGACGAATGTAGCCGAAAAACGAAGAAGGCTTCCGAATACGAGTTAGTACACACAAAAGAACCACTCGCGAACGTGTCGCGAGTGTCCTAAGGCACGGGAAGAAGATAATCACCAAACGCTTTCAAGCCGTGGAGGGTGAATTATCTAAAAATTTCAGACCTCGTTTCAAATTTTCGCAAGATTTTGAGACGTAACAAACGATGTTACGGCCGCGAGACCAAACTGAACCCATAGAGTTAGACACGCGTTCTAACGTGGGCTTTCGTTTC
This sequence comes from Ixodes scapularis, assembly GCF_016920785.2. Taxonomy (NCBI): domain Eukaryota; kingdom Metazoa; phylum Arthropoda; class Arachnida; order Ixodida; family Ixodidae; genus Ixodes; species Ixodes scapularis. The sequence continues at coordinate 64,150,018 of NW_024609883.1, read as the reverse complement.
GAAGGGAACGAGCAGACGAAACATCGATTTCACAGCAGACGAGATCAGGCCAGATCGTATGTGACTGCCTCGTAATTTTCTTAGAGAGAAGGCCTGACTAGAGGAGCAATGTCTTTGATCCGCTTAGTTCAGCAAGCTCGAGTGGAGTTATTGCCAAAAAAAACAAAAGAAAGAAAGAAATGTTTCTTTCTCCTGAGCATCCCCGCACCTATCACGTCCATCCATCTATCCGTCGTACCCCGTCTCGATGCGTCTGCCAGAAACAGAAGCGTACCAAGTCTCGAGAGGAACGGAAAGGACGAATAATGCGAGCGAAGAAACATCAAGGCACATGTCTCAGTTGTAGACCGGCACAACCCGCAACCTCCAAATCCGGCAAGGTCGACGTATCACTCGCACCTCTCTGCCGAGGGAGAGGCAGACGCTGTAGGACAGCCCGTCTGTCAAGAGAAGCTCGTTACAAAAACCGCCTGCCGGCATTTTGTGCTGCAACGTTAGCACAAACAAGATGCCGAGACATTCACCCAGAGATGGCACCTCCAACCGGTCAAGAACCTTCCGAAACTGGTTCGGCAGCTTGTCACCCCCAGCACTGCGTCGACGTTGGCACTGCGTCGAAATCCCAAGCTGTACAAGAGAGGGGACCAATCTGGATGCCGGACGGGCAGGAGCTCAGTGACCCCAGGTGAGTTACCCACCGGCTGCCAGAAATGCATCCCGTGCTTCTCCTTCCAAGCCTCGGCAGTGTGGTAAAAAAAAAAGAAGACGTCACGTCGTCTGCCGTTTTTGGCAGAAGGCGACATAGAAACGCTCTGTCGACCTGTCCTTTGGTGTAGACTGCTGCGACGAGAACCCAACGAAATTCAACCGTCATCCGCGCTTCGACGAGAGGGAGAGAGAAGCCTCGCACGATTGGCCGTCTCCTGCCGGCGGTCCAGCAACGTTCCGCGCCGTTAGCAGACGACTTCGGAACAGCGTCGTCTGCTTGCGCCGGGCGGCCTCACGGGATGATCTCTTTCCCCCCGTGCTCTCGTTCCTCGAAGAACACCTTCGTGATGACAATGTCTCCCGTGGAGAGCGTCTGGCAGCTGGCGTCTGCCACCGTGCCGTCCCATTGCCGTCTGCAGTTGTAGCAGTATCCGTTCTCGGACTCGCGATGCCCATTGGTCACGGGTGTCGGAGTGTTCCGCAGCGCTCCGTCAACGGAGCAGCTCGGAGACACAGGTAGTCCGAGCGAGTCGCAGCTCCAGTCGCCTGATCGCGGAAGGTCAGAGTCCGACGAGTCGGAGTCGGAATATGATCCGTCGTCGTCGTCTTCTTCGTCGTCGCACCCGCCGCTCGTGTTGCTGAAGGTTCCGTCTGGTCCGGGGGCGCCACGGTTTCGTAGGCGCTCCAGTTTGCGCGCCACTTTGGGGTTTCCGTCGATTCTGGAACACTCCTCGTCCGTCAGATTCATGTACCTGTGTCGGGAGAGAAAGGCAGTGTCTCGAGGCAAGCGTAAAGTGCAAACGAGCCCTTGCAGGAGAAACTTTGAGTGGTGCTCCCGTTCAAGCCACAGACAAGTTGTACTTATGCAACAGGTATGTGATCTCTAGGGCAAAACTCTAGAGTTGATGGAGCTCTCTATAGCCCCTTAATCTCAGCAGCATTTTTTACAGTGATACTGGTCGAAGTTGTGCAGCCCTAGTATTCCTTTCCTCGAACTGACTAGCTACACGTCACTCTTCTATTCAGTTAAGCTGAGTCTAAGGTAATCAAGGTCACATGAAACACCTGCTGCATTAAAATAAAAAACGAAAAGTCTGACAGACAAAATCACAGGCTATTGCTAGCAAGTGGTGATGCAAGACATGAAAAAGCTGCGTTCCTCGGGTAAGCACACCACCAGGTTGTTCAAGCAACATTTTAGCAACATTTTTACCGCACTTGCAAGCTCCAATCATTTTCTCCGAGTTCCCTTCACACTGAGAATTTGGACGGTGCATCTTTTTATTTTATACTATTTATTTAAAAAAAAAGTACTGCCAGTCACAGTTAAGGCCAAGGCAGGAAAGTAAATCTGCTAAATACACGTACAGTTGCCGACCAATCTCTCGGACTTTGCAGGGACCGAACGTCCGAAAAATGAGCAGATTAAAAAACTTGCCTTTATTACGTCTAAGCGGATTTAAAAAGCCGAAAATAGTGCACTGCTTCAGGTTACGCCTCCGTTTGCATTGGGCAACTTTCCATTTTGTTATTACTTATTCGTGAATACTGTTCACCCCAAGTACAGGGCTTTAACAGGTGTGGGGTATAGGAGAACACTCAAACATGCAACATCAGGACTACAGTACAGTACACATTCAGCGACATCTACTAATAATAAAGGGGCTGAAATAGCACAAATATTCAACATATTATCTAGCACACAACAAAATGAATTCTCAGCACTCGAAATCTACTACTTAGCAAAAATATCAGAACTACTATTTATCGGTCCAAATCACACATATTCAGAAGGGTGCTCTCAAATTCATCTAAACAGTCCAATGACAAAATATTTTGTGGGAGATTATTCCAATCGTTTTTCTTTTCTAGGAAAAAAAAACAACTTATAAGCGCCAATATTACATTTGGGCACTTCAAACTGATTAGTGCTAACATATCTGAGTTCTCTCAATGCGCGATGTGTTAATCTAGAATCCGGGTAAACATTATTTATGCAGGTGATGAGAAAACAAAGAAAAACTTAAGTCAAGCAATTTCTCGACGGACGAAAAGTGAGGGGAGATTGAGGCTATTCAGCATATCTGTGACAGAATCAAGTCGCTTGTATTTGAATAGAATAAATCGCACCGCCTTCCTTTGAACTTTTTCTAGTTCACCAATTTGACTATTTCTATAGGGGTCCCATACTGATGCAGCCTACTCCAAGGTAGGCCTAACATACGTTGTGTAGGCCATTAACTTTACTTTAGGCAGAGCACTGTTCAGATTTCGTCTAAAAAACCAAAGCTTTTTTATTGCGTTGTGACATACCGGAAACTTTTTTTTCGTGGGCTCAATATTTTGCGATTTAGGTCAAAGCTGAAGTTTTGGAACAATTCGCGGGTTCTAATTTTCGCGACCGCGGTGGGATCTCAATATAAATTTCAGTGTGTTTACATTTTACCCGAATAGTTCGCAGGACCTATTCTTTGCGAATTGTAGGCAATTTGCGAAATTCCCGAAAATGAGGTCCTCGCAAAAATTAAGTCGTTTACAGTATTTCATTTATGAGCTTACTCCAGCTTAAGTCTTTAGAAAGTGTCACACCCAAGTATTTAAAACTATTAACTTCAACCAAAGGACTCCCATCAAGCTTGTAAGTAAAAGTAAGAACATTCTTAGTTTTGTTAGTTATTCATGCAAACACTGCTTTTTGTGCATTAATTTTCATCTTCCATTTTGAGCACCAATCCTGAATAGACCTAACAGATGCACTTAATCTGCGCTGGTCGTCTTCCTCTCCGATTTTTGAATATACCAGACAATCATCCGCAAATAGCCGCACAGTGACCCCTTGGTTTATTTCCGCCGCGATATAATTAATGTAAATTAAAAATAATACTGGCCCGAGTACTGACTCCTAGGGGACGCCCGAGGGTACTTCAGATACTATTGGACAGTGACCGGTAACCTCTACATACTGCACCCGATTAGATAAATACGCCCTGATCCACAATATCAGGCTATGATTAACACTATGCAAAGAAAGTTTATGAAGTAGTTCAGTGTGTGGTACTCTATCAAACACCTTGGGAAGGCCAAGGCATATCGCATGAATCTGTCTTCGCTCATTAGAAAAGCGGCAAAATCGTCAAATGTTTCTATGAGTTCCGTGACCGTCGAAACCCATGTTGGTTAGAATGAAAAATGTTGGAGGATTCAAAGTACTTGTATAATGCTTTAGAAATAATATGCTTAAATAATTTGCATACTATGCTTGTTGAAGATACGGGGTGGTAGTTTTCAATATTATGCTTACTTCCTTTTTTAAGAATTGGTACGACCCTCGCACAGCGCCAATCGGGGGGTACATGGTACTGTTTTAGTGATGTTTGAAAAATAATGGTAAGATATTTTGAAACCAATTCTGCATATCTTTTTAAAAACTCGTTTGGTATTTTGTCTGGCCCTGTTGACTTCTTTACGTCTAGGTTTAATAGTACGCTGTGGCTAGCGTTATGTCCGGACGGAGCACTTAAACACATATACCTAACCCTCCCCCCCGCCCTCCTCTCTCCCCCCGTGAACCTAAAGAAGCCGGAGATTTGGACACAACTTGGGTTACGTCGGACGTAACGCTAGACACTTCGTTAATAGTAATGAAAAGACTCCCTCTTCAGTGAGTATTCTATCCCCCATAGTGCTACTTGTCGCATTGAAGCACAAGTCCTCTCTAGCACTGTCTGTGCACAAACACACTAAGGAAACAAATTATTAAACCTATCGGCGATATCTTTGATATTAGCTTGAGCTATTAGCCTTCTTTTCTAGCATTATGGTGGAGCACAATCTGCGCTTCCTAGCAACACATCGCAGCGGTGGAAGAACAGTGACGTCCAAGCGAGTGTAGTCCGAAAACACAATTCGCCGGGACAGGATCGAGATAAGAGGCGCAACTCCACGACTGCAATGGTGAATGAACAAAGCAAAATTATAACAATAATAATAATGACAATGACGTGCAGCTAAAGAAAAAAAAGCCATACAGCGTCACCTAGCGGTAGGACTTAGCAGTACTCAAATAACACAGCCAAACCAAGCCAATCCATGTGCAGCCAACATAGAATCCAAAATGGACGCTTCTCGGCAGTGTTTCCCGCTGATCGCTCGTGACGATTTTGTCAGAGAAGTCAAACTTTTGGACTTCGAGCTGTGCGAAACATTGATCGTGAACATGCACCATTTCTATCGGGTGGGTTCCTCCTTTAGGTCTGAAATATCGAACAAGTCCGAATTATCGGCGTCCGAAAAATCAGTCAACGACTGATTTTTCATTTGCTCTTTGCCAAGTTACAGTGAAATGAAGTATAGTTGCATTATTGTCGACGCCGGTTTGCGTTTTAGAATGCATGCAGGCAGGATAATGAGCTGACCTGAGCAGGCGGATCTCCCGGTTGCTGAGCACCACCTGGCGGGCGCTGGTAGAGTCGAGGCGCCTGCGGAGGTCGTCCACCTCGTGGTCCACCTTGCGCTGCTTCTTGCGCCCCTTCACCTCTTCGGGAGAGATGTGTGAGAGCACCTGCTCCTCGCACAGCGCATGCAGCAGGGGCCCAAACTCGGGCTTGATGGCCCTGCGGACAGACGGCAAAAAAAAAAAGACAGTTCGAAGCATTGAATTCAATAATCGCGTGCCTTCCGTTTAACTATGCCCCCGGATAATCTTGGAAAATTCGTAATCATCTCCAATAATCTGCGAATAATCTCAGATAATCCGTGGATTACTTTATAAACAACAAATAATTTGTACATAATCTTGTGTGATTCATAAACAACGTTGGATAATTCCAAGATTGCTGGCCACCAGTTGCGCTCCATTTTGGAGAAGGCCAATTTATTCGTATGTAAATCTTCTTCAGCGTGGGGAGTTGCCGTAAAACTTGTTATATTAAACCACATACAATCCGACTGATAATAAATTTGAGCTCCTTAGCACCAGAGACCACAGGCGGATGAGGGGTGCCATTGGTTGCATCTCAAACCGCGGGAGAGTCAGATCGCAGGGGTGGGACACGGGGGAGTGTGTGAGAGTGTCAGCTATGGGGGAAAAACAAACCACGTGAGAGAGTGTCAGCAGCAACGAGTTGGAACTATTGTGAAAGTGTCAGCAGTAATGAAATTGGCCTAAGCCGTTTTCGAGCACCTTTTGGAGCAGCCAAAACAGTGTTTTGGAGCAGCATAAGTGGTCTTTGGAGCAGCATAAGTGGTCTTTGGAGCAATCAAAAGAGTGTTTTGGAGCAGGATAAGTGGCTTTTGGAGCAGCCAAAACAGTGTTTTAGAGCAGCGAAAGTGTTTTTTAGAGCAGATATTTTTTGAAAAATAAAAAAAAACAATATTCGTTTTAAGTGCTGGACAAAGGCAGGGCACTTTGCTCGCCGCAATAAACAAATTATGGTTGAGTTAGACCAGCTGGGAGTCTTTCCACATGTAACTGAAATGCCAATGACATGACACATTTTGCAATGCTTCAGTTAAATGATACATATATATATACCCGCTAGAGATAAATGAAAACCAAACTCCACATATAAAATTTATTTGAAAATGACCAGCTCAGTAGTAAATATCACACCATTAGGTTTACTAGGTATATGATATAATAAATGGAAGCAACCTCCAAATCATTAAACACGTCACTACTGCAGTGCAATGCGAAATTGTATACACAAGACAAAGGTGCATTACGAACACGGTGTAAGATAATACTCTTCAGGTGAGGACAGCGCGCTCCTCACGCAGTGCAGATAAAGTTTGCTTTTCACTCTCCCTCTTTCTCTCTCTCTCACTATGGTTTCAAGCGGCGCCGGCAGATGACTTGTCGACCCGTGGCCACGGCAAAGATGGCTCGTGCCGCCTCATGCTCCACACGCACAGAGCTCCAGAGAGGTTGTTGCTCGTGCAGAAAGACCATGGTGTACCGGGGTGTCATGGCAACGAGATAATTTTTTTCGCTCTCACACAGTTTCGCCGTTTGGCCGCCGGCGACACTGTCAGCCACGGGCATGGTGGCCGCAGAATGATGCAGCCTTTCGGATGCCCGTCGAACGTACACTATCTGATTCCTCGCGCCGCGCGTTTAGCCCCGCCGTGTCCTCACCTAAAGAGTGTATTGTACACCGTGATAATGACTAGCAGGTACCCTTCGTTTTGCTTTTCTAAACTTTCTGCAAGGCTGCTGCAAGCCTCGCTTTGCCTTCGGCTAGTAATGAATGTCCACTTTCAATGTCTCCAAAGAGACATTGAGACGTCCCACAAGTGTACAGTGATGTAAGCGTTGCCCAGCAATTCCGAAAAATCGCTTGCCACCGTTTTACTGGTTGCCGACGTGCCAGATTTTTGTCAAAAATAAGCAAATGCAAACGTAAAAAAATGGATTGCCAGCGATCGACTGGTGCCCCTGTCGTGCAACCATGTTTACATGCACGTGAGGGAAACTTCGGCAGGCCTGCAGTTGCACGTGCTTCGTCGCGCGAGCGGAGACAACGGCTCTTCAATCGAAACCGAAACCACACCACTCCGCTTCGTTGCCAACTGGTTCCCAAAAGTGTATGCAAAATGTAACTGTCCAGCATACGACAAAAACAGACCAGCGGCACGTGCTTGCCAGGCCGGCAGGAGAGGTACAAGCTAAACACACAGAAAAAAGAACCTGAGCATAACAATGCAAGACATCGCGAGCCAAGTTCGAAACGTTCTTGGAGCGCTTTGTGCAAAGACTGAACGCGAGACAAACAAGCGCAGTGCGGGTTCAGCGTGCAGACATTGCCTTCTTTGCTTTAGCTCAGTTCTCTTCAACGTTCTTTTGCGGCAGATTTTTCACGTACCAGGGTCCCTATCGAAAGAAAGCCCATCGAGAGAAACCTAGGTAGTGAATACTTCGACACAGAAGTCTTTGAGTTAAAGAGGGAGTTTTGTAGTAGCGTATGATTTAAACAGGAACAAGAATGTTGATGAACATGCGGCGGTCCTTACGTTTCAGTTTAGAAAGCGCGATATTGGCAGCGACGTGGGGACGGCAACACCCGACGTAGCGCGACCACAAATCTGGTTTTCCCACGGCCGTTGCTTTTAGGAGCGAGTGCTTCAGCTCACAAAGTAACTCCTACCGCGCAAAAACGTGGCTTCGTTTCGCAGTATAACGGCATGGCTGGTACCCGGCACGCTAGCACCGGAGCGTCCGCACGCACCCGCGTCTATCGTTGAAACTTTTTTAAAAAGACGCGAGACGAGACCCACGAGATGATGAGAGTGCGAAACGCAAGACGGCGGGAAAACTATGCAAGACCGGATGGACCACTGATGCAGGCTACTTTGTGCAGGGTGGCCGCTTGCACCCCATAACACACGCATGCTCAATTACGGTACTCAGTTTAGTTTCGGTTTTGAAAGACGACCGAAATTGGTCCTTTGGTGCAGGCTTTGCGCAGATTACCCATATTTTGGCAAAATGCAGCAGGATGTAGCAAGGCTAGCCCCTTGGCACAGTTTGGTGCAATTGGCGCAGCAATCCCGTCACTGTGTCAGCCACATAGGAAGGTGCAAACAACACAAGAGTGCGTCAGGTGATGGAGAGTTTCATCTACAGGAGCACCAACACACAAGAGTGTCAGCAAGATGGCTGCGCTTGCTTGCTGACACTCTCTCCATGGCCTTGCTTGCTATGGTCTGATGCAAGCGAGCAAGGTCTGTGGAGGATTTACATATAAAGCTATCGCTGTAAAAACTGCCGTAAAGTCCCGTAAGGGCACCCTCCCCTGAGAGATTGCCCATCCCATTTTTCTGGCTGAATATCCGTAACAAAAAAATTTCGACACAGCGCCCACTCTCCGATTCCTGTTGGACATCACATGATGTTAAATGAGAATCGCATCAACCGCTCAATCTGCAGGACCGGTACGTGTGACAAGCGGGTTTGCTGCAGGTCCCCGAGTTTTGTCCGCAATCTGCGTGCGTGATATACGTAGATTTCCGTAACATGCGAGTTCGTAGCGAGTTCCCGCATATTTTCTCTGCGATCTGCGCGTGCGATATCAGTTCCCGTGACACAAGTTTAGCCAATTTCCGCGCGTTTGTCACATCGTAAAACACGAATTTGCTGCATCCGCAGTCTCTGGTATCCTTTCCCATGACATAGGAGTCGTAGTGAATTCCCACGTGCTTATCACATTCTGAAACGCTAGTTCGCCATGTCCAATACCTGCGGTATCAGTTCCCGTGTCACATGGTTTGTAGCAGACTTGCACATGTTACTGAAAAATAGTAAGGAATTACATTTACAATTACTCAAGGATAAATTGTACTTTATTACAATTACAATTACCCTCCAATAAAAGTAGGTGACCGTTACTCCAAAAAGTAATCCGTTACTTTCGTGGCGTTACTTTCAACATTACTGCCCTCAAATAAGAAACAAAGGGAAGAGGGTTATTCAAGTTTTTATTGTTGCAACCTGTTCCATTTAATGACCTTCAGTATTTTGAGCAACAGCTGACTCTCAAAAGTCTCGCCACACATTTTGCGTTATTTCTTATTCAATATGTCGACCGCTACGCTGAAAACCCTTCGGACTGGAGTCCGAAGGGCATAAGAGTGCCATATTGTGCCTCACGAATGCTTTATGCTCTGCATTAAGATTTTTCAGCGAAGTAATGGAAGTACTATTTACCTCGAAGATAGAGCAAAGCTTCGTCGTTGCAGCCGTTGCCTGATATTCGAGAGTTTTAGTAGATCGTTCCGATACCTCCGATACCCCCGATAATGATATGATGAATGCGCAATGGCGGCGGCGGAGTATCGGATATTGTTATCGGACTGATCAAGACGATCTACTAAAAATCTCCATTGTCGAAATTGCGAACCTGTACAAGTCATCATACATCTAGCCAAAACTAAAATAAGAATTATGTCCATCTTACTATACCGGCATATATTGCCAGAAAACAGCAGAACATATTTGCAACAGTAAGGTGATAATTCAATAATAAATAAGGTTTGGCTCGATATTCTTCTTCCTTTGGTTCTGAACAGGTCGAGCCTCGGTTGAGACGTTGGTGAATAAAAAATGTTTCCAGTAAATAAATATAAGTAATAAAAAAAAATACACTCAAAACAACAATTAATTAGGACGGCGGTTAAAACAAGGAAATGTAAATGCACGTTTGCCGTGTGTACCTTTCTTGGTGCTATTCAAAAACGCACGGAGCACGAACCAACTGCAGTTTACTACGGTGTTCTTCAGATAGACGTCCGCTGATGCCACGGGCAGCGAAGGGCAGAGTACAAAGTAATCACTGCTATGGCCACACTAATGAGTTTCACTCTCTCCTCAAGCCAGAATATCAAGTCTACATCAGCCACCAATATGTTTTATTTGTAAAAATATCTGCTTGAGGTAAGATGCGTCCTGCTGGGGTCAGTATAGGAACAAGAAGAGAGGAAGACTATTACCATTTTCAAAGTGCTGGCAAAAAGCTGACTCACAAAAAGGGTGACTTAGATGCAGATAACCTGGCTGGAATTCACAAATAAAGTGGGCCAACCCTAGAAGTTGGACTACAAAAAATTAAGTAGCTTTTAAAACAGGGTCAAAATAGGTGAAAAAAACAGAAAAAAATACATCCCGTTTTGTAGGAGAAGATGATAAGTGTGCCGCAGCGAATGAGCATGCATGCTTGTTGCAATAACACCTTCACATATTATCAGATCTCTTTTAGTGAATTTTAGGGTAGACGGAGCATTTTCTTGTGTTGTCACATTATGAGAATGGTTGTAGTCACTATAACCGAAAAAGACATTTTCTCGTGTTGCCACATTATGAAAATGGTTGTAGTCACTATAACCGAGAAAGACATTTTCTCGTGTTGCCAGATTATGAAAATGGTTGTAGTCACTATAACCGAGAAAGACATTTTCTCGTGTTGCCACATTATGAAAATGGTTGTAGTCACCATAACCGAGAAAGACATTTTCTCGTGTTGCCACATTATGAAAATGGTTGTAGTCACTATAACCGAGAAAGACATTTTCTCGTGTTGCCACATTATGAAATTGCGACATTATGAAAATGGTTGTAGTCACTATAACCGAGAAAGACATTTTCTCGTGTTGCCACATTATGAAAATGGTTGTAGTCACTATGACCGAGAAAGACATTTTCTCGTGTTGCCACATTATGAAAATGGTTGTAGTCACTATAACCGAGAAAGACATTTTCTCGTGTTGCCACATTATGAAAATGGTTGTAGTCACTATAACCGAGAAAGACATTTTCTCGTGTTGCCACATTATGAAAATGGTTGTAGTCACTATAACCGAGAAAGACATTTTCTCGTGTTGCCACATTATGAAAATGGTTGTGGTCACTATAACCGAGAAAGACATTTTCTCGTGTTGCCACATTATGAAAATGGTTGTAGTCACTATAACCGAGAAAGACATTTTCTCGTGTTGTCACATGATGAAAATGGTTGTAGTCACTATAACCGAGAAAGACATTTTCTCGTGTTGCCACATTATGAAAATGGTTGTAGTCACTATAACCGAGAAAGACATTTTCTCGTGTTGCCACATTATGAAAATGGTTGTAGTCACTATAACCAAGGACATTGTTAATTCCTGTCTGTGCACTTATGCCTCGAGCTTCTTGATGAGGCATACAATCACTTGGTGTCCTCTCCCTGCCGTCAATGGCAAAAAAACAAAAAAAAAGTGACTAAAAAAAGCGGATATAACTTGCCCCCTCCCCCCCTTTTTTTTCTTTTTGTAGAAATGTTCATTCGAATTTTTTTACATTGTTGTGAGGGTCTAAAAAAAAATAGATTCAGGGGCCTGGTGTCGCAAAAAAAAAAAGAAGGCTTTGCGGAATTGAAGAGTGCCAAGCCTCCCTTTGCGCTGGTCAATTCGCTTGATAGTGTCACTGCACTCAAATTTAGTCCCCCCCCACCCCCCCTCTAAAAAACACAAAAGAACTTTCTTTAGAAAGGGAAGGGGGAAGGGTTTGGTCCTGAAAAAAAAAAAGTAACGAATTACAAGGAATCCGTTACGTAAAAAATGCAAAGGAATTACTTTAAAATTACTCTAAGAAAATATGTAATCAATCCGTTACTAAATTACTGATAAATGTAAGGGATTACAAGTAATTTCGCTACTTGTAACCGATTACGTACAAGTCTGGTTTGTAGCAGGTGCCCCTTGTGTTTATCATTAATTTTTGATAAAGTTCTTGCTGTCTCATCTCCAAAGATATACCACCTGATTTATCTCTTCATTTTGGGTGGATGCCCTTACGGGATTTTACGATAAGCAGACGAGGGCTCACCCGCGCAGGGCGTCGTGCACGGCGGGCAGGAGGCAGAAGACGTCGAAGGCGGCGTGGAACACCATGTCCTCGCTCAAGGGCCGCCGGCTCCAGAACTTCTGATCCCGGCGGTACAGACTTTTTACCTGCTCCCGCCGGGGGTTGGGCGGGCCCCCGTACAGGCCGCACAGTGTGCCCAGAGAGACGTTCTTCACCTTATGCACAGGCTTGCCCTGGTCCTGCTGCTGCAGTGTTGCATGTGCTGCCTGCAGAGAAGCAAAAGGTGTGTTGAGGGAGCAAGGGGGGGGGGGGGGGGGGGGTCGGTCTTGATCGCGGCATAAGACACCATTTAGGCAAGGACACACAGCACTGTGAATGCTGCAACGCGATCGACCAGATAAAGCCCTATCGTCGCGCACCCAAATAGCCTATGCTTACAGCATCTTAGCCAATCGAACGATGCAATTGTTAAAAAAGAAATAAGAAAAAAAGTGACTTGTTGTAATGGCACATTAGCGTGTGCTTTCCACCTGGCACGCCTGCTCCGACCTCGACGGATGCTGGCTTGAACATGACGCTAGAGAACTCTCCACTTGAATGTATTAATAAAACTGTTCTTGCTGCCAATTAAGAGCACGAAACTAGGGTCAATGACAAAGCTGTGTATAAGCAACACGCGTAGTGCCAGTGTCAAATTCTACGTGATGCGACCCAGCCACAAAACAACTTTAAAAACTAGCATGTCTCCCATGGAAAAGCACAGGCAACTGCGCCTCCGACAGGCTACCCCTAGTTGCTTCTCGAGGAGTCATCTGGGGGTGCTGCCTGCAACCAAGGCGAGGAGAGGTCTTTATCTGGCCACGGTGACGCACTTGGTGTTCCCACCCACCACACCGTGGCCTTGATTACTATCCAATGAGCGTATTGCACAAAGTGTTGTATGACAAGGAATGGAACATGTTTTGAAACGGACAAAGACAACACTGAAAGAGAAATGTTGATAGTACGGGGAAGGGGCCACGGCCAGGAGAAAGATAGTGGAGGTCGGAAAGCCTCCACATTTAAAACCCGACCTCGTATGCAGCATTTCAATTATTTAGCATATTTTTAATAATTTTTCAACAACTTGGATCACTTCTCTCTGTTGGCAAAAGCTCGGAGAAGTTCTGGCAGAAAGCTTAGAGAAGCTTTAGCACCACTAGATCGCCATAATTGGCGAGAGGTTAAGAAACCGGCAAAAGCTCCACCTTCAGCAGACGCTCACCGCCTTTCGGTGGGCTTTGGCTGCCTGTGCACGACGAAGAGTTATCATTGGCAGAAAACTCACTTTTGAGTAGGAGCATTTACAGGGTACTTGTGACCAATTATAGAATAGATTCCAATTTTGGGTAAACTACATCCAAAAAGTACTTGAAGCAAGGTACAAAGTAAATGAGAAATCATGTACTTCAATTAAATTATTAAATACACCAGGTGCATTGTACCTGAAGTAAAATACTATGCATAAACACAATGTACTTTCAAAGTAAAGTACATGTACATTTTAACACTATCTTTGGGTGCCCCTTTATTCTCTTATACAGCGTTTTTTAAAACTGGTATGGATTGCCTCAGGGGTAATCGGGGATGCGTCAGTTATTTTCGTAAATGGCGGCAAATATGACATAAAGTCAACTGGTCATGGAGTAATTATTTTCAGAAAGGGTGCCAAATTTGGAAGCCTCTTCGGCATATAGATAAAACAGTGCAAAGGAACACAAGAACAGGCAGAAGAAGAGACACAGACACAGCACTGACTCACTACTTAACTCTCTTTTTCGTATTCTTAAATCACATCAACATAATGGATGGCACATGACAGTGAAGATGTCCTACATGCTGGATTCTTCTTTTTATTTCTTTGTCTTTTTATGTTGATGTGATTTAGGAAGATGAAAAAGAGAGTAAGTCGCGAGTCAGCGCTGTGTCTGTGTCCCTCCCTCTACTTCTCCTTGTATTCGCTTGTGCTGTTTTATCTATATGTTTACAATGCACCACCGACTAGCCCACCTCCAAACATTACTGTCTCTTCGGCTTCTGAATTTATCTCCACTTGCACTGGCTTGCACCCAAGGGGGTTAAACGTACTAAGAGAAAGCATGCCGTCAGCCCCGTGGCTTCTGCAAGCAATCCTCTCGTGGAGGAGTGTCATCTTCTAATATTATTAACCTCCTCGCTCACGCCGACTGAGTGAGAATGTGAGAGTTTGCAACGCTGTGGGGAAGCTGCCCCCAGTACAAATGGAGGGATGCGTCGTCTGCTCGTGTTTCTGGTGAGAGTATGATAACCCCATCAGTATTTTTTCACAGTTGACAAAACATCATTTTGTGATACAAACATTATTGACACCAAATTTAGAGAATGCATTTCGAATTCGGGAGTTGTACTTTCCTGGGAAAATACCACAAAAAATACTTTAAGTAAGGTTCAAGTACATACTCAGAGTGTACTTCAAGTAAAGTACACGTTTTCAAACCCTACTTTAAGTACAACGTACTTCATTCTCATCGCTCTAAAGCCAGACGATTTAAAACTGCCACCAATTTGGACAAATCGGAAGCATATTGTTAGGATTTTGGACTTCACACGCATTTACCTCTTGTTAATAGTAAAGGCTGAAAACTTCAGAGTTCTCGGCTAAACATACTTTACTCCGTGTGCACTAATAACCTCAAGAACTCCTTGCTGTCTCGGTAAAGTAAACAACAAATAAGTACTAAACAAATAAGTTGGAACCAATCCGGCAACGAAACGATGCCGACTCTGTCAGTCACTCTAACTCTAGCAGAGGAGACTTTCCCCCTACGGCAGACAGACCAGGCCTCCAACTTAAACCAAGGGCCAACCCAGTTACAAATTTGGTTTCCTCCTCCTGCGGAAAAGGACAGAACGTCGACGGTTGTCTCTCCTCACCTGGGTGTCGAAGACGTTTTGGAGCCGGATGCCAAACTGGTAGAATAGGGCCGCACTGTCGTTCCTGCAGTCGTGCACCACCTGGCGACAGAAAAGGACGTTGGAGCGTCACGTTGCACGCGATGACAGATGTGACCCTGTCCTGCCCCCTTCGAGATCTCGTTTAGTTGTGAGGCGGCTCTTCGAACCTCTTTTAGGCAGGCCGTCACGTTGCACTGCGTGCGACCTCGAACTGGCCTTATTTGGAAAACGAGTAGGCTATGCGCGAAGAAGCAGGGCACTTCTGAACCACCATCCGGATCCACACGGCGCACTCCAATGTCCAATGAACGGTCGTGCTTCGTTCGTACAAAGAGTTCCGTTGCCACCAAAAAGTTTCCATAACGCAAGTCGTCCGAAATAATGAGAAAAAAAATTTTAAAATTTTCCAGTTTCTCCACAGAAAGGTTGTCTATGAAGTTGCGGGGCATTTACATTAACGAGACTTAACTGTATACAGGAAATGTCGACCAAAGTTTTCTGTAACAACAGCTCACAGCACAAAAAAAAAAGACTGCATCTCCACGTGGTGAATGATGTTGATTGGGGCGAAGCTCTGGTGGTGCTGATGATATTGATTTTGTTCATAGGTAGTGCTGATGGTGCCGATTTTTTTTCCATGTCAGAAAAAGAATGTGTGGTATGGAACGTGGTTATAGACGCATTTGAGCATTTGACCGCAGCGCCATCTCGTCTATAAATGTTGAGCCAATGCATGCAAAGTTTATTACGATTACTTACGCATTTCACCACAGCGCCCTCTCCTGTATACATGTTGAGCGGCTACATGCAACGTTTCATCCATGACATCCCCAGCTCTTGAGTTACTACCAACATCTCAGAGCCCCCAACTCGTCCCGCAGTCATGGCCGAGTGGTTAAGGCAATGGACTAGAAATCCATTGGGGTCTCCCCGCACAGGTTCGAATCCTGTCGACTGCGCAAACATTTTTTCTTTTTTTAAGAAGACAGATGGGATGGCAATCGATGTGAGCACAAACGCCGGACGGACAAGGCTAGACCCTAAGGAGCTTTGCCCCTAAAACAAGGAAGCTAGTTTTGAGTCTACACACTAATCATTCCAGTCAGAGTTCGGCGTTCTGATGTCCCCACGCACTCTCCCCTCCTCCTTTCCCTCACTTTCTCGCCATATATAAAATAGAGAGCAAAGGTTTAAAAGAGGGAGCAATTAAAACCAGAGTGCCTTTGAAATTTAATGGCAGACACCTCCTGCATGGATTACGTGTTCACATGCATGCGTGCGTTGATGCCTGGAAGGAAGACAGCAGGCGGGGAGGATAGACAAACCATGGAGGCGCTTCCAAACGACCAACAGATTCACTTCCTCCTCGCAGCTCGTATCGCAGGTGCTGCCAGTAAACCACGCGACTTTGATCGGGTCAGTTGGAAGCACTCCAAAGTCAAAGCACCTTGTATAAAAAGGCAGCGAGCACGGTGGGGAAGCCCACCTTGACGATGGTCTGGGATTCCAGGATTTCCTTGAGCTTTCCCTCGTCGAAGAGCTGGGGCGTGGACTGCACGTCGAAGAGGAACACCTCCCCCGCTGCCGTGGCGAGCTGCAGGAGGGTCAGGGGCCCCCTGGGCCCTAGGTTGACTCCCTCAGCGTCCAGGGCCAAGACGGGGCACTGGGACAGCCTCGACACCACCCCCTCACACTCCTTCACCTGCAGAGGGCCGGGACGTCTGCGTTAAAGGTCGATCCGCAGAATCGCCGTCTGCCGGTCAGAGAACCGGTTCCAAGTTTCCTTTTCTCCATTCTCTCTCGCACTGATCTCTCCTCCTCTCCCCAGAGGAGCTGGTGTACGAGCCACTACACACAGGAGGGAGGAGGGTCTCCCCCTCTCTCGAACGGAAAGGAAGAATTGAGGAAGTTTCCTCCTTTCTGGCTGCTTGTCGGCCTTTCAGGTCAGTTTGCGCAAGCAGCGCAGTGCTGAAGCGTTGCTGAAATTCACACCGAATTAAAGCCTGGTTCACACATGCGTCTCGCGGCTGAGATAATGCAGTCAGCACTGCATCAGTGCTGATCTGTGCCGAGTTCGTGCTGGGTTCGTGCTACATTGCATATGCTGTGGTGTATGTGTGATGAGGCCTTTAGTGCTGATTTATTGCAGTGTTTCCTCTTCTCGCTGCGGAGATTTCCTGCTCACAACCTGCAATACCATGAAGTAGCTCGCTGCGGCGAGATCAACTTTGTGGTATTGCATGCTGGCGACAGAAGCCCTCTCTGCGCCGAGTCAGATTCCGTCTATCGTCGCAGTGATATAACTTCGTTTGGAGACAGACAAGATTTATGCTATTGATGCAAGCTCGGTGCTTCGAAGATGTTTTCTGCACATACCATCAAACATGTCGATCTCTGATGGAATGTGTCACCGGAATCGTGAGCACCGGAATCATGAGCATCTAGTAGCACGTTAAGGCCCCTTCACACTCTTACAACCGAGGATGACCGAGAGAGATGAGACTTGTTGAAACCTCTTAAAATTTTTTAGGACGAGGGAACACACTGGCATTCTGGTGCCATCTATGCAGAGACCCCGAAACTGCATTTTACAACAGCGAAGGTTTTGAGGGATTTCCGAGGTCAAATGTGCGTAATGTCTATAAGTAAGGCTCGTTTATAACATTGACAAAAGTTTTTCGAGCGCCAAGAAAAAAAGGATAGTGCGCGAGAGAAATAGAAAATATGCCGGATCACCAAGTTTACGCTGCTACCCAATAGATGGCGCCAGTGTGTCCTCTCGTAAGAGGTTTAAAGGCACCCAGTTCTATGAGGTCGCAAGAGTATGAACGGGCCTTTAGAGTAAACGATGCGAGAGGGAGACATGGCAGCTCAGCATTGCCTCCGTCTTCTGCGACAGCTAGTTCTATACGGCCAACTCCAGGAATTCCTTTCGTCTGCTAAAGGTTGTTCAATGCAGCCAGTTACCAGAATTCCTTCTATCCACTACAGTTGATTTTTGACGGACAGTTCCCAGAACTTTTTTTGTCTGCTGCAGTTGGAGTCAGTTCCCGAAATTTCTTTCGATGCCAAGGAGTGCTGAAAGGTTCGCAAAAGTAGAGTAACTAAACTGCGGAGCCAGAGTATCACCTTCCTTCTCCTTTCGCCGCCAACTCCTCATTGGCGGAGAAGGGGTCACATGCACCGCAGTTGACTACAGCGCTTGCGGGGAAGCGGCCTTGCAAAGCACCGGGTTTGGGATTGGACATATTTTTCGCTCTACATTTGCAAAATGTAGATCTTTCACTGAAGTCTGACAAGCGGGAAGATCCGTGAACCTTCAGACATTGTGTGTGCCACCTAGACACGCATAATTGCGTTCTCTGCAGATGACACAACAACCAACGACACAGCGCGCACATGATTTCGACGAATTCTGGAGACACAACGGCGCATGCGCTTAGAGCAATGTTTGCACGGTCAGACATTGCTCTTGCATACAACAACCTTGCAAGAGCGATGATCGCTTCTCCCGCAGTACCTGAAGTAAAATGTTTGAGACCATCGCAATACTTTTGATATGGTCCTTCCCAGATGACTGAAGAAGAGAGAAAGCCAAGGGCGAAGTGCACGTGAGCATGGTGGCACGACGAAGGATTCGAGAAAACCAGTAAAGAAGCCTCGAGCTGCAAGGACGACCTATGTTGGGGGTGCACACCGAGAGGTTATGCTGCCTCCAAAGCGATCAAGGTGCCAAACCGTCCTAGACCGACTTGATTCCAAGGAAGGCAACCGGCAACAACTGTCGCCGCTGCGGCCCAGCCACCTTATCGCCAACCATCTCACCAACTGATTGACCAGCTTATCTACGGCACTATCCCGCCATCTCACGCGCATTCCATCTACCACACATCGCCATCTCTTCCGCATTTCATCATCTATCACGAAGTCATGACGCCAATCGTCAAAAGGACACTCAACCTTAAACCCCCGAGCACCAGTAAGCTTCAGTGTACTCCAGAGTCCAATAATGCTCAAATGCCCATTCTTTCCTACACTGATGTGTACATATAGCTCTGCATGTGTACTCTTCCCTTTCTTCTGTTTTCATTGAGTAGCAAATGCTTTCCGAACGCATCCAGGAGTCTTGTGTGATTCACTCCATCTATAATCACGAACAACGTCGCAAACGGAGCGTATACAGCTACTTTATGCAGAAGGTCTGCTACTATTCTAAGGTCACCACCCACCTTGGAGACAACCTTGACGCCCCTGAGCATCTCGGCCAGCGCCTGGTCTTGCTCCCTGGCCGAAGAGGCCCCCGCCACCCGCTGGTGGTCCATGGCCGAGTTGTCTGCCACTGCCTTGAGGATGTGCGACTTGAGCCGCTGCTGGATGCTGCCTGGTGCTCGGGACGGCGAGAGCGTGGGGGCAGGAGGCTCCGGGATTGGACGCTCCAGCAGCGTCACCACGTTGGCTTGGATCTGCGCAACAACGGACAAAGGACGGCTTCGGGAACTTGCACTTGATATGACGCGAGTGTCAAAGTTGCCGACCAGTTGCCTTCGCAAAGGTTTCATTTTGACACCAGCTTGATAGCATCCATCGAAAAGAATACAGAAATGAAACTTCAAATATACCTCTCACGTTCAGAAATAAGTTAGACACAACCAACAATATCGGCTAAAGACAACTGCACGCTTGTAATGGCAGGCTTAGTTTTTCATTCTAAACGGCCGATTCTGGAAAGCGCTCGAAGAGCAGCCAGCAGAGAGCGCGATGCGTCCCGGGAGATCCAACGCCTTCAGCGCACTCGGCACGTCACTTGTTCCTTCACGGGCAAGACTACGGCGGGGTTCGCGTGGTTAGGAGGTTTGCCACTTGGTGGCATTGACACAATACCACCTAGCCGTTGGAAATGTCCGATGGCCGATTTGGGTGCACGTGTATACATGAGGGGAGGCGAAGTGAGTCACATGCGGCTCAAAACTACACTGACCTTTTCCTCATCTCAGTATCACTCCCTCTCCCCGTCTTCCTTTTTATTCCCCAGCCGCCGGAGTTGAAAAGGTGTGGGAAAGAAGAGAAATCCGTTCGGCCAAGTATGACAGCCTCCGTGCGCTTGGAGCTCGGCGCCATACTTCCGCGGAGCGGCGCTGCTCTTTGGGTATGATTGATGTAACGACATTCCACGTACCTTTGGGAACATGCATCGGGTGAAATTTGGTAATTGCTTTATTCACTTTACAAAAAGTTTTTGTGTCATTTCAAAGACGAAAATTGGTGTTTCTGTGGTGTTGCCATGACATAGTTGACCAACTAAAACAGGCGCTAAAATTTTGTTTCAGTAGCCTGTTAGAGGTTGGTTTAGTTAAGCAGTGGCTCCATGTGAGTTCCAGACAATCCACGAGGAAGCCAAGCGGCACCCACCTGAAACCGATGAGTGTTCATCCGCAGGAACGCCGACAGGTCCTGAGAGCTCTGCACCATGCGCGAGTATGTGTCGCGGCTAAAGCGCGACGTCAAGTGGGCGAACAGGGCGTCCAGGGTTGCCGAGCCTCCCCGCGACCGCAGGTATCCCTCGAAGATGCTTGTCAGCTGGTCCCGGAGGTTCGAGTCCAGGGGCGCCTCTTCGGCCATCTTGACCACCACCTGCCCGTCCCCCAGGGCGGCGCTCTGGAGCACGCTCCGGAGCACCACATACTCCTCCTTGACCACGAAGACGTCCGAGTGCTTCGCCAGGAAGTCCCGGAACTCCCTGTGTGCCGGGCAGGGTGGTAAGGACGCGAGAGGGAATGCAGGGGGTCGTAAACGCTAAGGTTGGGGGTTTTGAGAGAAAGAAGGAAAAAGATTGAGGTACACCTAAGCATTTCTTATGAGTTGTGAATGCAAAAGCATGCAAGCCGCTCGTCCGCTCCCTTTTTCGTCTGCTGCATACTTTTTGTCGCCGATCAGCGCATGTGCTCCCCTGGGCGTGCTGACCTTGGGGTGAGCGGTTGTGGAAACTGATGAGGGCAGCGGCCAATGGGAGTCCCGTCGACGCGCGCCAGCCAATGGAACCGAAGGCGAAATTTATCAGCTTTACTTCGCTCCTTTGGGATCGCGAAAACTAGGTGCCATTTTCGCGCTTCAAACTGATGACATCAGCTCGCTCCATGAGACGGTTAATGCTTTCGCATTAAAATTGAGTGACAGAGAGAGGTTCATTAAGAAAAGACAGAGAGAATAAACCTAAATGTAGGTTCTGGCTGGCTACTCTGTACTGGGGAGAGGGGAAGGGGTAAGGAAAGATATAGTGATGAGAAATAAAAATGGGGTGAAATTGTGAATGAGGGTGAATATGGTAATGGGAAGACCGTTCAAAGTCTTGCAGAAGTATCTTTAGGCATTTACAAAGCGGCCGACAATTCCGTATTTGTGAGGAACACAGCCAAGGCCTTCGTGGCCTTTATTAATTTGTTGGTTGTGTCCCAGGCACCAAGTACTTTCGAAGAGCGAAAAGACCACGAGTTCATTGGCATTAATGTCCATGTCAGCACTTGTCGTTCCTCGTTGGAGTGGCAGAATAGCAGGAAAAAAGCCGACGGCAGGTTAGACACGTTTGTTTTGCTACAATGCGTTAAATTGCCAATTACTTGTAAACATTATTTAAAAATTTTTTTTTAGAAGGTGTATTGACGAAAAAGGGTGCACGTTTTGTTCATTGCAGAAATAAAGTGCACCTCGGCGAATGCTCAGTCTCCGCCCAGTAGTGATAGCTGTCCGGGACAGATGCCAAATTTTTGGAACTAACCGTTATCTTATTCAAAAGTTACGAGTGATTTTCTGAAAATTTCAATGGGAAAATGGGGCCAGTTTTTCGGTAGCTGATGCCTTTTCGATCCATGTATTCATGGGCTTTGTCAAATAGATTTGTACCATGAAGCAAATCTGTTCATCCTTTTTTTTAAATATCTGAAGCATGTATGGGCACACTGAAAAAGACATGCGTGAACTCACCGCTCCTATTTCAGCACCATAGTTATAACCAAAAGAGAGGATATACTGCAAATAATTTTATTTTTGCGGGCTCAATATTTCGCGAATGAGGGTGGTATGCTATGTATTTGCTACCATTAGAAAACAAACATACTCGCAGGACCTATCTTTCGTGAATCATAGGCGATCAGTCAGATTCGCGAAAATGAGGTCCTAACACAAATCCAATTATTTACAGTAGTTAGTATACCATAATATCTTAAGAGATGGCCCATCCTCAAAGATTGCACTAAATTGCATCAAAGTTAAACAGGAAACAACTTAAAACAAAAGAAAAAAATTCCTAAAGTTGCATACTTTGGATAAAGGCGATCTGCACTACAGGGTAGCCAATAGGAGTTTTGAAAATGGTAACGACCCCTTCGTGGGCAACTTAGAAGTCAAATGCACAAAAAGAGTGCTCCCTTTGCCATTCATCTAATATGATAGGCACGGCAGAGAGTACAGGGCAGCTGATATGGGCACGGGTAGATGTGGAACAAAGTTAGCCATTTTGAAACATGGAATGCCTAATAATGGAAGCAAATACTCCCAGAAATTTGTCTGTCTGTATACACTCCATGGCAGGGCATGGCAGCACAAGTGGTTTGGTCACCATGGCGACATATGCAAGACAATGAACACAAAACCCAGAAGCCTTCAGTCAGCAGCCTGACGTTCTTATCCTGTGGCGGCTAAGCGGTATGCCCTACATCTCCTTCGACGGTTATCACATGCCAACACCCCTTGTATGCATAGTGATGTTGTAGAAGAGAGTGATGGCATTAAATGAATAACATGTTGTTTTTCACCCTCCTAAAAGACTATGATGTCCTCAGAAAAATTTAAATGACAGCCTCCTAAAAACTGCATCCCATGCAGTTTGAATATAGAGATCGCTAACCTTCTCAAAAATCTTTTTTTTTTCTTTTAAATTGCACATTGAGAGTTAGCTTAGCCTCGTTTTCTGCCCGATCTGACTTTTTGGGGGCTGGGCCATCTCTCAAAATATCACAAAAAAAAAAAGAAAAATGTTCAGCCTTTTTACTGTTGTGAAGAAGGATGACCAGCGGAGCTGTACTCCATACACTGAGTGCTTCTTCTTCGTCGTCTGTTTTTCGCGCTGTTTCCTACGATGAATTCCCAACAACGCGCCCAACTATCCATTTTTCTATTATAGCTGGAAAGGTTGCCGCCATCTATGAGCCACGGCGGAAACCATACTGGTTGTCTTTTTGCCGCCGTCGCTTATAGATGGCGGTAGCTGTCCAGGTAGGTTTGTGTCGACATACAAGGACACGATCCTGGGGAACCTAGCCCTTAACAACTCCGCTGAAAAAAAAAAAAAAGATTACTTATTTTTTAAAGGGGCCCTGCAATCATATTTAAGCGTTTACTATTTTTGCGGTTTCCACATCTCTTGGGGCTCGGGCAAGCCAGCGGGCACGGAGAGAGTAACTATATATCAGTGCGTCATATTTTAACCGGATGACGCGGAAACCTCCTCCACCTATGGGAGCGACCTGCGGTGCCAAAAGCGCGCGATATGTGAAGTCTTTGGTCCTGGCCTTACTACTGGTCAGAGCCACTAAAAGCTTCTTTTTAGTCAAAATAAAAAATATAAGTGGCACAAACCGTTTCAATTATGTATGAAAGTAGTTTTTGTTCAATATTTAAGATCAGAAAAGAAACAAATGCAGTTTATAAAGTATGGAAACAAGAAATGACTCATCGACATACCCGCCACCAAGCAGTAGAAAAGACGGCGCATACTAGAAAGGGGTAGTGGGATCAGGCACCGACGAGCGGCGAGCGTAGAAAGGTCCTTGATATATGCGTGGCGCTGCGGTCGTATACGGGCTCGAGGATCCGACCGGTTAAGAAGGCCTTCGGCGAGCAGGTTTGGCTTGAGGTTTGGCCGTTTGGCGGTATGGCAGCACGAAGTGGCTTGCGTTCTGGACTGATCTTTACACCGTGTTGCAATTCGAGCCGCCCTGGCTGCCCGCTTCGTACAGCCCATCCAGAACATGCTTTAGTGGCGCCCTTTCGAGCCATCGACACGGAGTGTGGCAGCCGTGAGCGCTCGCTGAGCTCACTACCCCTCCTCTAGTTCACGGCCACTCAAGTGACCAAGGACGTGAAAAAGGAGTTTATTTTTTGCTTGTTTTTGTAATTATAATTTGCCTATAGCTTTTAAAATAAAGCAAAATTCGAGAAAAGCAAAGTTCCATTAAGTTACTACGTCCAGTGCACTCAGGTGCGGTGCAAATTAAAAACCAGTAAAGAAGTCCTTGCAGGGCAACTTTAAGAAACACCCGGGGAAACTAAAGCCAGCTGTGGAGTGTTGGGGCACAGCAACGGGCGATTCCAAACAAAAACATCTCCATACCGACGGCCTTGCCGTGCTGGTAAGAACACAATGCCCGCAAACGTATGCATGCCCATTGAAACGAAAGAAAGCGCCCCAGAAAAGAAGCACCCCTTTGGTGACATTCCCAATCCGAGCTGCGACCCACTTGCCAAGTGCCTGCCGTTCAAGAGCCGTCGTGCGTCGTGATAACTGCGCTGCGGACAGAAAGCCGCGATAGAGACGATCTGATTGACAACAGACTTCCCTCCGTCCTCCTCCCGTGTTCTTTGCCCCAAGCTCGGGCGACGACAATGAGGTGCTGGAGATTTCCACGAACGCCTTCGTCCGCTAACATGTAAACACGTGAAGAGCGGGTAAAGACAATGAGGCTACTCGGGGCGTAATCTACAGCGCTTTCTGGGTACCACAGACAGAACGCAAGTGTATTTTGAATGTTAGAGAAGTGCTTCGTGCACGACCGCTCAAAATTTTGTCGAGTAACCAAGGGTGGCCCTGCCACAACAAAAGGCACGGCAGCAAAACGCTGAGCGCCCATCGAATTGCTGCGAGATAATCATGCAAAAATAGGGACGGGCGCTTGTTACCTCTGAGAGCAGTAGAGCAGAAGGGGCACACGATAGGCTGTGCCCTTGTTTGATCAGACGGAACACTACAGTCATGTTCAATCAATACAGACCACGTTAGCGTATATACCCTGCTACATAGACAAAGGATTCTGGGACAAACTGGGTAGAAACATGCTTTTATCTCTCATTATGGATAACTCACATCAAGGACGGTTTTTTGGGGGGATGGATGTGTACATGTTAACGAGACACCGGTGTATAGCAATAAAGAAGTCTGCCAAAACCCCTCATTTATAAAGGAGACAAGCCACTCTCCTCAAGCCTGCCTCGTGCAGGCGCTCTCGCATCAAGCTTCACCGCTTTGTGCCAGCGCTCTCCCGTCAAGCTTCACCGCTTCGCACTGGTGCATGCGCATAAAGCTTCACCACCTTGCACCAGTTTCTTAAAGAAGCGGCCGACGAGGAAGAATACTTGGGTTAGCTTGGAGGGCTTAGAAGTTTACTGAGGCAGGCGCTTGATAAACCCTCTGATTATACTTTAAGTGCCTTAAAAGTAGGGGTCGGTGCTTCTTGCAATGTCAGTGCATGCTCAATACTGTATGAGAGAAAAATTTCTTTTCACATCTTATTTGTTTGCATCGTTTTGCATTGCCCAGAGGGCATTATGACAGCAATGAACAAGGCGCATTATCATTCTGTAGTAAATACATTGTGTACAATTAGAAAAGCATGTGAGGCATAGCCGCTGTTAGCCCTGGAATAATGGAGAATTGTTTTAGTTTTACCACCTCTGGTGCAAGCTCTCTGCTCCAAACGGTGTTTCGACGCATTGCAATGAGGTGTCCTGGGGTGCAGAGCAATGTCAGTCTGAATATACAGCATCATGGTTTACGTGTCTGCAGGCGTTTCGATACCCCTCGATCCGTTTCAGGACATAGACGCCAGGATGTGTCAGTTTGTGCTGTGCAATCCACCACTTTCGGAAGAACTAGTGCCTCCTGTACTTGGCTTGAAGATTTCTTGGTAGGGAACCTCAAGGAAACAAGGGGCACCATAAGAAAAGGCATGAAAAAAGCCTTTTTGTACAAACTTGGGGACGAAAGGTGAGTAACAAAGAGCACAAAAGTGATGCTTCAGGAGCTCCATCTAGGTCACCATAGCTCAATAGAACCAAAAGAATCTAGCTTCATTGTTGGAAGGAATGTTTGTGCATTCTTTTCAGCAACTCAAGGTTGCTCACCTCTCAGTTTTCCACAAAATGTACTACAATCATTCTACACTCCACAACACTCTACTACAATCCCCCTTCAGGTCATCTGCCCGACACAGCAATTCCCAAACAATCGCCCGTTCATCAAGTACTACAGATGCATTTAATCGCTCCTTTTTTCCCCAGACGATCGTTGATTACAACGACCTGCCCCATTCCGTTAAATCAATTGAGAGCCCCAGTGCTTTTCGCACGGGACTAGCGGCCCGTATCTTTTAAAAGGATACTTCAACGAAATTTGAAATATACTCATCCTGTTCAGAAATAGGCTGAATATGATCCACAATATCCGTAAATGACAATCGCACATTTGCATTTTGAGCCTGATGACTGTATTGTTCGCTATAAACGGCCGACTCTGGCAACTGCTCGAAGAGCAGCCAGTGGAGAGCACGCCACGTCCGCAGCAACCGTGACGAAGTTTGTCTCGGGACCCTACGTCGGACGCAGTGGACGCTGCGAGCTATACCAGCCAATCCCACTCTGTGAACGTAGCCCGTGATACACTTTCTGCGCGTCACTCTGCCACCTCTCTAAGGTCACATGACAGCCTTGGATAGGCCCCGATGGCTCGGAGGATCCACTGAAAGCAGCCGAAGCACACCAGCGATTGGGCCACCGCAAGTAACCCCAAAGCAGCCTTTGTAAGAATTTTAAATGACGGGTTAATCTTCTATTATCTTGTAGAGGGACAACAGCGACTTCTGGGACACACAAAATAGAGTCTCAGGGAGAAGAGAGCTCCTCCTTCAGCCCTTCTCTCATCGTGGCCGGAGGAGAGACAGTTATCATCACTACCTGTCAAGGTTCCTAGACGGACATTAAAAATGAATTAGCGACATCCACCAGGTGCTCTTTGCTAATCGTTTAATTTGTTTTAAAATTCCTTTGTGTCATTTTGCAACAAGGGATTGGTGTTTCCGATGTGATAATGCTCCCTTGAACAGGAAATGACCAACAAATAAATGTCAAAATTTCGTTGTAGTATCACTTTAAATCGCAAAGCACAATCTCAATAACACATGTCTCACTCTCAAATGTTTTTCTCATTACTTTCTTTTTCTACTGGGTGTTATTACGTTGAGATTTACTCTATGTACCTTTACTCACCTGAACAGTGTTGTGTCTTGACTGTATAACCCCCACCATGTATCTCCCTCCCCCTTTTCCTCACTTATGTGATGCCGCCGAGGGCCTTTTGCCCTTTCCGTAACATGAAGAAAAGTGGCGATTTTTGAGGGATGAACGGAATGTTTTCTTTTTTTATTTTAAGAGCTACACAGCAATGACTAATTATGATACATACAAATGTAACCAATAATCTGTCCTTTAGAAAAAAAAAGGTTCGCATTAATGTCTGCAAAAAGTTTAAACGCTGAACTTGGAATTTGTGCAAGAATGAAAACAGTCTAAACATACTCGGCTATATTAAAAAATAGCATGATTTTTCTTTTTTAATCGTAAATATAGAAGGTGTGCCCCATACACACCACTACCACTTCTGTAAATTAGAGTGCTCTAGCTGATACTGTCTTTTTTTGGTTCATCGACAAGTGTGCTTCCGTAAAGTCATGCCATTAAGAGGCACTGTTGCACGTGGGGGAACATGTCATCCAGAACACTTTTTTTTTTTTTCTTTTGGACACAAAATTTTGATTTGTTATAGCACTGCTCTAACATCTCCTCTACTGTTTTTATGGCTTGCAGCACACATGAAATGTGTGCCCCAACCAATGGCTAGGGATTTCTTCTTTTTTTTGAGGGGGGGGGGGGCTAAAGTTTTATAAGCTCCTCCCCTACGCCACTGGCCCCGGCTCAGGACAGCCTAGAAAGCTGGAACGACGCTCTCCAACGAGCATATGTCGATATTCTGCGCCTCGAAGATGAAACGCAGCTGTAGGAGCTCAAATCAAATAATCCAACATCATCCACAGTCCTCACTGCTGCTGTCATCCAAAGAACAAGCAGCAGAAGCAATTAGATTGTGCGACTAAGGCTGTCTTCGTAGCGGTCTCCAATGTCAGAAGGACGCCATGTTTGACAAGTACCACCGCCGTGCAGATTTACCTCCGATAGCTCACCGGCTCGAGAGAAAGCGCAAAACGAATTGGAAACCAAATCGCTAGTTCTTCGACTATCCACGAGATGTTGCAATGTATTCGGTAATGTTCTGCATGCTCCTCCTTGCTTCTGCAGCATCTACTACATGAGACTGAAGAGAAGGAAAGAGAGAGTGAAAGGGAGAGAGTTGCTCGCATGCCCTCGCCCGCCTGCGTGCATTTCCTCCGTCACCTGTGGTCTGCTACAGCCGGCTCAATACAGGATGCTCCCAGCAATCTTTTTGCTGCATCGGAGAGTGCGGCAGATTTTGCAAAAGGTCTATTCTATGGTCTGGTACTGGTAAATGGTGGCTCGGTGCTAATTAATTCCAGCCCCATTGAACTGTTATTGAGAAGCAATGGTGTAGCAAGGAGATATTTTCTTACTTGGGGGGGGGGGGGGGGCTTGCTTTTATTTTTGCATGTACAGTTTGATCTACTTACAACGATACCACATATAACGATGTATTACTTATAACTATCAGTGTCTAGAATTTCTAGCCTAGAAACGATCAGATTCTAGTCTAGATACAATGAAGATCAGTTATAATGATTGAAATTTTGAGTTTTCTTTATTAGTGGATTGCACTGTAGTAGTCTATGTGCTGTACAATTCACAGATATGGACACAGCCAACCCCAACACTCCCTCCCCCCCCCCCCCCCCACACACACACTAATCATTCAATATTTGTCAAAAATAAAGTGATTTTGGGGTTGGGGGGGAGGAGTTAACCCCCCAAGCCACACCCCTGTGCTGAGAAGACGAAAGATCATAGGTGGTGATAATGTTGAGTTCTTTACTCTTCAGTTTAAACTCAGCATCCAATGACTAAGCCAGTTCTGAAACTGGGTTCCTGGGAACACGAAGAACCCTGGTGGGTTCCCTGAGCTGGTAAACTTTCTCAACCGTCCCAGCCCCTTAGTGAAATGTCTTCCCAGTTCAAGCGCTATTTTAATAGATGTAAGGCTTCCGTCAATGCATAACAGTGATCTAAACATCCCCCACGGTCTGTGTCAGGTTAAGTGAAGCGAAGCAGGATAGCCTCCCCCTCAGAGCCTTTTCACTTCAGCAGAGCAAACACTGAAGAGGTGTGAAAGGAGGCAAGTTCGTTCACCTCCTCTCCAGCATTCAGTCTGCTAAAGTGAAAGAGGGGAGGGCCTTGTATTTGGAGCTTGTTGCAAGCTCTGCAGGTTCCTGAAATGCTTTACTGGATCAATGCTGAGACACCGAGGGGTTCTTTTGGCCATGTCAAGGCAGGTAATGGTACCTCGGGATTGAAATGTGCAAGGACCCCCTGGACTAGGCTAAAGTATGAGGCACAAGAATGACACAAGTGTGCCTGGAGGATTCCACGATCAAACGTGGCAGGTCTTCGGACGATATCTAAGGTCGCACTTGCGAGTATCGCGAATAATCGCATCAAACGCGTTATCTAGCGATGTGCCGCCATCAAAAAGAAAAAAAGGAAAGGTGCCTGTTGGGAATCAATGACCTCTCCACGCAACCAGATACGAGCGCCTAGCGACGCTTCGACTAGTGACACGCCTCCGTGTCGCCCCGAAGCAGCGCTTCTACCCAACTATTCCAAGCCCAAAAAGTAACCTACTCCCAAAAGATAAACATGGAAGAAAAAAACGCACCAAGGTAGTAATCACCGAAGCGAGGCGCGAGCCGCCTTCAAAACTGACGGTGTATCCCCGTCAACGAAAAGACAGGCGGCGACAGAAAAAAAAAGAAAAGGAATAATAAACGCCAAGGCCGGAATGCTTGCTGTGCGGCATGACATGCCGACGAGGCCAGGCATTGGGCAAACTTATAACCTTATGCTAGTTACGCTGTAACTCAAAACAAGTCGGTGTTGAGCGAGGTTTGTAGCGACATTTGATTACACGGAAACAACGGAGAAAAAAAATAGTCTGGAAGTTCGGCATAGAAAAACTAAGAAGATACATGTGTGCGCGTTTACGTAGGAAGTCGTCCCAGCGGAATTGCACCAATCAGAAGGGCGTTTACGGCTAGGCCAAGGTTAGGCGAACGGGTGTTCGACGACGAAGAGACGAGCGTGTTAGTGGAGAAAACAAAACAAAAAACAGAAAAAGTAGGGGGAAAAAATTGGGATACACTGCGAGCTGCTGCGGGTCCCTCCGTACATCACGAAGCAGGCACGTTTCTTTCGAAGGAATGAGCTACGAGCATGCAGTCGTGATTAGGCCGTTGGTCGCGGTTTTGAGGTGCTCTCGAGTCGTCAGACGAACTAGGTTCGTAGGAAAAAAAGAAAAGAATGGCAAAAAGAAAAAAAAAAGCGAGAAAGAAGAGAGAGCTCGGGGGAGGGGCCGGAGAGGCCGCTTCTCTACCGAACTTTGGCAGAAAGAAAGTAGACAGGAACAACAAAAAAGTCGGTAATGAGCACGAAAACGAAGACACCTTACCTCCCGTGCTGGCCGGAAACGTGCCGAATCTCGGGTGTAGCCTGCGATCGGTGTCCCAGAAGCGACTTGATCGGCACCTCCGCGTTGCCGTACTGCTCCAGTTTGGTCCGGAAGTAGTCTATAGCCTCCTGAACGTAGTCCCGCTGCGGCGTGTTTCCCGACGAGTCCCCGCCGAAGCTGGTGACCGACACTTGGTCGCCGTCGATGGTGAAGAGGGACGGGTACTGGCCGAGAAATTTGCGCAGACCGGACTGACTGCCGCCGGCAATCTGCCGCATTTCCTTGGTGAATCCCTTGGTTCCAAACTGGCACGACAGATCATGTAAGGTTCGAGGCTGTCCTTTGTCCATGAGGCGGTCGAGAAAGAACATGAGCGTCAGGTTCTTGGTGTGGTCGTAGTCTTTGCTGTCCATGTTGACGATGGTCGAAGGTGCGTCCACGTCGGATTGTAGCCGTCGGGCGAAGTCGTCGACGATCATCCGGTGCTGCCTCGTCGTTGCGGGTGTGGTGGTGGGTTCGGGTTGGGATTTTGGGCGTCCTGATTCACATTATGCGGTTTCGGTGTTAATTTTCGAATGGGTTTCTTTTTTGGTTGCGCCAGATTGGCAGGGGGGCCCTATCAGCTGACGAAGCACCACATAGTCAAGACGTCGCCATCTTGCTTGCGAGCTCTCGGCGACATCACGTGACCTAAATAGCTTTAGCGCCCGCGCCGCTCCCGGCGGGTGCTATGTGAAACTGTTCTTGCGCGAAATTCGGAGTGAGGACGTTCACTCGTGCCAGGACTACAGTTTTCCGAAGTTCGCCCAAATCGACGGATTTGTTTTTTTGATCCGGTAACGTGAACTCCCCTTCTCTTTTTCTGCCTCCGTGTTTTCTACCATCCCCGAATGGCTTCTCCAAGCTTCTCGCGCTTGTTGTACAGAATTGTAAGCTAAGGACAGCTAATGCAAATTTCCCGTGCCTGTTTGGCGTGACATCGCTTTCCCTGAGGGGGCCCTGAGGGAGGGAGGGGGGGGGGGGGGCTTTAGCAGCACAAGTAAATGGGAGAGGGTTGCACGGGTTGCACGATGCCCCATAGGAGGAGTAGGAGAAAGTAGCAGAGGTGGAGAGGGTAGAGTTATCCTCTCTACATATGCACCCGTAAGTCTATGCATGTGCTCCTTCTGGCCCTTCTGGTATTATTATTTTTCATACTCTCAATTCTTAATGCCCGGAGGCATTACAGCGAGGAGTGGCTGTAGCAGATGAATTCGTTGCAATGTTTCTTGAAGTGGTGGCTTCAGAGACGGCAGAGATGGAGGGTAGGTAGGTGGTTCCAATCGTTTAATGTTCTCGGCATAGAAGCCAATTTGAATTTTTCAACTAAACATATTTTTCTGAACGTGCACAAGAAACTGAGCTTAAAGCAGCAAGTAAATAAAATAAAAGGTTTGATATAATTTATAAAAATACGGCATAGCCGAAACCGAAACTAACCTGCAACTTCACTGGTTCGTAGCGCAGTGTAACGTAAGAACACTGCTCCATTTTCACTCGAATGTCGCTTGTCATGCTTTCTCCTTGAACTGGTAGGCAGCACGGAATTCCCGGTGACTTCAACGCAATATATCGTAACGTAACTTAACGTAAGAAAATAGGGCACCCCCTTGATGTGTTTGTGTTTGTCTTACAAGTAGCGTCAAATGCGCCAGTGCACGAGGCCCGTGTCTCGAGTGGCCCTTGGAAGTGAATGGCGTCTTGTGCGTTTCCAATACAATGGTTGGCAGTACTTGTAAAAACCGCCTTTATCAAAAGGCTTTATATCCGCATAAAGCCCCTCGGTATGTTTGCGTTTGCCCTAGAAGTAGCGCCAATTGCGCCAGTGCACGAGGCCCTTGGAAGCGAATGGCGGATGAGCACCTGCTCATGGCACGCGTCTTGCGCGTTTCCACAACAATGGTTGACAGTACTTTTAAAAATCGCCTTTATCAAAAAGGCTTCATATCTGCATAAAGCCCCTCGGCGTGTTTGCGTTTATCCTACAAGTAGCGGCAAATGCGCGAGTGCACGAGGCCCGTGTCTCGAGCGACCTTTGGATGCAAATGGTGGCGCAGCACTAGAGTGTACTAGAATACTTGGTAGCAGCACTGAAATGAGCGGCCCTTGAAAGCGAATGGCGGCGAAGCGACCGCTCGAACGTGGCACTTACGTTGCGCGTTTCCAAAAGAATGGTTGGTGTTACTTGTGAAAAACATTGAATGGCTTTACGGCAGGCGGCCACGCTAGTCAAAGTCGAACTCGCCGGTGCGGGGGTCGGCACCAACAGCGAGAAAGGCTTCACGTGCAGCGATTCCACGGCCGAAATCGCTGCCGCTAGCTGCGCGGTGGCGCGGATCGCGAGGTTTCATTTCACACAAGGAGGTTAGAAGTACTAGGAAGGGGCACGTTGCAATATTGGTGAAGTTTAGTCATAAAAAATTTAAACGATGTTGTGGCCAACGTGACCGTAGACCTCTCTGGCGATTGGTGCGCGTGACATGTCACGTGTGAGATGGATGGTTGATTGCAGGACACCTTGCAGGCTTGCGCGCGCTCCGTCCGGTAGGTTTTATCAGATCAAAGGCTAGACTGTGGTGTATTCCAGTCAAGGAGGTTAGAAGTACTAGGAGGGGGCACGTTGCAATATTGGTGAAGCCTAGTCATAAAAAGTTTAAACGATTTTGTGCCCAGCGTGACCGCAGATCTCTCTGGCGATTGGTGCGCGTGACATGTCACGTGTCAGATGGATGGTTGATTGTAGAAGGACTCCTCGCAGGCTAGCGCGCGCTCCGTCCGGTAGGTTTTATCAGATCGAAGTCTAGACTGTGGTGTATTCTAAAACCCCATATCAAGACGAAGGCGAGCAAGGAGGTTAGAAGTACTAGGAGGGGGCACGTTGCAATATTGGTGAAGCCTAGTCATAAAAAGTTTAAACGATTTTGTGCCCAGCGTGACCGCAGATCTCTCTGGCGATTGGTGCGCGTGACATGTCACGTGTGAGATGGATGGTTGATTGTAGAACGACTCATTGCAGGCTTGCGCGCACTCCGTCCGGTAGGTTTTATCAGGTCGAAGTCTAGACTGTGGTGTATTCTAGTACCCCACAGCAAGACTAAGTCTAGCTATGGTCACGTGATGTGCTCACGTTGGCATGGTAAGTGAGGAGAGTAAGGAGGAAAATGAGAAAGAGGCGAGGCGTCAAGGGAGCATGGCTTGTGGAGGCTACACGGCCGACGTCATGCCCTCTCCTACCCTTCTATTCTCCATGATTCCAGTAGTACCCCATAGCTAGACAAAGGCTGGCTATGGTCACGTGATGTGGTCATGTTGGCGTGATAAGTGAAGAGAGTAAGGAGGAAAATGAGAAAGGGGCGAGGCATCAAGGGAGCATGGCTTGTGGAGGCTACGCGGCTGGCGTCATGCCCTCTCCTACCCTTCTATCCTCCTTGATTTCACATGAGCCATATGAGCGTTGGCCAATGTTGCTTGCAACAAGCAGATACGCACAGTCGGTTACAGCGGCTTCTAACAACAATTTTAATGCCTTAGCTTTCAGTTTCCCCTTTAATTTTACCTTAATAAAACAAGAAAAAGCTTTTTAAATACTAAATAAACCTTGGTCATATTTGCTTATGTTTTTTTTCTCCAAACTTTGTTGTCGCGGAGGATGAAACCTCGGATCATCTTTGGCAGCGTCACGGGCAGCGCCTTCCTCGGATGTAAAGACCACAGAACTACAGTGTAGAAAGTACCAACGTAAAGACTCCAACTGATATGGCCGACCCGAACCTCCTGGACCCGATGCTCCCGTAGTAGTGCAGTGGCTTCGTATCGGTCTTGTCGATCACTTTCACGGCCTCAGTCACCTCTTGCCACAGTTTCTCCTTGGTCCCATTGTTCCTAAATTCTTCACTGATAAGCAGTTCATTGAACTGGGCGCGATACGTTTTGTCTTGCTTGTTGTGACGATCTGTGTTGGAAAAGACAGGTTAATGTCGCTCATTTCTTCTTTTGTTTTTCTCACTAGCACTCGTACAAGCCGCTTCCGATTAGCGTCTCTTGCGCTCGCTACAGTTAGTACTCAGGCGAGGAGAGTAAAAAAGAGCCGCGTAATTCATTGAGAAAACAAATTCCGAGGAAGGGGACAGCAATCCCCCTCCTCCTTAATCTCCTGAACAGTTCCGACGCGACAGCTGAAGCAAAGAGGCTCGACCCGACGGAAAAAAGAAACCGCAAACCAGTCGCTTGCATACTTTCTCTGCTTGTCGACTGACTCAAGAACGTGAAAACGCCGACGTCACAGGCCGTCCTATGCGTTAGCTTTCCTGCAATGTATATCCTCCTGTCACGTGACTTCCCGCCGCGCTGTGAGTGGCCAACGCGGATGATGCCATTCTGCCGCGGCGAAAAATTTCCAACGAGCGCCGCGACGGCAGAAATTGCGCCGCTCGAGCCAAAATCGCTTCATGTGAAACCCGCTTTAGATTTTCCGGCGAGGCAAACTGCAAGTTTGGACATGAGAATACTTTTAGTAGACCGTACACCAGAACTAGTGACGGCACGAGCTAGCGGGAGCTCGTGCCGTCACTTCGAAGCATGGATTGAGTACGCGCCCGAACGGGCCTGTAATCCGCAGCGTACGGAAAACTCCCGAGTGGAGCGTAGCAAAGCGAGAGGTGAACGCCCGTAGCGCGGTCTGTTTGGAAGCCTCTAGCTTGAAGCCCCGAGCTAGCGTAATCGTAGATCGCAGGCTGGCCAGTACGAAAATGTCAGATACAGGCCGGAATGAAAAACGCCGGTTCCACCTGAATCTGAAATTGGGGCACCAGATTTTATCCCGCCTGGAGCCGCACAGCTCCAGGCGGGATACAAACTGGTACCCCAATTTCAAATCCAGGCGGAACCGGTTGACTCCAGTGGCTCTGCAGCGCCACTGGTACCCGCGCGGTACCAACCGAGGTACGAACCGCTGTGCCCCAATTTCAGACCCAGGCGGTGCGCCGCCAGAATTTTCGCTGCGCTGCGCTCAATCGCGACGATCTCTTGCTTGTAACGGCTAAGGGCATCGCGCGAAATACCTTTGTAGAGTCCAGCGGTGAGCGCAGCGGGAATTCCGGCGGCGCATAGGTCGTCCAGGCGTCGTCACCAAACACGGTGCACAGAACACACACACTGCACGCACAAGCACAAAATCTAGTGTTGAGCGCATCGGAAAGTTCCGGCGGGCAAGAGGTATCCGAGTTGTCCAAGTATTGTCACCAAGCACACCAGCGCCAAGCGCATCCAGATGCCTAGACAAAGTGCAATGGGTCGGCAGCTTCATACTTTATGAAGATTCAAAGCCGAGGTCAGTGGGTATCCATCCAGGGAAACGATGGGCACGTCAGTATCCGCGCGCCTGCAGCGCGAACGCCGCCGCCGGGCGAGCTCCGGCCGACAGTTCGACCAGTGCAGAGAACGGAAACTCTCGGAGCGCTGCCGCCGACTGCGACAGCGGTGTTGCTAACCTCCGCGGTCGTTTCTTCCTCAAATTTTATCGGAAAATTCTCTAGATCTCCCGAGATTTTCAGAAAATGTGTTAATTCGCGTCAATATTGATATTATCGTTATGGACTAGCTTAAGAATAGAATCCTGTAGTTCGGTGGCCATTTAAAGGTTAAAATTTCTTAGTTAAAACCTTTTGCATGATTAAACTTTGTTAGTTTGGCCTTGTGTGCCCCCCCCCCCCCCCCCCCCCCCCCCTTCCCGAGTCGCTGCTATTACCACTGGAGATTATCTCTGGCCCTGACAATATACAAAGAAGCCTTTTTCCCGCTGCACTCGGCCAAAACGAGGAGGAAAAGGGAACGAACGTGTCTCAAAAGCCCTCTGAAACCCATTAAAAATCCCTAAATTTGAACAAATTTCCCTTTGTCCCTAAACGATGACACAAATCCCTAGATCTAGGGAAACATCCACAAGGTTGGCAGCACTGTGCGACAGACAAAGCGAGGCGCGGAGAACGGCCGCTCGCAGTGCTTACGTAGCGGATGCGCCTGTTCCTAACACGTGACCTGCGAGAGACCGCGGGGAAGAGAGCGGGAGCTCCCCGTCGACCCCCCCCCCCCCCCCCCTTCCTTTCCTCCTCCAGTCACGCATGTGTGCGCCCGCTTTCTGGGAGCAGACTTATCTGGCCTCACCTTATCTATGTCCCTACTGGAACCAAGGGGAACGGATCGGACCCACCCATCACCGTGCGGTTCCAGTGCGTTGCGTCTCACTGGATCCTACTGGTTACACCCAGAACCGCGCAATACCAGATCGGATCCGCGCGGATCTATGTCCACAAGTCTGGAACCGTGCGACTCCGCGCGGATCCGAACTGGAACCGCTCCGATCTGGCATTTTCGCACGGGATTGATTTTGGGCCCTGCGGACGAGTGCTTGATACGTGCTCAGTGTGACTGCAAGCCACTGATAGCAACGCAAAGCTATAGGCCTCCTGCGCTGAAGTTTAAACAAACAGACGATTTCCTTTGGGGTAGCACAAGCTCACCTGAATGGGCCTCGCACT
Organism: Ixodes scapularis; assembly: GCF_016920785.2. Taxonomy (NCBI): domain Eukaryota; kingdom Metazoa; phylum Arthropoda; class Arachnida; order Ixodida; family Ixodidae; genus Ixodes; species Ixodes scapularis. The sequence goes on along the minus strand of NW_024609883.1, from coordinate 64,112,694 downwards.
ACTTATAGTAGGTTGTCTGCTTTTTTTCTTCTTTCTGTCGAGTGCTGAAGATAAAAAAAACAACAAAAAAAACACCTTTGGACATCCGAAGTTTGCTAGATTCAACGTCGCAAAACAAACGTAAGGGCCAGATTCATGCCGCCACCGCTAGGGTACGCGTCTCTTATCTGTGGGTGGCGACGTTAGAAGATCTGAGGTCTCGACGCTATTCTTTTTCATTGACACTGGAAGTGGAAGCCGCTCATTCACTGTGGAAGCGGATCCGCGTTCGCAAAGCGGTTGCGAACCCGGCTATATAAAGATCCAATACAATTTCACGCGCATTTGATGTCATCAAGTGCGCGTGAAATTGTACTGGATCTTTATACAACCGCTTTCGCCACCGCTTTGCGAACGCGGATCCGTTTCCAGTGTGATTGAGCGGTTAATAAGCGCCTCAACTTTGACCTGTGCTTCGACGACGTTCTAAATTTTGTTGTTTCTTTGTATTTTTCTCGTGATCTCGCGTTCCACACCAGTGCAGTCACGCTTCTACATGTGTCAAAGTTTGAGACGCCCAAGTTTGTGCCGGTTTGTACCACCCAAAATCAGTCCTAAGAAGTCCCTTTTCGCAGCGCCCCCTGGGCAGCGCAGGAGGCCTAATATTGCGAACGAAGAACGATGTCTCTAAATTAGCAGACGACATTCGGAAAATGGCGTCGGCTGTTGCTGGCTTCAAACGCTACGTTCACGTACCTGTATATTCGAGAGAACGCCGCTTTGACGTGACGCCGCTGCGGTGGCGCTGTTGTCAGCACGGCGCACGAGCAGACGCTTCACTTCAAGCTATTCTGATTTCTACGCACGTCCAGTGCCCACACCCAAAGTTAACAAATGCCGACTTCTTTGTAAACAGTGTCCATAGCAGACGAACATGATCTTGCGGAAGGAGACGGCGCTGTCAAGGGCGTGCGTGCGTGCGCACCTACTAAAATGGTTGTCATTTGGGCGATTGACATATAACAGCATTACAAAGTTGATCTGTGACTCGTAATTATAATTTTGTTAAATACGTGCAATGTATGCTTATGTTCTCATGTAAAGAACTTGTAAGCCAGCAACCTTATTGGGAATTCCATCTTCAACGAACTAGGGAGCGGCACCACCATCGCTGCAAGTTGCGAATGCCATTGAAACATGTGAAAAAGCAACAGCATCGACGACTGAAGAAACACACAAGAAAGGCACACAGACGACGCTCCGCACGCCATCCTGAAAGTCTATTTCTATTGACTTTTATTGTCCACGTCGATGCTGTACAGGACACGCGGTCTCGCTCTCTCTCTAACACTTATTGAAGCACTCCTGTCGCACACATTCTTCTTCAGAGTTGTTCCACAGTCCAGCCGGGGACAACCACCACTCCCAAGACGCATATACACAACCGCGAGAGATTCCACCGGGGAGGGAAAGTAAAAAAATAAAATAAAAAGAAAAAGCAAACAAAATCTACACATGATATCACATTTCCCAAACTTCGCAGCGGCAGTCATTCTAAAAAAATATACACAGCTAAAAGAAAGCAGAGAGCGCGTCGCTAACCGAGTCACAAAGTCGCGACCCAATGATGAAATGAAAGAGTCTAAAAGCCACGCATCCGCGTCAAGTCACGTCAAGAGACGCGGCACATATGGTACAACCGTCATGTAGATTGCTAAAATTCTCACTAACCATCGGAGCCCTACCCCATAGACCGGCATCCCTAGCAGATGGTCGTACGGACATCCAGAAGATGAACAGCCCATCAGTATACAACCACGCGCACTCGCGACATCGGGGCAGGAAGATGGGTGGGGCCAATGCGAGACCAACTCCGATCAAGAGACAATGATATCGTTGTATGCCTCTATTGATACACGACCCACACGTGGCTCCTATGAGAAACGAAGCGATGGATGAAGCGATGTGAGTCTGCCGCAGCACACAGGCCTCGCGACTGGATGCGAACAGTCTCTGCGGCCGCGGATGAAGGTTGCTGATGAGGAATGTAGTCTTGACCGCCTGGAGGCTGCGTCGCCGCCACCACCGCGGGGCGTCCGTCAGACCAGAGGATGGTTCCAGAGGTCCTCCTTGGGCCAGCCCATGTTGAGGTACTCGTTGTAGAGCGTCCGCGTCTGATGAAGCACCCGCTGCAGGTTGTGCCGGCGCACCATCTTGTCGAAGTGCATGGCCAGCTCGTTGTAGTCCATGCCGCTGCGCATGATGACGTCTCGGTGCTGGACGAGGAGCGTCAGGCAGAGGAACATCATGAACGGGTTGCCTCCGCCCAGGTCCTGGGGCCGGGGCAGCCGAAGACGTCCGCTGCCCTTGCCCCGGGCCCTGCCCAACTCGAGGGCCTCTTCGCACGACGAGTGGTTCAGGACGCCCGAGTCCAGGGCTTCCGTGGAAGCCTCCTTGGACGATGTCGTCCCTTCGGAGACGTATCCCTCGCTCGTGTTGTTCGACGTCCGCCGCGATGCCTCGCCACTCTCTTCCGAGTCCGACTCAGAGTTGGAGCGCCCCTTGGGGGACCTCCTCCGTCGGGGAGCGACGTCACCATGGCCACCTGGAGTGTCCAGCTCGCCGTCCTCCCATCCGCCGTCCTGGTCGTCTGTAGTCGACGGGCTTGGGGCCTCCGTGGCGCCGCCGTAGCCGAACGCGGCCCCTGATATTCTCCGGTTGAGGTTCTCGAGGTCCATCGTCAATTCGCGAGTGATTGTCGTCGAGAGGGGCTCGTAGCCCTGAGAGTCCGATTCGTCCCCACTGCCGGCTTGATCTTCGGCGGCTGCGGACGCCGTCGGGGTGCCGTGCACCGATCCGGCCGAGTTCTGCTTGCGGATGGCGCAGACCTTGGTGTAAGCATTCTGACGCGGGAGGGGCACCCGAGGTGACTGAGGGTCCACCGCGACGACAGAGTCTCTCGTGAAGGCCACCTCGTAGAGCGGCAGCTCGCCCTCCGGAGCGGACGCAGGCAGCGAGCTCCAGAGCACCTCCAGCATGCGCAGGGCGTCTTCGAAAGCGAACTCCCGCTTGAGTTCGAGCAGGAGCCAGCGGTAGCAGAAGAGGAGGTCATCCGCGCCGCGCTGCTTGAGGTACTCGTAAAACACCGGATCGAAGTGCTGCAGCAGCTCAGAGAGGTGTTGAAACTTGAGAGTCATAGCGGCGCCGTCCAGGTTGAAGTTGCCACCCAGCCGCCTCATCAGGGCGCAGAAGCACACGTAGGCGTGCGCCTCGTCGCGCATCGTCACCAGAATGGGCGACGCCAGGTCGCTCATGCCCTGGCAGTAGGACAGGCTCGGATGGTTGAGCGCGAACGTAGTGAGCACGTTGAAAAGCGACACCACGTTGGCGTTGTCGTCGGCGCCCGCGTAAAACCGGTGAGTGCGGTCGGTCCGCAGTACGTCCTTGCGTACCATGTTGGTCACGAACTGCATCTCCTCCGTAAGGGCGCCACGGGCCATGGTGTCTTGCCACGCGGAGCGTAGCTTCTGATACTCGTCGCTCTTCCGCCGCATGTACGCCAGCCTCTGCTTGCCGCTCAGGCCCTCCGGGTAGACATTGAGGACGTGCTTCCAGACCACCTTGCGCAGCGAAGGTTCGACGCCGCCCAGGTACACCGAGTGGCGCAGTTCTCGAGACTGCACCAGCCTGCCGTCGCCGTCCAGGTAGCTGCGGAACTCGCGGTCTCCCATGGGGTTCTTGATGGGCAGGGGCTCGTGCGAGCCGCTCCAGGGACCCTGCGCAGAGTCCTGGAGACTGGCCAGGTTCAGGACCTTCTGGAACTTGGTGAGCGTCCTCTCCATCTGCAAGAAGAGCAACCAGGCGGCCGCCCTGTAGCGGGGCTGTGCCGAAGGCCGCAGCCGTCGGTCCGCGGCGGCTCTGGCCACCGGGGCTCCCAGGCCCTTCGGGGGTCGGGGCTTGAGGCCCAAGAGGGTCAGCATGGCTGCGCTTGCTACGCAGGGGCCCGCATGCTGGGTTCGGTAGCCCCCCTCCGGGGGAGAAGCCCCCTTGCTCTTTTGTTTTCTTTCTCGGTTGTAGCTTCTTTGTCATCGTCTCTTAGGAACTGGGGATACAAATCGCAAGCCATGTTATTGGGCAGGAAATCAAACTATAGGGGGTGCTTTATAGAGCTTGCTGTCCCCACACCTAGGTGTTTACTAACACAGCATAACAAAAAACTTAAACCTCGCCTATATAAAAAAAAAAAAAAAAAAAAAAAAAAACGGTTTGGGCACGAGCGCTTTGTTCTGAACAATGCCTTAGTCGCACGAGGAGCGGCCTTCGAATCGACATTTTCAATTTCTCGGATCAAAAACAGACAATAAAATACGGTTTGTTGTCCCCACAGCTGAAGCGTACTGCTAGAGGCGTGACTGTTCGATCTCCTCCCCAATAGCCGTCCCCGATAAGACTGCTACACTGCTACGGTTGTCGTAGCAGCGTAGCAGTGTAGCAGTATTTCCGCCCGACATCCTCAGCCTCTCTCCAACGTCTTCATGCAACGATACCTCTGACAAGTTGGGTTTTCCTATCACCTCAGGGACGAATTGACTGGGTGTAAGCATACAATTTATTGCACATTTTTAAGTAATCACGGGGCACCTCATTATTAAGAAGAAAAAAATGAAAGATGTTTACAAATCACTAATGCGAACTTAGAGCGCAGCTCTTGAGGGGGAGGAGGGGAGTGTATGCTCCTCCTCCCCTCCCCCTCTCCTTTCCTCTTTCTCCTTCTCTCTTCTTCCTCCTCCTCCTTTGTACACCCCCCTCCGGCGTACCCTCCCACCCTTCTCTTCCGTACCCTCCCCTCCTCCCACAGTGTCCCCGCCAAATTTAGCGAGAAAATTGGTGACACATGACCTCAACACAAATTCGATTTCACCGCTAAATTTAGCGGGGCGGTTACGCGCTCTAAAACGTTTGACAAAAATGTTAAGAAAAAAAGATGATACTGGCGCCGTAAGCTCCGCTCTGGTAAACCATGCACCGGACCGAAGTAAAAACTGACGAGCGTTTTCTTGCGTGCACGCGCTCATAAAAAACATCTCACCAAGTTATGGGGGTGTGAGAAAGTGTTGACTTTAATCCAACAAAGTTGTAATTTTTCTTTTCTTTCTTCAGTAATCAGGATTGTGAACTTCACGACCACCCTACTTCTCCAACTTCGAACAAGGAGCATTACGGCAACCCAGCCCAACTTCAACGAAGAACAGACCACGGCGAGCCTTATCTACACGCACCTGGTTGAGCAAGGTCCCCGTGAAGGAAGGCTTGGTCTGCACCTCCGTCCTGGTAACGTCCACAGGGGTAACCACATCCCACTCCTCGAGCCCTGCTAACAACAGCAACAAAAGGACACCGTAAACACCACACTCTTCCAAAGGGACGCGTTGACCGCTGCCACTCTTTACAACATCCCCTACCGCGTACCCAAAATCGCTAGCGGAATGCTATTCGCCGCGGCCACACGCCGCAGTCGAAGCTCCTGTCGTAACACCGCCGCATCAAAGATAAGCACGATTATGTCTGCGACCAATAAGGGACCGAACAGGTTATCTGTTTTTTTTTTTTTTGTTGTTTCTTATCCTTTCTCTTCCCCATGGCACGGCCGAGTTCCAACATCCCCTTGAAGACAAGGCCTGAGCACGACGTCATCGTTAGTGGATTCCTGACGCGCCCCAAGCGGACAACATGACGCACCTCGACGAGAGTACGCCGCAAAGCGGCGACGTGTCCGTCTTGGCGTCGCCGCGTCTGCCGCTGTGCGGCGTCCGTGTCATGAGAAGCCGCAAGACGCGCTGGCGGTGACGCTGACGCGAGGCGGCGCAAGACGATTAACAGGGATGACTTCCTTTCTTTTTTTTCTTAGCTGTTTAGAGGGTAGGGAAAGGGGGGGGGGGGGGGGGGTTGTCGGCACTTCCTCAATTCAAGGTCGTAGCACTGGATTTTCTAGACGCGTACAAGGAGCGGGGCAGAGATTGGACAATGAGTGCTGTGACAGCGTTCGACAAGTATTCGTGATCTGATCGATTAGAGACGCGTCCCTGCCGAACGCTGAAACAGTACTCGTGCCGAGTCTAGAAACTCCAGGGCTTCGGACTTACTGCTTAGGAGGTGTTGGCTCAATGCACCTTAGGTACCAAGGCCGCAGTGCAGAAGTTTCTAACCTACCGGAGGCCATCACGGTTTCAGAAGTTGGACGCAAGTGCTGCTTCGGCGTTCGGCTAACACTCGTGTTCAGTCAGACAGTCACGAGTCCCTGCTGACGCAACACTCGTGTAGAGGCTGTGCCCCGCACATGCCTCTTATGAATGACGTAGAAAAATTCTGCCTCGTTATCTTGGAGGTGTTGGCCGATTGTTCGCTATCAGATTGGAAAGCTGATCGATACAGAAGCAAATCCGCCCTGATAGTTCTAATCGCTGTTATCATCGATAATAGACCCTTCCCGATATTGCTCCTGGTAACAATGAGCCGCGCCGCCTTGACGGCGTTTGAAAAGGCGGCTGGTCACTATGATCGGGCAAGGCGCTGCCGTTATGTGGTATGCACCCCCGATCGGTAGTGCACCGAAGTGGTGCACTACCGACAAATTAAATGACAACTACGTCGCCCACAAGGCGAGCGACAAAAACTGAGAGCGCAGTTTCAAGTTTTTGACGGAAAGTTACCTGGAGGCACCTTCGTACCAAACGGCGACTTTGTTTTCGAGGCTTCGTTCTTGCATCGTAGATTGAGTAGGTTTTCGGAGTTTTGGTTGGTGACGCTGTCCGCACCGGCGATGGAGTCGCTTTCGCGTGTTCGCTGTTGATTCGGTTTACATCGTCGATTGAGTAGCTTGCCACGCCATGGTTGCCGACGTTTGCATGATCGCGTCTCTTAACGCGTCTTTGGCAGCAGCAGTATAGGGAACGTTTGCTTCGGCGGCGGTGGCAGTCTTCGACACGACGTTCTCTCCTCCGAGGCCTTTCGGCAAAGGCGAAAGCAACTACTGTTAACCCCATTTTCGCGGTCTCGATATTTCGCCAATGTTACGAAGTGTGGATATCAAGAATATTTGGCAGGCACAATATTTTGCGATTTGGAGGGTACGCTTAGTATTCCTTACCATACATGGTAATTTATTTGCGCGATCTATTTTTCGCAATATTTCTTAAGTCCCGAATTTCGCGAAAAATAGGTCCTCGCGAAAATTAAGTCGTTTAGAGTGTATTTGGAACAACTTGTTGCACAAAGAATGTTACCAGCAATGTTTGAGAGGTAGCCTGACTGAACATGCTTCCGCCATCCTCGTATATTTAGTGTTATTATGTTTCCTCCTCTTTCATTTTATAACGATTTCTCGGTTGATTCGAGCAACGGATCACTCGGCAAGAACAATGAGACACCATTCACGGAAGAAGACCGCACCCGAATTTCAGAATAGCTCATGGCTGAATGAAGTATCCTCGGGGAGTGCTGTGTGCGTGCTCGTATACCTATAATAGTCATTTTTACTGCTCGAACTGGTCACAATTAATCCTTGTGCACGCGCGCTTATCCCGACTTAATTTATTTTGAGCGTAGAGAGCGCGCACTTAAAAAGGGGCCATGAAATTAATTTTGGCATGGGATAAATGATTTTAGATTGGGCCTTTACTAATCGCCTATCACTTAGTAAGTCAAAAGAGGGTAAAAATATATATATAAATAAAAGCTTTATGGTACAAACATTTGAAAGTATAGTGAACTATTTCGTACCTCCTTTTCCTCGAAACCTCTCCGCCTTTTCATATGATACATCCGGGGTATCTAAAGCATGTCAGAAATGCCAAAATGACGTCAGCCGACCCCAGCTCACGCGTTGGACACGAGAACTGCGTCACTCATGCAAACGTGGCCAATGAGTGCCTTGAAGGAACTTATTATCACTTGCGAATTACAAGTTCTATGGTGTTGAAAACTTGCACTCTAAGAAAAAAAAAAAAAAAAAAAAGGTGTAGCCCTTACACTCCTTGTCACATATTGGCGACGTGCGCGATCGAAAGCGTCGCTGTGGTCGGCCTTCCACGATTGGCCGAATGCTGACTATGACGTCAGCAAAAGATTTCTCATCGACGGAAATAAGAGTGATGAAAGAACTCCAATTTTGGCGGTGTTGGTAGTGTTGGTTTCAGAGCGCAATGATTTAAGGCTTCCACCATGCTAATTACAAACGCCATCGAACTTGTTGTTCGCAAGGTAATGACGTCACGAGAGGAAACCATAGGAGGGCGCTACCAAAACATCTCGCCGCTAATACGACGCCCCCAAACTTCAGTTTGCCGTACAGCGCACCGACGTCAAACTGACGTCCCCATCTTTTACGAGAGGCTCGATGGCGGTGCATGCGATATCATATATTAAACGGCTAAAGTAGGCATCAAAGCGTACAGAAAAAAAATCTGATGTTTTGTAGTAGAACCAAGAAAACCCAAATTACTTTTTTTTTTTTTAGCTTAAGCTATTTTAATAAGTTGTACAACTCGTCCATCAAGCCGCTCGTGAAAAATGGTAGCGTCGGTTGAACGTCAGTGCGCTGTACGTCCAACTGAAGTTTAGAGGTGTCGTGTGACAAGCGGTGTAATGGCTACATACTTTTTTTTCTTCTAATGTGTGGGGTCATCGCATCGGTGCCCTAGCATGTCACGACCACGTGATTTATCAATTCGCTTTTCAGTTGAGGATCACAGCTAAGGAAGAAGAATTAGAAAAATCGTTTCATGGCCCTTTTAAGGGGAAGCTGGAACGGTTCTGTATTTGAGTAAAAACACTTAAATTGTCTTCATTCGGCCTCCAGGATCACGAATACCGAGATTTAATTTCAGTTTGGTGCACGGAGGCTGCAAAAAATCATTTTCGAAGTATCGCTGTAGCCCCTCCTTCCCACAGCGTATCAAAGGAGTTTTCGGAATTTCTGCGGTCGCGCATCTTCAGCGCCTATAGACGCTTTGCAGCAGCTGTACATGGACGCCGCCATAACTGACCTTCAGTTTTTGTTTCCTCTTATTCCGTTTATTTCACTTCATGATTACCATAGCAGGCCAGGTTATTGCCATTTTAAGTGTTACTGAGTCTTTTTCTCATAGAGATCATATACTAAATCTAGAGGAAAAGGTCCGCCATTTTCCCATACATTCTGGCTGCCGCAAGCGGCGGACCATGCAGGCAGACCCTCTGGGTCCCAAACACGGTTACATCATCAGAGCAGTTTCGTGAACTTCAACAATTCACGAACTTACCGGTGGAAAAATACTCGCGTTCCTTTCGAAGGTTTCTTTTTGCATAGCGCGCAGATGTACGGCCTCGCGTTAACGCTAAACTAAACCATATACCCGGCTTTGCTGGTGGGGCGCGGCTGGGCGCGGTTGAGGAATACGAAACTGCGCAACCACCAGATTTCCGAGATTTCGACAGAAGGGAAGTTAATGCAGCGTAATGACTTTATTGCTTTTTATAAGCGTTAGAATAGCTCATAATTTAGTTTACAACGTTAAATTATCACTGTTTATATTGCTGAGAGTTTACACTCTTCGCGTTTACCGCGTTTACCATGGCAACGTTGCTTTCTTTCTCTCGTGTTCTGTCGCTTTCTTTCGCGATCGTTCACTCGGGACCCAGGATGTCGGCGCACGGGATTTGCCACTCCTCCTCACCCACCTTTACCCCCCTGCTTTTTCTAAAGAATCGGCCTTTGTAGAGGATCGTCAACTACCGTTTCAGTTGCTCGGCATCTCGGTAAGACAAGAGAAGGTCAGCAATGGCGGCTGTAATTTGGCGCGTGTGTAAAGCGTCTATAGAGTTGCGCGTCTGTTTTCCACGTGCCGCCGCGCCGCTATAGGAAGTATTCACCGGCGGCCATAGCTGTGTGCGCGACTGCTGAGCGCGTGCTGACGGCGAGCTTCCACAGCTCTTTTTCAGCGTGCATTCCACACCATCAGGATTGCCGGTCTTAGCAGCCTATTAATGTGGGCTCGTTGTGAGCATGCGCTTTAAAAAGCACCCACAAATATGGCGTCCAGTGAATACTCCCTATTCGCCGATGATCCGATCACGTGAAAAGCCGGATCAAGCTCCGTGCAGGAAAGTAGACGTTGCACGAGCCCCGCCGTACGTTAACTCCCCTGCTTTTGAGCGCGCCGCGCGCCTCGAACGCGTGGCTTATTCGCCGAATTCAGTCACGTGACGAGCGGGATCAACATGCCGCGCAGGACAGACGGCGCTACGGAGATGAACGCGCAACTCTGGCTCCCGTTAGCCGTTCATTCACACTGGAAGTGGATCCGCGTTCGCAAAGCGGTTGCGAACGCGGTTGTATAGAGATCCAGTACAATTGCACGCGCACCCGATAACATGAAGTGCGCGTGCAATTGTACTGGATCTCTATACAACCGCGTTCGCAACCGCTTTGCGAACGCGGATCCGCTTCCAGTGTGAATGAGTGGTAGCAGGGAGCCTATACAGGAACTCTATTTTTCACGAAAGTTACAAATAGACGTCACGACTGGTGTCAGTGCGGGGGAATATGCACTCCTCTAAGGTTCGCGAGCCCAGCGACTTCATCAGAGCAGCGCGCGCATGCTCGTCGCTCCTAAAAGCGAGAAAATCACGCGCCAGACACACGAACAATGCAAATGGAACCGGCCAGGAGCACTCTACTACCTCTACTGGGAAGGTACCTACGCGTTGTCCACACGAGCGACACGCGCTTGGCGGCCGAAAGACCCTTTCATGACATAACGATTACTCTGTTTCATACTATGGCTGTGTTCCAAATCTTACCCAAATGGATCCGAGTTCCTCCGGCGGATCGTATCACGTGACAGCACAGATTGAAAAACGCTGGACGCGGGTAGGTTTCAGAACGCCAAGGGTGCAAAACCCTTACCCGGGAGTAAGATCGAGTAAATTTTGGAACACGGCCTTAGTGTGCAACGCTACCAAAGCTGCTAGCGCGAGCATGGGGCTTGATCTCGTTGATCATCTGCACGCGTTCTCGCGCAAACAAAACCATACATGAAGCCACGCGCTCGCGCCAGTAGCTTTGACAGCGTTGCACGCTAGCTATGAAACAGAGTATAGTCGGACGGTTTTCGTGTGCGTTTCGTTACATCTTCGAGGAAAACTAACCTGATATTCAAATTCACGGGATAAAAAACACCCTAAAATTCACTTCTAACTCGTTTTTGTCTTCAAGGACCTCTTCAGCTTCCCTTTAGGACTGCGGTTTATACTGATGCATTTTTTGTTGACGGCTGTATATTTTTGCAGCAAAAGAGGAAATCTCGTCCTGTTCGAGAGGTTATCCTTCACGCTGCTAGAAGAGTGGAACACAGCAATAAAAAGACATCGGGAAAGGCGCTATGCGAGCACTCCAGAGCTCAGGGTTTCCGCGACCGTATAGACCTCGTAATGGCGGCCGCGGCCCCGCCGAAGCGGCGGACGTGACCACTCCCAGAGAGTGCGCATAGTTTGGAATCAGCGCCACTAGATGGCGCGGTATCGCTAAAAAAAAAAAAAAAAAAAAATCTATTGCAACAAATTTGCTAAAAAAATCCATTGCAACAAACTCGCTAAAAAATGAAAAAAAAAAAAAAAATGCCGTAGGTATTTTTTTTACCCAAAAAAATGCCGTAGGACCGTAAGGGACGGGGGGTGTTCACCGGTCACCATATTTGAGGGCGATGTTTAGAGCGCACACTTTGCAAAAGAACTGCAGAAGCTCGCCGCGCCGCCTCTCTCCATGCGCGATATGTTTCACGACAAACGGCTCCAGCCTGCGTGGTCCACGAGGCAGCATGAAGAGAGTGTACTAGACACTACGGGGTGCTGTTTGGACCGGCCCGGCTCGGTAATGGGAGCGTGTGAGGCAGCGCGTGTAGACAAGAATCGCGGGGCTGCAGTCGACAGGGCACCAGAAAGCCGTTGCAGTCCGCACGTGCACAACCACCACCATAGTGACCCTATTGCCGAAACGCCGGTGTCGACACCCATCGCGATCTACACCACATGCCTCACGCGAGTCGCTCCGGTTTCCACACTACCCCGTATTCTATTTCTAGTGCACCGTAGCATTACACTGAGTAGCATGAATCCGATGCTGTGTGAGTGCCACGTGACGTGAGGGAGGGTTTCTATTCACAGCACTGGACAGGTTGGGATGACTCGTGGTGTAGCAGAATGGCGACTGTTTAACGAAGCCAGCAACACGGCCCGGACGTGGAACACATATGTGCTACCACCGAAACTCCATCAGCGTCTGCTTACATTACATCGAACGCGTATACGCAGAAATGTACGAATAGAATTATATAGTGCAATAGAACTTTGGTTGGGGCTAGTTGGTTCATATCGATTAAAAAGTTAAAAGGCGCGAACAAACAGGACGAAAAAAGAGACACGTACAACACGGACAGGCGCCTGTCCGTGTTGTACGTGTCTCTTTTTTCGTCCTGTTTGTTCGCGCCTTTTAACCTTTTAATAGAATTATATAGACCCTTGTACTGCTTACAAACACAAACCGCCCTCTTGCCGCCGCACCCCCTCCCCCCCCCCCCCCCCCCCCACACACACACACACAAACACAAACACACCTCCACCCCCATTATTCCCTACAAGAGACTTCCGGCTGTTCTGTTTTGGCATGCTTTCTGAGACTGTTGATGTTAAAATTCCTCTGACTTTGAAGTTCTACAGGAGTCACGAAGTTGGTGCTGCTATGCTATGACACGCATAAGACGAGATCGGTCGTCTTACGGTAGTATTGAGGCCTGTTCACACACATGCGACTCCTTAGAACCGGGCGCCTTAAAATCTCTTAAAATCTATTATGACGAGAGAACACACTGACACGCTGGCACCATCTATGCGGTGACCCTGGAACTGCATTTCACTAGGTTTGGCGGTATTTGCGAGGTCAAATGCATGTACTACTTATGAGAAATGTTCGCTTATAACGTTGACAAAAGTTTTTCAGGCCAAGGAAAGAAAAAATGATGCCCGAAGGAAGTTGAAAACATACCGGACCGCCCAGTGTTCCACTGCTACCCGATAGGTGGTGCCCCCCAATGTGTCCTCTCGTCTACAGTTACGGGAGCCAGCGTTGCGCGTCTGTTTTCCACGTGCCGCCGCGCCGCTATTCGCCGAGATCCAACCACGTGATGAGCCGGATCAAGTGCCGTGCAGGAAAGTAGACGTTGCGCGCGCCCCGCCGAACGATCCCTTGCTTTTGAGCGCGGCGCTGATATTCGCCGAATTCAGTCACGTGAGGAGCTGGATCAACCTGCCATGCAGGAAAGACGGCGCTACGGGGATGAACGCGCAACTCTGGCTCCTGTGGGGAGCCTATATTGGAACTCTACTCTCGTCGTAAGAGATTTCAGAAATATCAAGGCACTCGGATTTAAGAAGTCGCAAATGTGTGAACGGGCCTCAAAAGACTCTCCAACGAGAAATTCTCGCTAACGGGCCCTTCTTTAGATAATCACCCGGAGGACTGGTCATAAGAATACTTCACGAACGTCGCAAGAAGCGGTGCTATGGCGAGGGTTGTTTCTCCTCTCATTCAAACGCGAGTTCGCGGGGTCGTACATTGCCAACAGCGCTTCCTTCTGGCGCTTTCAATAGAAGAGTCTATGTAACGAATCGCTCGCACAACGAACCCATCTATAGACATTTCCGACGTTTACAAAACCCCAGTCCAGCAGGTGATCTTCACAGCCGGGCAAGTGCGTGCTCGTCGCTTCGGAAAACGAGCAAAGCACGCGATGCATGCGCAAGGACGCCAAACATGTCACTGGCTACACGCTCTTTTTAGAGCGCAGCTCGTCGTCGCCGTCGTTGTAACCGCGCGGTGCACCATGGGAAACGTCCCACAATGCACCGCGGTGACGCGCGGGTTGAATTATGGAACGTTTTCCATAACGCACCGCGCGGAAGGGAGGAGGAGGGGGAGGGAAGATTACGAGAGAAAGAGAGAGGAGGAGAGGGTAGAGATGAGGAGGAGGGGCGTACCGTTTCCTCCGTACCCTCCTCCTCAAGAGCTGCGCTCTAGTGTAAACGTCTTTCAGTTTTTTTGGAAAGGTCTCTATACGACTCGTATGAAAGGGCGCGCGCTACACATTGATCGGTATAAACCGTGGACGCAGCTTTTACCCAAACAGTTGGGTATGGAAGAACTTCAATACCCCGGTCGTCACGTATCCTGCGGCTCTGGTCTTTAAACGGAGCACGCGAAGAAGCTTCGATAACCAGCGCTGCGGTGAATGGACGTGCTTGGGGGTCGTAACTTATGCACATCGAGGTGGTGTTTAGGACTAAAGGGCTGCTGGCGAGAAGATGGAAATGTCGGGGGCGCTGGCGCACCTTGCTCGAAGGGCTTGAGCTCAACCTTGAGCTTGAGGCATGGCTCGGACGAGCTGAGGAACGCCGCGTCCAGGTCCCAGTCGGAGAGTAGGCCCAGGTACGCATTGCCGCCTTCGTCGTCCCGCGCCAGGTAGCTCACCGTGAACTCCCTGCACCGCATCCCAAACAGTATAAGTTTTCGGAGAAACAAAACATCCAGTCTTCCGTTGCAGCTCGCATTTTCTGCACGTTTGTTTTATAAATTTCTCACCGAAAAGCATTCATAGGGGCATTTATAAAACAGAAAGGAAAGAAACAACAACAAACGGCGTCTTTTCTAAATTTATGTCTAACTTCACGTTCCGCTAATAATGTTCATTCATCCAGTTATGAAAGCGCAATGATAATTTAATAATACTAGTGTACACTCCTTATATCGACAACTGTCTCGCATTCATGTTTTGACTAGTGTTTCATGGAATGGGGAAACACCCCTGCATTGAATAGTCATGTCGATGCATAGTTTCTTGAAAACAATATGCGCGGTACAAATAAACAAAGACTGCATAAAAAAAAGTAGTTCCCTTTATCTATGCTGTGCCATCAGAAGTAACACTAGCAACGCACATGAGACGTCCGAGAGACTCAGTCGACAAATCTTGCGCGGATGTCTTGTAGCCGAGGATCGAAAGTCAATAAAGCTCGGCATCGCCTATTACGAACGTGAATACGACGTGCAAGAACACGTAATTGGTAACGTTTTCGAGGCACCAATCTCTGCCTTCTCTCACGGGCATTTAGATGACTCGCTGACGTCAATATTACGCAACGACAGGACCTCGTACCCGTTTTCTCGACGGAAGCGACGCCCCGAACACGCAAGAATAGAATCGGAAATCACTTCGCTATATCCGCCATTTCATTATAACCGACTTCGTTATAGCCGGCCTCGACAGTATGCGCGCTACCTGGCGCTCCCCACATTATAGCCACCGTAACTAAATTCGTCTCGGAGTAAAGGACCACTCACACAGAAGCGGTTTCTTGCGTTTCCTTATGTTACGTTCTAAGTTAGCGGTACATCCATGCTTCAAACGTTTCCTGCAAAACTATTCCTTCAACTGGTTGCCACGCTTCATATGTACGATGCACGGATGTCCCGGCGACTCTCGACGTAAGCATGCAGGCCCAAGTTCCGGTAACATAACAGAATGTAAGAAGACGGTGCTGTGTGAACCGACCTTGAAGGGATGCTGAGCGGAAATTTGGAGCTCACAAAACAAGGCTGGAGCGATAGGGGGGACGCTGCAAAACTCCAAAAACATCACTCATACAGCGACATCTCTAACGGTTGGCCGTATTTTTGAAAAAGAAGTGCGCCATTGAACACGGTCGACAGGTAAGGCGGGACATGCCACGTCACGATTCTCATTCCCTCTCCTCTTCGCTTCATGCCCTCGAGCTTGCGAACCAAAGCGAGAAGGAGAGAAGCAAGGCCACTTCCCCTCATTCGCAAGTGTTCCAGCAGGACTGTGACGTCATAGGCCTCGCTCGATCGCGCCCTTCCAAAAATACGGCCATCCATTTGAGATATCGATGCACGAGTAATGTTTTGGAGTCCGTGTAGCGTCCCCCATTCAATCGCCTCTGCGGGCCTATTTTGCGAAATCCAAATTTCGTTTCAGCATCTCTTTAACGCCATCTCAGCCATCTTGGTGCTGAAAATCAGCCACGGTCGCCAATTATTTGAAGTGTCATCTGAAATCGCAGAAAACACTTTTCCGTCTTCCAAACACGTCAAATCAGTCGGCGATATAGAAAAGCGACATCGTCCAATATCGTTTTGCGCGGATCCACTTTTCGCGCCTCCAGCTCGCCCTCCCGCGGCGGAAACGGGAAGCGCTCTATAGTGAGGGACCCCCGATTCTCCTCCTCAGCGGGCACGGCGGAACTGCTGGCGATCATGGCTCGCGAAATTTCATTTCCGAATGCAAACAACACTCTTCACTGCCCCGACGTAGTGCTGCAGCCGGTATGGGATTGTACCTTATTAGAGGGTTTTAGTATTGCGCATAGAAGCAAACGCAAGCAGTGTGTGTTTGCGTTAGAGTTGCGTGCCCCACGTTGTGCGTGCGCCTCATCGCCATGCACCATCCAAGACCGCAATTTCGGGCTCCGCGCACGCGCAGTGTGGAACACGGAAAGCTAACACAAACACATAGCGTTTGCGTTCGCTCGTACACGCAATACTGAAACTCACTACAATTCCACCGGCTCCAACGCCAACGGAACGTGCTACAGTGACCAGATGTGCAAGCAAGTAAACGTTCTTCTGAACTGGAAAGGCTAAGATTGACAAAAGGATGGCGCTTAAAAATGAAAGTAACTAAATGCAATAAAAAATTGGTAATTAAAACCAAAAAAATGTTGTTTTTTATATATGTGTATTTATTTATTTTCGTGCATTTGGTCAGAAAGGATATTGGCGGCGACTTTGGAAGTTTTGCCGATTGTCAAAAGTCGCGACTTTGATAGCACCATATGCTTTACTCACGATTAATGTAATTCTACATAAATTTCTCGCATCAGCTAGAATATTTTCATATATTTTAGATTATTTTTTATAACTTAGTAGTTAAAAATGCTGCAATTTGCACCAGTGATGATAATTAACACACTTTTGAATGTTATAGTTGTTCGCGCTTTTGAAATTAGATCATAAGAAACAAATTTTATTAGAGCTTGAAAAATTACATATTCAAATATCTTAATTTTAATATTATTATTCTTAATACAAATGACGGCAATGTATGCCCCCAATTACCGCCGCAATCACAAGAATACGCCATTTAACCAAAATAGTATTTACAGAAAGGTATCATCTTGTTTTCTTTTTAGCACATGAAAAACTGATATCGTTATCCATAGAGACAAGCAGTCAAACAATGAATGCAATATAGAGTCCTATGAGTCATGCGTTGCTTTACAAAACACATACTTCAGCTCTCTGGGTGGGATTGCGTCTTTGCGTTTCTGTAGTGAGAACAGCGCTTCTTAATTTATACGTTTTGTGAACATAATGTAAAAATGGGATTTACTCAGTTATTCTTATGCTAGGAATAATATTAAAGCAATTAGTCATCTAAATACCCAAAAACCCACTGAAAGGCTCGCAGTTTATTATTTCACATCACAATTATCTGAGCAAGAAAAGGTAGCGAAAACGCACAAATATTAGCAATGATTTTTTTTCAACGATTACAATAGTTTGTTACCTCTAAAGTGTATCGAAGACCCTGTCTTTAAAGGGTCAATGAAATCTCCAAAATATTTTGAAGAGCCTGAATCGAACACGTATGTCAAAAAATAAAGTTTCCGCGAACAACTTTAACTAAATAATTACGATGTAAGACACGTCTTGAAGTATGGAAGAATCCGAAATTAAGACCTCTACTGAGAAATTAAATTCAAAATTGAGTTTAGGTTCGGCTTCCTTTCTGAATCAAAACGTGCCTCTTGGCGTAAATATTACGCTAAACAGCGCTTTTGTTTTCAGGATAAGGAGGGAAAATGCGCACATAACACCCTAGCTTCCTCGTATAAGCAGGAATATTTGTGCCGCTCAGTGAAGCCAGCACACTAAACAGGCTCAGCAGAGGCACGCATCTCCGACACCTATATTTAGTTGGAGTCGTCGCGAATAGGCCTGGAGCTCTCAAGTTGAAGCAGCGCCCGTCGCGAGCAAACTCTAACATTTTTGAGGTCGCGTTTCAATTGCGCCTTTGTGTATATGCCCGCTCACGTTGCTAAAAGCGCTAAAAAAAAAAAAAAAAAAAAAAAAACGCATGAGGGAAAACAATACAAGAAACAGCTGAAATGAATGCATCCTTATAGCGCTTCGATAAGACGCTAAGGCCACGAGTCGAGGCTCTGTTACGCTTCGACGTCGAGTAGCGATTGCGGCTTAGTGCAGAGCACACGTATACTGATTGGTCGCAAATCTCGAGTTCCTGGCCGTCGGCTAATGAAAGGCCCGTACGTTCCGCGCTACGCCACGTTCGCTGCGCACAGCGTCATAGTATAACAGTGCCTTTATACTTCCAACGTTTTCCGTTAATTTCATTTTGCTTTTGTTTACGCCCATGAATAGACGCCAGACGAGACGCCAGACGCCAGACGCCTGCGTTCCGCGTTAGAACGCGTTCGAAGAGCCTAGTAAAGACAGAGGCTGCTAGCTTTACTATACCCCCTGATCGTTCCAACAGGAGCACGCCGTCCTGACGTTTCCCGCAAGGTCTAGTCTCCAATACTCTCTCACTTTCTCGGTGCAAAGTGAAACTGACGACGCTTGAAGGGTGGAAGTCGCGGGCGTCTTCTTTTCTTTTGAGGAACGCTGACGCACATGATGGAGTTAAAAGAGCGTTCGTGCTGCGCTCCGTTATCGAGGGGTCGAGAAAGTGACAGTGGTGCGAGCATTGTAGTCTATCTGACTCGAGGCTCCGGCTGGGCGATGCAGTCGCGCGTGCGGTATCGCTCGGCAAACAGGACCGCCCGCGTCCACACCGCGCACAATAAGGCTTTTAATCGCCGGAGGGGGTCGACGCGCACGCAGAGCTCGTCTTATCGCTGAGCTCGGCTTTGCCGTCGCTTCGGTCGAGCGGGCCTGTTGCGCCCCGATACGCACACCGCGCTTCCGATTCAATAACGTTCAACCGAGACTCTTCCTGCTTCTTAGTGAGCCCAAATCTGCCTGTTTCAGAAAGGATACGAAGTGTGACGTCCTAAGTGGTAGAGTTTTTTTTTTTTAATCTTTATGTGGGTCATCCTCTGGCCGCTTTTTTTATTGCAGTTTATTGCAATAAATGCTACTACTACTAATAACAAGTAACAATGATAATGATAAACATACCGTCTTTAGAGTAAACATCGTTCCCATATTAAAACGATTTATACGATGCTTATTTTAGACTTTCCAGACTGTTTTTAAATGATAAAACTACACAAATACGGTCCCGGCGGTTGAGTTATACAGCCAGAGGAACATAATATAAGGAGATAATCGTCACGATCACTCAACTGATGAACTCATGTTTGTTAACTCGCTTTTTAATTGGTGCAGATAAACATGTCGTTTCAATTACAGACTTGCTGAGAATAGTCGGAACCTACTAAATCAGTCTATTTGAGAAAGACTCGGAGCTAGTGGGATGGTGCGCTAAACTTACCCCTGGTGCAACGCGAGGCCTCGGGTGTGAGAACGCGTCCGCGCGTGTCCTCGTCGCTGGTTTTGCGCCCGTTGTTGCACGAGGCGTTACTTTATAGCGCACTGCCCCAAATCTTGCTAAAATTGACTGATTTAGTAGTTTCCGATGACGCTCAGTACGTTTCTAATTGAGACATCTTTATTTTTACTACTTCAAAGGTTCACGAACAAATCCGAGTTAATTACTTGACTTATCGCGACAAATAGCCCGTATGCCGCGCTGGGGTTAACAAAGCAGGCGGTCGCCGACTTGCAGCCATTGTTACTGTCCAGCTGTTCCCGTCATCGCAGCGATTGGACACCGAGGCATTGATTGTGTCACGACGCCAAACTGAGTGCTCACGCCACGCTCGTGTCCAATTAACGAGCCGCATTCAAATAACCTCACACCATCGCCATATAGATTACGTCAACGCAGCGAAGCCCCTGTGCTACGCCGTCAAGTTTTGCGTGGAAGGGACTGAAATCGTTAAAGTCCGCTTTTATCCTCGTCCAATAGCTTAGTGCTACAACTCTGTCAAAGCTAGTTGCGCGAAGGTATACGAATAAGACGTAAAAGGAAGCCGTATGCTCTTATCAGTGAAAACTATACGCTTGCCTTGGATGCGGACGCCCTCCCAGCCTCCCTCTATACACTCCGCAGTTTAGTGAGCCTCAAGTAGCGTGTGTATCGAAGAAAAGGGCTCTGTGAAGACCCCGCGTTTCCGGCGTTCGCATTTAATTCAATGCCGATAGTACCTCGATCGTGTAGAAACGTCTAGTGAGCAAGGGGGCTAGATTGAGCCTGGGGGGCTATGTTGCACGTTTTGGACTCCCAGGAGACTAGGGAGAAAGAAGTGACGTCAACAACGCAGCAAATGCAGATTGGATGTTGATTTTGTTTTCTTTTGTCAACATCCAATCTGCGTTTGCTATAGTCGTTGACGTCATTTCCTTCTTCCAAGTCTCCTGGGAGTCCAAAAAGCACAACATAGCACCCCTAGTCGTGTGTAGTGTTTAAACAGACCACAAAAAATGCTGCGCACGACAAAAAAAAAAGTGTCATGGAGATTTGGGATCAGAGGAAAACCTGCTGTACAGCAAATGCCGCGACCGCAGAAGATGATGTCTTGTTTTGCCCAGCCATTTAGCGGGATGAAGTGTTGGCATATTTAAATCCGCGGGGGTGAGAGCGGCGTCAGAGTACTCACCCTCGGATGTCGAAGGCCCTGGCCAGCAGGTTCTGGAGCACCTCGAACGAAGTGATCTGCGGGTCGAGGCTGAAGCGCCGGTGCTCGGGGCTCTGGTTGCCTTCGCACTTCTGGAACGGAAATGGGGACCCGAATGTAGCCCGACGTCAGACTAAACTACAGACTTCGCTTCGACACTCCCATTTTACACCAAGTCCGAGCGTTTCTGACAGTACAATCAACCATAGCCTCCTTTATACTCCCAGAAGTTCGACGACGGAGCAATAGAGTGCCCGGTCGCAGATTTGGAGCGAAAGGATCTGGTAGCACAGAGCATCGAAGAGCCATTTCTCTGGGAACCTGGACGTCAGCGGACAGCCTTTGAAGCGGTGAGAACCCGAAACATTTGTTCGCTCGGCAGAAGTGTGCTTCGGCGTCTCGCCGCAGCGGGGCGCCAGTCATGTGGCTCTCCTCTCATCCGTTGTCTGTCGCTCCAGCTTTTCCATTTCGGCAGCCGCTTCTCGTGGCGGTCTGCCAGGCTGTGCCAGTATATAGGAGGCTATGGATCAACGTACCAGGCGGGAATGGAACCCCGACCACATATAATTATTAAACGAATGTCTTTTGAGCACGTCACGACTTCTCACCGTAAGCTGAAATGCCATTTGGCGCGGAAGCTCTGCGGGGCATCAGCTCTGCGTCCAGCAGATGGCGAGTTGACAACATTCTTAGGAGGTGTTTGGCATTTCGTGAAGCCCAGATAAAAGTGAATGCTGATTAAAAGCGTGGCCGCGAGAATCGACACTTATTGTCGTCGTTATCGGGTGAGAGATGAGTGAGCTGCTCAACGTTGATTGGTTAATTAACGAGGAGGTCGCGTGATTAAACGAGTAGGCGAGGGGGAGTGAGGTAGGCGTGGAAGACCAGCCCGGTCACCTGTGCGCACTGAGGGAGATGAGCCAACACCATCTATAGACAGAAGGCCTGCGCATACGTCCTCACTGTCAGATCGATCGAGGCGTGAGATTGGGCAGGAGTGCTGCGTCAGTGTTCGGCTGGGGCTCGTGCCCAATCAGCGCGTCGAAGGTCTGGCTCGGGCACAATAGCCGAGTTAGCGCGATCCGACTCTGATGACGTTTCACAGAGGGAGAGGAGACCACGCGGAGGCCTTCTGTCCTGGTGGTGTTGGATGAGCTCTAGAGCAACGGTTCTCAACCATCGATGTTTCCCTGTTACCCCTTATGGATTGGCGGAGATGATGGAGGACCTTGTTCGTGGTGAGGGAAGGGGAAAGGTATATGTTAAATATAATATTAATTGAATAAAGAGATATAACTAAGGGCTAGTGGGAAGTAAACCTCGCTTATTGACATATACACGAGAAAACTGGCTCGAGAGCTGAAACATTTCTTGACTTGAAAAAAGGCAACTTTCGATTGCCAGGCTTGATCGATGAGGCAGGGCTTCGCGGACCCCTGAAATGCCTTCGCGGACCCTAAAGGGTCCGCGGACCCCCATTGGAGAACCACTGCTCATAGAGTATGGAAGGCACTGGAAGATCGCGGGGTTTATCAGCCCGATTGGCGGTGGTATCGCTTTTGTTCGAGGAGCAACTATCGAGTGTACACAGTGTACGCGTTAAACTATCTAATGAAGAGTGCCATGAACGTAAGCGTCTGGAAACTCACGAGGATCGCTAAACTTTTGTGATGCAGAAACAAACGTATCCAACACGATTGCCTCGCAATTTGTCATATTTTTATTGCCATTTCGCTTTTCCACCAACATCGCTTTACTCCTCCGCCGTCCGCGGTTGGTTGAGACGGTGATTCGCAACTTTCAGCAATGGCTGCTGTGTGAGAATCGCGCTATACCTAGAGCCTCCTGGATGGTCGGCATCCGAACAAGGAAGTTTCCTTACACCTTCCCGACGTGGAAGTATACGAGGCACGGCTCTTATGTATGTCGCTCGTATTTCACAAAGCGAAACCCAAACTCGTATACTGCCGTTCTATACGACGATCATTCAGATGACCGCCATTTTAATCGAAACCATATAGAACGGCCCCCTACGCACCGAGTGCACACTGCTTACAAACGAGCCCGCGTTTGCCCACACCGGGCGTGGGTCCTGCGCGGAAACCAGATTCGCGCGAGGTGAAGCTTCTGCGCATGCGCAGTGCCGACAGCAGCGCCTCCGAAGTGGCGGACGTCAGAACCCACAAAGACGTGACAAGCGCCGTCGCCCGTTTGGAGCCGCCTGATTGGCTCTGTCAGATAGCGTAACGTTGCGGCTGCGCTCGGAGTTAGAACGGGAACCGAGTAGAGACACCCTTACTGCCCTCATCACTCGGTCGAAAAAGGCTTAGTCACTGGACCGTGGATGCTGTTAGTGGGAGACAATAGACCGATCTCGCCCAGCGTTCGGCGTATGCGTGACGCCGCCATAACTTTAGTTCGCAGGAGGCAGGCAGCAGTGCACAAGGCGGCTTGTGCTGCCTCATGCTGCACACGCGCAGAGCTCCAGCGAGGTTGTCGCACGTGCAGAAAGACTAAAGCTCCTTTAGGGTGCCTACATGTCTGTCTGTCCGGAAAAATGGCTGAGATGTCACCACTCAAGCAAAAGCGCGCGTGTGTATGTAGGCACTCTAAGCTCCTTCGATGCATTGCGGCACCGGTGGGAGGAACCATATGTTTGTCTTTTCAGACACACTGCGCAAGCTATCGCCCGTTGGATCTTTAATGGGGAAATCGGCCGCCCTTGAATGCAATTAAGGGATTTTTAGGATGCTTAGAGCCCGTAGATTGAGTTACGACAATAACTAGACGATCTCACTATCCACTTAAGTGCCCTCCTTAACATCCATCTATCCATTCATTTAGCGTGCGCGGCGTCTCATATTTCGTGAAAGGGATAGCTCCCGCACACGCTCAGAATGCTTCCCACAGTCCAGTAGACAAAGATAACGGCGCGCAGAAGGCGATTACTAGAAAGGTCTATACAGCTGATAGTTTATCATTCACATCCATTATTTCCCATTTAACTACCACTAAAGCTTTATGAAGGCAAAATTATAGGAACCTCTTACGGGCCTTTCTCGTTCGTGTGGATCTCGCCGCATGACATCAGAACGTAACGTGACATCGATTCTCACGCTAAATTTAGAGGGGAAATTGCCGTAGCGTCACGTGATATCACGTCACGGTATGGTGTCATGTGACATCACAGTGTCACGGGATGTCGTACCGTTAGGTTACGTCACGTGAGACGCTGCACCTTACGTGCTGACTTTATCCGTACCATTAAGATTTAAAATTTCCTCGATTTAGCTTGACGTAATCCCCGCTTCTCAGAGGAAATATGCGTTCTTGTTTTCAATGTCACAAGCTGGCTGTGAAGTCGGCGCCACACTGCTTATGCCCGTGTCCCACTAGAGCGACAGAGAGAAACAAAAGAAAGCGACGAGCCTCAAACCCATGCAGCATGCTCGCGATGGTCCCTTTGGCAGGCGTTTAGTCGTTCGGTGCTCGTGAAGTAAGCACGAGTGATTGCAAGTTTGTCAAAGATACCCTCGCGTGCACGATGCTCGTGTTTGAGCATAGCCTTTGAGGGGCTTTGTAGAATAAAGGCTTCATTTTATAAAGCCTCTCAAATCGCGAAAGACTGGTTTGAGCCTTGTCGCTGTCGTTTGTTTCTTTCTGTCGCTCTAGAGGGACACGGGTGTCACAAAAGAAAATTTACATGGTCTTTTTTACCGCAAGAATAAACCAGGCATCGCCCGAACGCTCATTCTCCGCCCAAAGGTAGAGCTAGAGGTCACAACCAGATGCCAGAGTTTCAGCCCGATCCGATAACTTCATCAAAAGTTATAAGTTATTTTCTGAAAATTTCAATGGGAAAATGGAGCCCATTTTCGCTCGTTTTCGGTTTCTGGTGCCATAGAGCCCCATGTGTTTGAAAACTCGGCGGTACTCCGACCGCCGGGCTACGTCATCAAGTTTTGTGAAGGAGAGATTGAATGAAAACGCTCGCCTTGGCCCTTGATGTTACACCGCAACAAAGGAGTTTCTCGGCCAGTGGCGTTGCGTGCGAAAATCCTTGAGTCCCACTAATGCCAGTAAGCTCGTGTAAAATGAAAAACATTCCAATTGAATATCGTTGCACCGCCCCTTTAAGCCAAAAAAGCGACCCTCCGTGTTCGCAAAAATTTAGTGTTAAAAAAAATTATGTAGGAATCACGACATTTTTGCAGACCGACATGACGGAAGCAAAAAAGGCAAAAAGAAAGTTGTCTCATCAGATTGTCACGCTCATTTTTTTGCCTTCTGATACGTATCCATTCAGCCACGTCTCGTGTCAGATTTGCTCGTTTCACTCTCTTAAAACTCACTTTTTTTAAATATAACAAGTGACGCTTTAAATAGCGCACCTTCATGTCATTCTTGTCCATTTTCTTAAATACAAAAGTGATCGTCAAACCTGTGGCGAGAGGTCGAGAGGGCAATTTTAATTTATCTTTCAGGCAATCGCCTGGAAGTTACGAGGCATAAAATACTATCAAGATCAATTGGGTGGCTAGTTGGTTGAACATGGTTTAAAAATGGCAAATGACTAAGAAGAGAAGAAGGGGACAGGACAGAACGCTTACTTACAACTGTCAATTTAATAGAACATCTAGAGAAAGACAAGGTGAAAGTGAAAAAGGAAAAAAAGAAAGATAAAAATAGATTCACTGCTGCTACTGCCACACGGACATGGCAAATGCAATTCAGGGCGAATCACATTCGGGCGCCGAGTGACATTACATTTCAAGCCCCTGCTACACGTACGTTTCGAATATCATTTTGCGCCATGATGATGATAGCGCCTGCTCTCTGAAGAAAACTAATTGTAAAGCTTTTATAAGCTAAACACGTTTGTTCAAGGTTATGATCCCTAAAAAGGGTCTATAGATAGTTTTAAACACATTTTGCAGTCAATTACTTCATGTTTTTTTTTTTTTTGCGTTTCCGCTGTAATTCATTTATTGGTGACGCTCTAGTTGCTCTAGCCACAATAAGCCAAAGCCAGAAGCTGACCAAAGCGAAAAGAGAATTATTAGAGCCTCCGGTCGTTCTATGTGACCATCAACCTTGGATCTCCTTGCCAAGGGTCCCAAGTATTCTCCGAATATTCCAACTACAAGAGTCCACCAACTAACTTCAGTCCATTCTGTTGCGACTCACATTCCAGAACAAGACCGGCAAGCTTTTCTTGATGCTGGAGTCCGATCCGCCTGCGCCCATCCTCTTCCACCTACGGGCAAAGTTCCGATCCGGGCTACAGTCGAAGAATTGCAAAGTCACCTGAAACTACTCGAATCAGATAAAACAGGTGTCGTTTTCATCTTAGATAAAGGTTCCTATGGGCAGAAAAGAATTTTGATACTCTAAAGACTAGGGGTGCTATGTTGCGCTTTTTGCACTCCCGGGAGACTTGGAAGAGGGAAGTGACGTCAACGACACAGCAAATGCAGATTGGATGTTGACAGAAGAAAACGAAATCAACACCCAATCTGCGTTTGCTGTATCGTTGACGTCACTTCCCTCTCCCTAGTCTCCGGGGAGTGCAAAAAGCGCAACATAGCCCCCTAGGCCTTCAGGCTCTCTCCGTTCAAAGGCAAAGCAACTTTGCTGCTCCTTTAATCTCCCGGCTCTTAAAGGGCTCCTTCTAAGCAATATCTAACTTGTTTTTCACGGCAAAAACCCATAAAGAAGGAGTTCCCTTAAGAAGCATCATTTCAGAAAAGGGATGTTGGCAGACGCCTTTTGGTCTTTTTCTGCAAAAGCATCTGTCATCGATCAGTCTCAACCAACCTTTCCGAGTTGCCAACTCCACAGAACTTGTATCTCGACTTCATGACCTCCATTCTACTCCCGAGGCCCTTACCATGTCGTTAGACATCGAGGAATTATATTACCGATTACATCCCGCATTTCTTATGGATTCTGTATCAAGTGCCATCCACGAACATGGCCCATGCGACTTTCAGAACTCATCTGGGGTATCTGAACGGGGTTTCATAGACCTTTTGGCCCTATATCTAAAGTCAGCACTCGTCAAACATGGAAAGGAAATTCTCAGGCAAAAGAAAGGTGTCTGCATAGGCCTTGCCCCGGTCCTCAGCGAAATATTTCTTCTGTATGTGGATCGGGAGATTGAAGCACGCCTTGAGGAGTTGACACTTGTCTTCCATGTTTTTCGTTACGTGGATGATTATTTAGTTATTCACCCGATCTCAGTTTCTTCTAATTCTGTAGTTCAAGCCTTTACTTCTTCGTCCTCAGGCCTGAATTTCACAAGGGAAGACAGTTCAGGCGATGGTCTCCAGTATGTCGATCTTCGTCTCCATCTTCTTCCGACCGGCATTTGTTGGGCCTTCCAACAACGACCTCGGAAACCTATTCTTCCATTGTGCAGTTCCCATTCTAAACTGGTAAAACATGGAATCATTCGGTCTCTCCTTCAATCTTCTCGCACCAAATCCTGTTCTCACTTTGCAAGCTTAAGCATTGCAAAACAACAAGAACGTCTCCTCAAAGCTGGTTATCTGCAAGGTCTACTGAGCACCATTCTTGTTCAGTTAATTCTAGCCACCCAAAGGCCCCGTGCTCCACGTAGTAAGTCTTCACATGTTATCTGCATTCCATATGTGCACAACTCGGCGCACAGACTGAAGGGAATTGCAGCGCGCTTCAACACTTCAGTTGTCTTCTCGTGCAAGTTGCGCCTGTGCGGGCGAGTGAACAATAACGAATCCTTCAAAAGGTGTTCCATCAAACATGCCAATCAAACCGTTCCCTGTGAAGAGGGGGTAGTATACTCCATCCCTTTCTCATGTGGTGACCGATACATTGGACAGACAGGGCGTTGCCTAAACACCCGCCTACGAGAGCACGTCCTCAAGGTCTCCCGTGCTTCGAGCGACTCTTTTCACCCAATAGTTGTGCATCAACGCCTCTGCACGAACTGTGAAGCCCGGTTCCAGGACACCAGCACGATTGGCAGACACGAGAACAAGCTCGGCCGAGAGATCATTGAAGCATACAAGGTAACCGGTGACGATCACAACATCGCTGCTCCTTCTCTCGCGTTGTCCAGAGTTAAGATGAACTATCTGAAGCCAGAGCTGGATTAGTCAAAGGGCCCTCTATCAGAATTTGTAAATAGTTATTCTTTTTTCTTTCTTTCTGAATTTCTTTATCTTCTAGTGCAGGGGTGGCTAGGCAGACCAGGCCTAAGAGCCGCAAACGAAACCACAAAACTTCGAAGAGCCAGAGGGGGGGGGGGGGGGGGGGGGGGCAAGTTAAAATAATTTTTCAGAGTCTGACTGTACGTACAGTCAGACTGTACGTACAGTATGGAGGTACAACGCACAGTACGTATGAAGGTACAAGGTTGCCAAACCGCGAGCCGTACTTCATTCTGCCTGAAATCACTTTTTTTTTTTCCTGGGGAAATGCGGGAAAGGGGGGAGGGGTCCTCTTACGAGGGATCCGCGAGCCACACTTGGATCAGCAAAGACCCGCATGCGGCTCGCGAGCCGCGGTTTGGCCACCCCTGTTCTAGTGTATTGGAGGTGATTTTGTGTTTTTTTCCGGGCGTATATAAATAAAATATTTTCCGTATCTTCCTCTTTAGTCTCAAACGTTAGGAGGGAGATAGTACTATTGAAGGAGACATCAGCAAATGTGTGTTGCTAGTTGACAGAACTGTGCTGTCGGTCCTTGTCCCTAAGTGTTTTTATTCTTTCTTTGACTCTTGTATTTTCACCAACACGCTCTTTGATCTTTGTCGAAAGGAAATGGCGCCTGTACAGTCGCGAGTGTCGGCCCTTGCACCGGAGGACGGTAAGCGGGTGCGACGGTTAATGAGCGCCCTCATTTATTTACGCGCCAAGCACCGTGCCGAGCAGCAGAGGCTCGAAGCCGAAGCTGAGGACGCTCACTCTCGCGTTCGTGAAATCGAAGAGCAGCTGCTCTCGAACTCCGAGGCTCTGGCTGCTGCTTTCGCTGCGCACCGCCCCGTGCACCGATGGGCGCTGGCGGTACCCAAGAAACCAGAGCTGGTTTCTTGCGGCGCTTGCGGCTCCATCGGAAGAAAGTTGGAAGTTCGAACAAAACGTAACAAAACCAAGAAGAAACGCGAAAAACATGGCGACGCAGGCGAAGTGGCCGTGTCTACTGGGTTAAAGAGTAGCCGCTTGCAATTATGTGACAAGCCGCGCTTCAAATCTAGTATAAAAGAATGCATATATAAAAACAAACCCAAATAAATAACTTTTAGTTCGGGTATACTTTGATTAACGTAATCACATTGGTGTTCTTTTTACTTGGGGCCTGGGGTAGAGGCTACACATTTGGCCCGTGACCGAAGGCGAACGAGTTCCGTCGAGCCCCTTCGGTGGCACATGACCTTTGCAGCGAATGCCCTTCGTGCAGGCCGTGTAGCATCAGTCGAATTACATTTGGGGCTAATGTCATTCGTTGTAAATGGCATTCGAGTTGCCCGTGTGGCACGGGTATTTGACCAACGTTACTGTAGGGTCTTTCGTTTTCGAACCTTATATTAAAAAAAAGAAAAAAATTGGGGGCCGGGGGGGGGGGGGGGGGGGGAGGGGGGGAGAGCGGAATTGAGCGCTTTGTTTTAAGTTGGCAATGGGGAAAAAATAACGGTTTTCAAGTGCAATTAATGTTCTTTCAGTATATATTTAGACATAAACGTGTAAAATTATCAATAAAGAGTTTTGATAAACTTAAGTAAGATGAATATTTTCTTAAAGAACACGTGATATAAGGGTTCACACGGTCTTTTCGATTTTAAAGTAAGAAGTGCTTTTTCACGCTACCCCCGACCCAAAAACTTTTGTCAGTCTGTCCACGCATTTCCCGGTAAATTTAGCGGGGAAATTGATATCACGAGCTAAATCCTCAGCTAAACTTAGCTGGCAGATTGATGTCACGTGACCTGACGTCACTGGACATACAGACCAATTCAGTTTCCACGCTAAACTTGGCAGGAAAGTGGCGCCACGTGATGTCATATGACGTCAAGGGACCCACAGTAATCCCCTTCATTTTCGCGGCCCCCATTTTTCGCGAATCCATCACAGAGGACATAATCGCGGCCGCTAAATTTCGCGAATTCCAGACGCCTGCATTAAAACTTTAAGGACCTTGGGGAAATTAACGGCACGGGACCTTCAGGTCAGCTTAGTTTCCCCGCTAAATTTAGCGGGAAAATATAAATCACGTGACACACCAATTCCGTATAATGCATTTCAGGCATTAGAGAACTTCAAAGGCAAAGGTCGCTGCCAATTTTTTATAAAGCCTCGTTGCTTACGCAATCAGCTGCATGCGCGGCCTCTCTGGCTCCATCTTAGGACCTGTCAGGTTTCTGAACACATCTGACCTGAGAGCTCCCAAACAATGTCGTCTGCTGCTCCTGTTAAATCAAAGTTGCTCATTTTTTTTTTATGCGCTAGTCGAAACGAAAGAAGTTCAAAGAATAATTCGCAGTGGACATAGAACCTCCATTCTTTGGCTCGATCTGTCCCTGCAGTTCAATAAGGTCAACATGATCTAGAATCTTTTCCGAGGTCTGGAGCAAGCGTACTTGTACCTACCAAATCTTTGTTTGGCAGATAATATCTGCGGAGCAGAGCGATTTGGAAAGCGGTGAAATTTATTTTCTAAAATTAATTCAAGTTAAAATCGAGTTTGTTTGTCGTTTTCCACGCCTAATTCGGGTCACGCGATATCAAGATAAACCTTGGAAGCGGCTAATTCGTCCTTCGGCATATATCGTCCAGGTGTGTTCGTTTATCTCACGCAGTTTTCCTATCTGATAGCTTTCGAAGAAGAAAAAAAGAGCGGACGGCAGCTGTTAACGTAGCCGTATACCTAACCCAACTATAATCGCTCAGTGATAAGTGACGAGCAAACAACAATGTGTATATCTATAAGAGCCGTAAAAAAAATATATATATATATAATTCTGAAGGGTTTGTCCGCGTGCACACGTCACACACGTCACATAATCGGAGCCGATCTTTGGAAGGAAGCCGAAAGATACGAAGCCTGCACTTCCTGGACCCATTCTTCGACTGCAGTGGATAGCGACAGATATATAGGCTAACGATCGGAGAACATTCTGACTTCTCTACGCGTCGATAACCAGCACCCGGAAACGAGAAGCTGTGCTATGCACCTTTGCCGCGTTTATCATCACCCGCGCAAAGCATGCCGGCTTCATGCACTGGGCCGGGGAAAACACCACTTGGAATATTAAAGGGATACTTCTACGAAATTTGAAATATACCTGTCGTGTTCAGAAATATAGGTTGAATGTGTTCCACAATATCGATAAATGACAGTCGCACGTTTCTATTTTGAGCGGATAGCTGTATTTATCGTTATAACGGCCCACACTGGCAAACGCTCGGAGAGCAGCCAGCGGAGAGAACGCCCCCATCCGCCGCAATCGTGACGTCATTTGTCTCGGGACTCTGCGAGCTATCCAAGCCAATCCGTGTCACGCTTTCCGCGCGTCGCTTTCCGCGCGCGCTTTCCGCGCGTCTCCAAGGTCACGTGACATTCACGTGGTTTTGGATAGGCTCCGATGGCTCGTAGGACCCGCTGTCGTACTCCACATAAGTTGAATATGAAGGAAAGATTTACAGACAAAAGAAGGGAGTATGTATAGGCTCAGTGGCGTACCAACTTGTTTTTGAATGGGGGGCAAACCAAAACCCTCCCTCTCTCCCTTCCCTTCCCTTCCCTCCCCTCCCCACCTCGCCCCCGCCCCCGCACCCCCCCCCCCCCCCCCACCCTCCCCCCCCCAATGGCCGGGGCGGTCCCTTGGTATGCCTCTGGCACCGCTTGCTAGTGTTTGCCGTGCCCAGTGGCGGCTTTTTCAGGGGGGGCAAAACACATGCCTTGCCTCCTGCCCACTCAGAGAACGGGGGGGGGGGTGGGGGGGGGGGGGGGGGGGGGGGGGCAAGCGCCGCCCTTGCCCCCCCCCCCCCCCCCCCCCCCCGTTCGCACGCCCATGTGTAGGCTCTTGCCTTGCACCTGTCCTTAGTGAAATCGTCCTTTTTGCTGACAAGGAAGATCGTTGGGACAACTCATTTCAGGGAGTCTAGCGTTTAGGTGTGTCGACGATTATTTACACATTTATACAGGCGTTGTGTTTACTGACAGCGTTTTTGAAGTTACGAGTATCCGATACAAGGATACTGGGGGGTTTGGGGGGGGGGGGGGGGGGGCACAAGAACAGATTTGGAAGATAAATCATTGAATCATTTGCCATGGGGACTGTCAAGAACATTTCTTTACCTTTATTATCACTGACAGAGACAGTCAAATTCTCGCAACCAGAGATGACTAGATTACTGATATCTCGTCGTGACGCTAGTGCTGTTTAAACTTTTAAATTTATAGTAAATTTCCCTTTCCTTTACCAGTTCTCTCCTTTCCCCCTTCGAGAACGTCGAAATCCTCGGGGGCAGTATTTATCTTCCGTGTCAATGTACGTTGTCGCTAAATGAAAGAAGCCGGTTCCGTCCCCGTCCTCTATGTTTGTATCCTTCCATGTATTCTTACAGATTACTCGATTACTTGAGAAGAAAAAGTAATTTAAAAAATTTGATAATTATAAAAAAAGACAATACAGTAATGGTTGCAAATTGCTTTCAAAATCAATCAATCTACTTTCGTGATTACTACCTAATAAAGGTAATCTAATGATTACAGAGTACCACCAGAAAGTAATCGATTACAACCAGTCTTGTAAACGTTACACGAAAAAAAAAGGAATGGATTACAATTACAATTACTCTCAATTTGCTCGAGAAGAAAAGCTGTTGGCCGTTAATTTAAATGAGTAACCATTGCTTTTCCGGTACTAATACTTCAGATTTTCAAAACGACTTTTTTTTCTATCGGTTTCAAAACTGGTATTTTGTGCTGTTCATTATTAGATTAGAATCACCGAATTACAAGCTACTTCTCAATTCACCAATTTCGGGTAAAACACCCTCCTGTCGGAGATATGGTTCGAGGATTTCTTGATAGAAACAAAAGGGGAAATAGCAGCGGGTACAAGTAATTTTGATAATTCCAAATGTAATCAGATAACTCTTGCGATTACTTTCCAATCAATGTATTCAAACGATTAAAAAATTACTTCAAAAAGTAATCGATTACAAGTGCATTTTACCACTTCTAATGTGTGCCTTACCGGTACAGACAAAGAAGGCAGACAAGACGCGAATGCAGGACATCGATCGGGCACGAGTGTTGCGTGAGCACTCGGCCGGGATTCGTGTTGCCAACGATTGAACACGAGTCACGGCCGAACACTGTGCACTCTGTGCACCCGCGCTCGCCTCTTTGCAATCTTGGGGGTGTTGTTCAAACATATACTCCCCCGTTTTTTAATGTGAGAGCTTCAAGCAGCATCAGTTGACAGACATGGCGGCAGTAAAGATGAGACTGTGTACACCGAGCAGCTTATGTTGTGCCGCAGTGAAGGCTATAGAAGGCGCTGGCAGCGGCTTTTAATGTACGAGAGCTTGTGCCGCCGAGACGCGTCCTAGAGCAAGTAGCGGGCTGGCGCTTGTATAGCCGTTCCCGCGGTACATCATAAGGCGAAATGGAGTGGACCGTTGGGCACCCTCGTGTGAAAATCCTACACAGCAATAAAAAGTCGAATTAACAACCGTCCGGTCCCTTTTGCAGGGGAGGCTACAAACTTCGCGCGTTCTAACGTAAAAAAAGAATAAAAAAAGCTTTTACGTTTATACGTCATCTCCTTGACGTCAGATGCCGAACAATGAAACACAAAAAAAAACAAAGAAAAGCGCGAACGCCACTAGAAGGGTCTCCTTTACAAATTTCTCCGGAGCGGTAACATGCTCGAAGCCAAGATGATGTTGGTTCGCAGCTGCACGGAGTAAATTTAGAAGGTTAAAATGTTCCTGCTTCAAAGAACGGAAACATTGAAGCCGTCGGAAAACAGGACTGAGGTTCCCAACAGATCGAAAAATAAAAAGAAACGTTATTCGATTCACGCACTCTGTACTTGGGAAAAAGTCTTCGCCCCACCAACGTGGACGAATGACCGAGGCAGCGAATGATCGATTACCCACACATTGATGGAGAAGAACACGCAAGTTTCCGACACTATAACCATAGATTCAATCCAGGGATGGGCAGTATTTCAAATACAAGTAGTTGAAATACGCATTTCAAATACTTTGTGTATTTTGCATTCGTATTTAATTACAAATTGGGTAATGTATTTGACGTGAGTATTTAGTTACTAAAACGTGGCTATTTCAAAAACAATTGTAATTATTTACAAATTTGTGGTTGAAAATACATTCCTCAGATATTATTGTCACTGTCCAGAGCAGTAAGAAAACTACATTCTGCACCGAATGCAGTGTCTCTCAATCAAGCACAAGCGTTTAGTGACTGTGATTACGGTGCTAGTCCAGGGCAAGAATAGTGACAAAATCGACGTTCACAGGCAGACTGGCTAAATAAGTACCTGCGACAACTTGTGATGCTTTCCAGCCTGATTTCTATCCATATTTTTGCCTCGAACATTCTAAATGCGCGGGTCGTCCAGATTTTCGTAACTGGTGCGAGTTGCAACAATAAAAAATTCTCTAGCTAGTGCTGCGCGTCTCGGTCGTCCCGGTTCTTTGTTGCTCTATACCAAAATGTAATCGACAAAAAAAGCTGCTGCTTTTTTTGTCGTATCATGTCCAAGCTGATTACATTTTTTTTTGTGATTATATTTCTATTACTTTACTAGAGCCTCGTACACTAACTCCCGAGTGTGCGATGCAAAATTAAAATGAGATACCCAGAAACCCGTCGCAGGTGCCCTGAGGTCGCTGACGTAAATTTTGAGGAATGTATTTGGAAAAGTATTTGGAGGAGACCAAATACATTTGGTTGTATTTGTATCTTGTACTTAAATGCTTTTCTGGAAATGTAATTAGATTTGTAATTAAATACATTTTTGACGAAGTATTTTGTATTTGTATTTCGATACATATTTGCATGTATTTTGCCCATCCCTGATTCAATCGAAGCGCAGTAACTCTGTAAAGCCGCGGGTAGATGCGCGGTCAGAAAGGCCTACCGCCTGCAGCAAAACCACCACCAGATTTTTCGATTCCACGCTCGGTCTAGACTTGCGTAACCATATACAGTCATGTCTCGTTAATATGAACACGTTAGTATGGATACCCCCCGCTATATGGACACCACTTTCGGGGACAAACTGGGAAAATACATGCAATTTTGTCTCGTTAATATGGACAACTCACATAATAGACGATTTTTTTACGGGAAGGAAGTGTCCATATGAACAAGACATCACTGTACACTCGTAGGACGTTGCCAAGTATGTTCTCTTGGGTGCTGCCATTTTGTTACTGTCCTGTATGGGCGAGGGCGGGGTTGCCAGACGTTTGAGTCCACGGAGTACGTTTCGAGGGTGCGTCGGGGATCTTCTAATCATGACACCATGCGCAAACCTAGAAAAGCAGGACAAGCTCTTTGCACAAAACCCTCCACTTGTATTTTGGCGGAGCGAACACTGGAAGGAGGGGGCGAGTGGAGAGGAGACTATCACCAATCATGGCGAGAAGAGAGCTCTATTTCTACAGCGGCCCAACCACATGGGACGTTTTTCACGCGCCTCGTCCGCGTCAGCGTCAGCTAGCGTCCGCGCGCGGCGCTCCGTGCCGGTATTTGTCCCGGCCAGATTTCGGCGTCGGCCAGCGCGTCGCATTGTTGTGGGTGACCTCGAGCAAAGCGCGCCGACGTGCGCGAGGCGCGTGAAAAAATGCCACATCTGGTCGGGGCTTTATGGTTTCCATTCATGACGTCACGACCAGGATTCGCTCTTATTAGAAACTTTTAGTAGACCATAAACTAGAGCTTCGTATTGCTAGCGGGAGCTCGTGCCGTCACTTTAGAAAATTGAGCACGCTACCGCTGGGCCCGCTCTCCGCAGCGTACGATCAACTCTCTCTATTACCTGCTAGGCTTCCGCTCTATGAAGAGCGTCTCCATGAGTATGTAAGGTCGAACTTCTATAGTGGTATTGACGATTTACACCCCGTGTTTTTGAACCTATATCTACTCGTAGATATTTGCTTTCACCGCTCCTCTAGACCACCAGGCGCTGTGAAAACCTTCTTCGCTCGGGAAAGCTGGGGCCCAAACCTGCCGTGTCAGTTTTCTAATTTATCCGCTAGGTGCCGTCGATTTCGCAGAATCCGCCAATAACACCGAGGAACTACACTCTCGCTCGTGTCACAGCGCTACTACACAGAATTCTTATGAGGGGGATATGGTAGAATCGAGCGATGAAGGTGCACAATGATAGACTACTACTCGGAGAGACACTGAGTTGGAGGAGGAGATGAGGGCGTGCGGTGAAGTCAAAACACCGAGCTCCCATCGGAGGGACCAGGACCAACATTCAAGTTGGTCCTGGAAGGGACAGTGCGTAGCCGCAAGGACTATCTGCCGTGGCCTCTACCCACCGTCTTTCTTTAATGACCGCGAGCAAAAAGCGTCGTTTGTCTACCGACTTGCGGGTAGCGCTCTGCGCATGCGCAATAATCACCCCTGCGACATATGAGCCATGCATCCACAGCCCAGGTTTTCAGCATTTTTTTTTTAAACAAGTAAAAAAAAAATCGTTATTAGTTTAACTTTCTTTGCAACTTCCGTTGCCCGAAGGCAAAATGTCCCGTAAAGATTCCTTCAAACATTTTCTATTTCCAAATATGACATCGCCCTTATGCAGGAAACGTCATAACTACTGCATCTGTAAAAAAAAAAAAAAAAAAAAAAAAAAAAATGAATTACGTAAAAAAAAAAAAAAAAAAAAAAAAAACACGCGAAAAGACTCGTAGCTGCGGTTGGAAAGCGGCCCACGACCGTTCCTCGCCGCAGTCCTACCACTGAGTCCCTCACCACCAGCTCTTTACAATGGCTGCCCCACTAACGCAAACGCCTTAGGAGAAAGAAAGAAAAACGACGGGACAACCTCGTCAAACGATGCGCGAGTCGAGGAGTGGGACGACGAGCGAGCTCCCTCGTGCCGCCGACGGCGAGAGCAAAGTCATTCCGTCCGCTCGTTTCGTTAGAACGGGGTCAGCTGGCTGCATCCGAAAGAACCCATTAGCGGGGTCGGCGGCGGCGGCGGGTGCGATATGCAGACCTTCCGAGCTGCCCCTTCCCCCCCTCCCAGACCACCGCAGGAGACCCACATTTGGAGGTGCCCCGGTTGGCTGCCCCGCACGCCGCCAGAGGGACCCAGCTCACGGAGAGCAGGACTGGAGAGCCGAGATTTTTAAGAGCGAGTCGAGCATTTAATGGCAGACGCATCCCGCGCAGATTGCTCGCATGCGCGGGCTGTCTAGTGGCGAAGAGGACGGCGAAGCAACCATAACTAAAAAAAAAAACAAGGGAGGCGAGCTTTTCTGAAAATTATGTTTTGAAGGGTGTTAAAAGAGAAGAGTAATTTGAACCACAAAGCATTTTTTTTTCTTTTAAAGACACTTTATAAAGAACTCTCCTTCACTTCTCACATTATAACACTAAAAACGCAATAAAGAAAACACCTCTTAACGTAGATTATTGGAGGAGAAAAATGAGAAGCAGGAAGCAACATTTACTCCCTCATTATCTAATCGTATATTTAACCCGGGAATATAATAGCTTGTCCTAGAATCCCCGGAACCACGGGAATTATGGTAGCGAAGCGCTACTTTCGGATATGTATTCTCATATGTACTCTATTCAGTGCAGGCCCTACACCACCATCAAGGCAAACTCCGACCGTGCCCCCCCACCCCCTCACTCTTTATACACCCCTAGCTATCGACATCACGCTGTTCGTAAACATGCGAGTGTGGCCCACAGTGGTATGGCCCAACACGAGCATTTTGTCAGACGAGAACCGTTCTCCAAAAACGAACGGCGATCGAGCATATAGCGTCCTGTCCGGCGCCATGTTCAAATAAATAAATAATTCAAAAGGGGGGCGCGGCGGCGCCCCCCCCTTTTTGGTAAACCACGGTGCCTAGGAAGGAAAAAGTATCTAGGTACTGTAATAAACGGCTGGATATAGAACAACAATAATTATTTTTGACTGGGCAGTAAGATGCGCCATCTATCGGTGAAACAAGCCAGTCATTTTGTTTATCTTTTTTTTCCGCTGGTCGTTATCGATCTAGTATGGTATTTTAAGTCAAAATACAGTAATGTTGTACTTGAAGACCAATTTATTTGCTTCAGATGGTACGAAGAAATTTTAGCTACTATACTAGACTTTGCCGACGAATATTCGAAAATGTAAGAAACATTTCCTTAATATGTTTTGCCATAAACAACGCATAACTTTCCCGTGTGCCTTCTGGCAACGCCGGTGCTGTAGTCACGTTTTTGTTCCTTGCGACGCACGTTTCTGCGATTCCCGGTGATTTCAACTGTTTGCACCCTTTCCTTTTGCCCAACCGATCCACCGGTGACGAGGAGCTAAGCTTCTCGTCACCGTTGAATTGGTGGCCACCGTGGATATGTTGAAACCTCGATGCTGCTGGCATGCTGTGGAAGGCTGTCGGCATACTGTCGGCGCACTGCGAACAAAAAAAAAACAGTACAATGTCCCAGCTGTTCACCCGAAACGAAGCCTTTATCGAGGATAACCCCCTTTCTTCGCAAAGTAATC
Organism: Ixodes scapularis; assembly: GCF_016920785.2. Taxonomy (NCBI): domain Eukaryota; kingdom Metazoa; phylum Arthropoda; class Arachnida; order Ixodida; family Ixodidae; genus Ixodes; species Ixodes scapularis. The sequence goes on along the minus strand of NW_024609883.1, from coordinate 64,074,074 downwards.
GCTGTTCACGCGTTGGCGTGCATAGTGTAACAAATTAAACGTGTTATAGTCGGATGCAACCTGAGAACAATCTTTTAGCTCCACCCACAAGCGCATTGCGCCCATGCGAAGTGCCTCCGCCGTCGAGAAAGTAGTTCGCTAGCACCGTTGCTTTTTCTTCCTCCAGGAAACGTGTCTTAAACTACTACAATATTTATTTAACTCATTCAGGACATTTAAATAAGTTAGAATACGTTTTCGTCAACGAAATAGCTGTTTAGTAAAGAAAGAAAGTCATGTCCAATGTACCGTCTTCCCAATTCATTTTATGTCCAAGATACTGTCTAACATACATCTCAGCAGTGCTAAGCCTCGCGCCCGCTTCGAAATTTTCGTTGGCGATAGCGTCGCTGGATTCTCACGTTGTCGCGCAAAAACTGCTGCAAACGCAAGCCGATACCATTAAGATTTCGTGGCATAACCTCGGGCACGTAAAACACGGTGCAAAAAAGCAGAATAATTGTCACGAGAAACTAGCGTCGCGTTGCTAACGCCAGCAGCCATGTTGAGCTATTTTTTTTTCAGAAGGATTGCGACTGGTTTACGGAATCGTGACGTCATGAAAACGATTGGCTGGCGTTTCTCGGCGTAGGATTACATTTTCCTCTGAGAGGCATTTCCGGTTTTTTCTTAGCTTGCAACCGACTATAGTATAAATATATACCAACACTCGTTCGCAAAACATTTTTTCACTCACCATAAAAACACTTGCAAGGCTTATGTACCGTCATATGTCTTGGATCCCGCGGACTGCTGAAGAGTGATGCGTTCGCGGAATGCTGCCGTCGGTTAGTTTAGTAGTCCCTCTGAACTACCGCTTTGCTTGAAGCGCTAATAGGTTGATGGAGCGTCATTAATATAACAGCCGGATCGAAATGAATGTTCAGCAGAACCAAGAAGAACTATTAGCCCTCATTAAGCGACATCGCGGCCATTTTGCTTCTAGGTACTGCTCCTCCCTCGGCGCCCCTGCTCTCCCAGTCACGTGACCTAGAATTCCCTCTTCTAGGGACAATAGTTCTCTTTAAACCACGGTTCGCGTTCGAGAAAACGGGCCCAGGTCGCTCACCCGTAGGGCTGACTTTATTGGACGGAGACCCGTTTTAGGGGCGAACGGAGCATATGCCGCTCTGGAATAGACGCGATGAGAGATCGAACCTGGAAACTCGCCGAAGACAGCTTAAAGGAGTCTTCACACGCTGGATTAAGCTATCATTACAAAAGACAGTCTGCAAACACTGTGTCCGAGGTGTTTTCCTCGTACGACGGTCCCGATCTATTGGTCGTTCAAAAAAAATTGGCAGCGCTCCTTCAAAGTCTTAATAATGCGTGAAACGCACGGTAATTGGACTGTTCCGTAACGTATAATTTACCGGTAAATTTAGCGGGTAAACCGAACGTATGTATAGTTGAATGAAATCTTAGGATTGGGCTAGTTGCTTCATTAGGATCCAAAAAACCTAAAAGGGCACAAAAAACATAAAAAGAAACAAGTCACGGACGAGGAAGAGGCACACACGTACAACACGGACTGGCTATAGACTGGCTGTAGGTCACGTGACGTCAATTTCCCCCGCTAAGCATAGCGGGCAAACATGACTGGTGTCTAGGTAATGACGCGAATTGTTGCCGATAAAATTAGCGGGTAACTGAATGGGCATACAATTCACGTGACATCAATTTCCCGTCAAATTTAGCGGGGAAACGGAATCTATGTTTTGTCCACAAGCCGCTCATTTCTCCAAACTGTATTAGGTTACGTGACAGTCACCTGACGGTACTTGCCCCGCTACACTTCGCGAAAAAAGCGCGGACGGACGGACGGACAACATTTTGGGATCGGGGGAGGGGGGAATGGATAGGTGGCGTCAAATAGCATTTCATGCTTTTAAACTGTCTGCAGACGTTTTCGAAGCATACATACGTATGCAGCAAACCTTCTTCGATCGTGCGCTTGGGGCGTGTCCGCAGGAAAACTCTGTACCTTTTGTGCGGTGTGTGCGCAGTCCGACTGCGGCTTTAGAGAGAGAGAGAGAAATAGCCTTTATTACGGTGAAAGAGTAAAGAGGTGTCCGAACCCCGGCGGGGAACTGTCGGTGTCAGGGCTCGGCGCGCGGGCGCGGTCGCACGCCGAGCGGCTTCGGAAACGTGTTCGCAATAGACCATTTGCTATATTACCCAAGCATCAAGGAGAATGCGGGGATTGGTGTTCCACGCGCCACACGCGCACGCCTTCCCCTGTATAAAAGATTCGAAGTAAATAACCAAAATAAAGCGTTGACGAACGCGTGTGCAAGATACAATTTGTTTCAGATTTTTGCTTTAGAAAACTTGCTACTGCTGCGGCCAACACGTGCGGCGCGTGGAACACCAATCCCTGCATTCTCCTTGATGCTTGGGTAATATAGCAAAAGGTCTACAAGGCGCACGGTTCCTCGAGCCCCTGTCGTGCTGCGCCATCTTGCGTCGTTTTGCCGCAAATGGGAGCAAATCTACGACACACTCGCTCCGTGGCGAGGCCTCGGCTCTGTTCATTCGGACGGCTCTCTCTTTTCTCCTCGCGTGGTTCGAGCTAAGCTTGTTGCGAAAGGCGACGATGCTTTTTTGTTGTTTTTTGCGGGAGATTCTAGAGGCAGCGATTGACAAAACGGCTTCTCTTGCCAGGAACCGAAAACATGTGTTTTCCCGCCGTTGCCATTATCTCGGTGCACCTGCCATCTGGTCTCCCCTAATTGGAGAAACCTCGACGGAATTGTCCGCATATCGACCAGACACGCCCGGAATAGAACAATCGGATCCCCGATAACAGCGTCCCCGATAAGGCCCGCGTCGGGCACACTTCCGCCCCGTGACGTCATCCCCCGACGGCCGATGCCCACGTACCGACGGCTGTATCCTCTCGCGTACGGCGCGATACCGTTAGCGCAAACGAGCGATCGCCGTTCATTATTATGATTTTTTTCTCCGTATCTACTATAATCAACGACAGGATGAGAACAACAGGGAGATATCCTTCGGTCGCACCGCCTCCAGCGCGAGCTTCCTGCCTTCGATAACACTCGGCCGTCTCGTGAGCCACACGTGCGCACGTGCATAGCCTCCTCTATAGGGAGTATTCACTGGCGGCCATAGATGTGTGCGCGAATGCTGAGCGCCTGCTAAAGGCGAGCATCCACAGTTCTTTTGGAACGTGCATTCCGCACCATCAAGAGTGCCGGTTTTAGCAGCCTATTGACGTGAGCTCGTTCTGAGCATGCGCTCTAAACAGCACCCACGAATATGGCGTCCAATGAATACTCCCTATACTCTCAGAACCTGGCAGTTCGACGACGGAGCCATAGAGTACCCGTTCGCAGATTTGGAGCGCCAGGATCTGGTAGCACAGAGCATCAAAGAGCCATTTCTCGCAGAACCTGGACGTCAGCGCACAGCTTTTGCGGTGGCGAGGACCCGAAACACACTTGTTCCCTGGGGAGAAGTGTGTTTCGGCGTCTCGCCGCAGCGGGGCGCCAGTCATGTGTCTCTCCTCTCATCCGTTGTCTGCCGCTCCACCTTTTCCATTTCGGCGGCAGCTTCTCGTGGCGATCTGCCAGGCTGTGTCAGTATGTAGGAGGTTATGGCACGTGCCGCCAGAGCACGGCGGGAGGTAACGAGCGCGTCCTGGAGATCGGATATTCGAAAGAGACAGCGTTCTCATCCTGTCGGAGACTGCAGGAAACTTGGGCCAAATCTTGGTGCAGGGTCAAAAACTGCCGCTAGGAGCACAGCTGTCCCCGAGGGGGCACGCTCGTTTGGCCACCAGTCTGGTAGCCACACCAAATTCCCAATTACCAGTAGTTAAAAAAAAAATTTTTTTTTTCTCGTACACTGACATTTTTTTTACGTTTGTAATTGATCACTGTATGCAAGCACCGGTTATTCTTTGTTAACATCTAATAAAAGAGCCTAGAAATGCGCTTATTTTTTTGAATTCGAGGAAATGTGTGTTTCTGCGAGCGAAAAAGAGTCCGACGATTGAGCGTACGAGTTCGCAGTGCCTCCACACTTGCGACGCTGAAGTGTGACGGCACTAGCGGTATTGAGGATGCATTCAGGTGCGATGACGCGTCATCGCGTTTTAGTGCGAAAGCATCGACTGTCCCATGGAGTGAAGCCGGCAAACGGCACCTGAATTCCCATTGGCTGTGACTCGTCATGTGGCTCCATACCAACGGCTTCATCATTGCTAAGGAGCCAGCCGAATTGCTGGCGGCGCAGCGCGGAAAGGGGACGCGGGTATGCCCTGGCCCGACGTAAGCATTAACGTTTAGGCCTATATATCGTGATGCTTTGAGGTCCATCGTCCACCGGTACGCGCAGCTGTTTCGGACGTGAGGGAGGGACGCGGGTATGCCCTGGTCCGACGTTACGCCTAACGTATACGCCTAAAGCTATGCTTTAATAACGTTGTCAACCGGTACCCCGCCGCAACTAGGTCGATGATGATGATGAGAGGACACGTGATCCACCAATCGCTCTTTAATTGTTTTCCCCGGCGAAACGGGCCAACTGTTTCGCCCCGGCCTATGTCGCATGCAGACCCTCATTGGCATGCCACTTTTTGCGCTGCATTTTGACCAGCGAAGCTGTGCTCCTTCCGCCCGCCTTGCACGCTTAGCAGTGGCATCCGCTGCCCCCCTGACGCTGCATGCTTTCCCTGTTCACCGGCGCGGTTTACCGCGCGCGCATCGCCCCCTGACGTCGCCTCCTTCTAGCCCTTGTCCTTCGCTGCTGTTGTCAGCCATGCAGCTTTCCCAAGACCTCCCCCCGTTACGTTCGCCTCTTTGTCATCCTCCTAGCCAAATTCCCTATCAATCGGGAACCACACGTGACCATTGAATGGCACATGGTTGCGTCTACGAACTCAGTGGCACCAGGTTCTACCGTGGTTCTGTTCATGACCGCGGCAGCTGACTGCGCCTGTTGCCTTTTATTCGGTAGTGTAACAATAAATTCAATATATTTTTTAACGCTCAGTTGCCATTGTGCCAGTGGATACAAGCGTTCTAACGATGTGAGCAACTTCATTCAACTTGAGAAACGTGTTTTCGATCGAAAGAAATTTAAATACGAATTTTGATAGCGATTATTTCTGTGCAAACCCTTGTGATTTTTTTTTTTTTTTTTTTTTTTGAGCGTCTAGAGACGAGTTTAGAATACGGTTGGAGGTGTTCTTGGTACGAATCGCAACCAAAAATTTAAAGGGAAGCTACGGAGCTTCTTGGAAAAAATGAGTTAGATGTGAATTCTAGTATATTTTTACCCCGTGAACCCGAATACCCAAACCATTTGCTGCGTAAGTATTGTTAAACGCGAGAAAAACGCGAAAGACAGTCGCTGTCCGTGACGTCATCGACGGCTCTTTTGGCTGCCCAAGGCTAGGGAGGCGGGGCTTCAGTCCTATTTTGAAATTGCTCTTGTGGCTCTCCGGCGCATCGCATTGAAATATAATTTTGATATCTGTTATTCTAAAGGCCAAATGAACGCAATTCAAGCGTTTTTTCTCAAATGTAGAAGTGCCCCATCTTCCCTTTAACTTTGCAGTGTAGTTGGGCTGGGGTATTTTATGAATATATATATAGTGACCAACGTTAGACCAACTCAATTGACTTGGCAGGAGCACACCTGGCACGACAGTCGAAGTCATCAGATTTGAAGCGAACGAAACTCCACTTCGATGAAGTCTACTTACTGTTCGAACAAAGGGCCGAAATCTATCGTTTTAGTAGCTCGGAGACTCCAGAAAATCTAAGAGAACCGCTTATAAGCTCGCGAGTTACTGCGAAGCTCAAGGCGTAATCCAACAGGGGCGTGCCGGTGAACGAAACTCGCCGCGGAAGGTATCTGCAGTAATGGAAGCAGCATTTGAACCTTTTATGGCAGGCTCACCCTCAAGAAAAAAGGGTGTAAAAGGGTGTATCGTTACAGCCTTTGTCCCATATAATACACCCCAAAACTTCATTTCGACGTACAGAGCCCTACGGTCGAACAGACGGCTCCAAATTTTACGATGGGCTTGATAGCCGTCTGGTACAACTTTTTAAATAGCTAAAGTACGCTTCAAAGACCACATAAAGAAAACACCGAGTTTTTACAGTAGGGCCAAGAAAACCCCGATTATTACTCTTCTAGTGAGTAACACGTACGTTAGCTATCTTAATACGTTGTACCACACGGCTATCAAGCCCCTCGTACAATTTGGGGCCGTCTGTTTGACTGTTGGGCGCTGTACGTCGAATTGAAATTTTGGGGTGTATTATATGGGACAAAGGGTGTAAGAATACACCCTTTTTTCTTGAGGGCGTTCTGTAGCATTCAAAATATTGGTATGGAGCAGCCGCCGACGCTTTTGGAGCAGATGCAAATGAAACAAAAAATAAAAACAAGTGATTGCATATCTAAATGCGTTTGTCTGTGATAATGATTGGTAGTTCCTCTTTGATACTAGAGCATATTACTTGTTACATTTCGTGCTAGAATAAATAGGATCCAAAAGGAACAGACAGCCTTCTTTTTTATTTTGAAACAAGGCTCTGGCCAGAGCGGGGTCCATTTGAAACGGGAAATAAAATGATGGAAACATAAATCATAGTCCAACCCTTAAGTTGCTATAAAGCCTCCCTCCCATCCCCTTTCTACACTGGGTAGTTTAATTGGCCAGTAAATATAATTTCTGCAAAATGTCAGCAAAAACTAGCATATATCCGGTACACCAATAAAAAAAAGCGTCCCCCAAGTTTTATGAACCTGCCAAACTCAAAACTCTACGGTCATAAACTACAAAAACAACCACTGACAAACATTATGAAAGGCTACACTTGTGCTTTAAACGTGACACTGCCCTTCAGCGGCGTTGGAACTAGAGTTAAATTAAAGTTTGCTGCTCGTTCATTCAACAGCTGCACAAGAATTACCGTATTTATTCAAAAATAAAGACCAGTGTTTTTTTTTTTTTTTTAATCTTTTTTTCGAATGCTTCCTTTTTTAATTATTATTCGAGGTTAATCTGTAATAAAAAGAAAGAAGGTCGATCTGCAATAATCCTGAGAATGAATCCCGTGCCTCTTGCGTTAACCCTCCAACAGGTCAGCCGCTGCTCCTAGCACTCCGGTGCAAAGCGGTGAAGCTCGACGCATGCAGGCTTATATTGTGTGGTGACACTGGTGAGATGTAGTGAAGGTTGACGGGAGCGGCGCAAGTGCCACGTTACTCTACAGTCACGGCACGAAGGCATGCGACAGACACGACAATTGAGTGATTTCACCAGAAGCGCAAGATCCTGGCGTTCTGTCTTATCACAGTAAACCACCATCCTACTATTTTGGAAAGTTTTCTCGAGACTTGGTTCCTGACCTCGCAGACATCGTCTGGTAATTTAGACGATGTCGACGATCGACTGGCCAGCGCATCAACCGGCCAGAGCGATTGACGAGCAATCCCTATACTTCGTTTCACCCGAATTCGATGGTACAGCTGTCTGTACAAGCCAATGGGACCAACCACCACCATCATCATCATCATGGTAAACTTTATTAATCGATAAAGTGAAAGGACCTTGCAGTCTCTGGTTGGTGCCCTTAGTCCAGGGCTAACAGCATAAAAGCGCGACATCTGGGCATTCACCTCCTTCTACGCGTTTTTTTCATCGGCTAAATCCAATCGGGTGCAGTGAATGCCCCGCAACTCGCGTTTTTAGTATGTGTGTTCGAGGTTGAATGCGTTCGTGCTTTCGATTGTGCTCAAACCTAAGATGAAACAAATCATATGGCGAATAGAGACGCCTTGAAATATATTCGTACCATTTTTTCCTTTTACATTTTTTCTAAATATTAGGGCGGACCAATATTAAATTACTTTGACATTTTGCTTTAAGCCCATCCTGGCGCAGTTATGGCGTAATTTCGAGCGAAAATGACGCCCTGGCACGAGATGTAGCAAACTTTGGATTCATGCCGCAATTTGGAGCAAATGGCGCAGCACTTCCATAATTTTATCTGCAGCCGTTCACACTGCAAAGCCGCACTTTGGACTCGGCAACGCCACGTACTTTTGTTTAGTCGAACTGCTCAGCGGCTCGGCTCGTCTTCTCGTCGTGGTCCATCGTCCGCCCATCAGGGTCTCGCACACCATAAAACAATTACAGGACACTAAAGACTGCTTACGTGTAGGAATGCGAAAGCATTGGTAAACGCAGCGCATACAAGCAGCGCGCCTCGCTGCCCTCCGCGGAGGCCGGCCGGGTGGCGCGACATGGCTGAAAGCAGAGCGTAGAACACGTGATATAGTAGTGCACGGGAAGGAAGAGGGAGCGGGAATTTCCTGCTCCCTGTCCCCCCTTTCCTCCGGCCACGCCTGATACGTGCCCCGAAAGGAGGCACACAGCGCCGGGCGCGCGCGCACGCCTCGCTCTTTTTTTTTATGGGAGCTCGGGCCGCAGCGCCAGGAAGAGGGCTTTTCTGCGGGGTGGCGTTCCTTGGAACTATGACGCCTCGCAGCCAATGAGAATTTAACTGCACTCTCAGAAAAAAAGGTGTAATATTACACCTCTTGTCCCATATAGTACACCCCAAAACTTCAATTCGACGTACAGCGCCCCATAATCGAACAGGCGGCCCCAAAGTTTACGAGGAGCTTGATAGCCGTGTGGTACAACTTATAAAGATAGCTGATGTACGTATTATTGACTACAAAAAAGATTATCTGAGTTTTCTTCGCCGTACTGCAAAAGCTCCGTGTTTTCTTTCTTTGGTCTTTGATACGTACTTTAACAATTTAATAAGTTATATCGCACCGTTATCAAGCCCCTGGTAAAATTTGGTGCCGTCTGTCCGACTATAGGGCGCTGTACGTCGAAATGAAGTTTTGGGGTGTATTATTTGGGACAAAAGGGTGTAAGGTGATACCCTTTTTTTTTAGAGTGTGCCGTTCTCTGCACTTGAAATTAGGTGCCGTTTTTCGCGGTCACAGACAACGCCGGCTTCGTTCCGGGGGACAGTTAATGCTTTCGTATTAAAAGGCACGCGATGCCCTCCCCGTGTAATAGACCCTTTCCAAAAGTCTGCGCCAATGCCTGTTCGAAATGGCTTGATCACGTACTCTGATCATGTATCAGACACGAGCGCTGCGTCGGCGTTCGGTGATGCCTCAGACCCAATCACGCGCTCTGTGTCCAAGCAATGACAACAGCCATTGCTAGTTGTTTGGGAGACGTTAAACAGTCGTCTCGGGGAGTGAACAAACGCGCACTTTTTAATAACTGCCGTCACGTGACAGCCGTCGCGTGACAGAACGGTCTCAAGTCAATACCCCCTAGAAGAAAAGCAGCCCCCCCCACCCCCCCCCCCCCTCTTTTCCGTACATGAACACTATGGGATCCCCGCACATCGACACAGTGTGTCATAACGAGCGGTACCTGGTGACGTCACGCGCAGGCCTTGTCTTCTAGAAGGCACTGGTCAGGTTGTGACACATCATGCCCCGACGTCATGTGGCCCGACACTGCGCGACCTGACGTTACGGTGTCGAGTAATCGTGTCGCGTGACGTTTACATTTTATGTATATTACACTAATTCAGATTTCAAGCTAAACTTGGCGGGAAAATGCTTTCCGCATGAGCAGTAACGTATACGAACGAAGTAACCCGATTGGATGTATAATAATAACAAACATTCAATTCGGCCCCTATACTTCAGCGGGGACGGACGGACAAATGTCTGGTAGTAGGCCACTATTTTGCTGTTATAAGCCGTCTAACGAGAGGGCACCGAAGGCGATCATTCCGGTTGAGACACCGCCAAATACGCGGTGCACAAAGCCTTTAGGGTTTCATCGCGCCGACATGTAACAACAAAACGGCGTATTGATGTCATCTCAAAGTGAGATCCGGTCACACAGTCCGTAAAATTTGCTATTCCCCACAAAACTGCTGAAAAAAAAAAAAGAGAACGCTAGGAGATAAGAAAAAAGACAGAGATGTGATGTTTGCACTAAGTGAGACCCATAATGCATAAAATTCGAATGACATTTTTTTTTTCTTGTGGGGGAGGAGGGGTTTGCGAAAACTGTTCGTTGAATAATCGGCTGCAGGTAGATACCTTTCATGCTCGTGAATCCTCAGTCTCTCCAGGCGGTGCTGAGAGCGACAGCTTTATCGGCTCCTGACTGGACGTGCGGTCACTGCAGCGACCTCTGCTGGGCCGACCAACGAGAAGATTTCCTCGATGGGGCATTACTTTGGATCGGAACCTCTCAAGGTTCCCATCCAAAGTACATGCTGCGATTCTCGCATGCTGCGATTCTCGTCCGAAATCGGTGCGATTTCCAGTAAATATGTGATTAAAATCGCAGTCGCACTGTCGCTGTGGCTCTGCAACTGGTTTCCACCAAGTTGGTATTTCGTCGCAGAGTCGGGGCGATCATTTCATCGTCAACCAGCCGTTCACTGGCCATCTTTCATCCGCGATAGTTGCGTATTCGAAAATAAATTTAGACACCTTACAGCTTTTGGTTTAATGCTTAATTATCAAATATTTCTAGTAACATATTGTATTCGTTAAACATTTGTGTTTATTAAGACGTTTTTGTTGTATTTTAGGCAAAGTCTAGGGTTGTGCGAATATTCGAAATTTCGAATAGTAGTTCCGAATAATACACTATTCGATATTCGCTTCGAGAAGAACTGCACTATTCGCGTTTATCGTGGTGTTGATTGCGGCGGGTTAGCCCCGTTGAGTGCGCTTCTTACCAAGCACCGGTGTGCTGCGGAGAAGCACTACCCGCGGAAGCGAACTTCGTGGGTGTTGCTTCTCTGCAGTACGTCGGTGCTCGGTAAGAAGCGCACTCAACGGGGTAACCCGCCGCGATAAACACTTGAAAAAGTAGGAACATAATAATTGCGTGCTTGGAAGAGAAGCATACATTCAAAGCGGGCTGGTGCGCCCGTGACGACTGTATTTGAAAATAAATGAAAACTTTGTGCATCTCTATATATACATTGTAGTAAAGGTTTCAAAATTAAACGGTTATGCAAGAGTACACTATGTTAGGCAGAAATGCCCTCGCAACCTGCGTTCCATCATGCGCAATTCATTATTTTATAACTCGAGATTAAAGTAAAAATATTTTATAGAGCAAGATTTGTAAATTCATTTGAATTGGGTATATTTGGCCATCTCTATACACCAACTCAACTCTCCTACGTCACGCCGCGGTGGTGGCGCGCCGGACGCACTTCCGGTCTAGGGCGGTGGGCAGAAGTCGCCGTGCCAGACATGCATTCCTGTGTTCTTTTGGAAGAAACGAGACAAAAAACCTGCCTTTTTGTAAAAATACTGCGACGGGGGCTGTACCAAGAGAGTGTGGAAAGGTTTGAAGACCAGTTTTCATGTGTTTTTGCCCCCTCCGTTCGTCCAAGAACGTGGATAGTAGCCGTGAAAAGGGCAAACCAGACGCTGTCGAACTACGATTGCGTGTGCGGGCAACACTTTGTGGTCGCCAGATGTATTTGCTTTGTTCCAACATGAACGAGAGAAAACCGCCAAGTTGTCCGAACCACCCGCGGGTTCAGTGCGTCTTCAAATTCACACGGCCGCCTAATCGTTCGAACTCTCGTCTGCTCTTTCAAACTTGTCTCCTTTTTGTCGTCTGCTCGTTCAAACAAAAGCGGCCCGTAGAACAAACTTTGACCCGGTGATTGCAATAAGAAGTAATTGCAGGCCTCAAAAGACTTGAGTAGGCTCGGTGTAAACAGTAGATACAAGATGTTGATCATTGGTACCGGTGGCCATCACCGACTTGTTACGCTTGGTCTGTTCCCGCTTCCGATTTTCACTATCGACGTCGATCGTCGACCTACCTTCTACACTTTTGCAGCACGAGCGACGTCGCGACCGAAAATAGCTAGAAGAATCTCATCATGGTTTTGGCGTCCATTCTGCGGCGTTCATGCGAATGAATCGCTGCACGTCAAATTATTTACGGAATGTTTAGCGGCGTAACGAGCCTTGATAATTTCGCTCAGGCTATTAAAGTGGCAAGACATTGCGATGAGGACGTAGAATCGATAATTCCAACGCAAAAAATAGTATGCAGACTCACACAGACGCCGACAACGTGACATTCGAATGGTTCGTTGACGCGGGACGCGGTGCTTCTTGCCCGTACTCCATTACGCATGCGTTCGAACTGTCGTCTGCTCTTTCAAACTTGGCTGCTTTTTGTCGTCAGCTCATTCAAACGACAGCGGCCCGTAAACCAAACGTTGACCCAGTAATTGCGATACGAACAAAGTGCAGGCCTCAAAACACTTTTGAAGTTTGGTTGGGGTAAGTGCTAGGTGTAAACAGATACAAGAAGATGTTGATCATGATTGTTACGAGTGGCCATCACCGATTTGTAATGCCCGATTCTACTTGCGGTTTTCAGTATCGACGTCCACCATCTTAGACACGGTCCACGCTTTTGCAGTCCGAGCAACGTCGCGTCTGAAAACAGCGAGCAGAATCTCATCGTGGGAATCAGGCTTTAGCGCCCATTCTGCGGCGTCCACGTGAAATGAATCGCCGCGCGTCACATTATTTACGCAAAGTTTTGCCTCGTTAGTTTTGCTGAAGCCGCTCAAGTAGTCAGACATTGTTATCAGGACGTAGAATCAACAATTCCAACGCGAAAAAGAGCACGGGGACTCCCACCGACGCCGACAACAACGCAATTCAATGGTTTGTTTATGGGCGACGGCGGGCTTTTTGCCCACCATCCACCGCGCATGCGCGGCGCCGGTGGCGTCCGCTAGGGGCGCTCCGGTTTGTTTGTAAACATGAGTTGGTGTATAGGATTCATTTTATGTCAAATCCGTCGTTTACTTGCCATCCCAGGACACGGGACCTTGCGAGGTCACATTTCATAAATATGGATAGATTAAATTTTGCTTATAAATGAACAGACAAGAGTGCTCTGTCTACTTACTCGTCCTTGTGTTTTTTGGCGCTTTTTTATCTGATCATGAACCAAATGGCCAAAATTGCTACCTTAATGGTAGTGAAAGGCGTGGGAAAACTATTCGATATTCGAATTGAAAATATTCGTCCCAAACCCCTATTCGCTTCGAATTCGCTTCGAACTTAAAATACACTATTCACACAAGACTAGCAAAGTCAAACGCGACGCGTCCGTGTCCGAACAACCGGCCGCGCTGGCAGAAATCGCGCAGCTGTTGGAGCATGTGAAACCAAACATTGCGATCGCACCCGCTGCGTCGGCTGTCGCACCGATTTTTTTCGCAACAGTCGCTGCATGTAAAGCGGGCTTCACCCGACACATAAATAACGAGAAAGGGTTCGCGGCATCTGTTGTACTTGATCAATACCGTTTAGGGAAGAGAAGGCCTACTGACGACGTAACCGTTACCAAGCGGCAAACAAGCCGAGCATTATCATCGTCGTCATCAACATCATTATGGGCGCGTTCCGTGTTTCCTAGGTGGTATTTGATTGATCATTAACCCGAGTGCTCCTTTATCCACCAGCGGACGTGTCAGCATGCTCGTACAGCAGCAAAAGGAAAAAAAAAAAACACCAAAACTGCAAAAAAAACTCGAGATTCGGAAAAGGAAGCACGCAGGTTGTCGATCGCTTCCAACGTCAAAGCAGCAGACGATTGCAACTTTAGCTCGCGTCCGATTTCGCTTCGGCGCGCGGCACTCAATGTGTAGGAGGTATACGATCCTCTTCCTTTTCAGGTTTTGTTAGCAGAAGACGCAGGAATGCGCTTTTTTTTTTTACCCGCTTTCTTTCCGTCTGCGAACGGCGCCACGTTAGCAGAAGGACTCGCGGTTCTTCTGCTCGCGTTAGCAGACGAACTGCCCCGATAACGATATCTTATAGCTCTCTCCGCGAGACCTATAGTTAGATCTTCTTTCCACCGTGACCGAAAATCGGACCCCAAATGTTCCGCGCCGAGTCATTTTGCTTAATCGCGTGATCAGCCGACGAGTACAACGGCCGGAGGAGAGAGCTTTGGGCGCTCGCCAATGGGTATCGTACTCTCGTCCAGCTTTAGACGCACGTTTGCCGTTTCGGCACGGATGACGTCATCGTAATGCGCCCAGACCTCGTTTCTTGCTCGTTGCTCACGATCACCTCGAACGAAAGTAATATTTTAATTTCGAATATTCCATGTTTCCAAATAAATATTCGTGGGGTTACAGTTAGTTTTCATCAAGTAGACACGATTAGCAATTCATAAGCTCCTTCGCGGAAACTACAGGGTGTTTCAAGGAGAGGCCAGGCTCTATAAATCAACCGCAAAATACAGTTTCTTAACCTATCGCGGTACGACTTTGTGCACCGTTGCCCAGAGATGGTGCTTTCTTTTTGTAAAATTTGCAAGGAGCGAACTTACCTGAGGTAAATGTAAAGAAAGAAAAAGGCTTAGCTCCTATGGAAACGCAGCGAAGCCACCGGTCTTCAAACAACACGGTGCCGTTTCGCACGGGAGACAAGAGATGGCGCAAGCGGTCGCGACGCCAACTGCCGCCAACGAACGAGCATACGACGCCGAGTGCCGGCGTCTTTAGCCGACAAATAACTGCAGTTCCTTGTTACAGCGCCTGTTTTTGTTTCTGCGACTTTCGCCGCCTGCGGAACGCGCGCAGCTTTTGAGTCGAAAAGGTTGGCTGCTAAAGACGCTGGCTCTCGGCGCCGTATGCTCGTTCGTTGGCGCTGCGTTGGCGGCGTTCGTCGCGCCATCTCTTGCCTCCCGTGCGAAACGGCGCCGTGTTGTTTGAAGACCGGCGGCGTCGCTGCGTTTCCATAGGTGCTAAGCCTTTTTCTTTCTTTACTTTTTCCTCAGGTAAGTTCGCTCTTTGCAAATTTTACAAAGAAAATGCACCATCTGTGGGCAACGCTGCACAAAGTCGTAGCGCGATAGGTTAAGAAACCGAATTTTGCGGTCGATTTAAAGAGCCTGGCGTCTCCTTGTATCACCCTGTAGAACCGCCCAAAATGTAGTAGTCACAGGATCGAGTAGAAGAATGCCGGACACGACTATGCTTCACTTGATTAGATTATTCCGAACAGAATACTACTACATCAGACAAACGGAAGCACTAATTATAAAGGCTGGTTCGTACGTTTGCGTTTAAGAAGAATGAACCGCCTTTCAACCTCTTGTGGCGCCTACGACAAGATAGTGAACTAACGCCATCTATCGCGGGTACCCCTCGTATACTTAAGGTCCGCGTGTGTTTTACGCCTCCTTCTCACAACGTGGGTCTGAAATTAATCTGGCAGCGTTATAAGATCGAGCCAGTCTGTTTCCTCGTCTTAAGCGGTGATAAGAGCTCATAATGCAGTTGATCACATTCAAACGCAAACGTGTACACCAGCATTAAAAAGAGAGAGAGAAAAAAAGGCTAGTTGCCCGAGGTCTGGAATCGTCAGACCCGCGCCGTTCAAAACGCTTGCAGGGACACACCGGGTAACGATTCGAAAGGCCGGTCAACGAGGGAAAGATAAGAGAACATCGGACCAGCCCCCTGAAACTTGGCACGTTTTCGTCGACCTCTACTTATCTCGCTTTCCCAGCTGAATCGGCGTTGTTTTTCACCTCGCCGTCATTCCGCATCCTATTTCAAGAACCACAGTTTTTTTCTCTCATTTTTCGTGTTCTAAGAGTGCACCACAAATTAAAAAAAAAAAAAAAAAAAAAAAACTTAGTAATATGGAAGAATTTAGGACCAGACACGCAAGAAGAGAAATATCTTGCACCGTGTTGGGTTTTCTTTTTTAACTTTCCTTCGTGTCACCTAAACAACACAGTCCCATACGTCACGTGAAAAAATAAACAAAACTGCAGCTCTTATTTTGCGGACAATCAGACGCCCATGCAAAACACCTCGCCCCACAAAAAAAAAAAAAAATAAAAAAAATAAAAAGACGATTGTCAAATATTTTTCGGAAGATGCCGCCCGGGTCCAAGGACTTCGAGCCGTCACCTGAGGCACCACCACCTCCATCACATCATCGACGGAGGGTGGAACGGGACAGGGGTTACTCTCTCCCCCATCTCTCACCCTAAAGCAAAACTGCTGGACCGATTTGAATAAAGTTCCTTCTCTCTTTCTCTAAAGCAAACAGGCCAGCATGCTCGTCTTTTTGTTTTTCTTTTTCAAAACTTTTGACTGAACACTGTTAGCACGAACAAAGCACACCCGGTATTTTCTTGTTGTTCTTCTTAGTTTTGAAGGATTGTCACCAAAACCTATAGTGGTGGAACATACGCTCAGCAAGTGGTAAATTTTGATGCCTGCCAGTACCCTTTAAAAGTAAAATGCGAGAAAGTGCCAATGTCATGCTTGTGCTGACAGTGTCGCCGTGGAGTGCACACGCTATCTTAAACATACACAAAACTCGATAGTCAATTTTCAAAAGTGCGCGCGCCATCTGGTAGCTGCTATTTCAATTATATCTAGTCCGCCATTGTGTGGTGGGCACATAATTTTAGCACCTAATTGGGCACGAGGGTTGCGTCACCTTTCGGTGAGGACTCTGATCCAATCACATGCTTTGCGCACCAAAAATGGCGACCGCCAATCTTGGATAGATGGATGGATGTTAATGGCTAAACCTTTTGTAACGGGCGGTAGTCTGCGCCATCTAGCCTAAGTCTAAAAAGACAAAAAAACATGATTCTTCCCGCCCTTTTAAGGCCAATTTTCTCCCCCTAACTATCACCAGGTAGTGTAGGATATCGCCAGGATGACCTTAGGGAGATCGCGCAAGAAGACTAAAACCATCACCCCCCTGCCTCTTCCCCCCGGCGAGGGAGTCGCCAATTTTCCTCTGGTCAAACCTTGTCGGCGTTACCCCAAGAATATATTACATGTTTGCAACTATCCTCGGTTTGTAGCTGAGTCTATAGAAGCTCCGCCTTCAGCGCGAGCTTTCCGACCTTGCTAACGCAAGTGTGAACGCGCAGGCACGCGCAACCAAAGCACTGCGGAAGTCAGCGAGCTCGCGCTGAAGGCGGAGCTTCTAGTCTTTATAGGTGAACGGGGTATAAAAGCTGCTACGGACAGGTCGCCAAAAATATTATCTTCTTTTTCTTTAATTTGATTACTGGAGTCATTAACTTAACCGGACTACTTAGTTCTGCACGTAATAACGAACCTTGTCTGATTCTGTTGTTAGCATAACCAGTGAGGACTACGCAAAAAAGGCAGCCCGAACAGAAACGACGGAGGACTTTGAATGGATGGGGGCCGCAATGTTAGAATGCGTATAAAGAACAGAAAGGAAACAGCCCAGCTAATAAACATTAACAATATCAAAACCTAAAGCCGAGAAGCTAAAAGAAAAAAAAAAGAGGACAGACATTGTACGTTTTTTGTTCTTGTTTTTTTGTTCTTGTGCCTCGAATTTCCACGGTCTTAAAACGTGTGTTTCGTAGAGGAAAGAACAAACAATAGGCCATTTGCTAAATCACTCAAGCGCCCCCGCCTGCACTCGAGGAACCTTCAGTTCCCCAATAATTGGTAATTTCGACCACTTACTTTTGAGTGTCATCCGGAGTCCTCCTGAATAAGAGTCGTGCAGATTGTAGAAACCTGTCATTTCACTTGTACAATTTCTCGTCAATGTCAGCGCACTGTGCATGCAATTTACCGTTTAACCTGGCCTGAGCTGCAGAAACCTCTTACAATTTTATCATTCTCGTGACTGGTGATTTGGCAAGAGTTGCTTTAAACAGCCGAGAATTCATAAAAACCAAAAACGGGATCTAGCTCGGAGTCAACGGCTCTGTTTATAGCAATTTTAGAGTCTCTAACTTAATATTGGCCTCTTTGAATCTGTAGGAGAATGACAATATTGTAAGAGATTTCTGCAGCTCAGTCAGGTTAAAGGGTGGATTGCATGCACAGTATCAAAAACACTGACACTGACGAGAAATCACACACTTTGAGTGCTTACACACTCAAAAGTGTGTAAGCGTCGAGTCGGTCGAAAGTATCGATCACTAGGGAACTGAAAGAACACCATTCCCACGATTCCTCAGTGCGGGCCGGGGTGCTTGGAGACCTAAAAACTGCTTCACGGTCTTCCAAACAAACTTTCGCTCCCACATAATCTTTTGCCATTGAAGTGCAGAAGAAGCAAAAAAAAAAAAGCAAAGGAATAAACACGATTGGGGTATATGCCCCTTTGCACTGCACGCAGTGACTCGACCCGATGACGTCAATGCTAACACAGTCTAGCTTTCTGCGCTATCACCAGACGACTATCGCTTTGGGATTCCGCGAAATGAGCTGGACACCGTCCCGAAGGCATCCGCTCGTTCGTCGCACTCTGGAGAGAGGCATTCGGCAGTAGCCTCGGCTGACTGCCGCCGCGTGAAGGCAACGCTCAAAGCCAACAGCAGAATAATCAAAGCCCGCGTGCGCTCCTATTCTGACGTCAGAACAGCGAGACAGAGCGCCGAGACGAAAATTGGTTCACGAGCGGCGTGTCAGCGTTCGGCTGGGCATCAGCTGTCCAATGAGTTTCGTCGAAGGACGCCCGGTATCATGCTCTCGGGGCTCCCCGGACTGTCCATCAAGCAACACTGTCGGCCGCCATATTTTCCTCCTGATGGTGGCGTCACAAGGGGGCTGCGGGGCGGACCGTTCGGGTGCAGCGCTCTGGAGGGTGTCGCGACGGGCCACGACGGGGGGGGGGGGGGGGGGGGGGGGGGGCTATGGTGGCTGGCGACGAGCTCGGGGGGGGTGTCGCCGCGGGCGTCCCGGGTGCCGCTGACCCTAGTGACGCCACTGGATACACCACACTACCTGGTGATGGATGGGGGGAAAAAATTTGGCTTAGAAGGGCGGCAGGAACCATATGTTTGTTTTTTCATACTTAAGCTAGATGGCGCAGGCTATCGCCTGTTATAAAGGGTATAGCCATTAACATCCATCCATTCATCCTAGGTTACATCCGTTTTTGCGGGGAGCGTACAATAGACACTTTTCAAAAGTCCGCGCCATCGCCTGTCCGCCATTGCTCGTTTACCATACTCTGAGCATGCAAGCAATGGCCAACGTTACTGGCAATGGCGACAGCCAATGTTGCTCGATGAACGTTTGAAGAAAAGCCATATTGGACCCGCGTTTACGCCGAGCGCTGACGCAGCAGCACTGTCGTCCAATGCATATGCTCGAAGCCCAGGCCTAAAACATGGCGACCTGCGATAATCAACGCGGCAGATACTATAGAGGCCGCGCACTTCTGAAAATACTCTTTTGCCGAGTTGGCACCATCCTATAAGATGACGACGTTCCACGGGGCTAGAGGGGAGCTGTTCGCGTTTTTCGATTATTTTAGGTGGTGCTGTCCCAGCCCTTCAGACTCGCGGACATCGTGAAACACTGGCTAGGTGGCGCAAGCCGCCGCCTGATTCACAGGGTTCAGTCTTATTCATCTACATATCCATCTCTTCAGCCGTCTCCCTATCCGTCCGTCCAACCATAAGATATCCGTGTCTTTCCTGATTTTGCATATCAGCATGGATTCTTGCACAGCCACTACTGTGGAGTGCACACATTAAAGGCCCATGGTAATTGCCACTTCTAGAGCGAAGATATTCGAAGGCAGCCCAGGAGGATTGCAATGGTCTTGAAGTGATTCCTCCGGTGGCCGGAGGGTCAAAGGAAGGAAGCATGGTGGCATGCTGGGGTAGCAGAGTCAGTCTATGTAGGGGATATTCACTACAGACCATAGCTGAGCGCGCCAGTGCTGAGCGAATGCTGATGGCAAGCTTCCACAGTTATTTTGCAACGTGCATTCCACAGCATAAAGATTCACGATCTTGACAGCCTATTAATGTGAGCTCGGTCTGAGCATGCGCTTTATACAGCGCCCTAAAATATGGCGTCCAGTGGATACCCAATATACAATAATTTTCCTTCACAAAGAAGAGCGTGCCCAAAGTAGATTTATAAACTGCTCATGTGCAAGAACCCCGCAAGCCCCGTTTCACAGCTGACGTCACGGTCACAAGGTTAGGGCGCAAACAAGTTGGTGATAGTTGAACAGAGTAAAAACAACCCGAGACTGGGTAAAAGAAAGGACGAAGACGGCTGTGTTTGTCCGCCCTTTCGTTCTCCCAGTCTCGGGGTGTTTTTACCATGTTAAACGTTACGGCCTTGAAGTGATGACGTCACAAACATGAGTCGGTAGACCCGCCTGCACATGGTCATTAGGCAATCGCAATTCTTGATGTAGTCAGGTGCTTTATTTCACTGTGAAAAGTTGTATATCGCCACTAAACTGTTTTAGTTCCATGGGAAGGATTTCTACTTCTGTGAAGAGTGGAATGAACTACAGGGAGTGCCATGTGTATTGCTGAGCCGCCACTGGTGTGCTTGGGTTTCAATTGCCAACAACGTCCCACATCACATGTCCTTCACATAAGAACAGCCGAATAACGTTATATAGACCCTTATTTCGTTGTTTACACTTCGAACCGGTTCGGATACCGACGGCGACAAGTGAACACCCTGGCAGAATGGAATACAGCAGACGGCACCAGAGAACGGATTCCAATATGCCTTCCAGAACCAGACAACCAAAAAAACGCACGATTGGGAAGATGGTTCACTTACGTCGTCATCGGCGCTCAGGGGCCCGGTAACATCCAAATCCACGCGATCCTTGTAGTAAAGTCCCATCGCCCCGGTCCGTTAATCCGGTCAATTCCCCACCTCTACTAATCCGGGGGGCCCACCGTTTAGTCCAGTCCGCCGAGCCAAAGCACACACGCGCACGCACCGACCACGGGTCCGCTCACTCGTGTCGTCCCCATCCTTCACGCACAAACGGTCGCCAAACGCCGGCCTCGGCGTACGCGTCAACCCTCTCCGAACGCCAAACGGGGACAAGGAAACCTCGGACCGCCCGCTGACAAATCAGTCCTATTTGGGAACAGTCGGGCGGGCTCGGCCGACGATAGCCTCCGGAGATTGCCGATTGCCCACGGAGCGCCCCTCGGACACGGCAACACGACCACCAGGACCAAGTGGCGTGGCGATCAACTTCCAAGTGGTCGCCGTCCTGACGTCATCCGCCAATCTTGGTCCGCCGTCTGGTCTCCAAGGACGACGGGGATCTTCCAAACGTCTTGTCGACGAAGACGGATCCCGTGGTATACGGTGTGCAGCGCGATGCCTCGATCCTCTTGAAAAGGGACTGGTCGGACGTCAAGTAGACTTCGACGACTGCGAGGGGAATCGGTGTCTCGAAGAGCTGACCGTCTGCCACTTGCACGCAACACGGTTTTTCGACGACACTGCGAGCGAAGACCTTCCACGGACAACGGGTGAAACGTTTCCGGCACCTCCAAGGCCGTCGCCGTCAACAGAGCGCTCCTCCCGAGATCTCGCCGCGTGTCCTCCGATGCACCGGGAACGGACAAGCACCGGCAATAACAACGGCAACCACCGCAAGGACTACCGGCGATCGCGACGTTCCAGCGAGCACCTCCTTGTCCAGCGCCGCAGCACTACGGACGGTGTTCCTCCGGGCCATAGCGCCGCATGGTCAGCAGTCGCAGTAACGGTCAGCGAAAGGGTACAGGGTAGCGGAGGATAATTCACCCCTGCGAACGGAGTAAGCCGAGAGCGTTTGCCCGGACCGAGCCGCTGGCAACAGCGGCCCGACGGGGCTATCGGGCAAACGTCGGAGCCGCTATCACGGCTGCAGGAACGAGCGCCATTGTCTTCTGTCGTGCGGGACACGTGGTGCCTCGTTCCACTCAGACTAAACAGCGAGATTAGCGGAAAACACTGACGCCCGCCGACCGCACGAAGTGTACAGTATACTCGGCGTCCGGGGAGAGAAGTGGCTCGGGCCGCAACACTGCTGGAGCTTTGCAGTGCATCGCTAACCCTAAACAGCCTCTTTTGCGATAAGCATCTCCTTCTCGTTCCTCGACGCGAGTATTCGAACCAAAGAGTACACGTGGACGCCATGTGCCAGCAGTCTGGTTTATACTCAGTCTCACATCACGTTTGACCAAAGCCGGCGGTTTACGTTCTGATAAAACCAATTACACGGAAAAAAGATTAAGATTTTGAGGCATTCACTGTGGGCGATTGGCTTAGTAGGGGATAACAAACCCACAAAAATGACGAGCGTCGTGACGGTGCACTTCTGGTTGTGCTAGACTGGCTTCATCGGATCACATAACGTCGGCTGCGGTCGAAAAAAAAAAACAAAAAAACATATTGCGGTTTGGAGAAAAAACAAAATGTGCATGGCAATTTTTTGGGCGATTATTTTGCACGTAAAACGTGTGGCATCTGTACGCTCTCGGCGCTCTCCATCGGTTAGTTTAGCGACTGGCTTAACGCGTGGCATGTATACACTCGATAACAATTCTTCGAATGGAGATACCGGCGCTAATCCACGATTAAAAAAAAAAGTATGACAGGGTATTTAGTGGCCATCCGCCAGACGCAGAGTGGGAACGAGGCTGTAACCAAATGGCTTTCACGTTCGTTCACCGGTTAGTTTACGAAACAAGAAGAAACTCATGCATGCTGAAAGCGTACAACGGCTCGTAAGAGAACGTTTACCTTATGTTAGCCAGCATCCTTTACGCTCAACGAGTATTTATTTATTTATTTCCAGCATACTGGAAGGAAAAAATTGTGGCTCCAGCGGGAGTGGACTTAATGTTCATAGAGAGCTAGATTACCACAGACTATACTATGCAACACAAGAAGGAGAGGAAAGCAGGTGAAGAATAAAAGAAATATATATACAACACACACAAAAAAAAGAAACGTTACAGAAAACAGTAGACCTCTAAACGCACGGAATATAAGTTACCCATAAAAAAGATGTTCAATTGATTCAGGTACATTAGGGAGTTTTCGTAGACCGCGTTTCCCCCTCCACTAAGCCCCCCGCAACGAAGAAGCCCCTACTGCGCCTGCGCGCCGATGGCCTTGACTCTAGAGTTCCGGATATCACAGCGGGTTGCGGAAAGCGTTGTGGGACGCCGAAAACGATATATGAAAACTCCCTATACACTCCGTGCGACGCGACTGGCGCGCCGCCGCGCGGCCGGTACCGAACGTAGGCAGTGAGCACCCCAGAGAAAACGAAACCGAAACCACGCCGCGTACGTTGGTACGCGTTGAAGTCGGAGAGGTGCTGTTGCGCTGGGTTCACAGCATGAAGTGCTGCCTGTGCTGCGTCATTAAGTGCTTCAATAGTTATGCGTCGTATCTCGTGGAGACAAAGTTTTACAGTTTTCATCTCGCCGATGTTTTGTGGGACAGCGACAACGATGGAGCCGTGCCGCACGACGCGAGAAATTTGGTGTCCCGATCATGTCTGCCACTGTGTCGGCACGGCTGACATATTCTACACTGCCGCTTTGCGCTCTGCGTTTGTTTTCGTACCAGTAACGCCTACATGTGTCAGCGCCGATGGGACGAACTGAAATGCCATCCCCCACTCGCGGGTATGCAGTTGGAGGAATGCCCTCCAAAGAAGTTTCGTCCCCATCGTATGTGTCGATGATATTTCCGGACAAATATGGCACGCAATCTGTACTTCATGAAGAAAGATTTTGAATGGTAAAAAAGTGACAAATATAAATCTAAAGAAAACAACCATGAAACTCGGAATCACTGGAGAATCGGCGTTTGAGTATGGAAGTTTATGTGGTGTGCTTTCTTTCTTGGTCAGCCTCCTTTTGGATGTGGAAACACTGACACCCCGAGTTCTGTAGACAACAATATTTTTTTTCTCGGCTTTAGAGCCACCTATCGCAAAGTGCTTCGAACTGGAAGTACCGTCCACTGGTCCCTTCCTACCTGTAAAGTGTGCACCTCCCACGGTGAGTGGTATTTTCTGACAGCCTTTGACGGTCAAAGCCAGTTCCCATTTAGTTACGCCGCCCAAACTAAATTTCCACCTGGTTTCGCTTTGCCAACTATTTTTGTTATAATAAGTGTTGTGCCAAGTTACGGTCATGTCAAAGTACCTGTGGGCCGAAAATCAGCACCTCGCACAACAGGTTATTACACAACAGCTGACCGCAAAAGCCCTTGACGGCCAAACCGTGTGTTGGCCGACAACTTTGCTTTCTCGGCTTTGGAACCACCTTTCGTAAAGTTGTTTCAATTGGAAGTACAGTCCACTAGTCCCTTCCTACCTCTAAAGTCTCCACCTCCCCCGACCAGTGTTATTCTCTTGACAGCCTTTTCATGGTCAAAACCGGTTCCCACTGAGTTACGCCGCCCAAACCAAATTTTCCCCTGGTTTCCCTATGCCACCTTTTTTTTTTTTTTTTTTTTTTATAATAAGTGCTGTGTCATGTTACTGTCAAGTCCAAGCACCTGTGTGCCCAAATCTGCACTTTGCACAGCCCGCTATAACACAACATTTTGGGTCCAATATTGGATATACCGTACAGCTTTATTTCTTTATTCGTTAGAAAAAACTTTCACACCTGCTGTCTTAATGAAACTTGGCACACTTCGTGCAGAAACTTAGTGGACATCTTACTCGCCTCCAATATCATCGTTCCAGCAGTCCTACGTTTACAGCAACGAGCGAAACAAATTTCCCACTCAGAGGAATTATGGTGGCGGCCGTCTTGCTTTTCGGAAAACTGCTCCAACTCCTTTTTTGGCCGCAACTAGAGAAATTCCCCCGAATAACGACTAAAACTCAATATTTAAGAAGAGGAGAACAGGTAAATGCCCTTCTTAGGTCTGCCCCAGCATTCATGCAACGTCACCCTCAACGAATCGGCTCAAAAAGCAAAAGTTTCGTCCGTGCGCGCTTCCGTCGCCACAGCTTGACATGCGAAAAGGCGCCGCAGGCTGCTGAACGCGCCTCACGGTCGAACGCCAGCTCCTCCGCTAGCGGCGCTGCGCGCGTTTTTCAAAGCGCCCCCTATAGTTCCCGCACGGAGTGTATAGGGAGTACTCACTGGCGGCCATAGCCGTGTGCGCGTCTGCTGAGCGCGTGCTCCATGGCGAGCTTCCACAGTTCTTTTGCAACGTGCATTCCACACCATCAAGATTGCCGGTCTTAGCAACCTAGAAATGTGAGTTCGTTCTGAGCATGCACTCTAAACAGCACTCACAAATATGGCGTCCAGTGAATACTCCTCATTGTCTTACGAAAATATATGTAAAGGCAGGCTGTTCTTTCTGTACTTTCAGTAAAATACCGCTTAGAATTATTCTTTGACATTCATAACCTACAAAACATGCGTTAGTTTTTTTGTGTTTTTTTTTCCCACACAATAGTTGAAAAAAATATCAAGGAAAAGGAGCAGCGTTTACCCCCTCGGCTCGCAGCCAGAACAAGCGGCCACGTGATCTGGAGCCGATTATATGCCGCCAATGTTTATCATAGCCACGCGCACTGGGGTTGGCAAAGCACAGGACACGCGCTGAGTTTCGTACATTGTTAAGGTTTGGCTATTCCCGTTATCGGAGCAATTGGGCACGAGCCACTACCCGAATGCATGTCGAGACATCCATTGTCACGAGCCCAAGTCGAGTGCTCATCACGTAGGGCTCGCGTACACTCTATGAGCCGCACTTGAACATCGTCAACGCGGCCAGGACTATACTTCGTTTCACCTTATGTGCGAGCGAAGGCAAAGCTGGAAGCGCGAGCACGAAAGCTCCGTGCCTTCAGGCTTTGCTCGAGCGCGCGAGCTGGGCAGAAACGCAAAAAGCGCTGGTTTCGCGCTTCTATAGCTTTGGCTTCGCTCGCAGATAAAATGAAACGAAGTATAATCTTGGTGACGAAATCTCCGGGGATCGCATTGTTGACAACGCCAACAATGCTGTCCCCTCAACTTCGTCTTCAATTCTTGGGAAAGAGAGAGAGACAAAACGCCCGCTTTTACTCTTGAAATTACGCGGTGACAATTAATGCTCTTGGTCAGTGTCGTTGCGTGCGAGTATAGCCTGGGTCCGTCTGGTGCCAGTATAAAGTGAGAAACATTCCTACCCATTATCGTTGTACGTCTCCTTTAAAAACATTTGCGCGAGCGAATAGAGGGGTCATCTCGTTGGAACGGTCGTGTCCAGTGCATGTATTCAGTCATAGCCTCCTCTATAATCACAAAACTTGGCAGTTCGATGACGGAGCCATGAGTGCCCGGTCGCAGATATGGAGCGCGAGGATCTGGTAGCACAGAGCATTGCTCGGCGAGTTTGGTATTCAGCGCACAGCTTTTGCAGCGGCGAGGACCCGAAACATGGTTCTCAAACCCGACGAGAAAAGAAGCGGTAGCCCGAGGAACGCGATGAAGCACGAGCGGACATTTTATCGCTCGGGACCAGTGTGTTTCGGCGTCTCGCCGCAGCGGGGCGCCCGGTATACATGCCTCTTGTCTGCCGCTCTGACTTTTCTCTTTGCGACCGCGTCTCGTGGCGATCTGCCAGGCTCCGTTCGATCGCTGAAAGCAATTCGGAATAATTACTGTGAATCTAATGCCCGAGTAAATCGAATGCCAGGCTCAGGATGGAACGGATCTGCCAGGATCCGCTCGATCGCTGAAAGAAATTCGGAATAATTACTGTGATTCTAATTGCCGAGTACCACTAGGGCTACGAAACATCAACAACCGGAAGCGACAAGCCTCAAAGACGTGCAACATGCACGCCAAGGTACGCGATTGTGCTTATTGCCGACTGTCACTCGCGCTTACTTCACGAGCTCCGAGAGACTGCATCATATTATACACGAACAGTAAGTACAAAGACATTGGTGAACGTATTTGTTGCGAGCAATGTTCGATTTAAATTATGATGTTTTTTATTAATAAACATGTTCAATCAATCAAACAATTATGATAGCAAAAACCGGTGCGATTTAAATCGCGCTTAAAATCAGGATTTCAATCACGATTAAAATCATCTTGATTTTTATTCTCCAAGCTGATTCAAGTCCAAGTCTGTTGAACCAGAGTTAATGAATGAATTCCAATCTCCCTAGCTTCCCTTGAGATTGTAATGGGATAATTGTGTTTAGATCTCACTAAATCGGTAGGGGAGTCGAGCCGGTGGTAACGATTACGTTTAAAACGAACTGCTTATTACTGAACTTGTTCCACCTTTTTAGTATCTTTCTTCGTGAAGGGATCCCACACGGGACAAGCGTACTCAGGCAGAGACCACTTAATAGCCCATAATTTAGAAAATAAGTCCCGTGTTTTTTTGTTGTTGTTGTTGTTTTTTTTTTTTTTTGGGGGGGGGGGGGGGTGGTTTAGTTCCTTTGAAATTCGGCGGTGTTTTTGGTTTGTTTCTCTCACAAATTCGGTGTTCTTCGGTGTCAACATTTTGTGTCCTACCAAAAAAAGGCCATTTTTAAGGCTCATCATACCGAAAAAAAAAAAAAAAAAAGACAAGGAAACATGACAGGCGAATGCGATTTCCCGGCTTCTAGGAAACACGCGCCTATTTCGAACAGTCGAAAAACGTCCCGGTACCGATAAAGGAAAGAAACAAGGTAAGACGCCTGGTTCCCGTGAAATGAACTTTCCTCGAGGACAGTTCAGTGAAGGCTGTGTTCCGGGCCAGTACAACATAGAACTCTAGACAAATATTTCTCTACGTTAAAGGCCGACGAACAGGCAGAAAGGAGGAACTTTCCCCTCAATTCCTCCTTTCCCGTCGAGAAAGAGGGAGAACCTCCTCCTTTCCGTGGGGAGTAGCTCACAGACCTCCGCTGCCTCCGCTCCTGCGATGAGACGAAGAGAAAAGAGTGCGAGAAGGAACGGAGAAAACGAAACTGGAAAGCGGTTTTCTTCCCGGCAGGAGAGGGTTCTGTTGGATGGGCATCCTAAGCTGCATTTCTTTCTTCTTCAATCCATCTTTTTTTTTCTTTCCCGAGATTGATGAAACCCCGACTGGGGCGTTACTTTTCGGCGTTTATCGGTATTTACCGAAATCAGGAAAGCCTCACTGTAGGCCAGAAGCTTGACACAGGAAGGCACGCGTGCAGACTTAGCCTAGCCTGCGACTTGCAGATACACAAACGCGTCCAATCTGGGACGGCTGAGATAAGTTATGGTCTCCATTTCTGGAGTCCGTACCATGTGATTGGATCCGACTTTTCACCGAACACTGACGCTGCGCTTGTTTTTCGTACGAGCTGGGCCGGGTTCATGCTGAACGCTGTCGCAGCCCCATAGTGCCCAATGCGTGCTCGGTGTGTGTGCCCCAAACAATGGCAGACTCGAATAATTGGCGCAGCTTTTACCACATAGCGCACACTTTTGAAGAGGGTTCCCCCGTTGTAGGTTACGAGATAGGAAAAATTTATCCGGTTCACATCGCTGCTGAAAGTCATTGGCGCTAAAATAAAGCGCGCCGTCGCAACAGCGATGTATCGGAACGCACAGCAGTGCTAAAAATTAAATCGCTAAAATACCCCTCGATCAGGGTGGAAAATAGAAATCAAGATGATTTACATAGCGATTTCAATTATTATTTAATTTGGGGATTTATAGCATAATTTTAATCGCGATTACAATCGGACCGCTTTGGCTATGATGATCTAAATTAAACGCTCTTTTTCGAAACAATGCTGCACATTTTATTTTTACAGTTTATCTACCAGGCTTTTTGCTTTTTATGGGCATTTTTTTTGTACTTAAAGCAAATAATGATCAAGCAGGAACGATTTATATTAGGCAGCCATAAAAGCAAAAATTCCAATGACAAAAAAGTATTTCCTATCTGTAGCGATTTAAATCAAGTAGTTTGATTTAAACCAAAGAAATATGATTTAAATAAAAAAAGATTACTTACTGTATATATATTATATTTTTTATTTAGGTTCTTGAATCATTCTTTAACATGACATTTTCTATCACTTTGTTTTTTCTAACAAACTTCAAACCTTCATATTGTCGAAAGTCTGCAGCTGGTCTTTTCAATAACTCATTGCCCCTCGAACAAAACAGTGGTCCAGGTTTTGCAAGTTTCCTAAATTAAGATGGAGCCCCTCAAAGCAGAGCAGGTCCCATTCGACGTGGAGTAATACGGTGAGAAACTGAGGGGGAGGAGGAGTTGACAGCGCACGAGGACGTCACAGAATGCCACCGATACGGGGCGTTTCCGACCGCTACTGGGGCGTACAAAATACACACGAAAATTGACATATCAACCGAGTGAAATGAAACTCTTCACAGAGGTGTCCTTATAGGTGACGCATTTATTACACTAATCTTTCATAAGTGTAGGTTTTAGAGGGAAACAATTAAGCCTAAAGATTATAATTTTCTGACACAGGGGGAAAAAAACGGTAAAAACAGCGATCATTGGATGATTTATCAAATAAAAATGTATGGCGACTTGTTGGGCAGTCGTGTTGCATACGTGAAACGTTCTGGCATGACGGGACATCAGGTCACGTGACGTAAATTTCCCCGCTAAATCTAGCGGGAAAGCCTAATTTGTGCATAAGTCACATGACACCAAGTCCCGTGACGTCATTTTCGTCGTTTACTCTAGCGGGGAAACTGAATTGGCGTTG
This sequence comes from Ixodes scapularis, assembly GCF_016920785.2. Classification (NCBI taxonomy): domain Eukaryota; kingdom Metazoa; phylum Arthropoda; class Arachnida; order Ixodida; family Ixodidae; genus Ixodes; species Ixodes scapularis. The sequence goes on along the minus strand of NW_024609883.1, from coordinate 64,044,443 downwards.
AGGTCACGTGACGTCAATTTTTCCGCTAAATCTAGCGGAGAAACTGAATTCGTGTATAGGTCGCAAGACGCGAAGTCACGTGACGTCATTTTCCCCTCTAAATTTAGCGGGGTGGGCCGGGGATCCAAAAACCGTGGTTTCGTGTGCTGGTTGGTCATGCCTTTTATATATGTGGTGTTGCGCCAGAGCGCGGAGCGCTGGTTGGAAGGATTGGTGGGTAGATGCAGAAGGCTAGTTGCCATCGTCTCTAGCCGTTGTCTAGGGTGCCTCAATGTCTACCGCTTTCCAGTCAGAGCGGACAAGAGCGTCGTCTGCTCCTCGTGGAGCGTCTTGCCTCCAAACGCGTTTCGAACAGCGAGAGGGGTATAGCTATAGCCTCCGCGTCTACCCCCTAATCCTTCCAATCAGAGCTCGGGGCTCGGACTTCCCCCCAAGTGTCCTCGTGTCCTCGTGTCCTCCTCTCTCTCTCTCTCTCTCTCTCTCACTTTCTCACCGTATAAGCTCTTCGAATGGGAGTACAAGGTGCGAGCGAAGAATTTCAGAGACTGATTTTCGAGATTCTTCATTCGATACGCTTTGCATGAGCTTAGCGAATCATTTTAAAGGCACCTTTTTTTAGGTTTGAAGAGTTTGAAGCGTAATTAATGCTCGCTCTCGCTCTGGTCCACTATCTATGGTGAAATCGCCATTGGGCTCGTGCACGAGGTCACAGAAACTGCCGAAGTGCTGCTGTAATTGTTCACAGAACGACGCCCTTCGGCATAACGAAACACGAAGGTCTTCGATTACTGCGCGCGCATCACCGTGCCACGCTCTCTTTTGACGCTACAAAACCAGTCTCGGAACTTACCCTGGAGCAGGGGCCCTGTCAAGCTGCATTATTGTTAGGGATGCCGCGAACATTTTTCGAATCGAAGTTTCGATGATCGAATCACGCGGGTCGAAAGGTTCGAAACATTTAGAATTTTCGAACTTTCCATATTGAGAAATTCGACGGAAGTCGAATTTTCGAACTTGTTAAACTAGGAAGTTCGACGCTTTTCGAATTTTCGAACTTATTACGCTGCAAAATTCGATGCTTGTCGAACTTTCGAACTTGATAGACTAAAAAATCGACGATTTTCGAACTTCTTGCACTTAAAAGTTCGTGGCTGTTCGAACTTTCGAACTTCCTACGCTAAGAAATTCGATAATTTTCGAACTTCCTACGCTAAGAAATTCGATAATTTTCGAACTTCCTACGCTAAGAAATTCGATAATTTTCGAACTTTCAAACTTATTAATCTAAAGAATTCGAAAATTGTCGAACTCTCGATTCCTGAAAAGTGAAAAGTTCGACGAACTTCGAACTTTTAGGGTAAAAGGTCGAAGTTCGTCGACCTTCGAAAGACCGGCGGGCGGTTTCATTTGGATTAAAGCAGTGAAGTACATTCGTAATATTTTTTTTTTTTTTGCAATTTTATATGGGTGCCGCATTCCTTGCGAAAGACCATGCCGTTTATTTCAATCATCTGGCATGCTTGGTTTTAGAAAAATAGATTCCCGAAGGGAGCGAGGAAGGACGACGGGTTTTTGACAATTGTCGTTTGTGCCATATTTGAAGCGCGCTATAGCCGAAGCTATTTATGGTAGAGATGTTAAACTTCTTAAGAATGATCTATGTATAGCCTAGCTGAGCGTCGTCCTAAGATATGATTATTGTTGTTCAAGACCGAGTTTCGAATAAATATCCAAACATTACGGACAATTATGCCCTAAACTTGGTATTTTTTTTTCGCCTACATGTTCGGGGTATCGCATTTAAATTAACACCAGAGACAGTACATATCATTACCATCTGCTGAATACAAAAAATGTATTTATTGTTTTTTTCACGTTGAGGAATAAATTAACTCATGGGGGAAAATTTCTAAAATTGTTCCAAGTTCTGCGCGTCATAAAAAAAAATTTTCTCTTATTTTACGTTCTTGGGACGTGTTTCGTTTGGCCTGTACACAATTTGGTAGGAGAAACTTGTTTTATAGTTCTGGGCCTCTGAATATGCAAGAATACAACACTTCCAACAGGTTCTTGAGTTTTTTTGTTTTTTTTTCTCCAGCTTTTTATTTTTGCATTTATTGTTATGTTTATTTATTGAATATTTTTTACCAATGGAACAGTTATTTAGGTCGAAAAGACATAGCTTTGAACTTTCGAGCCACCGAGCATGTGACGAGTAGTGCCTCCTGACAACGAGTTTCTAAAGGCCTGTTCACATGCAGCGGAGCGCTACAAGCATAGCGCTGTCCTTGTGCTAAGCACGTGCCGACGGGAGCGTTCACCAGCTTTGTATCGCACCGTCAAAACTGTTGCTCATGGCATACGATAAGTACCTGACGGCACGTGAGCAGCGTTACATCAGCGCTTCGCTGCATGTGAGAACCGGCCTTAACAATGACCATCTACGCGATCTTTTGTGCAGTGAAGAGCGACAGTAGCTATTCATATGCATAAATAATATCAGATTAAAATAAGCTTGACCATGCCCACTTTCCCCGTATTGTTTTCCTTAACAGTCTGAAATATCTGGGAGGGGGGGGGGGGAAGACTTGAGCCCCCCCCCCCCCCCCTGTTTTTCCTCTTCCGACGCCAGTGGTATGGTAGAACGCTCCTCGACCTCAAGTTGCGTCACCTTCTGTGCTTTTTGCTCGGCGTTTCTTCCGCACCAGAAAATAAACCTCCAAATCAATTACAAACAAAAAAATTGTGAAGGTGCAGGCGAGCTGGTGTATGTTGATCATGATGCAAAACCCCGAGACTGGGAATAAAATTCGAAAGAAATAGTGTAAGAAAAAAGAAAAAAGGGGACAGAACAACATCTCAAACTCAGCCGATTTGAGTTTGAGACGTTGTCCTGAGCTGAGTTTTCGGCTGAGTTGAGTTTGAGACGTTGTCCTGTCCCCTCTTTTCTGTCTTCTTGCACTTTTTCTTTCAAATTTCATTCCCAGTCTCAGGATTTTGCATCATGTACAAACCAAACTAAACTTACACTCGGGCGGCGTTCGATCGGATTACTACCAGCGTGCAAGGGGGTAGGGGGGCAGTTTGCCAGATCACTTCAAGGTTTTTCTGAACCTCACCCACCTGCCTGCCCCTGGCCGTTTCGAACTGGATGAGTATCGTTAAACAGTGCGTTCGTAGGATCACTACTTCGTAATGCACGTTAATGACCACCCCGGGCTGGCGGTCACAATTACTGATCTATTGTTACACGTCACGGCACTGGCAAATATTCCAGCCCATCCGGGGCACTCGTCGTCTCATTTAATTGCCTGACCAACTTCGCGCAGTCTAAATATCACACCCGAACTTATCTAAACCTGATTTCGTGGAAACCAGTGAGGCGTGAAAACGTAATTTGAAGCTGAAACTGTGGCGGAACATGAAAACCGGACTTCGAACTTTGCGCACTTGGACTTCAAGCAAATCGAAAACCTTCGAACTTTTTTTTCTTCGAATTTAGCCTTAAAAGAGAATCGAAACCTTCGAACTTTTCGAACTTTATGCAGAAAGAAAATCAAAGTCTTCGAATTTACCGAACTTTATGTCTTTAAAATTTCGAAACGTTCGAATTTTTCGAATTTTAGAACCAAAGAAAATCGAAACGTTCAAATCTCTCGAATTTCAAATTAGGGAAGTTCGAAATCTTCGAATTGATCGAACCTCAAGTAAACAAATATTCGAAATAATTGAACCCGAACTTTTAGAAACCGTAAAAGCTTCGAACTTTTCGATTTCGAAACCCCACGATTTTGGAAAGCTGCGAATTTTTTAAAATTCGAACCTCACCTACGGTCGAAAATATCGAAACTTTTCGAAATCGAACATCAGTTCGGTTCGAAAATATCGAAACCTTTCGAATTCGAACCTAGGGTGGTTCGCGGCATCCCTAATTATTGTAGCTTTTTTCCCTGTCTCCTTACCACCATTCTGACCTGTGTGCAAAATACATTGAATGGACTTCAATTGAAACGACAACATGCGACGCTACTTCTTTTTTCTTTTTTACTTCCAAACCTTCCGGTTTTTACTAGTTTCTCACCACGCGAAGTCTCACTGGACCACGTGACTGTCTCGGCGTCTCGGAGAATCTACAAACAACCGTCGCCGAACACGATACGAAAATCACGTCAGCATTCCTTAGACGGTGGGTGGCCGGACGGGCCAATGAACAGAGTCTCCGAGGCTCAGACTATACTTAACGTAGTTTCGACAAGCCGTGGGGCCAGTTGCGAAAGTCCAAACGACGCTCGATAAACTTCAAGATACCGCTACTGAAAATAGTAGGCGTGCGTCACAGGCCGAGATACATACCAGCCCAAAATGGCCAGCTCGCAGCGATAGGCAAAACACACCGGATCAGTCGGTGACCTGTAAGTCCCGCAATACTTTTAGATTAATCGTCCGGTAATATCCGGAAGTTACCAAGTTTTTGCGCTGTTCACGTAGAGAGGGACTAAATATAGTCGGATGTGATATTTATTTCATTAAAAGACGCCCCAATATTCGCTAAATCCATTATGAACTTGAATACGAAACTTCACGCCAAATTTCGCAAGCATGCATGGCTGGCCGTGTCGCGACGTAACATCAGGCATACTAACATCAGGGTTGCGGGCGGTGTCCTATTCCCGGTTTTCATCAACATGGTCGACGGTGCGTGCAAAGATCGACGTTGAAAAATTGAGCTTCCCTCAATGCCGTGCATCTTGTCTCTCTTAGAACAAAGTTAATTAACTGAGACAGAAGTCAAGAGCTGCCATGGCATGATGTTACGCCAGAGATTCCGGTGTTGCCAACCAATAAAACGTTGCGTGTTTTGCGGGTGCAATCCGTGCAGTTGGGCTGTGTTCAAAATTGAATTACTTGCTGCGGCAGAGGATTAAAACTTCGGATATTGTGCGGATGACATTCCTAAAACATATGACAATATGATTAATTTGTTTTCTGAAAGACGAACTTTTACCGGACAATCGCTTTAATGCAAAATAAACCGATATCACAAAGCGTTCGGTACATGCACGAACAGAAGGTATGGGGCTTGTATTGCTTGTATGCGGCAGTGCCCGAGAGGGCTCGTGCCATCTGGTGCGCTACACCTGCAGAGCTCCAGTGATGTTGCTGCACGCGCAGAAAGACTAAAGTTCTTTTACAGAGAAACTCCACTCAATTCCAAAAATTTCGAGATAACGAGTGATTTCACATTAAAACGAACTAAAAAAAAAAAACACTATGTCATTTGCTTCGCAAAAAAAGAAAAAAAAAAGAAAAGAAAAAGGGAGTATATTGAAAAATTTAACTTTAAACACGAGCATAAATTTAAGCCGGAACTTCGGCTCTGCCTGGCAGCACTGGCCTCGGGCCGCAAAGATGTCACGTGATCCTCAACGGAACGACGGGCGAGATTGGGGTGGGCGTGTGTCAGGCGCAAGTGTCGTCTGCACTGCCCTCTTCACCACGTTTTGGTGTCTACGACATTCGACGATGTCTGCACAACTATGGCATAAGTCTGCGCACGTAGTGTCCGTAGTGTGGGCGAAACTCCGAGAGACAATAGTCACAAACGGTGAGACGACGACGGCGGTTGTGACGCGGGAGGCGGTGGCACCAGCCGAACGGCTCCCAAGGAGCGCGCTGCGCAGGCGCGTTACGCCAGTCACGTGGACACCGCTGAGCGCCGAGAGAAAACGTTGCTGATGTCACCCGTTAAGCTTGCCCGGAGAAGTAAAGACAAGCAAAAAAATGAAACTTACAACACCCTGTAAGGCCGAATTAGAGCGCAGCTCTTGAGGAGGAGGAGGGAAGGGTACTGAGGGGAGGCTGTGCCCCTCGTCCCTCCCTTCACCCTCCCTCCTACTCCTCCCCCGTCGCTCCTCTTCCTCCTCCTCCCCTCCTCCTTCACCTCCTTTTACCCTCATCCTTCAAGCTCCTCCCCCTCCCTCCTCTCCTCCTCTCTTCCCCTTCCTCCCCGCGCGTTGCATCATGACAAATGTCCCATAATGCACCGCGCGCTTACGCCGACGGCGACGGCGACGCCGCTCGGCGCCTAAGAGCGACGCAGCTCTTAGGCACCGAAAACAGGCGCCTAAGAGCTGCGCTTTAGCTCAATTTTGGCTACGCCAACGCCGTAGCCTTGACTGCGCGATCGGAAGTGTCGCTGTGATCGGCCTTCCACGATCGGCTCAGTACTGACTTTGACGTCAGCAAAGAATTTCTCTTCGACGGAAATAAAAGGAATGGAAGAACTTCAATTTTGGCGATGTTCACAGCGTTGGTTTAAGAGCGAAATGAATTCAGGCTTCCAGCATGCTCATTACAAACACTATCGAACTTGTTGTTCGCAAGGTCGTCACGAGAGGCAACCGAACGAGGGCGCCACCAATGCATCTCGCCGCTAATTGCTGACGTGCGGATCAAAACCGTCGCTGTGGTCGGCCTTAAAAGACTGGCCGAATGCTGACTATGACGTCAGCGAAGGTTTTCTCATCCACAAAAATAAGAGTAATGTAAGAACTTCAATTTTGACGGTGTTGGCAGTGTTGGTTTTAGAGCGCAGTAATTTGAAGCTCCCACCACGCTTATAACAAACACCATCAAAATTGATGTTCACAAGGAAATGACGTCACGAGAGGGAATCAGAGGGGGGCGCCATTAAAACATCTCGCCGCTAAAGGCTCTGTTATACTCCGACGTAACGCGCGCGCAAGCGAACGCTGGCCGAAGTCGGCTACGTCACGTCGGTCACGCCGCGCGCGTCCAAAATTCGCCCTCTTTATACTCCGGCGGCCCTGGCGACTCCCGCGGCTGTGCGTCGGTGGGCCGCCGGCTTGGCGCATGCGCAGAATCTGACTGAGGGCACGTTTCCTGTGAGAGTGCGCCACTTCCGGTTCCTTTTCGTTTCGAATAGCAGACGAGAATGCTCGCGCTTCTTGAGCGCCAAGTTCGAGCGATGGCGTGGACGTACCTACCTTGCACGACGAAAACTCGCGCTTGCACTGGTGGTGCACCACCTGCGCCGCAAGCGTAGGCGGTCAATGTACATACGGTACACCTTTGACAAGCGCACGGTCTACGGTACTCAAGCTTCCTCGTGTCGTAGACACACGGGTGAGGACGAGTTCCCTCAATGAGCTTCTCGGCCCGACCGAGTCCGATTCTTCAAACATGACGCCACACGGAGTGGTGCTCCTGTCGTCTGCGACGCGTGCTGGGAGCCAACGCGTGGTGCATCCTGGTCCGGCGTCGCCGGCGTGGCCGGCGCGGAATCCCGCATGCTCCATTTTGGCGTCGAGGCGGTCAGGCTGCGTCGAACGCCGCCGGTCGCGTCGGTTACGCCACGACGCCGGAGTATAGAGCGTCGGGTTTTCGCCGACGTGACGTCGCTGTGACGCGCTCGCACGCGCGCACGCGTTACGTCGGAGTATAACAGAGCCTTAATAGACTAGTCAGGCGATTCCGGAAAGTTTGAGCGTTGCAAAGTTTGTCGGACCGTTTAAGAAACATTTCGACATAACTAGGTCGTAATATTTGACGTGTGGTTTCCCTAAGTGATACTAAAGAAGACTGCATTTTTTTTTTCAAAAACAGAAGTGAAGCGGAGTGTCCCTTTAATGCATTGCGGCAGCGGTGGCGCAGCCAAATTGAATTCTTACGAATCCCGGACAAAAGCTCACCGGACAAAAGCTAAACTATTTTTTCACTGACCCGGACGAAAGCTCGCTAGGAGAAAATTTTATGTTGGTCTTAACACAAGTGCGGACAACTTAGGTGCATGCGTGCGACACTAAAATGCTACGATAAATTAAATCTGACAGGCGCGTGGTTTGTTAATTATAGTAGAAACAAGTTTATTTATCGATAGGTCAGAAGCGAACGCAGTTCCCTACTACCTCCAGCTGTCTTGGTAGATCTCGATGTACCTGGAAGCCCTCGCAACCATTTTAAACACGATTCTGCAGGCGCAGAGTGGTTTTTCACACCCGCTTCTCTGGGGGTTCACCTTTCCGGGCTTGTGTCAATGCCGTGGCAACGAGCCCCTGATTTTCCTGTAGGCATTCAATCAGCCTCCAGATGCTTGGATGGGCGTGGCCGACAAGCTTCTGGAACCCAGTGTTCCATCCTTCGTAGGTGTTGTTCGTCCGGTCTTTTTCTTGAACGGTGGCGTCGTACATATTCCAACGTTCTGGGGAAAACTTCGGTCGCCGTCGGAGCACAGTCAGTCGAAGGGAAGGGTTCGCTCTGGGTGCCGCCGCAGAAGGAGCAGAAGCATAACGGAAGGGGCCGTTTACACATGTGCAATAAGAGTAGTCCAGCAGGTCGCCGATGTCACCGGTAGACTTTCCCCTGATATAGGATAGTCCTTCGGGCACAAGCTGTGGTGAAAGGAACGCGAGGCTATCTAAAATCCCGCACGGCTTTCTAAATTGGTCACCTGTCCAAAAGGCCACACTCCCGTTCCTTGAAAATATTTTTAAAACTTCGCAAATCAATGGTTTGTATATTACAGTCTTGCTTCAGTTTCCCTTTCACATCACCTTGAAATATAATCCTTCATTTGAAATCAATTTACTACGCACAATGACGGAAACAATTTAATTTTCCTGGCCATTCGCTTCAAATATTACCCTGAACCCCCAAAAAACCCTCGCATTAGTAATGAAGAGAAATGAGACAGTTCTAGAATAGGGGGCCCGAAAGCTTGGGGGCCCCAAAGAAATAGGGGCTCACTACTGCGCATGCGCAGAACCCAAACTCCGTCTGGGGCGTTGGGTTGGCGCTCGCCCTCAACGCAGAATTCGAGAAAGAGCGTGGGGCCCCCAATTGCTTGGGGCCGGTTGGGTCGGCAAACATGGCGGCGCCCTTTCCGTTCGCTCCGGAGCAAGTTCTTCATGGTCGCTGAGGTATTGCCCGATTTCATTGGCAATGAGTGGTGCAACTGGCTTTCGCTTTGCTTTGTCTCGCTCAAGTCGCAAAGAATGAGCGGTGCACGGGCCCGCCCCATTTTAAAGATCGTCCCTAGGGACGATCTTTAAAATGGGGCGGGAATCAGATGATTCTGGCCGTTCCTAAGCCTAAAGAGACGCGGTAACCGTTGACAGGGCAACGCATTGCTACCCTGTGGCTCCGAGTGGATTTCGTTCGTGGCACGATACCTACAGCAACGTTACTGAAGCTTGCTCCAGTAACGTTGACCCAGCTTGAAAACAAGTATTTCAAGGCTTCGAAGTCGCTCCAGCTCAGATCTAAATAGAGCAGCTGCTCGCAGATTGTGCTCGCCCGCGCTCGTCTCAGTTTCGGCATAGTAGAAGGCCTAAATCTTCGGCGACAGACGGTCAAAGCGATCACGAACGCGCACAAAATCCGAGAAAGATCGTCAAATCAGAACGCGCTATGAATCGGATTGTTTTGGCTGAATACAGCCAACAACATTTATACTAATATTAGATTGCCTCTTGTTTTAGCCGGCTTAATTGGGATTTATTTCAACAATTATTTTTAAACAAAACGTACTTGTTAAGCGCATATGTTTTACGTTTATTAATATTTTTCTTTTTTTATTATTACGCTCGTTAGCCGCATTGGCGCTGGAAGCGGGAAACGTAAGCGCGCTGCGCTGCGTTTGGGAAAGCCCTATTCTATAAGCCGTCGACAACAACCTTTGCCCATGCTCTCACTTGCTTTCATTGGAAGCATGGGCACAATGCTTTCAATTGTCTATAGCACGCGCAGAATGGGAAAGATTCCGGGATTCATTTTAGACAATCAAACGAAAAACCGGAGATGCTATGTTAATCTTCCTCACTCCAGCCCTTCACAAAAGAGGAGAAACAACGTGGCAATAATGAAAAAAAAATGAAGATAATGGTAGCAATCATGGACAAGGTCAAGTGTTACACACACACAAAAAAAATACAACGTGAAAAAAATTGAAGGGGACCAACGATAGCAGAGAGGGTCGGCGAAGAAGAGGATTGGTTGGAGGCAGCTGACAAGTCAAAACCTATATCGTGCATATAATATAAGATACGACAAAAAGAACAGCGACCACGAGGCAGACAATAGGGAATTTCCAGCGCCGCACGTGACCAATAACTGCCATATAACGTATCACGAACGATGAAACATGACACAATTCAAAGATAGGCAAACAAAGGTGTTGTTGAAATCGATCTACAGTTCAAATAATGCGATAGCATTTGTCACCGTCGAGTATACACTGCGTAAACGTTCCTTTATTAAACTGCTTCGGAACCGCCGTGGAAATTCAAGAAATATATTTTTTTTTTCGCCAGTGTTCCCGAAGTCCTTAATTCCATTTAAAACCAATTCCCACAGTTTCCTTACCTAAGTGTCCACTTCTCTTGGAAGGACCCATCCCGTGACCAACCAACAACGACTTTTGCCGCAACTGCAATTCAACTATTTCCTTCTTTTTACATGAAAGTCAAATTTGGGGGTTTTACGTGCCAAACCTACGAGGGGCATCTGGCACGCCCCAGCGGAGGACTGAGGATTAATTTGGACCACCTGGGGATATTTTGACGTGCAACCGAAAGCTCGGTTACACGGCGCCTTCTCCGCTACAAGCCTCCGTCATATCGGGGGCACCTCGGTCGGGATTCGAACCCGCCACCTCGGGATCCGTAGGCCGGCGCTCTCGCCTCGGAGCCATTCTTTTACATGTATGTGTATGAACCCAAGAATAAGATAATCGATGGCTGCGGCTGTGTTCCTTATCTTACCCAAAATCAATTCAAATTACTCCGGCGGGTCGTGTCACGTAACAACACAAATTGGAAAAAAAAAAAAAAAAGAGCTGGACGCGAATAGGTTTAAACGCCAAGGTACAAAACCTTTAACCTGGAGTAAGGTCGTGTAAATTTTGGAACACGGCCTGTATTTCTTATTCAGAAGTTGATGTATCAAACCACTATCGTTGGGTTCATTACCGTTGCATGCGTATAGACCAACTTAACTCTCTGGAAGTCACGCCACGGCGGTGGTGGCGCCGCTGTCGGCTTCTGTATGCTTCTTTGGCATACCTGCCAGTTTTTTTGTTTGTTTTTTAAGAAGCCGCCGTTTAAACATGTGCACTGGAACGCAAAGCTTATGCATCTCAAACCTTTGAACTATTCGCCAATTTGAGAGACAATGGAGCTTGAGAGGAACTGAAGGCGTAGGAAGAGCCCAGATATATTGTTTAAAGTCATATTGTCCGGGGGTGTGTGCACGTCCGCTGCGCTAATGCTAGGCTGTGTAATGGTACGATGAAGCCTCGAAAAAAAGAAGAAAAAAAAATTAAAGTTGAGCGCAACGCTATAAATACTCCAAAATGGTTCGTTTAACTTTACCCCGGCCCTTCACGCACGAAAGGCACCTTCAAAAGCCGCGTTCGCTCGAGCATAATTCCTTTCGCAATGTTGCACATAAATTTTTCAGACGGAGCGTACAATATCTTCTGTAGAAACGTAGCACACCCCATTCACATGGAGACCAAAGGTCGAACATTTAGCTAAGTGGGTCAACGGCGAATCAGTTTTCGATCCTGGACGCGAGGCGTGTGCTCCTGACCTAAAAACGCGGTCCGATTCGATGATTGCGAAGAGACCTATATATACGCTAAAGGTACCTTTAAACATCAGTCGCACTGCTCATACATCATACAAAAGATACGCTACGTACTTCATCGATGAAAATCGATCACGTGGCAGGTGGTTAACGCAGCTGTAAGTAACCACTCGGTATTCACCGACCGTGTTGGGGGACTTAGTCTTCCCGAGCGACCAAGAAGGCGACTAAAAAGTCTTAGTCAGGGCGTACGGCTAGTGCAGCCGGTGTTTAACAGACGACTATACTCGGGGACAACTTTTTTTTCTTTTTTTTTCATTTCCGAAGAAGTGAAGACCGCGCGAGCACAGGTCAGCGCTCAAAGAAGTGCATGAGCACACGGGTACAGTGATTTCCCTACACACACCCCTTGTTTTTCTGAAAGCACACCCTTAATTCGAAACGACTCCTCTATTCTCAATGCCCCACCCCTAAAAATTAAAACTGCCAGGCTTTCCGAGTATATATAGAGGAGGCTACGAGCGCACAATCTCAGCTTTGCGGGAAAACGCAGTATCGACCGCGCGCGACCGTAAAAGCGTCGCGGTGGTCAAAATCTGCGATTGACCAAACGTTCACTATAACGACTTTATTTGGATTACTTTAGCTTTCATCGACGGAAATAGGGAGAATATCAGACTGCCAACTTTGGCGGTGTTGGTGCGAGAACGCGATGACTCCGTGCTTCCTCGCTGCTTTTTGCACGCGCCATCTATAGCCGTTTTCACCTCAAGGACCCTAGTAAAAGAGGCCCGGCTTCTCGCGGATGATTACTGATTTCTCCCTTTATGTTGATAATTAAGATATAGGTAGGTGAATCGTAGACTAAATGTTCTCTTATCAAGACGTACACGGTCCAAACGCCAAAAGCATCGCTTTTTCCTCCCATAACCAAATCTCGTAAGAACTACTTCGCGCCGCGTATGAACAATGCGCAAAACTTCCTTGAGGTGAAAAGGGACTGTATACCTTGTAGTTCACCAGGAATACAGCTCGCGACGTCAAGGCGACGCAAACCCTGGTTCTGACGACACGGACAGGAGTCATAAGAGGGAGGGCACCAGGGAAACATCTCGGCTAAAGTCCCTTGATGCTTCTTTTCTTAAGTAACGACGAGACAAATGACAAAGCACATTCCGCTGGAACAAAATGGCGGCATTCCGTTCAAACCTCTCCTGTGCGCCGCCATTCGCTTCGTGAAACCTTACCAGGGACCCGCGAAGAGCCGCTGTTTAGCCACCCCTGTAGGATGTTTGAATTTGATCCGAACATATCTAATAAAACCAGCTAAATGTACACTAAGGCTTTCTGCGCAGCTTGGTTATACGACCGAGGAGACATAATTTAGGGGGTCTAATAGTCGAGATAGAGCAAAAAGACTAATAAATAATGAATGGTTGTCGATTAACTTCTTAATTGGCGAATATTTCGTTAAAATTAGAAACTTGCCGAGCGTTATCCAGAACTGGTCAATCGGCAAATTTCGGAAAGATTTGGAGAGCGTGAGAAGCGCACGGAATGCGCTAAGGTTACCATTCGTGAAACAATTGCAAGATTAACGATGCTAAAAAACCCCACGCCTCCCACGTGCATCTAATTCTTTTTCATGTATAGTAGTTTTTGATGACTCCGCGAGATTCTAATTAAGACCCAACAAGGTTTCAGAGCGATAAACTGGCAGCTGAAAGTGACCCCGAGTTGGCCGCCGCTACGTTGCACAGTTTCGACCACTTGACACCGGACCTTATAGTTGTAAGTCTAGACTTTAACGAAGTACCGCGCACAAAATATTGCTTATTGATCATTGATAACAGTACCAACGAGATAAACCATGTTTCGTTTGTTTTAAGTTCAAAATCTGATTTTACGACAAAAACTCTGGCAGCTTCGCAATGCCGCCGCTAGATGGCGTCAGGCTCGGTGCTGTATTTGGGTTTTTTATCGGAGCTAGACACTGCTCTCTGGGGCTAAGAGTATTGCAAAAATAGGTTGTGGTGTTTTTTTACAACGATCGCAATACAAATCTCGGCTCAGTTTTACGTAAAGGCCTCAGGATTTGGCACGGTCGCGTGTCTAGTGGCCAAAATTGTTCAACATGGCGGCAGACAAGTGGGGACCATTCTGCCTGTTGAATGGGATACCATTTTATCGCTCTACGCCCTTCTACCTCGATGTTGAAACTATACTTTTATTTTCACTAATTAGAAAATTAAAAAATAAAATAGTAGTTAATCATTCGCCTTATCGCGACGATTCGCCCCCTATATCATGTCTCCCTGACCGTGTGACTGACCTGCACAGATTGCATACAGTACTTTCCACCGCTCTTTTTTTTTCTTTTCCCTTAGTAAATCTGCTTAAATTACTAAAAAAAAAAAAAAAGAAAACTATATTTGATGGGTCAATGGGTCGCAAGGTACGAGATTTTGGAAACCATTCCCGTATGGAAAGGTGGTTCTCTACTCGAGCCCGTAGCAAGCGCACGTGTCCAGGCGATGGCGCCACCGTTGCCCACCTGTCGACGTAATCAGCGCACCGGGCGGCCGCGGGTTCAACGCTCGCTCTTGAAAACAAAACGCCCGCCGGGGGGAGGGCTCCGCTGACTCGCACGACCATTGTTTCGTTGTCGTGGATGCACGCCGCTTTCTCTGCCTCCCCCCCCCCGACTATCTCTCGATAATAGCCGATTTCTGGGGCGCGGCGCCCCGACATACGATCACGTGGCAGCAGAGCCACGCCATAAGGTCACTTCCGTTCAGCGACACTGTCGCTCTTCCGACCACACGTGACAGACGTGACACGGTTCTGACGTCATGCCGCTGGTGTGACGCTGCTGTCGGTGTGGCGCGTGTGCTTCACTTCACGCGAGTTTTTCTGCGCACGCGTAGTGCCCCCCATCGCACCCGGTGAAGGCAAAAGTGCGAACTTGGCTGTGAATAGCCGCGCGTGTCCTTACAGGCACCCACCCGTGAGCGAGGGACCGAATCGGTCCCGAAACGTCGGGATACTCGTTTTAAAGGCAGACTCCGGTCGAAAACGTATGCCAAAATAATTGACTGGTATATCGCTCTAGTGGAACGAAATATATTAGGGAGTTTTCGTAGATCGTTTTCGCCGTCCCGCAAGGCCCTCCGCAACCCGCTACGATAGCGGGAACTCCACAGTCAAGGCTATCGGCGCGCAGGCGCAGTAGCAACTTCTTCGTTTCGGAACGCTTAGCGGAGGGGGCAGCGCGGTCTACGAAAACTCCCTAATCATGGCCCAAAATATTACGTCGAAGTAAAGCCGCGTATATTCCCCGAAAACCGATTTTAAAGACGCGACCAGCTGCACTTTAGCGGGTGGCAAGCGGCTTAGCCTTTTAGTCGAGCAACACTGGGCGACGCGTACCGGACCCATCCCCCAGGGTAATCCTGGTGATATCCCACACCGCCTGGTGATGGTTAGAACATTGCGGAGGGGAAGCAAACTGGCTTAAAAAGGCGAAGTCCTACTTTTTTTTTTTTTTTTTTTTTTTTTTTTTAGTTTTTAAGCTAGATGGGCGCGAGCTGCCGCCCAATATAAAGGGTATAGCCGTTTGTATTCATCAATTTATCCATCTATCCAGCCAGCACCCCTCGACGTCCCGTCGCGGTGGTGCTTCGGTTGATTCCGCACGTTGTACCGCGTACTGCAGCACCACCTTGCTTCCCGTCACGGCCGTATACAGCTGATTATCAGAGTTGCCACCCCTCTCTAGCAGATAGTTTCGGTTTTGCCGTTGGTGGCCGGAACCAAACTTTGAGCCGTGATATTCATAAAACTACACGCAATATCGAGAAGAAAAAAAATTACACCTCGTAAATCAGGAACACGACCGAACTGACAACAGTCATAATTCTAAATTCGTAAATATTGATCGAAGTTAGCTCAGCACACTTTTGGAGCTACTTGATTGGCGCCATCGGACCCCACAGTGTTGTTGGCTGCGCTCGGACTTTGAAGCGGGGTCTCGAACCTGCCGAGGTCAAGTTCAACCAGGCCTCG
Source organism: Ixodes scapularis (assembly GCF_016920785.2). Lineage (NCBI taxonomy): Eukaryota > Metazoa > Arthropoda > Arachnida > Ixodida > Ixodidae > Ixodes > Ixodes scapularis. The sequence continues at coordinate 64,028,771 of NW_024609883.1, read as the reverse complement.
ACTTTTTTAGAACTTCGAACTCCGACAAAAAGGTTGGACAGAATTGTTTCGACTAGTGCGCGGATGAACGTAAATTATAAACGGACTCACACCGCGCTCAGTGGAGGAGGAACGCAGCATTTAAAGGGGTTAGGACATGAAAATTAAACGGATAGATTATTCACGAAATGGAATGCTCATAGGCTACTAGTATATATACAAGTTACATGATTTTTAGAACTCTGGTAATTGCAATGATCAATTTACGAATTTTTATCATTTTCATCTGGCGACCAGGCAACACTGCCCAAGTTAGTCACACCATGGTGTTCATAAACCAAGCGATCATGACCGCTCTATCATTCTAGGAGACCCCATGATCACCCAAGCGCTCCTCGCCGCGGTATGATCAAAACCGCTCACGCAACTCGGCAACCCGAACGCTATTCTCGCTCTCGCCCCCGTCCCGTTGACCTTCCACCCTGCATGCGCCTGCGAGATATTCCCGGACGACGGTGACCACGGCCAGTTCGTCCGTAACTCGCCGTCGCTGGCGCTGGTCACCAGCGGGTCGTAGGCAAAATGAACAGCTTTCAAGATCTCTTGATAGCAATCATCTCATAGCTGCTGCTATCAATGTCGAACACTTTGACAGGGCGAGCGATGCCGTAGACGTAATCGTCACGGACCGCATGCTCGAAACGCGGAAGGTAAACGAGGAAGCTGAAGCTCGGGACGCCAAGAGAGACAAGTCTGTGAGTGCGTGCAAAGAGCCGCGCGGGAGGCTGGCTACGTAGCCAGCATCCCGCTCCGCCTGGATCCGCCCCTTCGAAGGACCCGCATGTAAATAGATTTATCCACGAAACTATAGCGCCATCATCAAAACAAATCTAGCCGGATTACAGGAACATACAGTGGGTCCTAGCGGTATTGTTATCTCATATTTCATTTTTGGCGTTTCATTACCCCTTTAATCCAACGAAATAAATTATTAGAAACCTTGTATTTGATTATTTTTTGCCTAAAAAAATTAGAAAGTATCGTATAAAACCTCGAACAAGCTATTTGATAAGTACTTATATATATAATTTCGATATAGAAGTAAGGTAGCACTATCCAAGAGGTCGAACTGCAACACGTTTAAAGCTTGTCGAACCTCAGGTTCGGCAAACGTACGCAACGTCCACTGTACACTCGACATTGTTCTAACACCTTCTATACTCCGTTTTTCATCGAGTCCGACCTAGGCAACGCAGCAATCCGATGGAGGCGATCAAGCGGTGTCAAAAGTGCATCGTCATAGCGTTCGCCGCCTTTGCACCTCGCTCATCACCGGCTAAACCGATCACGCGTACTAAAAACGCCGCGATCGTGCACTTTTTTTCTTTTTTTTCTGCGAGTGACGGATTTTGTTTCAAAGTAACTATATAAGAGCTTCCTACAAGTACTGACATGCTTTGAAGCGCCGACTGCGTGACGGTGCAGGTTTAAGGAAGGAAGCAAATGGCGGCGCACAGCAGAATACTGAACTGAATGACGCCATTTTGTTCCAGCGGAATCTGCTCCGTATTTTGCATTGGTCGTCGCTACTTGTAAAAGTACCAAGGGACTTTAGTTTAGCCGGTGGTAGCAAATTAATTCGAGAAGCTCAGATCTTGATAAACGCATTTTCGTTTCGTCACTTGACGAAACCAGTAACGTGATCTACGTATAACCGTGACGTCAAGCCTTTTGCGGTTCCCCTCCTTGCCGACCTCGAGGCGCTCTCAGAAGCAACAGATGGGAAGCCGGGAGAGGAGGAGGCAGGAGGAAGGAGCGTCCGCGAGGCGGCATCCTGATCCTGCTACGTCACGACTCGCTTATCGAGGGAGTTGCAACACGGGAATTTTCAGAGGCGCCTCATGCGCTGCACTCTTAATTGAAACCGCGAGCTCAAATTTTGTGGACACTCGCGACAGGGGGTCCTGGCACCCCGCAAGGTTTGTTTATATCAAACCAACGAGCCCCATTTTCGGCTGAAAAGATCCTTTAATAAAATTTAAAAAAAAAAATAAGGGAACAAAGGAGTGTAGAGCTTTTGAGGAGGTGTAAAACTGTCCCGGTTTCTTCCTTAAAAAATATGTTAAGACTTTCAATATACAACAACTGTATTCCTGCTCGCTCAGGTGCCGATGGTTTATCCGTATGGCTTGGTATAAAAAACAACAACAACAAATTATTCCCACTTTGAGTTTCACCAAGCGTTTTCCAGATGACTCGCAAATCTCTCGGAACAGGTGTAGTCAGAAACACTGGCCACATGAAAAGGTAGCCACCTCGTGCGTTAGACGCGGTTTCAGCCTTGCAAACAACCGCTCTTCAATAGGCTGGTCTAGCCACCAAAGGAGAGGGAAAAAGAGGGGGAGGGGGTTGGCAGGGGCATCATCTGGCAACCGCGCGCACGCTAAGGTGTGCGTGCGGTTGCCAGATTCCACACTTCATTTTGAAATTGCGCGGACAAACCAACGACCGTTATTGGTGGCATTTGTAGACATACAAGGAGCGTATGACAGCGTAAACGAGGAAATTCTGTGGGCACAGTTAAGGAATCAGATTTAAACACGAAATTGATGAGGTACTTGCAGGAAGTGTACATGAACAATACGCAAACTATAACATTAAAGGCTGAGACTACGAAGCCAGCAACAATAAGGGGGCTTTAGGCAGGTGATGATGATGGTGATGATGATGATTATTTGGGGCGTTAATGGCGCAAGAGCTACGAGGCATTCTACACCAAACTAAAGTAACAATCAATTATACTTGTTGTTTCAGGTAGTTTTAAGTGGCACTCTCTGTAAAATCCTCACCAAGGGTTTGACAAAAAGTTCTAACTAAAACTTGGTAAAACTGTAGTTGGTGTAAAAGGTCAATGCTAGTGAGAAATTATATTACTTGGCTAAAAGGGACTACGGGATTCTCCCCCTGCAGGAAAGCCGGATGAAACGAAATCTGTTGACAAAAGAAGCTCACTAAAATGAATGCGACGCTTTGTGTCTCTAGACTGGGACAGGGTCATAATATATGTAAAATAGTAAGAGTATCACCACACTGATCACAAAGGGACGCATCTTCCCTCCAAAGTAGGCACTTATACGTAACACACGGCAGAGCAAGGTTTCACGAAGACGACTCTTGCATAAAGGGCTTTCCCAGGCCCCAAGAGCAGGCTTAGTAGCATGGAGCTCGTTTTCGCCACACCATATCCCAATCTAACCGCCAACGACGAAAAAGCGACGACTTTACTAAATGCTTTATACACTGATATGGTAAACAGGAAGACGTTTGGAGGAGGATCCCTGGCGGCCCTGCAAGCCCGCCGGCCTTCTCGTTGGCTTTTATGCCAACGTGACTAGGTACCGAACAAAATCTTATGCTTGGACCGTCGTGTAAAGCAGTGTTGAGTTTGTACTAAATTTGTTGTACACCCTCTGAGAATCAACGAACAGAACAATCTTTGTTATTTTCTTACGAATGATGTTCTCAATCGCCATTGGTACTACACAAAGTTCTGCAGTAAAAATGCCGACCATCGAAATAACTTTAGAGAAGCGTTCTGAATACACAGCACAGCCAACAAAAGGAGAAGTCTTGGCGCTATCTGTATAGACATGAAAATAGCCATCATTCTTGACTTGTACTTCACAAAACTTTTGCTGAATTACAGCGTGTGAAATGTCACGTTCGTTAATTTTTGTGAGAGACCAGTCGCAAGCACATGGCAGTGTCTTCCACGGAGGAATACCGTCGCCGGCTTTCTGAACAAGGCCGACCTGGTCCAATGAAAAATGCAGCGAAGTGCAAAGGCGTTCAAGGCGGGAGCTTAATGGTGTCACAATGCTTGGAAAAGAGTCGAGAAAACCTCGACCTTGCAAGTGAAGAGGAACTCGAATGTTGTGGGCCAGCCAGAATCTTCTAAGCATACGCTAGTCTAAGATATGTACATTTTTATTTAAAGTGCAATTAGATGCAAAGTGCAAGCGAGCTGGACAAGAATGACGAAAATAATCCCTGGAGAAGGGGAACAAGAGGGACAAGGGACAAACACAAATCTCCAAACCCGGACCAGGCGGATTTTTTCGGTCGCTCACCAGTCACCTAGCTGTGTTTGGAGATTTGTGTTTGTCCTTTGTCCCTCTTGTTTCCCTTCTCCAGGGATTATTTTCGTCATAAGATATGTACGTCGTTTGTTCAGTGATAGCTCGTTAGATTCTGTATACAAACTGAAGACAGGGGACGTCCGGAAAGCTACGGTTGTTAGTCTTAAACCAAGATGGTGAACTGGGTCCAACATCCTGAGGGCAGATGGTCGAACCGATCCATACACTACCGGACGAGATCTTACAGGGCCCTTGTACAACCGTAGAAGACGTTTTCTATCAGAACCCCATGACTTGTGAGATAGAGATTTAAAAAGATTTAGACAAAAGACATCTTGTTACAGCGGAGCTGTTAAGGGCTAGTTTCCACAGTATCGTGTCCGCCAGCAAACAAATGATGATACAAAACTCTAGACAGCTACCGCCATCCAAAAGCGACGGCGGCAACCTTTCCACTCTGGCTTGCCTACCTTCGGCCGGCCATTTCTTCCTTCTCACCATAGTGCTTCGCTGGTCTTCCTTTTTCGCCAGAGTGGAAAGGCCAAAATATTTTTTTCAGACCTTTTAGGTGGGAAAGTAAATTAAGCTTTTCATCAAATGTTACACCAAAAAATACGTGGCCTCTCCAGACAGGTACATGGGTGGAAACATTTAGTTCGAGCGATAGATCCAACGACGAGGCAAAGAAAAAGGCACCCAGACTGTTTTGAACGCAGAGAACCTAAATCCGTTCTCGTCAGCCCACTTCGAAAGTCTCTTTGTTTTTGTTTTTGTCATGGCTATACTCCGCTTCACCTTATGTTGTACCGCAGCGAAGGCTAGAAGCGCGAGCTCATAGCGTTGGCAGCTGCCCTTGGTGCACGAGAGCTTGTGCCACCGAGGTGTGCCATAGAGCAAGGAGTTTGCGCTTGTAGCCTTTCCTGCGGTACGACACAAGGTGAAACAGAGTATATCTGCAACTGGCGCACACAGCTGGAAAGGTTACAGGAGGAAGACGAGATCTGCATATCATAAGCATCAGGAGAATATCAAATAGAAGGTGGTAGCAGTCGTGCGACGGAATTAACTTTTAGCACAAAGTCACTCTTAAAACACCCCCTTTAAGCCGGGGTCACACTGCTCACACCCATTATACAAAAGACAGTCTGCAAACAGGAGTCACCGCAATACCCGTGGTTCGAATGCCGTATGCTAAGTTTCCTCGTTGAACTCATTGCCATGCGGCATTCGATGCACGGATCTCCCGGTGACTCGCGTTCGATTCTGTGTTCAGAGTGGCTTTGTATCATGTACAGGAGGTATTCACTGGATGCCATATTTGAGGGCGATGTTTAGAGCGCGTGCTCAGAACGAGCTCACATTAATAGCCTGCTAAGACCGGCAACCTTGATGGTGTTAAATGCACGCTCCAAAAGGACTGCGGAAGCTCGCCGTCAGCACACGCTCAGCTGCAGCGCGCACGGATATGGCCGCCAGTGAATACTCCCTATCGACCTTTTCTGTGCACTCTCGTCCCCAACCACCTAATAGGCGTATTCGGTATGGGCGACGAAAAAATACTAAAACGTTTCAACCTGTAACTGGTCAAAAAAATAAGGGGGAAGCAAAACAATAATGTGTGACGGTTATGCTTACATCCTAAGTGTCTTCTACTAACGTGGCGACGGCAAAACAATGTTCTCGCCCATACTGGAAAAGACGACATTTCAAGATGGCGGTGCTTTTGAAGAAAGGGTCTATAAATATGTGACCCCGGTTTAAGATGCTCCATTTTCTTGGACGAAGGAATCAGATAAATCGGATCCGAGACGTACTTGAAAAGTCTTGTCTGTTAATCACTTATACGCTGTAATATACGACCTCGGATGTTACATGCATACAGATCTCGAAGAATCCAATATCTCCAAGCTGTATCGCATGCCTTCTCCAAACGGAAAACAAAAACCGCAACAGACTGCTGCCTGTTTAGAAATGCCTCACGTATCCCACAGCTTAGGCGACAGGGGGCTAGGGCCCCCTGTCGCCTCTACCTTTTCATGATATATGCCTAAGGGGATGGAGAAGACTAGAACAAGGTGAATTAGGTTTCGGTACATCATACGAGGGAGTGTCAAAAAGTGACGCCTGTGCATGCATAACCTCCTGATATGACGACTTACAATAATATGCTTTGTATACATTACGCGCACGACAATACTATTGTGTGTGTGTGTGTTTTTTTTTTTTTTTCAGATTGGCGAATCGTATTATAGACGAAAAGCTGAATCACAGAGCCGTCATTGAGTTTCTGACGAAAGAGGGCTGTTCAGGTGTTGAGATCCACAGACGCTTCAGAAATGTGTGATGTTGTAATGGTCGTGAACAATGTCCGGCGTTTGGTTCTGAAGTTCAAAGAGGGAGAGAAACCAAAATCTTTGACGTGCGAATGAGTGGCGTCCACTTGAGTCAGTGGTGCCGGGAGTGCCGGGTGTTTCCAAAGTGGTTTTGATGCCTGCACAAAACGCTGGAGAAAATGCTTTAAACGAGATAGGAACTATGTGGAAGGGTAACCCTGAATAGAGGGCACTTTTGCCAAAATAAGGATATGTAGATTGCTTCGATCTTTGCATTATTTAAAACAATTACAGATCAACAAGCGTTACCTTTTGACACCCCCTCGTTATATGGAGGAAGAACAGTGAGGCAGAAACTACCATTGAATGTATACGCAGATGATATTGCACTCTTAGCAGATAAGGGGCATGAGATAGCAGAAATTTATTTAAATCTGTGGCGAGGAAGGCGACGCTCTCAGGTTCAGTTTCAATGGCACAAAATCTGAAATTGAAACACGAGGCGATACGTTGAACATTAATAGATACAAAGTGGTGCGACGAGTTTGGAAGGAGTAAATGTTACCAGGATTGACCGTTGGTAATGCAGTCTTGTGCATGACTTCTGAAGTCCAAGCAAGTTTAGAGATAGGACAAATGGCAGGATAACTCTATAGGGGCGCATGGGAACAGCCCAAACAAGGGAGCGCGGGGGATATGGGATGGTTATCATTTAAAAGCAGAGAGGCAGTGAGTGAATTAAAATTTGACCAAATACTAACAGACATGAAAGATACGCGGTGGGCGAATATAATCTATAAACACCAGTATATGGGGAGTCTCAAGACACGAAATGGACGAAACGGACAGGAAAGCTAAGAATGAAATTCCTGCAGACGAACAATGGGAGGAACGAACGATTTGAGTGGAAAAGAAAGTTAAGGAGACCGAAAGAGGGATGTGGGAAAAAGAAATGTAGGGGAAGTCCACTTTAACGATTTTATAGGACACAAAAGCAAAAACAAAGGAAGGCTTACTTTGATCATTTGAGAGAGAGTGCTTTACTGTTTGAGTATAGGACGGGGAGTCTTAAGAACAACAAACATATAGGGCCAAATTTGAAGACGCAGATGTGCGCTGTGTGTAAAACGAAGAAGGGGACGAATGAACAAGTAATATAATTCTAAAACGCGAAGGACTTAGCCCTGCTCTTCCTGAAGGGGCGACAGATGTACCCGGGCCCCCATGGGTTTCGCCGGAGAAGATGGAAGGGATTCTAATAGAGTAGAGGCAACCAGTATAAGTGATTGTGGAAATTATCTGGGGAAAACTAAACGAAGTACATTTAACTAGCATAGCTGGGGGACAGTGGGGATAGAGAGAAATTGAGAGTCCCTGCCACGTGGCTCCAGCTCAAAGTGGTTTTCGAATGACGCCGACAAGTTTTGACCAAAGGAAAATCGGCGGCTCCCTCGACAGGGGAAAGAGGAAGGAGAGGGGGAGATGTTTTACAGCGGAGCTGTTAAGGGCTAGGTTTCCCAGGATCGTGTCCGTGTATGTCGACACAAACCTGCCTGGACAGCTACCGCCATCTATAAGCGACGGCGGCAAGCACACCGTCGCTCCCCCGTCGTCGCTCGTTTCCGCCGTCGCTCGTAGATGGCGGCAACCTTTCCAGCTATAATAGAAGAATGGATAGTTGGGTGCGTTGGTGGGAATTCATCGTAGGAAACAGCGCGAAAAACAGACGACGACGAAGAAGAAGCACACAGTGTATGGTAGTTTTAGTACACCGTGTTTTCCCCTCCGCTAACCCTCCGCTACGAAGAAACCGCCACTGCGCCTGCGCGCCGATGGCCTTGGCTGTAGAGTTAGCGTAGTGGCTTAGCGGAGCGGGAAACGCGGTCTACACTTCTTCGTCGTCGTCTGTTTTTCCCGCTGTTTCCTACGATGAATTCCCACCAACGCGCCCAACTATCCGCGAACACGATCCTGGGGAACCTACAGCTTCGCTACACCAGCGGAGCTGTATACAGCTCCGTTGGTCTTCCTTCTTCACGAGAGTGGAAAGGCTGAACGATTTTTTTAGATTTTTTTTCCCGATTTCCCGAAGGTAATTTTGGTGATCACCACCACGGCCTTGTGTTAGTTCAAAATACACATCAGCTTAGGATGAAAGTGGCGCAAGCTACTCCCGTTATACAGGGTACAGCCGTTAACATCCATCCATCCCTCCAGGCTTGAATATCGGACGGGAACTTGGCAAGGACACAAAATGGTAACCAGCAAGATAACGTCGATCGTGCAATACGTTAGACGGACTGCACCAACACAACATAGAATGATCAAGACCCGCTGACGACCTCGCCTCCCTCCATAGGACGTCATCAGAGCGTCCCTCGACGCGTTGATTGAACACGAGGCTCAGTCGATCGCCAACGCCGCCCTCGTGTCTAAACTGTGTCTTCGCCTGATCCATGGTGTAGGAAGCCTTCCTACACCGTGGCCTGATCTCACAGGGATGACGTCAAAATTCTAGCGCAGAGGCTCTGGTTATTTTATAGGTGGCGTTGGCTGCGCAATGATACCAGTGGGCTTGGTGCCTGGATCGCGTCTCCGACTGGTGTGTTTAACGCCCCCCATCCCCCCCCCCCTCCCCCCCAGTACATCAAAAGTGGTCCCGAAGTGGAAACAAATGAAGTCACAGAAGCCAGACTGTCATGCTGTTACACGTCGCGATCCTGGCGGTTAATCGTAGAAAACGCTAACGAGAAGCTGCGGGTAAAGCGAGTGAACGCGAGTGTCCCTGTCCTCACGGCATCCCAACTTCCGGCTGCCAAAGCTTCCGTGGACCGCCACACCGGAGAGCGACCTGCAGCAAAACAGGCGTCTGCCACATGCACCGCAACTGTTGGGACGCCGCCATGATCGCGACTGGCGACAGCAGGACACTTCTATGACGTCATCGGGAGTATATCCAGAGACCACTTTTTGGACGCAGTTAACACACCAGTCGGAGGAGCGTTTTATACACCATACTTCTAACCGACCATAAAAAAAAATATGTTGAATATGTTGCTGTTGATCGCTATGCTGATTCTCGATGAAATGCGTTAGCATTTAATGAGGGGGTTCCGACACGGTGAAGGTTGGGAATTTCAACCTCGCAACGGTCCGCACACTGCTGTGTTTGGAAGAGCCAGACTGTTTTCCCGAGCGTCGGCAGTTTCGGATGCAGCCCCCACCACATGCAACCTCCCTCTCCCACTCCCGCGGCGCGTCATTGAATGCCGGCCAGAAGACTCTTTCCCTCTTGTAAGAAGGAGAGTAACCAGAGAACGAACGGAGCGAGAAAGCACTGGGGGAACCGCGCACCGCCCTCACGAAACCAGCCCACATCGAGTACAGTCAGAACCAGAACAAACCGAACTACGGCCATCCAAACAAAATATACGGCTGCATGCACCGGAACCATAACTGCGAGCGCATTTAAAAGGCACCGAAACACGGGTTGCCAAACCCTTCGGTTGAAACCGCAAGCGGAGGTCGCGAAAAGAGGCCACGGCTGTCAGCGGTCAAGTTATCGTCTTGCCAACGTCATACACGGTGGCGAGACGTGCTACAATGCACGCAAGCCGTCCGATAAGGGTCGAGACTGTCGACGCGGGCTTCAACGGGGGCATCGCGTCGCAGCCAGCGTCTAACGAAACGGAATGAGGACGTGCGGCGGACATGGCACGGGGACGAATTTTAAGTTGGCCTCTGAAAAACCTTTGAACTGGATTGAAATGAAGGACTCGTGTTTTCACTGATTGAACACGGGTCCCAGCTGGGCACGCTGACGCAGCGCTCATGTCCAGTGTGCGCCTTGCGCGGGCCTCTTGCACATATTAAAAGGTTTTACACTTTTAAGAGCGTAAACCAACACCAATAAGGTGTAAACTAACGCCCTTAAAAGGTTGTAAACAAGCAATTTTAGGATGTTGGAGAACGCCCAAAAAATAGGTTGTTGGCCACCTTGGCAGCATCCTGTGAATATTTTTTTTTTACAAGCAGCAGGTTTACAAACAAGATGCATCGCGTGTGGTTCTCACACACACACAGAAACAGCAAATACAGACGTAGTTGATTCCGCACGAGAGAGGGCTCATGACCCTGTGGTGACCACTCCAACGCCTTATATATACTCGACGATACAAGGGCACTCATTGATATGTGCACCTTTTCGGCAATTACGAAGATTACACATATGTTCCTTCGTCGTCGCGGATATTTCGCGGTACGCATAGTATATCCAAGTTCAAGGAATGTATCTCCAAGTAAAAAAAAGGCACTGGTAGAGGCACAATTAATTCGAGATCGTCGCGAAAACAATCTCGCCAAAGTGGGTGTCAGAGCGACGAAAAGGGTGTTTTTACACTCGTTCTACACCCTTCAGAAATCAGGCGTGTCTAATGCATCAGCACCCCATTTTGCGATTGAGAAGGGTGTAATAAGTCAAAGTAAGGGTGCAAAAAGGGTGTAATCCCGGGTATAAGTTTCTGAAACGGCGCTTTTACACCGGTGTAAAATTCTTTAGTGTGTATATACCTATAGGCAACGTATGCTGAATACGGCACCACGGCTTTGTTTTCTACGAAATGCTGGTGTACACAACCGGATTCGGTCCTTAATCGGCGAGAGCACACATTTGCCAACTTGAGGCCCCCGATTGTTGTCGGAGACGCAGAGACGCGAAGGCGAGTGCGACTTGGAGAGCCATCGTGCGACTCCACTTCAAGTCACAGTCACCCTTGCCTTCTGTTACCACCAACTCGACAGACCCTAGACCCGGCAAGATTACAGCGGCAGAGGAACGAGCTTATTGTATTTTCGTTTAAAGAGAGGTTGTCGTCCCTTCTCTTTGTTCTTTTCGTGGCTCCAGTCTGTCGTCGAAACTCACCCTCAGATGCGCGATTTCCTTTCCCGCCGTATTGCGACGCGGTGAGCAACACCAGACCGCGTCGGTCGAAATCGATACGGGCTGGACTCAAACGCGGGTCATGAAACGATTTTAAAATCTTTTGAGAAAAGAAAGAGAGAGGGTGCGAGAGGACGGTAAAGAGAGAGACAGAGAGAAAATAAGAAGGAAGAGTTGTTTATTACAAACACGAAGAAGTCAACCCTCGTAAGTGCTGATTTGGTATTGTGCGAAGGAAAGAGGGAAGTAGAGGGGAAGAATTGAAAAGAGAAAAGCTAAGAGACAGGCAAGGTAAAGAAACAAACAGTAAGAAACAGAGTGCAAGCGACAAACTGAGCAACAATCACTAAAGAACAAACAGCATGCAACAAAGAATAAGCAACGAAGAGTAAGGAGCAAACCGTAAGAAACAAACAGTAAGCAACAAACGGTAAGAACTAAGAAACAAACAGCAAAGAAAAAACAGGAACGGACATAGAGCAACAAAAAAGCAGCAACGAACAAACACAAACCTGCAAACCATACACGTATATGCTTAGTAAAACATATAAAATAGCGCAACAGCAAACAAGGACAAGAAGTATACAGGACAGGCGCTACTAAGATGAACCAACTAGCCCAACAACGTACCTTACTAAACACCTATATGCGCACACTATTTCCATCGACATTTTTAATATTTTAAAGGGGCGATGCATCGATTTTTGTATTTTGCGCAAATACCGCTTAGAACGGATCCCTGACGTTAATGACCTGTGAAATACCCGTTTGTTTTTCACCACACGCAATCGAAGTCACAGAAAAAAATAAAGAAAAACGAGCAGAGGTCATCCCCTCAACTCGCAGCCATCAAGCGGCCACGTGATCTGGGGCCGATTATATGCCGCCAATGGCTGCATTTACATGGATGCGACCGTAGCGCATCGAGTCGAGATTTCACGATTTTGATTCGTAGCAGTTGGGTAGAAGAGGAAGAACTAAGAAGAGAGGCTGCGTGTCATTGGTTCCTGCTCGATTCGATGCGCTACGATCGCATTCATGGAAACGTAGCCAATGTCGATCATATATCCATGCGCTGGGGTTGGCAAGGCACGGGACACGCGCTGCGTTCCAGACATTGTTATGGTGCGGCGATTGGACACAGGACACTACCCGAATGCTTCTCGAGCTATAGATTATCACGAGCCCAAATCGAGTGCCCACGCAATGCTCGGGTCCAATCTATGAACCGCATTGAAATATCGTCACTGGGCGGTACTGCTACCGCCGAGCTACGTCATTAGGTTTCGCGAAGGAGAGATTGAATGAAAATGCTCGGTTTTGTCCTCGAAATTACAGCACAACAAAGGAGTTTCTGGGTCAGTGCCGTTGCGTGCGAGTATCCTTGAGTCCCATTAGTGCCAGTAAGCTCGTGTAAAGTGAAAAAAAACATTCCAACTGAATATCGTTGCACCGCCCCTTTAATTAGACGAGCATTACTACGACCACTAAGCAGCGCATTCGTGACCTTATATCTATCCTCGGATGTCGGCCAAGGCTGAAAAATGTGGTGCAGTTCGATTTCTTTGTTCGCTCCTAGCACGTCCTTACTGTCTTGGAGTGAATTAAAAGCACGAGGAGCACACGGGTGAGTCTTCTTCGCCAATCATATGAAGGCATCAGTGTAGGCTACATTCTGACTGGAAATGATCCCAATAAGAAGTCACTTCAATCTGAACAATATAACAGCGCTAACCGTTACAGGGACTTCCCCGTTGCATACGTGGTGGCGTTGTGCTAGGCAGAAAACTCCGCGACGTCATCAAGTATCGTGACCACATGCAACCAGAGTAATTCACCCTTCGGCCAAGAGATGGCGGGAGCGCCCGCGTATTCGATACGCGCTGGGCGGCGGTATCGAGCCTCGGGCTCAAATGATGTCATCAAATGACGTGACTACATCCAACTAGAGTAGTTCACACCCCTACCGAGAGAGGACGGGCGCGCCAGCTCGCCCAAAAGGTGCTTACTCGCCCAGCGGTACAGCCACCTGCCTCGGCTGGAGGTGACGTAATCAAATCACGTGACTACACCCAACTGGAGTAGTTCACTCCCCGGCCGAGAGAGGGCGAACGCGCCCGCGCGCCGGCGGTGCCGCGGAAAACGACGTCTGCTTCAGGCTGGAGCACCGGGCTGGAGCAAACCATTCCGCTACTACAGCGATCGAGTCAGGCATTGTTCAGCAACAGCTGAACAATCCCTGACTTGATTTAGTCTTAGGCAGGGACGTTGACCCAGGCGTGCAGTGTCACACTTCAGTCACTACAAGGCTGTGTTGGGAGGGATTAAATAAATAAAGAAAGGATGTGCATAAAAGCGTACGTTCTACGCGCAATAGCAGTTATCGCTTCTTCGCTCTCCGTGTCAAAAAGCTGCGAAATTTCCTCGGCGCTGCGGCGCAGCCATCGTCGTCACTGACGCTGGGAAAAAGGGATTCCGCAAACCTTTGTCAGACTACAAGGTCCGATTGGTTCTCTCAACCTTCGAACTTTTCTATCAAAATTCGACGAAGTTCGACTTTCGAGCCATGTTACCCTAGTTTTACACCAAAGGTTTTACGTTTTAAATTGGGAGCGCAAGGAGGCTTCCGCCAATCAAATGGCAATATAGACCAAGGCGAAGGGAACGCGGGTCGTATAAGCGGTCACAAACCGGCTTAAAAACTGGCCGTGTAGAACCTTGTTTTTGATGGCGTATTGTGTGTTTGGATTTAGTCAATAATAATTATCAGTTCCATAGCCATCTATAGTATCTATAGTCAGTGACAGGTGAAGAGCTAAGGCGAAACTCCTACCTCTTTCCACTTTAGCACAGCGAAGCCTGGAGAAGAGGCGACCATTTTCAGCGGTGTTCGCTGGAAGGTGGTCGCCTTCCATCGGGGGGAGAGCTCTTGGGATTTAATTTCATCACCTCCAAAACTTTTACCATTAAAAATAGCTAATTGCGTGGAGGTTTAGGACGTTACTATCATTGCTCTTTTTAGACGCGTTGTGCATTATATACATTAAAAAAATATCGTTAAATATTTGGGGGTAGACGACGTAACACAGCAATTATTGTTCGAAAACGCCGCCTGACGGTGCCCCTTTGTGTCTGCTCCGAGGCGCAGACACAATCTTTGATTGTGTCTGCGGTGCCCCTTTGTGTCTGCTCCAAGGCGTGACACGATCTTTGATCTGATTTTTAATAGGGAAATCGGCCGCCTATCGGGGTAATTTTGATTTTTTTTAGGATGCTTAGAGCCCGTAGATGGAGCTATCGCCATGAATAGACGATCTGAGAATCCACTAACGATGTTCGCTTGGAATGTTTTTCGCTTTACACGTGCTTACTGGCACTAGTGGTACCCAAGTACACTCGCACGCAACGTCACTGACCATAAAACTCCTTTGTTACGGTGTCACATCAAGGATAAAAGCGAGCGTTTTCGTTTAATCTCTCCTTCGCAAAACCTGATGACGTAACTGAAGGATCCCAATAGCCCCCCCCCCCCCCCCCCCCCCGCCAATCCTTAGTGACGATATTTGAATGCGGCTCATAGATTGGACCCGACCATCGGGTGAGCACTCGATTTGGGCTCGTGGTAATCCATAGCTCGACAAGCATTCGGGTAATGGCCCGTGTCCAATCGCTACAGTGACGACAGTAGCCGAACCACCCCTTCTCCAGGGATTACTTTCGTCATTCTTGTCCAGCTCGCTTGCACCTTTGCATTTAATTGCATTATAATTATAACCTTAAATTGCAAGCTTCACCCTTGTTGGTGTTAGACTGGTGGCAGCTGATAAAACCCGTTTGCTCTACTGACGTCTAACCCCTGGTTAGCTCAGTTGGTAGAGCGCTCCACTTGTAAGGGAGAGGTCCCGGGTTCGATACCCGGACCAGGCGGATTTTTTCGGTCGCTCACCAGTCACCTAGCTGTGTTTGGAGATTTATGTTTGTCCCCCGTGTCCCGTGCTTTGCCAACCCCAGCGCGTGGTTATGTTTAAGGTTAAAGACCTCAGGTTAGCGGTTGTGCCGCACTGGCTAAATTGCTCATCTACAGCTGAGACACCAGACGCCCATTGAAGCAGACTTAACTTCCGGCTCTATAAACACACGCACAACAACTTTTTTTTGTTGTTGCTATGATTAACATTGACGGCATATAATCAAATGCAGATCACGAAGCCATGTGTTCTGGTTGCGAACCGAGGAGCTGAACGCTGCTCGTTTTTCTTGATTTTTTTCGGAGACTTCTATTCCTTGTATATAGTAAAAAAAACAAACGCGTGTTTCGTATGTCAATAACATCAGGGATTCGTTTTCAGCGGTATTTGCGCAAAGTACAAAAATTGTTGCATCGTCCCTTGAAGGCGAACGATGGTAAGCAGCAGCCAGTGTGTGCACCAGACTTTATACGCGTATGCATGCACTCCTCAAGCAACGAAGGGAATAAAGGAAATAGGGGGGGGGGGGGGGGGGGGGGGGGGGATTCGCTGATAACGTAGTCGGACTAACTTGTATCCTACGCTTGCACCCATCTCCGTCTCCCGTGCGTGGCGTCGCTCACACAATCGAAAAAAAACTCGTCGCGCCACCATACTGATTGCTGCAAGACTCGCTACAGCCAACATGTTCCCGATAACGACAAAGACAAAAACAAAAACGGTATTCTACCGGAGAAAGTTATAAAAAAAAAGTGGTCGCTCCGTTGAGGTCAAACTCGTCTCCTTCAAAACACCCGCTTGAGAAATAACGTAAAAAATACACGAAAAGAACAAAAAAATCTAACAATGGGGAAAATAACCAAAGAAAAGCTCGAAAACGTGTCTATGTGTGCGTGTTATTTCGCAAACATGATTAGATAAGTGTGGAGAGCTCAGTATGTATGCAGGGGTGTTCGGCGGAGCTATTTCGGGGGAAACGGTCGAGTTTCCGATATTCGCCGTCTCTGTTTTCGAGGGATTACAAGGCTCGAGTCACGTCGGGGTGGAAAAACAACCCGACCGCTGACGCGCACGTTCTCAGCAAAGTGGACGATGGTGTGACCTACAGGGTGCCTCGGTTTCCTGTTTAGGGTGATGCCATCCTTCGAAGTACCCGATGCCGACAACACCGTACTCGCAAAAAAACAAAAACAAAAAAAAAGCAAAAAAAAAAAGACGCCGAAAACAAAATGGCACTGTAGCAAAGCCGGGGCCAAGAATGCCTGCACTGACCAGAATTGCACTGACGAGAATTGCGTTGTGCGCATGTTTATATAGTGGGAGGTTGATAGCTGCCGGCTAACACACTGACGCACCAATACAGGTTGAAAACGCAATGTCACGGCGTATTCTGGGTGGAACCTTGCTGAAAGCCCCAGCGCTCGCACAAACGGCCTAGGACTCGGTGGCACACTCGCACACATAGACATGCACGCACGCACAAACATGCCCAACAAAAATAGAGTCGCGTAGTTTGTTGTTTTGTTGCTTACGCTGAGGGCTGAGAGACAGTCCTCTTTGGAGCCTACCTGAACGGCGCCGTACGGCGCCGTCTGCGATACGAGCAGAAAACAATAGCGTAACCACGCCAAATTATTGAAAGCAAAACACAATTGGCGCTTCAGCTTTCAGCCGAGGTTGGGAATTTTTATCGTCTATGAAGTCATTTTCCTTTCTTTGCCAGTTTTTACGTCCCTCTTCCAGTACTGTCGCATATTTATATCCTTGTATTGTTTTGAAGTTTATTTCTCGTTGATCTTACTTGGAATGTTATTTGCATAAGCATTTTGGAGACTGACCTCGCACCTGTAAATATTGTCAATATTAATTCGGGAGCCCAAATTCGGTTTTTAAATATTTCTGAGCCATTATAATTTCAACTCAATGTAAATAATTTACAATAACATGAAACGTTTGTATGTGAATGTGGTCGTATTAACGCCGTGTAGATTGTAGTTTTTATATTAACTCTAATAAAATATTCAGACATGACTATAATTATCACATTTTTATTTGCCTGGCTAACAGAAGAGCGTCAACCCACATTTATTTTAGCGCTCTGGCGGCTTCGAGTATAGGAACTAATTTATTATTTTTTGAAAACATAAGAACGCAGGACTTCATTACTCCAAGCTGTCAAGTTATATCCCTCATTTAACAAAATTAATAAAAGAAAAATACAATACAGCGACGCTTAATCCTCCTCAAACATTGGGCAAGGAATGCACAGATGCATTGTTCTCTAAGCAACTCGTTTAGGCCCAAGTTGGTTGCTCTCAGAAATAAGCAATTTTAAAGTAATTGCCTTACTTTTTGAAAATAATCTACAATTTTAATTAATTATTTTTTATGTAGTAGAAACTGCAATTGTAGTTAAATTACATTTGTAACAAAGTAATTGTACTCGTAATTAAATCACATTTTATAAGTAACTTATACCCTTGTATGGCAAGGAGCTAGTTGAACCTATAGATCAGTGAACAATTCTTTGTAGAGCGATTTCGGTTAAAACACGCCGCGAATTTAAAATGGTATCATCCAACGAGGTAGGGGGGCTTATACCCTTGTTACACGGGCACACTTAACTGCAGTTACGCTAAACCACAATTAGCGCACAATACTTGCCGACAACATTCTGCGGCGATGCAGTCAGAGCTATGGGCGAACGTGCGCTTGAGCATCTTGAGCACCCATCAAAGCAGTGCACGCGCTCTCTTCATTTCTTTTGAAATAGCTGTCCGAGGGTATGGTGCGGCATCTGTGCTGCCACGTAACCGCAGTTAAAGCTGAGTTAACCGCGGTTAAGTGTGTCCGTGTAACAGGGGTATTAGAGCGATAAACTGGTCTCCCGTTCACCAGGCAAAAGTGACCCCTCCCTGGCTGCCGCCATGTTGTAAAATTTTTACCACTAGACATGGGATCATACCAAATCCCGATTCTTTTACGCAAAACCAAGCCAAGACTTGTATTACAATCCCTGTAAAAAAAAAAAAAAAACTACTTTTGCAATACTGTTAGCCCCTAGAAATCAGTGTCTAGCTTCGATAAAAAAAAAAAAAAAAATACAGCACTGCGGTTGACGGCATCTAGTGGAGGCATTGCGAAGCTGCCCAAGTTTTTATCGTAAAAACATTTTTTTTTAGTTAAAACAAACGAAAGATAACTTATCTCGTCGGTGCTGTTATTAAAGATCAGTAAGCAATTATTTGTGGGCGGTACTTCGTTAAAATCTAAACTATAAGGTCACGCGTCTAGTTGTCAAAAATGTGTAACATGGCGGCGGCCAGTCGGGGGTCACTTTCAGCTGCCAGTTTATCGCTCTAAGGCCATCTAACTCGTTGGGATCACCAAACAACTCTTTCCAGAACAACGTAGACGAAGTAAAAGAAGGCTGAAAAACAACAGCGTTGGCAGGGCGCTGTTGCCGAGCGTTTGCTATATCACCGCCTAAAATCAACCCCATGAACGTGCACTTTTTTTTTTTGTGCGTGATTAGATTAGCCGATGATAGGAAGCCCACGATGCACTTAAGGTACTGGTTGCTCGACTCCATTAAAGCCCCTCGATACTAGTAACGACACCCAATACAAATGACAAAGCACATTATGCTGGAGCAAAATGAGCTTCGTCCTCGATTAAATTTAGATTACAATACAGGAACGGTTGTACGCGTCGACGACGTAAATTACGACTCTCTGAGATGTGTGTAAACGCAAGTGGCTTCGCGATAGTTTGCGAGATATTAACATTACCTCAGTCCGCGCAGCTTAGAGGATCATACATTATAAAATGAACGGGAGGGCAGATTAATATATATATACATCGGCGTGGTGCTGCCACCCGCACACTCTTCAAATTTCAATACCGAAGAACTGTTGTCATTTCGCGAGGATCCCAAGGAGGTTTGTCGGGGTCGCTTTTCATATTCTATTTATTGTTATTGCCTTTTTTTTTTTTTCTGCGAAGTTATCTTTACGGGCATTTGACCCGTACGTAAAAATAGATGCGAGAGAAACCGAAGAGCCAACCGCTGGGTGTGACCGAGAAGTTCGAGCTGCCTTAAGCGTGCCGCTTCTGAGGGAACACGTGCAGCGGGTTTGACTGCTCAGTATAAGGCTTGCGGAAGGCATGGATATGTTGAGATCTTCGTATAATACGTCACGATTCTCACCTTGCACCGAACGCGCCGGGAAGAAAGGGCAGCAGCGCTATACTGAAAGTGCTGTTGTAGCCATCTTGGGGTACTAATCTGAAATAGCATGTTGGTATTCGGGATCCTAAAAGCCAAATAAAACCAATTTAAGTGTTTTTTTTTTTGTTTAAATATAGAATCACTGCAGATACCGTTTAAAAGGGGGGAGGAGTGGGGGGAGACAGAAAGAGAAAGAACGTCCGAGCCTGACTTATGCAAATTATTCAACGGCTACAGAACCGTCGCCAGTGAGGGCCGTATAAATAAAATCTAGAGTTCGCTCAGATTTAAGTTATACCGTTCGCTATCATATTCGGAGGCCATTAAGGTTAAGCCCCGGGCACTTATACTTAACTAATTCATGCTGTCTGGGATTGAACGCGTTGGCGAAACGCTCCTGGGTCTTATAATGTGATCCAACGAGCTGGCGCAACGCTGCCGCAATCGTTGATGAAAAAATGAAAAGCTGAACTTAAGCTCTACCTAAAACAAAAAAGTTGTGCATATATTATTATTTATTGCAGTACTTTCAGGACCCAGAGGGCATTAAAAAAGGGAGCAGGTTCCCAAGTAGAACAATTCTTTGCAAGAATGTTTGGTTTTTGTTCTGGCAATTTAGGGCCAAGTGAAAGCCAAGGTACAACCGGACTTCGAGAAAGCCTTCGGTAAATGACCATATAACAAGCTAATACATAAACCTGACGCAATTAGAATAAAAAGTAACCTTGTCAAATTCATTGAAGTCCATTTTACAAATCGCTCTCAATTCGCGGGAATTAATTGTCACTATTCGGGCTCCTTGCCAGTCACGTCAGGTGTTCAGCAACGGTCGGTTCGGGGCCCCATTTTATTCTCGATCTATATAAATGGCATTATTGGCTCTGTAGTTGATTGGATTAGCATTCGACTATTCGCTAATGATTGTGTTGTTTATATAAAAAATACTCTGATGATCAAATTAAACTAAAATAAATAGCAATCTTCAAAACATACTTAATTAAGTGATGCGAGCAATGGAATATGCCCTTAAACTTAAGCAAATGCACACTACACCGGGTGACAAAAAACAGTAAAAGCATTTCCTTACTTTACTGGTAGTACCACAGTAGGGAAGACAACGCAAATAAAATATATAGGCGTAGCAATTACTAAAAGGCTGAGTTGGGACGCACACATTGCTAATCTGTGCTCCACCGCACCGAGGACTTCATGGACTTTAAAGCTACGTTTATACTTCGTCTCAGCCTACGATGGATTAAAGGCCAAAGCTACGGGCCGCTAGGCCCAATCACGTTCCACAATAAGCTATGACATGCTTAACATTGATTAAGGATGAACGAATAATGCTCCTGATCAAAATGCACTGCATCATTTCTATGGCTTAGGCACTCCAAAGTACCTGTACGTCGTGGCTTTCTTCGCAATGTAAAATTGATGAATCACTCAGTAACGTTCATCGAAACGAAAGACCAGGAGATTTCTAAGTGGCTCGTGATTGGATCTGGTGGTTCGTAGCTTTTGCCTATAGTCCATCACAGGGTGAGACGAAGTATAGCACCACTCCACACTAAGCTTAATACCTATGCAACACTGATAAGACCCCATTTAGAGCACGCATGTGCGCTTTGGGATTTATGCACACTTATGAACACCAAGAAAATAGAAGAAAAGTACAAAGACTAGCACCCCGCCTTGAGTGCAATCTTTCTGGCCTTGCTATACTTCGTTTCCGTCCGAGCGCGGCCGATGTTATGAGCCGAAGGGCCAATCAAACAGCAAAAGAGGCACAACGTCATGGCGTGCTTCCTGCAGTTGATAGGACTAGCCGGTATTCGCCGTCTCTCTGTGCGTGCTCCTCTGCCGGCTAGTCCTATCAAGCGCAGAGAGCACGCCATGACGGTGCGCTTTTTGCGCTGTTTGATTGGCCCTTCGGCTCATAAAATAGGCCGCGCTCGGACCGAAGCTGAAACGAAGTATAACAAAAGTGTGAACGCGCAGGCATGCGCAACCAAAGCAATGCGAAAGCAAGTGAGCTCGCGCTGGAGGCGGAGCTTATAGTCTCCGCTTAGTTTACAAACACGCCGGAAAGAACTCAGACTCAAGCTCTTATACATACTTTAACACGGACACCTAAAATTGACTACGCGCTCTAGTCACGGTAGGCTGCTAGAACCGTACCGCATGCACCAATAACATTTAAACACTTTTTTTTAAAGAACTTTCGCTGAACGGTCTTGTCTGTCGAAATCAACGAGGCAGAGGGGCTCAGAGCGATAAACCGGTATCCCGTTCACCAGGCAAAAATGACCCCCCTCCCCCCCCCTTGGCTGCCGCCATGTTCTACAATTTTGAGCACTAGACACACGTGACCGTACCAAATCCTGAGGCTTTTACGCAGAACTCAGCCGAGATTTATATTGCAATCGCTGTAAAAAAAAAAAAAAAAAAAAAAGAAACCATGGTAATTTATTTTTTTAATACTGTTAGGCCCAGAGATCAGTGTTTAGATCCAATAAAAACCCAAAATAGAGCACCGTAACGCTCGGCGTCTAGCGGCGGAACCATTGCTAAGCTGCCTGAGTTTTTGTCGTAAAAGCACATTTTCGACTTAAAACAAACGAAACGTAACTTATCTCGGCGAAACTGGCACTAAAGATCAATAAGCAATTATTTCTGCGTGGTACTTCGTTCAAATCTAGACGTAAAACTACAAGGTCACGCATCTAGTGATAAAAATGTACAACATGGCGGTGTCCAATTGGGGGTCACTTTCAGCTGCCAGTTTATCGCTCCAAGGCCCTCTACCTCGTTGATCGAAATAGACTGTTGACTAGAGACCTCTCTCTCAAAGCTCGATGAACTTAGAGTTGACAGTTAAAATTTTTTTAATTGATATTGCTGACATGTAATGTCATGTGTATGGAGGAGACTGTAAGAAGTTTCGGGGAACATACGAACAGATGACAACGATGATGGGGGTCGCAGAGGACCATTCGATTCGGAGCATTCGAGCTCTTTCTAAAAAAAAGGGGGCTCCTGGCCGGTTCCAATTTCAGTGTTCGTGTGTGTGGCGTGTGAATGGCCCGCTTTCCGAAACGACAAACATGCGCGTGCTGGGCTGAGGCCTTGTAAGTATTAAAATGGTGTATAGACCGATCTCGCCAGCCAGTTTGGCTACGCCATCGCTACAGCGATGCATCCAGGGAACTTTATAGTCATTTTACACGTGCAATGTGTAAATCTAGTTGTGTCGATCTAGTTGGTAACGTGGACCAGCCCCTTATAATACTTTGATCGATATGTTTCATCCTTTGGGTACGGCGTTTAATTAATAAACAAAAATAGTTAAGGCTACTATTACTTTAAGTAGGAGTACTTCAATAATAATAATGATATTAATAATAGTAATAATAATAATAAAGGACGAAACCCACGAGTTGGAGAACTTGATCGATTTTGTTACCTCCCTGTCACGTGAAAGGTCAGAAGATGAGCAAAGGAGTAATCGTCCTAAGAGCTATTTCGAAAATATCGTTTTTTTAGCCGTTGACCTTTAAATTAAAAAAAAAATAAAGACAGAACGCCAATCAGGAATCAAATCTCAAGCTCGAGATACAAACTAACTTTAAAAAAAAAAATAAAAAAAAACTCAATGCTTTACGAAAAAAAAAAAAAAGATTGAACGTTGAGAAATGGAGAATGAAAGTTTTGTTCCTCTATATGATGGTGAAATAAAAATCCAGAGAACGTTGCCTCTCTTATTATTATTATTATTTTCGTCTTTGGAAGGGCGCGGTGAAAAAAACGAAGCAACGACGGCGTGATTTTTTTTTTTTTTTTTTAAATAAAAGTGCGTGGTTTAACGGTGAGCTGCAAACGTCGGCGGGAGCGCTACATCTGCAATACAATTTCAGTCGCAGGCAGGTTTTTTCCCCCTTTTTTATGGTCCCCAATATATGGTAGGTTCGCATTTCAATTCTGGGGATATGCCTACACCTTAGAAATTGTAGCCTTACGCTTTTTCTAACTTCTCTCACAGATAACAACAAAAAAAAGACAAAAAAAAAAAAACACCTTTTTTATGAAATTGTAACCGAGGCCGCAGATGTATTTGGCAAGTTGTTTCGAATATTTCGGGGAGCTTGCGCGATATATTGGATGCCTCCACGCGATAGCATTGACGCACGAAATCGGTTTTCTCTCGCGTGGAAACTTGCCAGACCATGTAAAAAAAAGTTTCGATTAATTTTAATATTATTACGCGAGTTTCGAATGGCATCACTAAGATCATGCGTGTCGTTCTTCAGTTCCATATACTTTTTTAATCACATCTTCGGAAGCACTGGCAGAAGAAAAAAAAAAGTCTTCATTTCATTTTTATGTTTTGTTGAAATTAAAATGTATCGATGTTATAATGTCCCCCAAATGAACGATTTAAGTGGCGTCTCAACAGGGAAAGGGAGGGGGGGGGGGGGGGGGGAGAATGGCTAGTGACCCCCCCCCCCCCCCTCCCCCAGACATTTGCAGTAAAATATTCGGGAAAAGAGGAGGGCCCAATCTCCTCCCCCTCCATCTCTTCATTGTGCCGCGAGTGTACTTTTTTTGTTTTCGACTCAGTCAACAAGCATCGTACGTTGTGGACGCGTATTTTATCTGTCATTGGCGCAACGCGGCTCCTGTAGATACGAAAGCCCGAGCGCTCAAGTTTCCCGCGTCACAAAGAGAGGCCACCGCAGTAGGGTTCGAACGCGAGCGCCATGTCAGCCTTCGGCCGGACCTCGCATGCCCAATGGGTGGGAGCACTGGTTGTCTAGCTCCGCCTTGCGGTGCCTTCTTCTAGCGACGCGGGAAACTTGAGCACCGTAGTTCACGCCGCTTAATGCACCAAACAAAGACAGTCTGGAAAAACTCTTGGAAGCGAGATTCCCCCTTGTCCAACAATCGTCTCACTATGACCACACACACACAAAAAAAAAAACGCTTGTTTTTATTTTTGATTTGCTATAATGCACGAAATGCAGTATTTGAGGTGCGATAACCGATCGTTCCGGGGAGTAAAAAAGAGTGCTTTACTTTTAGTGTCCCCGTTGCGTTGAGCGGGGAAACTGGGTGCGTAGAGCTAGTCACGTAGGAGAACTGAAGGGGGGGGGGGGGGGGGGTTTGTTCATCCGTCGGCAATGCGCCGACTGATGGACAAACATCTGGGGTTCGGAGCTCCGTTATTTTTCTCAGATCGAGCCAAAGACTAGTATGTGAGGCCGCATCGAAAAAAGTAATATTTCTCGCCCGCAGCGTACGAAGGAACGAAGGCGATAGCTGTAACACGGTCGCGCAATCATCCCTCGGGAGTTTATGCCATCGCGCCTGCAGCAAACACCTCCGCTTTTGTCCGGTGGATTAGCAGTGGGAACTGAAGCATTGAGCCGGGGTCAGTCATGCATACAGATTCGAAGGCGAGTCACCGCGAGATCCACGCTTCGAATGCCGCACGGCAATGAGTTCGAGGAGACAACTTCGCACGCGCCGTTCCAACGTTCGCGCTAGACTGTCTTTCTGACCAGTGTTGTGACCCGGCTTTAGCTTTTTATCCGAAAGTTATCGACTAACCTCGAAAGGTCCCACTTCCGTCGCCGGTCCGAGAAAATCGGAGCGCTCCGAGCCCACCCAACACACACTTGTTCACTCGGGAGAAGTGGGTTTCGGCGTCTCGCCGCAGCGGGGCGCCAGCCACGTGGCTCCTTCTCTCCTCCGTTGTCTGCCACTCCACCTTTTCCATTCCAGCGGCCGCTTCTCGTGGCGACCTTCCAGGCTTTGTCAGCATATAGGAGGCTATGGCAGAACAAACCGCCGCGAATAAAGCACGCGCTCAAAATTGCACGATCCTACAACAATGCGCGAAAGCAGTCTTCTAAAGACGGAACGATACTCCGTTTCGCTCGCCGTTGACTCAAATAGCGGCGAAAGTGCATCGTAACGGTTCCCGCCGCCTTTGTGCGTCCGGTATATCAGTGTAACTTACGCACCGCTGGGAAGGCGGCGAAAAAAAAAAACACGAAAAAGTTTTAGGCTTTTTTATGCGAAAAAAAGCTGAGAAAGCTTTAGGATTTTTCGTGCGCATGACTCGCCGAGCCGGTGGAACCGAACGCCCACCACCGTGACGATGCACTTTTTGGCGCTGCTCGATTGACGACTCCGTCGGGTCGTAGCGCCGGCAGCGGATGGAATGAACGTGAAACAAAGAGATCATAGCAGCCATTACACCTAAAGAGAAAAAGAGATGGGAAGGGTCGATGACGCAAAGGCCGTCATGGCTGCAGACCGCGCATCTACGTGCGCTCGGGGAGTTTAGACGCGCCGAAGAATAAGAAAAGAAAAAAAAAAAAAAAAGCGGCTGGAAATAGAAACAGTTTTCCCAGGCTCGTATTATTTCCCGGAGGCGTCGTCGTGGGTTTCCCATACTCCCTTTTCCTTTTTATTTCTCGTCTTTTCCCCACGACTCGCTCGTTCTCCGGAGACGAAAAAAGGAAAACGGACCGCGTATTTATTCGAGCAAATTCGGGATTACGTGGGGGACGGATGCGATTCCCTCGAAGACGTACCCGATTTAGCGGGTCGACGGCAGTGCTTACGCAAGTTTCGCGGACACGGACGAGGGATTGGAAAGGCGGGTTCGGCGTGAAAGAGTCCCACGCCTGTACTAAGGTTAGGGAGTTTTCGTATACCGCACTTCCTTTACCGCCACGCTATCCGCAGCGAAGACGTGGCTAAGAAGGCGTCTCCGACCGGTGTGTTTGGCGTGCTATTCCTGCCGCGCAAGTGGGCTCATTTTCGTCTTCTGCGCATGAGAAAGGAAGTAGTGGTGACGTCAGAACGCCGAGCCCTGATTGGCTGATCGCGAGCCCCTATCTCAGCGTCGTCTGCTCCTTTGCGACGTCGTCTGCTCGCAACGTCGTCTGCGACTTTCGGAAGTCGAGCGAGCTCGACTTCGCCCTTCAGAGAAGGCAGACAAATAACTCGAGCGGTACGTTGTTTTTGTCTAACAACTAGCAGACGCGCATCAAGGAGGGAAGTCAAAGGACTTACTGGCGAGGTTTGTGAGCGTGTTAGTGTCCGCAAGTTCCCTCCCAAAAACTTTTTCCCTCCTTTCATATGCGGCGAGACTCCTCACTCTCGGTTTGGCGCGGTTGGCGTCATCTGCTTTACGTCTGCTAGTCAAAGCGATGGCTGCTTTACCTTTCCTGCGTCTGTCGGAGATTCACCACTTTTTTACCGGCGAGAGTCACCGTTGCCTCAGAAAACAAGGAGATGACAAGAGGAAGAGATTGACCTCTTAATCTAAAATTGAGGTCAGCGATCAAAGTATAATACGGGAAGGGTTCACAAGGCTCGCGCGGGCATATTCCATTGAGCACGCCAGCCGGTCGTGGGCAGACGGTCGCCGATTCACGGAGTGCCTGCTAGGCCTAACTGCCGAACTCGATTGGTCGCGTTCGGTGGAATCGTGGCCGTTGGAGCTTTTCCCGGGTGTTTGTGGATCCAGCGTTCTTGTTCGTCGTGGTCTGTTTCAAGTATTTCTTGCTTTTTTCTTGCTGCTTGAAGTCGGGACGCGTGAGAAGCGCACGTAGAATTATAAACGTCCGTGGGTCATCGCGACCGCGGCGCTGTCGGCGGTGCTGATTTGATCGTAAGAAGTGCGTAAGACAGCTTCGGAGCTGTCGTAGGATTTCGTCGTAACCTGCGCAAAACTTAAGAAAATTTTGTTTCGTGAAGACGAATTTGTTCTTAAGTTTTGTCTTGCACACATTTTTGGCGTAAGATCGTTTCGTGAATCTGCCCTCTGCAATTCCGAAAGTCGCAGGAAAGGTAAGAGAGATGCAGACGACGTTGCAAAGGAGCAGACGACGCACAGATAGGGGGTCGCGATCAGCCAATCGGGGCTCGGCGTTCTGACGTCACCGCTACCCCCTGCGCAAGAAGCAGACGAACTTGCCCGTGCTATTCCTCCCGCGCATCGAAAGCGGTCCCGAAGTACCAAGAAATGACGCCACAAAAAGCCGGAGTGTCGTGCGGCTGTATAAAGTTCCGGCAAAGAGCACGAGCAAACGCGAGCGTCGCTAATGTCCCAGCGTCCCAACACGTGACTGCCGAAGCCATTCCGTGAACCGTCGAGCTCAAACAGCGATTTTGTACGATCGGGCGGAAATCGAGGGGTTTTCGGAACGCCGAACACTCGCCGGTCGGAGACGCGTTCCCGGCACCGTGCCGCTGCGGTGGCGCTGCCATCGCCACGGTGTACGCGCAGACGCTTCACGGCCTCAGAGAGCCAATCGGCACGTCGGAGGAAGACACGTGACCCTAGTTGCGCGCGGTGCCGTCCAAGGCACGGGCGGGAAACAGAGAGAGGACAACAAAAGCGCACCATCGTGGCGTTCGTCGTGTTTCTGTTCTGTCATTGCTGAACTAATCACAAAAGAAAAAAGAAAGCCGAGTGACTCGCGCATTTGACGGATCGTATCGTATCGTCGACGTTAAAGTAACGTCTGCGACACGCAAAAAAGGGAAGGGTTCTTTTTTCCCCGGCCTTATTAGTTGCGGTTGTAGAGCTTTTATCGCGTCGTATGTTCCCTCCGAGCTATCCACGCCTGCTGTGTATACCCTTAGAGAGGGTGTGTCCCAGCGGGCGTCCGCGGTGCCTCCGCTGCATGAGAAATTGAGCAAATTCAGTATCCCTACACTAACCTTTTGTCTTCGACGTGCTTCACCCAGTAGTGCTAAGTCACTGATTATACACGCATCCTCGCGGGTACGATACTCATTCAGATCAAAATAGGGCAGGGGTGAGAATCGAAAGCAGGATCCCAGGGTTCTGTGCAGCGCGGGAGCTTTCCTCCACGTGCTCCGAGCTGCGGTGCCCTAACACATTCGACCACCGATCCCCCGATACGCCACGTGAAAATGACACCAATCCTAGCGGAACACGGATCTTCGAATCGCAAAGCGGCGTTGCCTTGGCCCGAAATTCTAGTCGTGTATATACGTTCCGAGCCACCGACCCTATTAAATAAATAAATAAATAAATACGCGTACAAAGGCTTCGCACATTGTGGCGAACGCGCGACCGTCCAGAAACTGTCAAACCCGTAAATTCAGCCTTTCACGCGACCCACATACCTGCTGCAGTCGACCATTTTTCTGAACGTCCCGGATGGAAAAAGTCTATTCAAAGCTCTGTCGCTTCTCCGTCCTTGAGCCGAGGAAATAGAAACGGAACAGTCGTCACCGGATATATCAATGCGTCTCTCTTTTTTTGTGCGTGTGTTTTTGTTGTTAGGTTGGGTGAACAGTGAAGGCTTTTCCACTTCCAAATAACACCATACTAGCACTTAATGTACTTCGAAAGAGACGAGCAAATATAGAGCACAAAGCCGGTTAGCAAAATCCATCGAGAGGTTGCATGACTAAACCAAATAAGCGGCGACATTGAAATAATAATACGAGAAGAAAAATTTATACTTTAATAATTAGTCAATTAGTGGATCACATCAAAGTGTCCAGAAACAATCTCCCGGTGTTTGCGAGGGCACAGCAAATCAAATAATAATAGTAATAATAACAATCCACTAATTAATCAATCGTTGTTTATTAAAATGTCCGGGAACAACCTAACATTCTTAGTGCTGCCACACGTCAAAAAAAAGATTACATTTACCCGCACGTATGCAAAAATAACTCAAGTGCAGTGTAGGAACGCGCAGTACAGATTTCTGACACTAGCATAACAGATTCAGAGGGCAGCACAATTGCTCCAAAACAAAGAGCACAAATAATAATAATAATATTAATAATAATGGTGATGATGATGACGATGAAGCGTATCCCAGTACCGTTGTAGTATGAATACAAACTGAGGGGGAGGGGGACGAGCGTGTAGAGACAAAGGCAGCCAGCCTTCGCGTCTACCCTCTAATCCTTCTAATCAGAGCTCGCCGCTCTGACGCCTCCGGGCGCTCTGGTCTCCTCCTTAATTTCCTCAGTTTCGTTCCGCATAACCGATGAGATCCCATTAAAGGGCAGCGACTTCTGCGAACATATAAAATCTTACTCGGCAAAAATAGAAAAAAAAAGGAAAAAAACAAAAGAGAACAGAACAGTGCAGGTTTTGTTTTTATTTTATTCCGGCGCAGGGAGCAGCGCGCTGCCGAAACACGAAAGGATAGCGACATGTGCGACAATAGGAAGTATTCAAGTGCGTCAACCTTTGCGCATTCCACGAGAAATGGCCGCAAGCAATTCCACTGTTCAATCTTGTATTAGGAAGTAGAAACACTTTTTTTTTGACGCGCACTATTGTCAAGAAAGCGTAAGGGCGCATAACTTGCTTTAAAAAAAAAGGCAAAAAAAAAACACCAACAACAAAAACATATGCCCTTATACGACTAAAATTCTATAATGTCACACGAAAAACTCGCATAAATAAAAATCTGAAAATTTACGTAGTTTTATCGGAGAACTTTCAAATTTTTAAATGATTCGAGATAATCTCCCTTAACCACGTATATTAAGCATTAAACTAAATATTGACGTTGCTGCGCGCCGCCGTAATAATTTAATGAAAATATCGCTAGTTGCAAAACAAAAATGTCAAAGATGGGCGAAAGAAAACAATGACATTCAAGTGACAACCGACAAGGAAAGTATTGCAGATAGACAACCATGCTCCAACATCAAATTGACCCGTGCGTCCTTCATCAACACAAATACCTAAACAAAATTATAAGGTCGAAGGTATAAGGATGAAACCGAAATTCTCGTCTAATCGTCGAGCGAATAGAGCGAAGACTTTGCGTAGTTTGTTCGCACGCGTGAGGAATGTACCATGTTTCCGTGTGACGGGTGTCCGTATGGTTCTTTCATTGGGTATACTATCTGATGTGCGTCGTATGGGCGCATGCGATTCTTTTTCATCGGGTTTGCTGATCATTGAGGTGCAATGAAGGTAACACCTAAGTTTCGGTGTTAACAAAAGAAAAACGTGTATCAGAAAAAAAAATGTCTAGGATGGAAATTTGGCGATTTACGAGCGTTGTTATCAACGAGGGATTTATCTAGCTCCCTTTGATATTTACGCTGGGACCTTTAAATATATACACCCGTATGGGATCTATCGTCCGTTTTTTTGCTGCGAAGCTCGAGCCGGCAATATGGGTGAATAAATAAGTAAATACGGGAGACCAAACCCCTGCACACGTACAAAAAAAAATAAAAAAAAATCGAAAAGTATTTGTGTGCGTGCGTGTGTGTGTGTCTGTGTAAGAGTAACGTTATTGCTCTTCTAATGGAGCCCGGGCGGAATCTGGAACATCGCAGCAAAGCATTTCGAAACTCGAAGACGGCGCCCGGGAATGCTTAGGAGACGATTCATACACATATTGGAGAATCTTTGAATATGCAGTATTCTTTTTTTTTTTACTGCTTTTTTTTTTTTTCAACCTTTTATATTTTTACTTAAGACTATCTTCGGAGTTCCTAGCATGGTTTGCATGCCTTTCTCTCTTCGTAATTTCTTGGTGCAAGAGCGAAACGTCGTATAAAGCAAGCATAATCGAATCTAAGCGCTAACGCGCTTCTTGCCAAAAAGAAATAGAGGGCTGAAGTAAGGGTTCGTGCGCAGGCGAGCTAATAAACGATACTACTACTACTACTACTACTACTACTACTACTACTACTACTACTACTACTACTACTACTACTACTAATAATAATAATAATAATAATAAAGTTTTGAGATTAAAGACAAAAATCGGGCACCGCTGTCCCAATTTTTGTCGTTAGTCTTAAGATTATCTTCACGATAGAAAAGATGGGTGCGGAATTGTTTACACCGTTTCCCTTTCTACAATTAAGCGTAGATGAGGCTACGGGGAATCAAAGCCAATCCAATATGGTAGGCGGGTGTCCGGTGACCGTACTCACGTGATATTTTCACAGCGCTGGATTGGCTGGGATGGGTGGTTATCATTTGAGCCCGTTATCGTTTCGCCTTTCTCACTTGGCCCTTCACAAAACAACCATTCTCAAAAAGACCTCCTCTGTTGGACCTGTCGCATTTCGTCCTTTCCCGTTTCGTCCTTCGCATTTCAACCCTGCTCATTTGAGTCCGTTCTCGTTTCGCCCTTTTCAAAAACAACCATTCTCAAAAAGTTCTTCTTGCTCTGACCCGTTGCATTTGGCCTTTTCCCGTTCCGTCTTTCGCATTCCAACCCTCCTCATTTGAGCCCGTACTCGTTTCGCCCTTCTCACCTGGCCCTTTCAAAACAGCCATTCTCAAAAATATCTCGCTTTGACCCGTCGCACTTGACTATTTCCATATCAAAATCGTTTTTGAGGCTAATATTAATAAATACATTAATATATTTTATGCGTGGGTGTGTGTATGTGCCACGCTGCAGGCATATTTTCTCTATTAAAGATTTTAGCAGTGCGTCGAGGTCGTCGTGAAAAGCTACTAGCTGACAATAAAAGAGACCAACTATTTATTTATCAAGCCAGATCATATTCCGAAATGTCACGTTGTTTCAGATCTCTCGATTTGGGACAATGCCACCACTTCTATAATGCAGTGGTTCTCAAAGGGGGGTCTGCGAAGGTATCCTAGAAGTCCGCAAATCCCTATCTCATCAGTCAAGCACGGCAATATTAGTTGTCTTTCTTCACGTTGAGAAGAAACGTTCCAATTTTCGGGTGAGTAGTCTCGTGTGTATGTCAATGAGACAAGTCTACTTCACACTAACAATTAGTTATATTCATTTATTAAATCATTATCATGAAACCCTATACCGTTCTATTCCCCTCACCCCAAACGGGGTCCTCCATCATCTCCGCCTTTCTACAAGGGGTCCGCGAAACATCAATGGTTGAGAATTACTGCTATTGTGTACGCCATTTCTGTTCAAACGAAATTTTCAAATTAAACGTTCATCGCTTCTTCTTTTTTGTTTGCTTAGAGGAAGGGAAGCAGGTGTCATTGTACGATTCTCAGTGCGTACCTCTACACATAACATATATCTGATGGTATGTTGGGGGTCCCAAGCAAGGTAAGGCTTATCAACAAAGCCGCGAAGGCATAACGACGTTAGAAGCATGCCGAGCTAGTGCCATTCGGGCGTAGCGCGAACGGGCGAAATGAGAATGGGTCCAGTTGCGGAAAATACAATTTGGATCTTATGAGGAGGTTCAAACGAGAAGGACCAAATGAGAAAGGGACGAAATGTGCCAGGTTCAAATGCGAATGGGACCTTTTGAGATACACCCGGCCGGGATAGCTCGTGACGTTCACTGTGGTCCGTAGCTAGGCGGAACGGAGTAGAGGCATTGATCCCACATGAAAAGCAGGAGCAAGCGGGAAAACTCGAGAAACAAATGCAGTATGGCTCGTCCCTTAACTTTACTGCGTTTCGGCGTGACTGGGCGAAAGGAGAAAGCTTCCACCCCCGCGAGCCAATCTAGGATGATGGAGCGAAGCGCGCGACAATAGGGAGTTTTCATAGACCGCGTTCCGTCCTCCGCTAAGCCCTCCGCAACGGAAGAAACCACTACTGCGCCTGCGCGCCCATGGCATTGACTGTAGAGTTCCGCGTATCGTAGCGGGTTGCGGAGGGCTTAGCGGAGAAGGAAACGCGGTCTACGAAAACTCCCTAATAGGGTAGACCGCGTTTCGTCCTCCGCTAAGCCCTCCGCAACGGAAGAAGCCACTACTGCGCCTGCGCGCCGATGGCCTTCGCTGTAGAGTTCCATGTATCGTAGCGGGTTGCGTTGCGGGAGAGCGAAGACGATCTACGAAAACTCCCTATTAATCCGCAGGAGCAGTGCGACCCGACGGTACTTTGTCACGTGCCTCTTTTTGACGCTCCGATTGCGTAGCTGGGGTCATATTTCTCGCTCGATTAATCGGCGAGAATATCGGAACGGGCTCCGGCTTCGGCACAAAACATCGCGATCACGGTACTACACGCATGGGGGCTTGTCGATGCCGTTTCGCCGTGACAACCGTACGCCCATATAGGTCAGACCGATCTACCAACTTTTTTTTAGGAAAACGGCCGCTTATAGGCGGGTGCTACGTTAGACCGGAAATATGCTACGCATAATTTGACTGCAGTCACTTACAGGTTAAGAAAAGTTTTCGAGGGCAAGGAAGGCTGGCGAGGAGGAAGCAGACAGGACGCTGGAGAGAGGAGGGGGTTTCCTCCTCTCCAGCATTCCGTTTGCTTCCTCCTCTCCAGCCCTCTTTTCCCTTGACAACTTTTCTTAACCTCTAAATGACCGTAGTACGTGTGAGAGAGGTAACGGTTTTTATTTATTCGGAGAAAATGGCGATCCTGGTGTCGTACAGTACGCGAGAGAGCTGGACGACAGTTAGACACAGCCCTACACGAAGAAGGGACATGGAGACATCCTCGCCGATTTCGGTCAGGCAGACTGTTACTCGCGGGCTGGCCCGACCGATGACTTCACCTCACGCTCGGTGTTCTTGCGGCGAAGCCAAGTGTGGAAACGAAGGGGTTGATTACGGGGGAAATCTTCAATTTATTCAAAATAAATAATAATAATAAAAAAAAATCCAATACACTGCAACATGTCTTCTTTTCTTTATCTCAAAGTTCTTAAAACGTTTGAAATAGAACAGCTGAGTCATGCAAGATATACTCAGGAAATGCATAACTCTATTATTTCCCGAAGAAAAAAAAGTTCGCGGTTATTTTCGCAATGGACTTTTGGACTGCTTTATTAGAAAGAGAGAGATAAAGCGTAATCGCAGTGATGCAAAAATGAATCTAAAACAAAATATTCGTGTCGGCACGAAAATTGGTGAAAAGACATCCCGATGTTTTTCTCCAACCGAAACAATCGTGCGCATCATTTTCTATTTTTACTCCGAGTCGTTCTCATATTAATAAGAATTAAACGGTTGGGGGAACAAAAACACACTACTGTAGACTACATTGTCGGAGCTTGGTTTTCTCTATCAGAAACTCCCTTCATTATAATTAATATTATTATCATCATGTATGCAACCAGTTCTACTTTTGTACTGTAAACTTGTTTTTTTCGTCACTTTTATCGTACGTTTGCTTTTGAGTAAGTGTGCATGCTTCTTTAGTGTGCAGTTATAAATGATATTCATAAACGTTCGCTAAATGTTTGTGTATTTTGTTTTCGTACCAACAAAAGGTTGTACTTTACTCTTCATTCGAGGGTTGCATCCCAGATTTCTTTTCAAGCTTAAACACGCCCCGTTCTCCGCACGTGTCCCATGTTTTTACCAACCAATTTATTATTATTAATTATTACTATCATTATTTAATAGTAAATGTTTCCAATTATCCCACCTCCCACGCAGCTCCGTGAGTGTATTGTTCCATCCACTATTCTCCTTCTAATAACCCATCCTTTCCGATCATTTCTACGTTGGAACACAGCTATTTCCACACGGCCACGGATATATTCGCGCACACGCACTCACATACCGAAGATGCACATGGTTTCTTTTTGGCGATACGTTATAGCCTGTGGTTTGAACACTCCGAGCTCAGCTGAGGAATTCGTGCTACGTCAGGGTGACTAAGACTACGACACCTGCGTCGAGCGCGAGAACAGGAAATATTTATTCTCGGACGAGATACATATTTCCCCTTTATCTTGCTTCTTTATTTTCTTTTTGACAAAAACCTGCGCCGGTCACCAACACCTGCTTCCAGCTGGTTTCTTTGTTCAAACCTGGCTCCGCCTTTTTTTTTTTTTTTTTTTTGTCGTTGTATCTTATATATACATAAAAGAAAAGTCTAAATATATCATGGAAATCCCAGGCTAAGTGCTAAACGATAAAAAAAAAAAAAAGAGATGGAGGGGGCATTCGTACGTAAACATCAATGTAGAAAGAAGAAAAAAAGAAACGCATACGCAGAAATTTGCCAGCTCGATTATGAAGCATACCTCTGTTGCCATATCAGTTGACATCTAGAGAGGCTGATACGGAGCGCCGTATCTTGCGAATAATTCCCATGGCACGGCGAGCTACTATCTTATCCACCACTGCAAGTTTCAGTTGCCAAAAACGTTCAATCCCATTCATTCGCTACCTCCACGCAAGCGCGTTTTTATGTGACCTGGGTGAGACGGTTTATTTATAGAACGTAGTACGTCAAAAGTTGCTCACGTCGATCGAATGTGCCGGTGGAACGTCAAATTCCGACGTATCACGGAACATAGAATCAAAACACATGATGTACACGCAAGAGCGATTTCGACCTAAAGGGTAGAGAAAAAAACAACCAAAAGTAAATACAGTGTACTAATCAATAAATCAGGCGGGTCACACAGTACGAAATGTAGGACGACTAAGAGTCATCCAAGGCAGTTGCTCTAAGTTAAGCGAGTGAGGTTATGCAAGCTACGATTTCGTTAGCGGTTAGGAGAAAGACTAGAGGCCCTTGTATTTAAAGGAGCGTAGATCGTGGCGGACGGAATGAGTTCACACATGAATTCGGCGTCGAGATTTGTTGGCACCTTTCTGTACTACACGTCGTCGACTAAAAAAAAAAAGAAAAAAGAAAAAAAGAGAGAAACCGGCGACGCAACGACGCAGCCGCGTTGTCTGCTTCCGTTTCCCATTGGGCATGCCGTGAAAAGCGGCGCCGCGACGTGAATTCGGGCAGAACGTCTGCGGTTAAAAAAGAAAGAGCAGACGGCACTGACCTTTACTTTGACTCGAACGGCTTCCCGTGTGTGAAACCCGACGAAACCGGCCATGCTCGAACCGAAGGCTTGACCGACGCTACCGTCCACTCTGCGGGGAGTTATGGCCCGGATAAGGGCGCCGGAAAGGCTCTGACCACGGCCCAAACTCCGAACAGTCACTCAACACCGACGCATGACGCACCGCCATTGCAGTGCAGCACAACTTGCGAGGGACAACTTGTTTTTTGTAGGCTTTTTTACAGTCTGCATTTTGTGGTGCACGGGCCTGTCGGCAGGTGTCGCGACTCTTCAAATCATAACCGAAACTTCGCCAAACCTAACGAAACTATTTTACCCATATTATAGCTCAGTTAAAAAATGTAAAGTAACGCTTAATTCAGCTTGCAACTAATTTCTAAATGCTCAAATAAAGAAAACGTACGTCAAGATAAAGAAATGCTTTAAAACATTTGATAAACTGTAGAACGGAAGTTAGTTTCGGTTTTGCCCCTGCTTCGAAATGAGTCTTGCGGCGCCTGGTAGGACCCGTTATTTATTTATTTATTTGAAGAAAGAAGTAGGGGTCAAATAAATCACCCCCTCTACCTTTCCGCCCTAAACTTTTACGACGCGAAAGGCGTTTCCAGTTGAGATAAAACCAACGATGGAAGCCGACTTAAATATTGAGGTGAAAATTGTTATTGTAATTTATTTGCACAATGAGTTGACTTAATTGTACGCGGCAGCGTGCGAGGCCACGCAGAAAGGTGAATAACCCTTACGCATATGCGCCTCCTAGCCGGCCGCCGCGTTCCCACGTACAAACATACAAAACAAGCACACACATCCACAGAAAGATAATAGTAAAAGTCACTGTTCATCATCAGGAGCTTGGAGCCACTCGGCGACAGAAGAGCTTGCACAGCTCCGTGGACTCATCACTTCATGAAGATAGAGGGCTACGAGCGGATTGCGGGATGGTCAGAGATCTCTGAAGTCCGCTGGGAGCAGGGGTTACGGTGGCTGGTGGTCCTGCCGCGGAGAGGCTCAGGCTGCCCAGTTCTTTTGTTTACCCGCACCGCGGAGAACGACGGAGTCCCGGAAAGCGATCCGTCGGGCACTCGGCACAGTGCACGTAACCGTGCGGTCTGTCGCCTCTCGCTAAGGGGTCTCCAACCAAGGAAACCCAGACGTGCACCGTATGGGCTCTACACTGTGCCTAGCGACCGGCCGCAGATGGCCCGCGCCGCACGGCGTTGCACACTTTCGAGTCGTTCCCTGAGGTGCCGCTGGGACGGGGACCAGATGGCCGAGCAGCACTCCATAGTGGGAAGTACGAGTGCCGTGTAGAGCGCGCGCAGAGCTCCTGCTCCACACGGCCTCGTCACCCGCGATATGAAGCCCAGTGTCCGCCTTGCCTTGGAGACAACACCCGCAATATGGGCCGGAAAGTCCAGATTCCTTGAGAATGTAATGCCCGAGATGAAGAGCTGGATACAGTGTAAACGGGGGTGCCATTCTTTCTGCTGCTTGAAAAACGGATCACGCTGCTTTTACTCGCACTTATCTGAAGACGCTGCATCAGTGTCCACTTTTCTATTTCAGACAAGTAGCCTTGAAAATTTCGGGAGTCCGCGGGCGACGAAATGGGTACCATGATGGACGTGTCGTCAACATGCTGTACGAGGAGGCACTTGTCGTTCCGAGGCATATCATTGACGTAAAACAGAAACAGGGTGGGACCAAGTACCGATCCCTGGGGAACCCCCTACAAAACGGGGCATCCTGCAGAACGTGAACCTTTGTATACAACTCGCTGGCTGCGGCCGTGGAGGAACCCTGTGAGCCATGCTAGAAGCGGACCATGAATGCCTGTTTGAGCGAGCTTCCGCGTAAGAAGCTTGATGTCAAGCGTATCGAACACATTGCTCGAGTCAACTTGAATGAGGTCCGTAGAAATACTATTGTCCATTTGGTTACTCATGAAATGTGTCACTGTGGCGAGAGCAGTCTCGCAACTACGGTTGGGGCGGAAGCCGTGCTGAGAGTTGGTAAGGCAGTTTGACCTTTCCAGGAAGTCGAGAAGCCGACCGTTGATCACCCGTTCGAATGTGCGGGACGTAATCGACGTGATGGAAACTGGGCGGTAATGTCTAGGCTCAACCAGTGGCTTCCCTTTCCCTTTCTGCAGAGGGGTAACCAGAGCTCAGCACCAGTCCTCTGGTACAATACCGCTATCGAAAAGGCCCTGCATCACTCTGGCGGTGGATGGCAGCACATGGGATGATAGCACCTTGAACCATATAGGCGCAATGCCATCCGGCCCGGGACTACGGGAGTTTGTGATTTTGGACAGTGCTGTCTGCAACGCCTCGGTTGTGAAGGTCACTGTAGCAAGATCTGACTGGTTCAGGGGGGCGTGTGCAGTTGCTGTCGGCTCGGAGGCAATTCAATTTGTGACATACGAGTTTCTTTCAAAAACTAGAAAGGACGATGCTGAAATAGAAAAGCTTGGACGAGTTGGCATGACCATATCTGAAAATTAAGACAGCGCAAAAGACGACGGACCAAATGAAAAAAGAGACGGACACGGCGCTGTGTCTTTCTCCATCTGGTCTTTCGTTTCTTGCGCCATTTTAATTTTCAAATACAAAAAAAAAGAAAAATCATAAAGTACGCCCACATAAATGGACTATGCATCGCAAGAAAGTCGCAACTCCGCAAAAATGTGACACTAGCAGTGGTGAAACAATGCAAAACTTTGAGAATGTGACGTTAATTGGATCCCACGATAAGAGAAAAAATTTCTCTACCATCTACGTCCTCCTAAACCAAATATCCATGACATAAAAAGAAATGCCATTGCAGTCACCTGCAGAAGAAAAAGCTTGTCAGTGAAAAAAAAAACACCTTTCTTGCTAAAGATTTTTTTTTTTTTTTTTTTTACTGAAGTAAATGCTACAGGCATCCACAATGTCATTTTTTGGTTTCATGAAAATGTGGCTTAGGTTGACATCGGCTTATAGAGAAATTAACCCAGGAGACGGGCCTGTAGCCAAACTTTCACATTCTGTCACCACCGAAAGAGTAACGTTGTAACGTCACAGTTTCATCTTTTTGCAATAAACCGAGGTTACTATTCTCGATTGGGCCTGGCAGCTAGTGTGCTGGCCGAGGAAGGTATTGGCGAATAGAGCGCAAACAGAAAGAAAGACTACAGCTGTGGGGAAAGTCTAGCACATTCAACTTCATATAAATACACTAATGAACTGTGAGCAAATAAACTTTTCGCAACGGTGTCTCTAGGTGGTGCATTCATCACACTCAAATTTCATGAGTCTTATAGGTATCAAAGTTGAAGCTTGGGGTGAGTTGGTACGACATACTTAAAAGATTAAAACAGCACAAAAAGATGACAGACTCGATGAAGGAGGACACCAGACACTGTTTGTGTCCTCCGTCATCCAGTCCGTTGTCTTTTTGCGCTGTTTTAATCTTTTCAATATAGGTATCAAGAAACAAAAACATAAAAGTCTAAGAGAATTTTGCTTTTTCCAGTGGACAGGAACACGGCAAAACCGTCCGGTGGATGCGGCTGCTCACGGGTGGCACAACACAAACCAACAACACGAAAGTTCCTTCGAGATGAACACCCAAAATAAAGACACCTTTCTGAAAATTTTGGATGCGTTCTGTTCATTGGTTTATTTATACGAATATTTTCACACCCGGACATTGCTTGGAAACACCCTGTAGTTCTTTCTAGCTACGTCTATATATTCTTGGACTAGCTAATGGGCTTCTGGCCGGTGCCATTTTCGGCGTTCGTACGTATGGCGCACTCTGCTCACTTTTCGAAGCGACAAACGTGAACAGGCTGGGCTGCGATTCAGAAAACGTTGCAACAGTGTACATACGTCGAGCAAGTGTTTCAAATTGCGTCTATGATGCGTCGGAACCCAAGCGGGGCATGCCAACTAAAGGCCATTGTAGAAACGTGCAGGGAGCGAGCGATGACGAGGCAGCCAGGTGCGCACTGCCATTGGTCGAGATTGGGGGGGAAAGAAAAGCATGGGGGCTTATTTGAGGGTAAACAAACGCACGAGGTGCGCAAGGAGTGCAACTTGCACGGCATATAGAGAGCATTCACTTGCGGCCATAGCTGTGCACCCTGAAGTTAAAAGTTCAATGACAGCGAGCATTTTTCTAGATCCCTATCGCACTCACAAAACTGTTGTTTATGGCTGACAATAAATTACTTTACCCACAGTTTGTGACAATGAAAAATGAGTACCTCCTATGGTGAGAGACCGCTCAAGAATGCAGTAAAAGCCATGTCCTCGGCACACACTCATTGCTTTATGCCGTGCTTGGCTGTGCATGCTCACAAGATGCCGAAGCATCGAAGAAAGCTTGCGCTAGAGCTTCCACTGAATTCTTAACCTGTCACCGATGATAGGCTATTGGTTGCATCCCAATAATGAAAAATGAATGCATATTTGTTTTTTCTAGGACCCAGCAGTACCGTTATCTTACCTCGCCAATGTGAACTGAAATCTAGAACACTATGGGAAAAATAAAATCAACATGGAGGACAAACTTGTGTGAATACGTATGTATACAATCAGTCACAATGCATTTATTAATCCACAATCGCAACTCGGAACACACTTCCACCTTCGGTCGTCCGCAACAACTAAAAACGAAAATAAAATGCTATATAGACGAATTGAGAAAAAAAGATGTAACGAGATAACAGGCCACCAAAGATGCCCCAAACGTGACTCGCGGAGCTTCACCCAGTCAAGAACTGCTCTAGGCTTGCCTGCAGTCCCTTGAAAGTGTCCATTAATGCGACCACCTCGGCGTCCCTGCCCATAGACTGCAGGTCTACCACGTACCCCGCGATGTCGTCGAGGCACCTATTTGCGAGGCGCCTCAGTTCCTCTGGCCCGCCGTCTATGTGCCTCAACCTCCGCTCGAGTAGTACGCGGACGAGATACGCGATCGCTTTGAGAAGATGCAGCGGCCTGCCGAACCAGTCCGGGTCCTTGCCGCGGTACAGCCCGTGGTATGCGTCTCGCAGCCTTCCCAACGAGACGCCGGCTTCCAGAAGCGGCTCTAGTGGCCACCCCGGGTTTAGGTCGGTGTGACATCCGCGCAGCTCCAGGAACTTGACCACAAACGGCAGTGGAAAGAACTTCTCCGCGGTGGCGTACTCGCGCGCCAGCTCCGTCAGCCTCCTGGACAGCGGGGCCACCCGCCCGCCGCTCTCTCGGAACTCCCTCTCCAGGACGCTGCGCCAGAGGTTCTCCACGAGCATTGGGTTGTCGTAGCCCGACGTCCGCACGATGGCCAGCTTGCACTCCGCGAGGTCGAACGGCTCGGCGAAGTCTCCATACAGCCGCGTCACGTCGAACAGCTCTGTGTCCAGACGCGCCGCGGACTCGCCGGCCCCCGGGAGGTCGCTGCGGCGCTTGAGGGCCTCCTGGACCCTCACCTGGAGCAAAGTTGCCAAATTGTGAGAAACTTCCAGACTTGTGGGAAAAAGCATAGCCACAAGCAACATTACTACGGTGTCTGGAGTGCGTCTCAGACTGCTGTTCACGTCTTGAAAAGTGGTTCCTCGATTTTTGCCCAATAATGTTGTAGAATGCGTCATATTTTTTGTCATAATCCTGGCGGTGGCATGGGCGCAGCAGACCACTGCTCTGCTGTAGGCCACTCTGTAGCCAGACGGTCGACGGAAACCGAAAAAGATACGAGGAAGGATGCCACAACGACAGCGACACTTGCGTCTACTCGCCTTTTTCACCGGCATTTCTACGACCAATCGCTACGATTGTGGCACTTGACAACATGACACGCTGGTCCTTGTGACGCAATTTGTTAACTTTGGAACCCGTTTCAATGCATAGGGGGGACAGGATGGTGAACGCACCAGTGGAACACGTGCTCCAGGCTAGCAAAACGAGCGAGTTGGAAAACTCGCTCTTTGAAGGCGGACCCTTCGCGTCCACAGGAACTGAGCCACTGCTACTCGGAATTCCATCACAGCACCCCCCCCCCCCCCTTGGGCCTTGTTTGCAGTTTGTTGGGTAGCTCAGGATGCATAAACTTGTTTTGAGACAAGGGGGTCAGGTAAGTTTGTTTTGTATTCACAGGTAAGATTTTCGTTTTCTGTTGTATTTTGCTGCATTATGCATAGGTGGCCACTGCAACGGGAGTGGCGACTCTCCGGGCTCCGTGCTGAAGTATGGATGGGAGCCACTTCTCCAAAGCGAGCTCGTATGACAACCAGTAAGTTATATAAGGACTGCAATAATACTTATGTTCAAAATTATGTTTTCCCGACTATACTCGGCGTATACTATTTTGCGCTACGACATCTAGGCTAGCATGGTGTCCGCAGCGCTGCAGTGAGTCTCCTTGGCACGCACTTGCGCAACTAGCTTTCAATTAACAAAGTTGGTGCGGTGCGTAAGCTACGCCGGCCTCGACGGCTTAGCACAAAATAATTGAACGCCGGGTTTATATGTTCCATCGTAACAAAATGTACACTAGCGTAATCATGCTGACAGAGAGCAGGGCACACAGAATGTGAGGAGCTACCATATGCACAAAGTGTGGGTTGCATTTGCAGTCTGTCTGCGATGGGGGGGGGGGGGGGGGGGGGGGGGGGCAATTTGTGCAAAGCTAGAGCAACCATGCACTTCGGGTGCATGGTAGCTCAAGAAATTCTGTGCCCCCATTCTTTGTAGGCATGATCAAACTAGAGTTTATTTTTGACTTCATGAACCAACCGTTAGCTTTTCCCACACACCAGCTCCGCTTAGCTCAGTCGGTGCAGCATATGGCTGGGGATCGCTATGTCTCAAGTTCAATCTCCGTCGGGAGTATTCTTGCATTGCTGTTTAACACAGGCGTATATGCTTTGTATTACTCTAACCTATGTGTGACGATCGAGGGTTACAGCCAGGCCCAACGGTTTCTTGTGGAAAAGCAGTGCACAAACACGTTCTATGTTAAAGGACACGTGCAAAGGAAAAAACTTTTTTTTTTAAACAGGCTAGATGGAAAAAAAACAACATTATAAGACAAATTTACAATGAAGAGAAAAAAAATTAGAGCTATATTTACGGCGCAAAACAAATTTGTAGTTGGCGCCCGCGGGAGCCGCTGCCGCCGCCGCAAAGTCACGCCGCTGCCGCACGCCGAGCGTTGCGCAACGCCGCTTCAATGTGTTTCTCCACGCCGCCGTCGCCGCTGCCGCACAAGTTTGTCTGCTTCAGGGCGCCGCCGCCGTCACCTGACCGGCGCACAGGTCTATCACGTCTGCTTGCGCTTTTTCAGGAGCTTCTTTTGGGCTCTAAAAGTTACTTATTAATTTTAGTTTTTTGTTATACTTCAGACAAAGATGAATGAGTTACTTTTAGAGGCCATAGGAAGCTTCCGAAAGAGGTCAAGCACCGCGTGATAAATAAGGGCCAGTCACGTAATAAATAAGGGCCACTTTTCCGCAACACCCGCGGGCGCCAACTACAAATTCGTATAGCGCCGTAAATATAGCTCTAAAAATTTTTTTTTCTTCGTTGTAAAATCGTTTTGTGACGTCCTTTTTCCATCTAAGCTGTTTAAAAAAAAAATGTTTTTTCCTTTGCATGTGTCCTTTGCACGGTCCACACACTTGCATATGACCGCAAACGCAATGACTCCTTGCGTTCCACTGCAACGTGGTGAGTGCAGTTGAAACGAGCTGGCACCAGTAAGCAAGTACTCTTTTGAATGCTGGCGTTCAAGTGCTACTTTCAGTCTAGTTCAGAACTTTTAGTCCTGAACTAGACAGAACGCTTTTGCAATACAGTAAAACCTCGTTATAACAAAGTTGAAGGAGCGGTCGTAATTATTTCGTTATAACCATTAGTTTGTTATTAGCGGCGAGATGTTTTGGTGGCGCCCTCCTATGGTTCCCCCTTGTGACGTCATTACCTTGCGAACAACAAGTTCGATGGTGTTTGAAAATAGCATGGTGGGAGCTTGAAATCATTGCGCTCTCAAAGGAACACTGCCAACACCGTCGAAATTAATGTTCCTTCATTCTTCTTATTTGCGTCGATGGTATACCCTTTCCGACGTCATAGTCAGCTTTTGGGCCAATCGTGAAAGGCCGACCACAGCGACGCTTTCGGTCGCGCACGTCGCCATTAGCCAATGTCCATTTCTTCCCACTATTAGTAAGCAAGGGGAATTATGATTGCTTTGTTATATCCATTAGTTTGTTATATCCCATTTTGTTATAACGAGGTTTTACTGTATTTGTGAGATCAAATGTACACACAATGCTTGAGAAATGGTGGCTGATAACTAGGGCTTTGTGTTTCCCGATAAATCAGAAAAAACCTGGAAAACTCGTAACTTGAAGATCGCAACGACAAAACAAAAAAAGCAAAAAAGACGGTGTTTTACAAATAAGCTTCATAAGAGTACAAGGTCAGTGATCCCGAGGAAATGGAACTTCAGTTTCCTTTGAAATCTTG
Organism: Ixodes scapularis; assembly: GCF_016920785.2. NCBI lineage: Eukaryota > Metazoa > Arthropoda > Arachnida > Ixodida > Ixodidae > Ixodes > Ixodes scapularis. Next base: position 63,983,908 of record NW_024609883.1, on the reverse strand, counting down.
AACTACTGACAAAAGTGGTTTGCCTTCATCGTGAAGGACAGCACAAAAGGAACAAGGACAAAAAGGAAGGGCTAAACAGGAAAAGCACTGCGTAGTCCTTCCTTTTTGTCCTTGTCCCTTTTGCACCGTTTTTTACGATGAACTCGTACCAACTTGCCCAAATGTCCATTCTACTAAAGGATTGCCTTTTAGCTAGTCAAGGTTCCTTAAGGACAACAAACTCGGGAAACATGAAATCCTACTTATAACATTTTCAGAATTATTTCAAGCCCACAGCTAACGAATAACATGTAAAAAAATGAGGAAATATATGCGCATATTCGAAGTCTTCCAGGGAAACCAGATAGCTGGTGCATTCTCCGCCCCCAGTGCAGGATGCCGGCGACGTGCCCTATTATCACCTGGGACTGCCCTAAGCACTTTAAGCAGTCCATACACAGGACCGAATCACCTATATCCGATTCTATCGAGCTACTGGCTTACGGGTTATGCAGACTGGACAGGCTCTCACCCCACAGAGCCACCGGATCACTGCAGACATATTTTCGACTCGCCACTTGCTTTCGTGAGGGTGGCGATGCTTCGCTCGCACATATAACTCTCTTTTCTTTACATCTTTCTCTCTGTCACTTTGTGCCCCATCTCCCTCTCCCTAAGCCACCACTTCAGATGACTAGAGCAGAGCGACACTGCGGCTCATCTTAGTTTTTAGGAAAATAAGATGTTTCAACAGCGAGGGGTCGTATCGCAGTCTAACACAACCAAACGCAAGTGCACGAACCAGTCTCTAAAACAGACATCGCGGCGCGGCAACACTGACCTGTAGCCTCGCGATGTCCAGCTTCTCTTCCAGCTGGTGCAAGAAGTCACCCTCCCGCGCCCCACCGGACGAGCGTGGCTCCGAGCTCTTCATGCAGACGATGGCCCTGGAGAGGTACTCCAGCCGCTGAAGAAGGGACAGGTCCGGACCGTGGCGATCTGCGAGCTTGGCCGAGATGCGCGCGGCTGCCGTGAAATTGCCCGAGCGCTCGTGGTACTTCCGCAGAAGATCCGCCCCCGTCACGGCGTCCGGATGGGCCGCGGCGCGCCGTTGGAGGTAGCCCTCGAGGAACGGGCTGCGGATGTCCAGCAGCATGTCTGTCTGGTGGCTGTCACACAGCCAGTTGTACAGCGCCGAGTGGAACAGCTCGTCGTCCGACTGCAGAGCCAACGACAGGGTCCGCTCGTACAGGGTGGTCGCATCGACGTCTGACCGTGTGGCGTCGGCCGAGGGCTGCTGCGGATGCCTCAGCTCCGACAAGAGTTCCAGGATAGCCTGTGGAGGGAAAAGAAAGACCGGTTTACACATAGTTGATCTCGCAGGTACTGCAAAACCTACAGTTCAGTCGTACGCAGTTGCGGGGCGACCCGATAGATGCTGCCAGCGTATCCTCTCATTGTTAGCGAACGCAAAGGAGCACACGCTCTGTACACTCAAATGCAAGTGTACGAAATAGCTTTGTGCGTGTATGCAAAGAAAGGCGAGGGCACACCCAGCAGAGCGCCGAAGCTGTCCCAGCTTGGTGTCGTTAACAATAACTCGTAAAACTTGAGTGCCCCTTGTATGCCGTTTCGATGGAATGAAATTGCGTGGGTGCAACATGGGGATGAAGCACATACCGCGATTAAATTCCAACATTTCCCGGCTTTTTGAGGTTCTGTACCACGATTCCAACACGTCGGTTGAAAGGGGATGCATAGGGCGACCGGTAACGGCGAGAACGGCATTGCGAGTGGAGACTTCCAATGAGATCAAATAAGGTTGAAAAGGTAACACGAAAGGGGTACAGTTTAAAACTGGAGCACTATTTTCCGTAGAGGGTTGGTACCCGCAGCAGGGCTGTGAATCTTTTTGCGCCCGTTGGATGCGAGTGCTTCCCGTGGATAGGCCTAGTACTGAAGCGATCTTGGTTGGCCAAACATTCTCTTCAAGCAGTTCCAAATAGTGCCAACGTGGGTCCCGATGAATGCAGCAAACATATCAAGACGACAGTGGCGATAAAATTTGCTTTGTTACAGCAGAGGTTACCCGGCTGGTGCCATTTCGAGGAATGTGCTATCTCTTGGTGTTTTTGCATGAACAGAAAAGCATGCCTAAAATCGGGGCGGCCTACCTTTTGAGGGTGGGCCATTTCTCGGGATATTACGGTGGCTAGAAAGTACCGTAAAACACAGAGCGTGTGCCCATGTCACCAGTAAGCCCTCACCCCCTACTCTCGAAACGTTTCAAAACTCATTGAAGGGCATATCAAGCACCCATTCCCTTATTTTAAGCAAATTAAAAAAAATACATGAAAAAGACATCAAGCGCCTCGTTGCTGTGGGCAGCCGTTATCTCCACGGCTGGCGGAGAGTATGGGGATAGAACGGGTGAAATGGCATAGCAGGAGAAGGGGATGAGGGGTGCAGAGTTGAAAAAAAAAGTGGATTGTGATAGATGGGTTGTTCTTTTTTTTTAACTCGGAAGAGTAATTTGAAGGCTTTAGTGACAAAGACAAGTCAATGCGTCATCGACCACTTTTTAATTTTTCTTAATAAACTATTTGCCATATACACTTCCTCTTTGTAAAACCCCCCCCCCCCCCCCCCCCCCCCAAAAAAAAAAAAATGATGTTGATGTTTTGTTTTAACGTGTCTGCGCAATCAACTAGGTCCGCAAACGTCAGCCATTCTTTATTCAGTGGTCGGACAAAGCAAGGGCCCACCCGACCGTCTGCATTTTCAATTTCGGACCTACCAAGCACCCATCCCCCAGTTCTCCACGATTATCTCCCAATTCAGAGTGGACGCTTGCCCGGTATTATAAAGTACACGTCTCCTGTCCCTTCTGGAGCCTAGTTTGCTTCAAAATTGAGCTTAAAGTGACAGTATTTTCGCCAGTTTTCAGACTGTCACTACTTTTTTACAACAAACTTTTCCTTTATCCACTACCCTGTCCAGTTTCGCAAAATTTTAACAAGTCCGTATTGTACCGATTTGTTATCAGCTCCGTGATGTTTCGGTGGCGCCCTCGTATCATTTCCATTCGTGACGTCGTGACCAGGAATTGCCTCACCTCAACGTCTCGAGTTGTAACTCTCGCTACTTAACATTATTTACGAACTAACCAAGAATATTGCAAAAGCGCCCACTTCGTTCCCCAAAGAACCTTCTATTAACATTTCCCAAACTTTGGAATTCTGCAAATTATATGTTTACCGCCCGATTTGGCCGGACAAGCGCCGGGGTCTAGATTAAACTAGCTTTCAGTAAAAATGGGGAGAGTGCTCTCCCGGTATTTTACAGCACAAGTTCATTGATGTGTGTAAAAAGCATGATGAGAGCTCAAAGTCATCGCATTCTTAAACCAACGCCGTCAAAGTCGACAGTCCGACGACATTCTCATCTCCACCGACAAAAGCAAAATTGACCTAAATAAAGACGGGCGTTTGACCAATCGCAGATGCCGGCCTTGGCGACGCTTTTTGTCGTGTACGTAGCCGATTCTCCGTCTTAAACATCTGCAGTGCAGGCAAAGCCCCAGGTGTGTGCAGGTCACTTTGAGAAGTGCCTCTCATATGGGAGTTCTGGCATAGAACAAAGTCCTCTGCAGAGCTAGGCCAACATCACCAGACTAATCATGGACTGCAAACATCCCTCTTCCACCACGAAACGTTATAGCAGTTTGATGGCGTCAACTCGGCATTGGACCAGAGCCTGGTTTCGAGCGTTTTTGGATGCGTCGATTGGGCGCAAGCCGGCTGCTGACGCAGCGTTCATACCCAATCTGTGTCTTCGCTCCACCCCACTATGATGACACCAAAGTTCTAGCGCATAGCCTTCGACTATCCTACTTGGTGTTGGCTCGGTTCACGAGAATGGGCCTGTGTCCACACACGTGTCCACACACTAGACACTTATGAGGTAGGAAATCACCGCAAAGTGGAAAGGAAGTGGGTTGGACAGAGGAACGAAAGATGGGAGAGGGGAGGGGTAGGGGAGTGATCAGCCTATAGAAATAAAAGAAAACTGTCATACAGTATAGACCACTTACAACGTAACCGCTTATAGTGCAGGACCGGGTATAACGCAGCTTTTTTCAACCACCGGTTCGCCTCCCATAGAACTCCATGTAATTACATACCGCTTAAAATGCAGGCGCACGAAGGGAAATACCGGTTATAATGTGGTTTCTGGAACAGCCCGCCGACCGCGCCGACCAACCGGCGCAGCGAGCACGCTTCCCTGTGCGACACTAGATAACGGCGCTAGCCGCAAGCGGCACTCGCGGGGCAAGGAGGTTGCTCGAAGAAGCAAAGAGAGAGGCTTTAGTGGCCATAGCGACGGAGGGACGCACGCATGTGTCGTTCATGTGCATGCGTCCCTCCGCTGCGTTGGAAACAACCGCAACGACAGACCAATCGCAGGTCAAGGAGAAGTGTTTGCGCGCGTTGCATGCTGGTCGCGGGCCGGCTTCTTCTATCCACAAATATAGCGTCGGTTGTGTTCGTCGACGTAGACGGCGTTCTAGTTCACTTTAACGGCGTGGCGGATGCTCATCGTTCCGCGTAAAAGCGCTATCCTTGACTGTGAATTTTCGTGGTGTGTCACTATGATAATTTAGCACGTACTAGAAGGGAAGATCCACCTACTCGTGCGGCGATCTCATGGCGGCACTCTCAAGACGGCAAAAACGCCCGTGTCGTCGTGTTTGTTTACTTGGACTACAGTGGTGCTTTCTAAGCATTTGTGTTTTTGAACATCGCCCGGATTTCTTATTTGGAGCATTTCATGCGTGTGCTCAAGTTGAAGATATTACTGGCGCGTACCGTATAAAGGATGCGAATTTTCACGCGTTTTCATCACCAGAGAAAAGTGATTAAGGTTAGCAATCCTGAATGCTCGCAACGTCCGTCCGCAACCCGCGACGCCATTAAAAGGCTGCGCCAGGCAAAAGTCGCTCATTTCTTTCAAAATGTGTGACACTTGAGAGAGAAGAGTACTAGTCTGGTGAAATAAGGACTTTCCTCAGTCTAAGCTTTATTTTTCATCTAACACTAAAAATAAATTTATTTACAAAGCTAAGTTGTCTCATGGCATGTATTTTGGCCTGAAAAATTGATGTTTTGGTTATAGCACGGTACCGCCTATAGTGCCGATTTTCGCGACTCCCGCGACATACATTATATGCAGTCTACACTGTATACTCAAGGTAATATGCAAAGATGGTATTTTCATTCAGGCACACGTAATATAAGGTTACTCGGGCCGAAATCTTACTCTCATCAAGATTTTGGGTGTTCAATACTGCTTGCCAAAGTGTGAATATTCACATTAAAACTCTTTGAGATGTGAAATATTCTGGAGGTGCTCGCCTGTAATTCGCAAGAACCATGTTTGACTTCACGGTCCTCATCTTGAAAGGGTATGTTTGCAAATGTACACGTGCTAAGGCAAAACACTTCGAGCAAGGCAAGATGGCGTGTATTTGAAAACTGTTTACGGGAGGCCAGCGGAAAACTTCACGAAATCGTTTGCTGCAAATGCATTTTCCAGCTTATTGTCTGTTTGGGGACAGCTGATCAGTGAACTCTGGCAAATCCCTCAAGTCAATACGTCCGATAATACAAGGTTAGCAGCTAAATATGTTTCTTGTCCTGAAGCGTGCATTTGGGGAGGGGGTCATTTCTGGAAGCGTGCCGGAGGCTGTATGATATTGCCTTGCAGGTTTAATCCAACCTGGGGGCGATAGGTTTCTGACTCTAAAGGTAGAGTATTAGTGATGTGCATGATCAAAAGTGTTGCTGTGGTTCGCTTTCCACAACTGGCCAAATGCTCACTGTGACATCTTAGAAGGGTTTAATTGTGCTTTCATCCACGGAAATAAGAGTAATGTCAGGCTGTTAACGTTGACGGTGTTGGTTTAATGCAATTACTAAGCTTCAACCATGCTCTTTAAACACACCACCAAACTTGTCCTTCACAGCTGATAATAAGTAGCCAGAATCACAGCTCACGACATCACGGCCAATCTTGGTCCCTTAGGAAAATCATAAGACTGTGCCTCAGAAACACCTTGGCACTAATAGCTCAGCATAGCTATACCCAATCTCGCACCTACTGCAGTGGTTCACCGCATGAGACAGGAATGCAAATGTGAGCTCACCCTGTAGCACTCCGCTCTCGCTGCAAACACCCGCCGGCCGCGCTCGTCGTCCGCTGGCTCACCCCTCCGGTAGAAGTGCGACGCCAGGTCTTGCGGATCGCAGCGCTTGGCCACCGACAGGCAGAGGTCCACGGCGCCCGCATAGTGGCCGCACGCTTTGAGCAGTCCGCATGCCGTCGGAAGGTGCAGCTGGGGCCCCACTCTCTTGCAGAGCTCCAGCGCCTCCGAGAGCATCCGCTGTCGGTCCGCCGGACTCCGCTCCGTCCTCGCGGCCAGGAGGATCTCCTGGGCCCTGGTGAAGAGCGCGTCCTCGGAGCGGTACAGGGACGGGCAGACGTCGCGCAGCCGGTTGGACACCGCCTCTGTCGTGGCGTTGTCATCCAGGTAGCTGCGCACCAGCGACCCGGCGAGCGCGGAGGTCAGCTGGCGGTCCGAGAGGAGCAGTTCCCGCAGCGTTGCGCCGCGGAGCTGGTCGCGGAGCTCCGGCGGGAGTGTCGAAGACACCGTGCGGAATTGGTGGTCGCAAAGGACCTTCCACAGGCCGAGGACTTCGACGGTGTGGGAAACGAGGCGGGCGAGATGCGCCAAGGAGGCACGTTCGCGTGATGCGGCCTCGAACTGCGCCTTCTTCCGCGCTTGTTCCGCGAGCTGCGCGCCTTCTGCTGAGAGTGCACTGCGGGCCGCAGCGCCACCGAGCATCGCGTTCCGGTTGTCAGCGACATGTGCGCCAGCTAAGTCAGTCGTGCGCTCGAGGAATGTCTTCAAGCCATTGAGGGCGCCGAGGTAGTTGAAGAGGTCTTCTCCGCAGACGGAGCTCATCAGCACGTCCGGCTGGTTTGCGGCGGTCGTCACAAGATTTAGGGACCAGAGCGGGCGGACGAGGCGCGAGAAGTAAAGGTAGCATCCGTCGTGGCGCCCCGAGAATACTACGTCTGCAACTGGTGCGACGGCTGGCGCGGGCGATCCGCCCGGCGGCGGCTGTGCCTGCCGCCACGCCAGCTGCTGCGACATGTTCATGTTCGGCGGCAGTCCAACGGGGCTCAGCGGCGAGAAGCCCCGCGGCGGACCCTGCGGCACGTGTGCCGTCGGGTAAGGCGTGCTTGCCCAGATCTGCGAGCCGCCGAAGCCGCCAAACGCACTCGTTTGGTGCAATGGCTGCTGCTGCTGCAGCTGAAGAGGCTGGCCGGCCGGCTGCTGCTGTTCGACGCAAGACGCTTTTGGCTCTCCGCCGTGAAGAAACAGCGCCTGTGTTGCGCGCTCTGCGATCGCCGTGTCGCCTGGTCCGCACGCGAGGATGAGGCACGTGGCGCTCGCCTGGGCCTCGCCGTGGAGTGTGAAGAACGAGCGCACTGCTTCGGTGTTGGCCCCTTCGCGGAGAAGTCCACGGAGGAGGTCAACAGGACGTGGCTTCTCGACGACGCTGCAGCCAGAGGAAGAGAGGAGCACGAACTTGCGCGGGCGCTCCGCGTGCTGCGTCACGACAACGGGAGGCTCCGACGGAGCGACACCGCTGCCCTGGATGTTGACGGCGCAGAGCGGTTTCGGAGCGGCGTCCGACGTGGCCTCCGCAAGGCAGCAGGTGGTGCCATCCAGGGGCATCAGAGTCGAGGTCTCCATAAGGCGCGGCTGGAAGGGGAAGGCGTCGCCGGAGAGCGTCCAGAGCACGTCACGGTCGTCCGAGTGACCCGCGACAAAGACAGCGGTGCCGCGGCGGCAGAGTGCGGCGCGCACGGGGCTCAGGCGCTGCAGGGGGGCGTGCGACGAGAACCCTGGCGGCAGACGGACGTGCACCAGGGCAAGGGTGGAGGGCCGCGCCTCGGGGCTCTGCGACGACGAGGTGGTGAAGTAGAGTCGGACCCCTGGGGGAGAGAAGCGCAAATGCAATGATCGTCGCGCATTGAAAACGTTCCTGCCCATTGGCAACAGGTTAATAATTGGGTAGGTGTTCCGCCCCCAGCACAAGCTTTCTGCCTCTGATAACACTTCGTCGCTCGTGCAGATAAATCCCGCCAGAGGGCAACGAGAGTGTGCTATAGGTAGGGCGTTGACTGGGCTGCTCTTAAAGCCCTTTCCCACTTGCGACTCCCTAGAACTGTATGCCTCAAAACGTCATAAAATTCATTCTTTGAGGGAGTACAATGCCCTCACTGTGGGGTAGCTGGGGAACACGTTCAGCATACCTGCCAGCCTGTGAACTTTCAAACTCGTGAAACTCCCGCGGCCGCGGGGGGGGGGAAGTAGTAAGAGGCAGGCACTTATCTCTGGTGTTTACGCGAAGCGATGTGCAGCTTAATGTCAGCCTTGCCATCGTGCAAAACGCTTACATCACATGTGCACGTGCGACAGGATACAAACTTCTCTCCATCTTGGACGGCACGAAGCACGGGAATTCCAAAGTGTAGGATTTCCGGAACACCTGAAAGTACCTCTTTTGAGGTTTGGAGTTCGCCATTGTGCCGGGAAGCCACCACGACTAGGGAAACTGCGAGGCCCAACACGCCAAACCAATGTGCGCCGCCGAACACATGAACAAAGGCTTTGGGGCTTTGGACTGGTTTTGGATCTGTGGCCACCGGATAGACGAATAGTAAAAACCACGATGCTGCTGCGGTTAGTACCTATCGCCCTCTTGTGGTGGTGCAAGGCACCGCTGTCAGAAATTTTACGAAAGAATAAAAAATGTAAAAAAAAATGTTAAAAAAGTAATAATTTTTTTTTTGTAAAATTTGAAGCAGGAATTGTAAAATCATAAAATTTGTCCCAATTCATACATTTTGCAAAAAATTTGGAAGAGTTGGCAGGTATGCATTCACTGTCTGCATATTTTCTATAATGTCGCGCATCATTCTCTCCTTCTTGGCTCGAAAAACTTTTGCGAATGATATGAATGACCATTTCCCATAGATAGTACGTACATCTGATCTCGCAAATACCGCAAGCTCTAGGCGCCCCTCATATATGGTGCCAGCTTGACCTTGCGTCCTAAGAGATCTCAAGAGGTCTTAAGGCACCCGGTCCGAAAAAAAGCACAACTGTGTGAACGGGCCTTTAACTCGTACATGACGATAGGTGCGATTTAAGGCCCGTTCACACTTGCGACCTCTTAGAATATGGTGACTTGAAACTTCTTACAACTAGAGGGCGCACTGGCACCGTCTATTGGGCAGCACGGTAAACTTGGCGGTCCAACATATTTTCGACTACTCTCGCGCATTATCCTTTCTTTCTTGGCTTGAAAAACTTTGGTCAACGTTATAAACGAGCCTTTCTTATAGGTACTACGCACAGTTGTCCTCGGAAAGCCCGCAAAACCTTCGCTCTTGTGAAATGCAGTTGCAGGGTCACTGCATAGATGGCGCCAGAGTGCCAGTGTGTTCTCTCGGCCTAAGAAATTTTAACAAGTTCTAACAGATCTCGTCCCTCTCGGTTGTGCTCGGTTGCAAGAGTGTGAACGGGCCTTTATGCACCAACTTCTTTCTGAAGATGGCCGTTCACACGGAGGTCAGAATTATACAAAGGTATGAATTATAGACCGGATAAAATGGTAGCTGTAACCTAGCTCACCCTTTGTGAGAACTCGTAAATGTAACTCCATTGATCTGTAAAAACATAACTTTAACTGCGCTACTTCTAACGCATTAAAAACAGCTCCCAGCAGTTTCTGATGACGCACTCTAGCCACGGAAGAGTGTCATGTGAGCGACGCATCGCCATTTGGCTAGAGGTTGAATCCTCGCCAACCGAAAGTCACCTTCGGCCGAACGCTGACACAGCGGTCATGTTAACTCTGTACCCCACGCCGGCCATTTGTTAGAAACCAGCGTGGGGTAGGTGCAAAGAAATCCTGCACTACAGCCTTCTTGTCTCGGAGATGCTGGGCAAAAGGCACCCGTCCCTACGGTAGGAAAATGTGAAGGAGACAAAGAGAACAAGCACGTGCTTCGGAGGAAACGAGGATATGCGAAACAGCCGGGTGAAATCGGCAGCGTGTGATCGGAAAATATGGGAACTCTGCACTTTGCTTCCTCTGGAGTGCTAGCTTCTCGCGGCGCTTCCTTTGAACGACGCTGCACGCGACGTCGATGCTGACGACGACCGAAATGCGCCCAGAGTTTGCCTGTGCGGCGTCACCACGAAGCAACGCGCAACAATAGGTTCTGTATCACCGCAGCCTTTGCCATGAAGGTGCAGGAAAGGGACAATCTTTTAATGGTAGCTCGCACGGATCCGATGGCCAGACTTTCTGGACCGTGGCCACCGATGGGACGAGAGCGGCGGGCGGTCTTTCAAGTGTCCCGCCTCCGGCGCAAGCTTCCTACCTTCCATAATCGACAACGGGAGGCAACGAGCGAGTGCAGGAGTATGGGCATCCGAAAGAGACTACAGAATATCTTCCGTTCTCATCATGTCAGTAGGTTTAGATAACACGCAGTTCCTACTACCCCCCCCCACCCTCTGCCCCATGACATTCCTATTGGCGCGGCGCTACAACATTGGTCGTGCGCGGTTCAACGTCCAACCACGGAGGAAGGAGTGCGGTAAACCATGGGAGTGCGGTAAACCATGAAAGAGCGTCAGAAATGAAAATGCACTCAGTTGCCCACGCTCTCTCCCGTGGCCTTGCGTGCAACGGCATAACCAATGCGACGACAAAACTGTGGAAGGTTCCCATGTAAAAACTATTGATTTAAAATCTAAAAAAAAATGTAAACGAGTTATTTTATTGTATAAAACACACAAATAAAAAATTTGGGAAAGAAAACTGTAGCTCGTATGCCGAAAAATATTATGGTTTTTATAAAAAAATGAAAGCCGTCTACAACTCCCTGTAACGCCGGATTAGAGCGCAGCTCTTGAGGGGGAGGATGGAAGTGTAGTGAGGGATAGGTGACTCCTTGAGGTCACGTGACCTCAGGGGGGGTCGTGTGACGTCAGGGGGGTCACATGACATCGGGGGAGGGGGGTCAAGTGACCTGAGGGGTCAAGTGACCTGGGGGGTCAGGTGACCTCGGAAAGGGGGGGGGGGGGGGGTCATGTGGCCTCAGGGGGGGGTCACGTGACCTTAGGGGGGCCAAGTGACCTCACGGGGGTCACGTGACCTTAGGGGGGCCAAGTGACCTCACGGGGGTCACATGACCTTGGGGGGGGGGGGGGGGGGGGGTCACGCGAACTTATAGTTATGCCGACGGCGACGCCGCTCAAGCCGGAAACGGGCCCCTTCCCTAAGAGCTGTGCTCTAAAAGACAGCGAGTGTGTGGGCAAGCCGGCAATAGTCAATCATATTGTGCCTCAGCCAACACTGTGACGAGTAAAAATAAACTTTCTCAAGTCAAAGAAAAAGACACGAAAAAAGAAAGTTTCAAACTCGGCTAACTCGTTCATTTCTCTCTCATTCTTTATTTACACCCGGTGCTGTTGCTACGAACCTTCCTCACAGACACAGCCTTTTTTAACGCAGCGACAGAACGAACCATTTAAAGCGACGCAAGTCTACTAGTCACAAGGTCTTGCTTTTAAGAGTCCATGTGGTTGTCGCTTAAACAAAGGGTGCGTGTGTGTGAAGGTTGGTGACCAGACTCTGTGGCCACACTTTAAGGACAGAGAGAAATGATTGAGTTAGCAGAATTTGATACATTCTCCTCCTGTGTCTTGTCCTCCAACATGAATTTTTTTTTACCAGTCTTGGGTGTTACGAGATATGGGTAGTTTTAATGGCTCCGACGGCCCGATCCTTAAACCGGCATCCGACTCTTGTGGACGACGTACCGGCCTGGGTGACTGCCACGAGGTGCACGTGGAGCGACTCCATCATAGTCACCGCCTCGATGTGGACGAGCGGCCGGAAGTTCGCCACATCCACCGTGCGTGCAGCTGCTTGCGCCAGCTGCACCAGCGTGGCCTGGGACACGGAGATGACCCGGCTGGTCTGGTCACCCCTCGGCCAGCCCAGGTCGAACACCTGCAGCGAGCCACGCTCCGACCGCGTGTACAGCACCTGTCGAGAGTCGTCCACCACCACCTGCGACGAAGAAGCGCATGTGCGCCGTGGCGACGGTTAACTTGCCTCCTATTTTGGGATTGCAACAAGGCGTCAAGTTAAGCTAGTTGTTTAGCATAGCTTGAGTAAAGAAATACAGCGTGTCTGTGTGCTCCTTCCTTTAGTCTTCCGTTATTTTCACTCAAGCTGTCTTGGGATCTTAGGCGGTGGGTAGGTTAATAAAGCATAAAAGGCTTTTTAACGGAACCGCCCAATCCCCAAATTTTATCCGCCTGTCAATGCTCTTTCTGCTAAGTTTACTGAGAAAATTGATGTTGTGACCTATTCAGCCTCCACGCTAAATTAAGCTGGGAAGTTTGTAAAAATATAGGTCCTTCTTTACTGCATGAAACAATTGTTTAATGTTTTTTAAACACGTTTTACCAATGGCTCCTTAAATGCTACGTTTTGCGCATACATAACTCTAAAACACAAAGACTGCTGTCAATATTTTTTTTTTCGTCAGCAGTCTTTTTTGGGGCGGGTGCACTGCTAGGTGTGCGGTTGGTCAGGAACAAGTTGTAAAGTATGATTCTAGCTTGAAGGAGATTGAAAACATAGGTTCCACATACAATAGACCATTCGGGAAATGCGCAGCGTCTCCCATCGTCTTTTCGATTAACTACGGCAAATCAATGTATGGCGCATGAAGCAATACCCATATATAGAAAGAGACATTCGTGTTTGCTTAGCATTTTGAGATTTCAGACTGCAAAAAAAAAAGCAGGAAGATAACAAGACAGGGTATGTATCGGCTTTGTAATGTGTTTGCTCTGTTTTCCTTGCGTTCTAAACCCAAAGTGGCAAGAGAGAAGGAATTGTGCCACACTCAGGATGTATGGCTTGAGCATGCGTCAGAAGGGTCCCAAATTGCCCATGCCGTGTGGAGCGACATGGGATTGACAAGAGGCCTTACGGGATTTCCCAAAAAGGTCCAAAGCCAGTTCTCGTGTTTCTTGTTCAGTCGTGTATCGTTGAACACAGACCCCGTTAATACAAACAAAATTTTCAGGGACAAACTGGGTATATACAAGCATTTTTGTCTCCTCAATACGACGACTGACATTACAAACAATTTTTTTTGGGGGGGGGGGGGGGGGGGGGGGGGCTGCGGTTCATACACTTGTGGCTGCTTACGACCAAGTGCATTACAACTTCTTGTAATATCTACGATGGATGGATGGATGGATGAATCCGGCTGAGCCCTTTGGATCGGGCGGTAGCTTACTCCACCTAGCCATTTTGTTTGACCATTTAAGCTTAGAATATTTAAATGTGAAATCTATATTTACTCCGCACTGCAAAAAAAGTGAGGCTATAAAAACCCCCTTGTCATCAGTTAATAAGAGAATACCTAGTTTTCTCTCGCTTTCTGCCACCATTCACTTAATCATTGCGTGGTAATCTCTACAGTCTTGATATCCACTCTCCCTTCGCTGTCTCTAAAACCCAATGACTTTATTAAATCTATGTTGTCTTCGGTAGGCATAGGGTGAAGCCCTTTACAGTAGAGTATCAAGTGCTCAGCCGTCTCGTCCTCACGAATCTCTCATCGTCCATCGAACGATAAGAGAGAGCAGCGGCGCCGTCTATGAGGTGGCTCTGGAACTGAATTTCACTAGAGCGAAAATTTTGCAGTACGTGCAAGATCAAAAGTACAGTTGGGGACAAAAGTCCCCAGGAAGCGCGAGCTGCGACTGAAACGCATTTCTCTGCCATCTGTCGGCGGGTCGCCTGGTTTCGAGATCACACACAAGCGCATGCGCGTCCTACTGTGCCTGCAAGCATGTGTGTTTTTCGCTTTTCTGTGGCGCGGCGCCTAACTCGGAATCGGGCGCCTGGTACCGCCTCGGAGATAGCGCTTGCGGCTGACGAGCTTCTGCTACACATTGCGAAGCTGGAAATACCGCCTGCGGCATTGCGCCGCATTTTGCCGTGTCAGCGCATCTTGCTTTATAACCAGCTGAGCTTATCGCTCAGCTGAGCAACCGTGACTCCTTGCTTCATAGGTGCCATGTCAGTAAGCGCTATCTCCGAAGCGGTACCACGCGCCCGATTCCGAGTTAGGCGCCGCGACGCAGAAAAGCGGGAAAACACACATGTTTGCAAGAACAGTAGGACACGCATGCGCTTTTGTGTGATCTCAAAACCAGGCAACCCGCCGACAGATGGCAGAGCGATGCGTTTCAGTCGCAGCTCGAGCGTCCTGGGGACTTTTGTTTCCAACTGTACATACTATCTATGAGGTATGGTTGTTCATGACATTGTAGAAAGATTTTTAAGCCAACAGTGCAAGAACAATGCGCGAAAAGAAATGAAAAAAAAAAGAAGAAAATCACAAGCTTAGTTAGTTGGCGGTACCTAACCCCTTTTGAGACAGGGGGGTCAGCAAAAGTTCAAATTGCCGACAAAGGTAAAAGTTTTAGATTCTTGTTTTGTTTTAGCTTTTCCCACTTTTGGCACACTTTCACTGGTTGGCGATCAGACGTAGTCTCTCCCATTCAACGAGAATGCGCTTGGTGGCTAGTGAACCATGGGCTCCTTCCCCGAATCCCAGCATTTCGGGAATCCTCTCTTCGCTGGTCGCCCAGGGCGGTCGACAGTGGTCTAGGGCAGGGCACCACAGCAGCACGTGGAGGACGTCCTCGCTTGACTGCCCGCACAGATGACAGGCTGTGTCGGTGTCTCCGAAGAGTTGGGCACGTCGGCAGCCTGTCATCAGCGCTCCTACCCGTGCCTGGAACAGTAGCGCACTTTCATGGTCCCCTTGACAGTGTGTGCAGGGAGACGGCTCAGGCTTGTGGAGCGCGTAGATGCTCTGGAGGCTCTGCTTTTTCCTCACCGCTTGTCTCCAGGCCTCAAGTTCAATCGCGTTCACCTCCTCTGTCACGGCCTTGAGCCATCCTTTCTCCGATGTGGCCTCATGTCGCCTTGTCCCTTTGCTGTACACAGAGTCGAGCCTGGCGATGGTGTTTGACCAGTTCGTCCTGCTGCTGCGGTATCTAACGTAGTGGAATGTCCTTTTGGCGTACGCTTCGTCTGGCATGTGAATCAGGCGCCCGAGGTATCCGAGCTTGGCCCTTGCATCCCGTTGCTTGAAAGTCGACCAGGCCATCTCTCCCGTGACGGCCAGGTTTGCAGTTGCCCCGTTTCCGCCCAGTGCCCACCTTCCGATTTCCACTTGATGGCGATCCAGTGTCTTCAGGGTGGTCTGTTGGAAGACCACTGCGTCGTTGGCATAGGTGACCGCCGGTACTGCGACACTCTTCCACAGTGCCCTCGCAAGGGTGTATGGGTTATAGGAATACTTTGCCATGTTCCACAGGTGACCTTTTCGGATGTTGGAGGTTTTTAGGGTGTTCCTCTCGTGTAGTTCTAAGTACAGCGGGCCTTCTTAAGAGTCACTCCCAGATACCTGTATTCCTTGGTATGTTCTACTTCCACTTCCTGTACTCTAAACGTGTGGTTAAGCTCGTGAACATTATAGCCCATCCACTTTGATTTTTCCTTACTGAATTTGAATCCCTCTTCATTCCCAATTCGAGTGCAGATATCGAGCATGTCTTGAAGATGAGTTTCATTCTCTGATAACAGGAGTATATCATCAGCAAAGGCCAGTACTGGAATATAAGTTGTTTCCATGTCATTACTGAAGGTAATGGTTGTGAAAGAAATACCCTGCCCTTTGGCTTGCAGCTCCAGAATGAGATTGTTGATGTAGATGTTGGAACAGAGTTGGAGAAGGGGGCAGCCTTGGTGCAGACCCACAATCATGTTCACCTGCCCTGATAAATGTTCTCCCAAACTGTATCTGGCGTTGCATCCGGCGTACATGTTTCTGAAGAGCGATACTGTCTGAACATCCAGTGCCATCGCTTCTAACTTCGTCCACATCTTCTCATGGGGCACTGCATCATAGGGCTTTTCCAAGTCAAGGTAAGCCAGATAGAGTGGTGACCTATCTAGATTTTTTAGCTCTATTAGTTGTGTGACAGTGAATAAGTTGTCGCTGCCCCGCCGGTTCCTACGGAATCCATTCTGTGCCTCGCTGAAAAGGCGGGCTTTCTCACAGAGTCTCTGCAGTCTGTCTTGCAGAATTGATGCAAAGAGTTTGTAAACATTACTTAGTATTGTTATCGGCCTGTATGAGTCTAATGATTTCTTGTCTTTATCTTTTCCTTTGTAGATTAGTTTTATTTTGGCTTGTTTCCAGGCTTCAGGAATAGCACTTTTTGCCAGCATGTTGTTTAGAAGGTACCTTAGGTGCTTCTGTGCTACCGGTTTAAGCTTTTTCAGGAACTCGTTGGGGATGTCGTCTGGACCTACTGCCTTTCCTGCTTCTAGTTTATTAATATGTCTCTGCAGTTCACCGGGCGCTATTGGTTCAAGAATGCTGCGGTCAAATTGTTCCTGAGGTCGTAGGGATGTTTCCTCCTGTGTCCTCGGTCTGTTGTAGAGGGAGGCTTGAAGTCCCTGAAGGTATTTAGTCATTCCCTCGGTGATTTCTTCTTCAGTGGTCCATTGGTCTTCTCCACTCCCTATCGTCTTGTGTGGTTGGAGAGATCGCACATATCTCCAAAAGCAACGGCTTTTGTTGTCGCTTTCTTGTAGGGCTTGTTCATGTTTCGTGTGTATCTTCAGAATTTTTGTCGCCAATAGAGATTTTACTTTATTTTTCTGTAGCTCGTAATTGTCCCAGTTTTGCTTTGCCATGCTGTATTGCTTTTTATTCATGGGCTTTCGATGTTTTCTGGACCATTCCTGTCATACTTTGATTTCCTCCTTAACCTCCTTATCAAACCACGGTGTTCGTTTATCACTTTTGACTCTGGTTTGTTTTCCTACATGAGTATATGCTAGTTGCAATAGAGACTCGTAGAACTCGCTGTAGGTTGATGGGGGGCTTCTTGCAAACTCAGCATCCAAGGCATTACCCCATGCCGCCATTCTACCTTCGTCACTAGTTCTCCAGTAGCTTGTCCTCCTGTGGAGTTTAAGTTTCCTCGAGCTGTGTATGAACTTGTTGTAGGCCTGGTCAATCGTTATTTTTATCCGATTATGGTCACTTCCGCAGCTGAACACTTTTTCCTCGTCCACTGTCATGTTTTTCAGGTGCCATGGTGCACAGAATAAATCTTGGGAGGCGAGAATGTAGTCGATGGTTGATTGTTGGTTTCCTCTGCTCCATGTTATCTGCCCCTGACAGCCTTCCTCCAGATTTACTATTCGCAAATTGTTGTGCTCTACAAGTTTTCTGAGATTGTGAGCTCTTTCATCTTTACTACTTAACTCCGCCAGATGGCAGTTAAAATCTCCCATCAGTATAATTGGGTGCGTGATGTTGCTCTCTTCAAGATCTTTCTCCAGACACTTATATATTCTTTCATTCCAAGATTCTTCTGTCCCTGCTGTGGCCATGTACACAATACCAAGCCCGATGTGGCCCATTCCCATACCTTCGAATATCGCCCACATATGTTCTGTACAGTTGTTGCCTATTCGCTTAAGTTTTAGGCCTTCCTTATACATGAATCCCACACCGCCTCCTTTCTTTTGGCTTGCTGTTCTATTTGAGCCAATCCAACTCCAGTCTTTGGATAGTGGGGGTTCTTCATCATTCCGCAGATGCGTTTCCGTATATACTAATATCTTCCAAATCTGCATTTTTCTGTAACTCCTCCCATTTCAATCGGCTTCCTCCTTGTAAGTTGAGCAATCCAATATTTATTAACTTCGCGCTCGCATGGCTTTTATGGGTTTTGCTTCTGTATTGTTTCTGTTTTCTTCTACCCTTCTTGTGCGACCTTTTACGTCTGTTGGTCCGTGCATTGTAGTCTGGTGACCCTAATAAAACGTCCGAGATCGGGACTTGGGTGGGCCCACCGGTTGTTGTTGGAACAGCTGGCGAAGCGTTTGGACTAGTTGCAGAGCTTGCTCCTGGTTCCCATGTGGCTGCATGTATGGCCCATGGGTCATGTTCCTCCACATCACCTGAGGCCTGTCCCCTAAAAAAACAGCCACCCGCTGAGCCAGTGATTGCCCGAATGCCTGGGCTGCCTCCGGGGTGTAGTGGTCTCCATTCATCGCTCAAAATGGCAAATCTCGGAGCATCCAATATGAGTTGATGAATGTAACTCGCTGCCCCAGATTGCTGCACTCCTGTTTGAGAGCCTTGTTGAGAGCAGCGATGTTTGCTGCCACCTCTGGGCCCCTGGCCTTCGTGAAGGGCACAGAGCAGATGCACACCCGACACGATTTGGACTGGTCAAGCCATCGCACAAGTGTGCTTCTCATCGTCTCAGCAACCTCTGTTGGCTCCTCGCCAAGAATTATGTTGTCTAGACCCCCCTGGATGATGACCAGAGTGTCCTGCTTGGTTTGGGTGCAGGGGCCGTCGGCTGCTTCCAGGATCGCTTGGAGTTTGGCACCTGGTAAAGCAGTGACCCGGACTCTCTTGTCCCAGTTGAGGCCGCAAAGGCGAAACACCGCCTCTACACAATTAAAGGAAAAAGGCTGTTAAAGGCATTTCAAGAGGTCTGAGGGGGGCTGACAACCGACCTTTCTACGAGGCCTGGCTTCTCTGTGGCCAAGTGTGTCAGTGAAACAGTAGCCTGCCAATCTAAGACATGAAGATGGCTCCTTACGTTCTTCGAAAAATTGGTTGTCACCGTGCCTGTTCTATGCCCAGCCTGTCTACCTACTGGCCACATGTCAGTTGTTTGTGGAAACGCACGAAACGATCCCAATGCCGTTAGTGACACCGATTGCACGACGGAGAGTGTACTCGACGGGGTCAAGTGTCTGTCGTGCAGTCGGTGGGACTACGGAATTGAGATCTAACTCGTAGGTAAACGACAGCAACTCCACCTGAACGAGCGGATCCTCTTCGGAGAAAAATGGGTAGCTCAGGAAGGCGGGCACGAGGAACGACAGCGCCGAACTCGAGTGGTTGAGCTTGCGACAGCGCCTCCCGAACCAGCCGTCCCCGGCCGAGTAGCTCACTTCGTACAGGCAGCCGTCGCGACCTCCGAGGAAGATCCGACCCGTCGCCGAACCGGCGATGCACACCATCGCCGTACCGTCCGACGACACCGTAAACAAGGGCTCGGGAACGAGCGTCAGTTCCTCGCCGGCCTTGCCCTGCAACGAAACGCCGAGCAGCACGACTTCCACCGGCGTCGCGAGGCACAGCAGCGAGTGGATGTGGCTTCTGAAGACGCCGGGTCGCGGTCGCACCAACGCGGCGCTGAGGATCGTCTCGCTGAGACCGTCGAAGTAGGCGAGGTCTTCACCGGTCTCGTACCTCCAGACGAACAAATCGCTGTCGACGGACAGCCAGGCTCGTCCGATCTCGGGAAAGAGGCCCATCTGACAGCACGTTTGCATGTGCGACAGTTGCTCGGTGAGTTCGGCGGGGAGCGGGATCCTTCGCACGGGCGCCGCGGGCGCGGCGGCCGCGGCGCCCAGGGGGTCCGCCGGGTAGTCGAGGTCGTGGAGACCACTCTCGCTCGGCAGCGACCCGTACGTCATGAAGAGTTCGACGAGCTGCGGGTAGGAACTGTCCGATTGCAGGGCACTTTCGACCGTTTTGACGGCGGATTCGAGGGCTTCTCTGGCGTGCTGCGGGTGCAGCGTGGTCTGGTTGACGGCGGTCGGCGCCGGTGGCAGCCGTTGGAGTGGGAGGACCATGGTGGGCTTGTGGTGGCGGTCCCGCGACGCTTTCGATGAGGGGTTTCTGTCTTTAACTGGGGTTAAAGGGGCGGTACTGGCGGTACCGATGAACGCGACATGCCGGTTTTGATGCCTCGTTCACGTGCCTTGTTTATCCGACAACGGGCGCCCTTTTCGAGCTTTCGAGAGTGTATGATTGGATGGATGTAAAAGCGACTGAAAAAAAGTTAGGACGTCGATGAATAGATAAATATGACAAAACTTTGTTTTATTTGGGCGGTGTGTTTCGCCCCCTAGAAACTGTTTTTTTTTTTTTAATTTGATACATAGATACTCGAGTGACAAATTACTTCATCCATTAAATAGGCGACAGCTTGCGCCACCTAACCTAGACACCTTTATTCACGCCTGCGATTTTTTTCGGAGCTACCGCCCTGTGCTGTGACACCGCCAATTTTGTGTG